>NC_084896.1:4902500-5563928 GCF_958979055.1 Alnus glutinosa | reverse complement strand
TCGACGTGTGTCAGCGGCACATAAATTTGATTTGACGTCGGTTCGCCTTTCAAGGAGCACTGTGGTTGTCAGATGCGTGACCGGCGACGGTTCGACTGCCGGTTTGGAGGGATGAGATTCAGTGGTGTCTTTCTGTCTCCCGGTTGTTTGCGACCGGCTAATCCCGGTTGCATTGGAGTATAAATAACCTTCCCCCCTTGTATCTCTCATTCTTGTTTTGAACTTTTCTTCAGCTTTTCCCTTTGAATTCGCGTCTCTCTCTTGGAAGTTCATCCTAATCTTGTCTTTTCTGCACCATGTCCGACGCAAGGGAACCCCCAGCAGTGGCCGTCTCGGAGTCTGAGGAAGAGGAATTATTATCCGAGGACGAGGTGATACCCCAGCAAGGGGAACGTCAGATGCCCCTCGTGCCTCTCGACCTCCGAGGAGTCTCAAAGGTTGGTACCGGTGATGAATTTCGCCTCCGGAATAATTACGATATTCCTCCCTTGGTTCTATTACATTTCCAGAATCCTGTTACCCGGGAGATTCGTGGGGGCGATCTCGTTATTTACGAGAAAATGCTTTTAGCTGGCCTGCGATTTCCTTTACCGGACATTGCCCGGGAGTTGGTTCTATTTCTTGGGGTATCCCCAAGCCAGCTTACACCGAACGCATGGAGATACCTCTTCGCCTCTTTCATTCTGTGGCAAACGGTGTTGGGGGCTCGAATGACAATTCCGGAGTTCTTCAACATCTACCGGGCGTCATATAAAAGGGAAGGGGTTGTTGAGTTCACTGTTAGAAACAACCCTATCTTCATATACCTTTCTCAAAGTTATTCTAACAACCGGGGTTGGAGGTCAGATTTTTTTCGTGTCTCAGGAGATTGGGAGTCGGTAGCGCCCCTACCGGCCGACCAAAGAGTATCAAGAGTCTGGAATCCTATCCAGGTTGACCTGCGGGAAGCTCCGGTCTTGAATGCGACCGGAAAGAGAAGGGTAGCCGCAATGCTGTTGTTTTCTCAGACTCCGGGGAACGATAGGAAGATAGACTATGACAACATAGTCACCGACGAAAATATGCGGAAAGTTCTTGGGTATCAGATTCCTACCGAGAAGGTTTGGTATGATCGGAAAGGGAAACAAAAGCTGAAGAAATTTGAGGGTGGAGCGGCCGGCACTCCACAACCGAAGGCGTTGAAGGTAGCTCCCGGGACTAAGAGGGTCGTCAAACCAAAGAAGACTGGCAAGGCGACCCTCCCTCCGAGGACGATAAGTAAGGCAACCCAAGCTCCGAGGACGGCGATTGTACCTCGGGATAGCCTTACCTCAAACTTTTCTGCCCCTGCGACCGATCTCGTGAGTGACTTGATTAGAGCTCCTGAGACTATAATCCCGGCTACCTCTTCATCGGCCGTTATTAATACTGTTGAAGTCGGAAATCCAGAGGAAGAGTCTGGTAGGGAAACGGTGGTTGTCGATGCGCCCGAGGTAGTAGAAATCGGGGACGATCCTGAGGAGTTAGAGCAAGAGGCTTCTGAGGTTCGGAGTGCATCCAAACGCAAAGGGAAAGAAGTGGCTCCCGAGTCTCCGAAGAGGACCCGATTTGCTTCGGATCCTTTAGAATACGCTCTTACGCGGTCCACTGAAGCCGAGCTTCTTTTTGGTCGGCCGCGTTTTGTATTGCCCACTTTGCCAACTACCCGGGAAGAACCGATTGAAAGATCCGAGACTTCGGGTCGGTCTCCGACTGAGAGGATAGAAGCTCGTTTGGAATCTGATGTTGGTCTAGCCTCCGAGGATCGCTTACCGGTGGAGCATGAAACATTCTTCCAACCCCAGAATGGGCCGGAATCTGGAGATCATGTGGTGGTGGCATCGGAGGGTCATCTTGAGACCGGGGAGATAGACTCTTCCGTGCCGGCTAGAGAGTGTTTGGACCGGGTTGAAGTGGCGGAGTCCTCTGGACCCGAGACTTGTGAGGACCAACCGGAGACTCAAAATCCTTCTCCGGGAGTTATGGAAGCCGAGACTTCCCGACAGGGAGCATTAATCGGTTCTCTGAGGGAAGGCCTACTAGCTTGCCCCTTGGAGACATTAATGGGCTTAATCCTAGAGGGGTCTTCCTCAATGTCCGGGACCTTGTCCCCCGGAGGACTTATGGAGGCGATGCTTCATACCCAGTTGCAGGCAAGCCTTGTGATTTTCATAATACCCCCTTTTTTTTTTTCTTTTTTTTTTCTTTTTTTTTTTTTTTTTTTTTTTTTTTAACTATCCTTGGCGTTTTTTCAGTGCGTTATGAGGTCGGTCGCCTTGTGGCGTGACCACCGGGGTGTTATAGGAAGTCAAGCTGCTCTGGAGGCTAAGGTAGCCGAGCTTCGGTCCCGGGTTCAAGAGCTGGAATTCGAGGTGACACGCATCTCGGACTTGGAGTCCGAGATAGAGACCTTGAAACAAGATATTCAGACCAAAGATCAGATAATCAAGGCTCGGGACCTGGATTTGGCTCAAGCCCGGAAGCTGGCGGATACATCTCATGCTCAATCACTTGAAAGTGAAAAAACCCTCGACAGAGTACTGAGCAATCTGACCGAGGCTAACGAAGCCAAGACTGCGCTGTCTTCCCGGGTGACAGACTTGGAGCGAGAGAAGGACTCGCTGGTGGCCGATAAGCACTCCATGTCCGAGAGGCAGAAAGAAATTCGAGCTCGGTGTAAGAGACTTCGGAAGAAGGCCCATCATTATAAGGCCAAGTCCCGGCGTTTCAAGAAACAACTCGCCCTTGTTCCTTGGCTTCGAGGTCTTAGCTGGGGCCGAGGATCCAACTGGGGTTTTGAGAGATTGAGGACCATGCTTCTTCACCCGGAAGTATTCACGGTTGACCCCGAGACTGTGACTCCTGGGCTCCTTGAATTACCCGAGACAGCAACCAAGGAGCTACAAACTCTGGGAGTGGAATTTTTCCCGGATGTGGAGGACTGGACTGATGATGCTCCCAATCCTTATCGAGATGACTTAACCTCGGGACCCTCTGTCTCAGAATGTACTCCCGGTAGGGAAGAAACCGAGGAACCCGGGGCTGGCGATGCTGGGGACTCGGCAGGGAGCCCACTTATGTAATATATTTGTTCTTCTTTTGGGCCGGTTGTATTTTGCAATGAAAACTAATGTAACCCGGTTGGCTTATGATATAGAATTAATTTTTATACTTTGATATTTTGATTTGTTCATATAAACTTTTGTTTTGCTTACACTACCGAGTTGTATTTGATCTGGTCTGGTTTGATTCGAACCGAGACATTCCTTAATGACTTCGGACAAACTTGATGATTTGTCCGAGTCAATATTGAGAAATGTCCGGGGCGTGCTCTGGGTCGGTTGTATTTTCAAACCGAGAGAGCAACGCTTTGATTTGATCTGGTCTGGTTTGATTCGAACCGAGACATTCCTTAATGACTTCGGACAAACTTGATGATTTGTCCGAGTCAATATTGAGAAATGTCCGGGGCGTGCTCTGGGTCGGTTGTATTTTCAAACCGAGAGAGCAACGCTTTGATTTGATCTGGTCTGGTTTGATTTGAACTGAGATTCCACGCTTCGAATTGAATTGAGAATAAATATACATTGTCGGTGCCAACTTGATAAGAATAGTAAGCATAAGATAAGCAATTCACATAAAATACTTCTTTAAATGCTCGGCGTTCCAGGCTCTCGGTAACTCTTTGCCGGTTGCATCCATCAAATGATATGCCCCTTTGTCATGGCATCGTATGACTCTGTACGGACCTTCCCATTTTGCTCCGAGCTTTCCTTCGGTTGGATCTTTGGTGATCGGGCTCATTTTTCTCAAAACCCAATCTCCGAGTTGGAACTTTCGGGGGCTTACTTTTTTGTTGAAGTAACGGGCGGCTCGGTCTTGGTACGCAGCCCATGTTACCTGCGCTTCGTCTCTTCTTTCCTGTAGCAAATCCAGATTCAGCTTGATTCCTTCGTCATTGAGTCCCGGATTGTAATGTGATACCCGGAAGCTGGGTGATCCGATTTCAGCAGGAATAATTGCCTCGGAACCGTAAGTTAAGGAGAAAGGAGTAGCCCCGGTGGGAGTGCGTGTCGTGGTGCGGTAGGCCCAAAGCACCTCGGGTACGTATTCCGCCCAAGCTCCTTTCTTTTTGCCGAGCTTCTTCTTTAGTGTTCCGAGAAGAGTCTTGTTCGTAGCTTCTACTTGTCCGTTCGCCGGTGGATATATCGGGGTTGAGTAATAATTTCTGATACAGAGTTCGGCGCACCATTTTCGAAACGGTCCACAGTCAAACTGTTTTCCATTGTCGGTGACAAAAGCGTGTGGGATGCCGAATCGACATATGATTGAATTCCAGAGAAATTTTACTGCGTTGGCGGTAGTGATGGTGGCGAGTGCCTCGGCTTCAGCCCACTTAGTGAAATAATCTACCGCGACAAGGAGGAATTTCCGGCCACCTTTTCCCGGAGGCATAGGCCCGACTATGTCGACCCCCCATTTTGCGAATGGCCATGGCGACGTGATTGGGCTTAGTTTTTCAGGGGGTTGCTTCATCACCCGGGCGAACCTCTGACATTTGTCGCACTTTCGAACGATTTCGACTGAATCCTTGCTCATTGTTGGCCAGTAGTATCCGGCTCTCATTGCTTTGTGAGCCAACATCCGAGAGCCAGAGTGGTTCCCGCAGACTCCTTCGTGTATCTCCTTTAATATGTATTCCGCCTCGGAACTTTTAAGACACTTCAAGAGTGGCTCAGTATATCCTCTTCGATAGAGCACACCTCCGATAAGCACGTACCGGGCTGAATGTATTTTTACCTTCCGAGCTCGCAGCTTTTCCTCGGGTAGGGAACCGTTGCGGAGGTACTGAATGACGTCAGTAGCCCATTCTGGTTCGTCTGATCCTTCTTCAATTTCCATCATGTCGAGTTGTGGAAGGATTGAAGGCTTGGTCTGTGTCACCACCCCCCGTGTGGATGTTCTGACGACAGGCCCGGTACCGGAACCCATTTTGGAAAGAGCATCGGCTCGGGCATTCTCTTCCCGAGGAACTTTGGTTACGGCGGTTCTGTGGAAGTTAGATTGGCATTTGCGTACCTTTTCGAGGTATTGGATCATCTTTTCACCTTGTGCCTCGGCCGTTCCCTGCACCTGGCTGACTACCACCTGAGAGTCGCTTCTGATCTCCACATTCTTTGCTCCCATTTCCCGAGCTATTGAGAGCCCGGACAAAAGTGCTTCATACTCGGCTTCATTATTGGTGGTCACAAAATCCAGTTTGATTGCATATTGAAAAGTTTCTCCATCCGGGCTTGCTAAAGTGACACCGACTCCGCTCTTCTGGTTGGCCGAAGAACCATCTACATATGCTACCCATGTTTCCTTCTCGGGCAGCTCTTCGCTTTCGGGCGTATTGCTAAATTCTAGTACGAAATCGGCTAGCGCCTGACCCTTGACAGAAGTACGAGGATGGAACTCTATGTCAAACTGCCCCAGTTCTATCGACCAATTTACCAGCCTCCCGGATAGATCCGGTTTTTGTAATATCTTCTTCAGCGGATGCTCGGTTAACACTCGTATAGCATGCGCTTGGAAATATGGCCTTAATCTCCGGGCCGAGATTATTAAGGCGAAGGCCAATTTTTCAATCCGAGGGTACCTCTCCTCGGCTCCATGGAGTGCTTTACTAGTGAAATAAACCGGTTTTTGAATGCCTGAGTCTTCTCGGACCAAAGCTGAACTGACTGCCGAGGGTGATACTGTGAGATAAAGACACAGGATTTCTCCTTCCTCGGGGCTGCTCAACAGCGGCGGGTTGGTTAGATATTCTTTTAACTTCTTGAAGGCTTCCTCGCACTCACTGCTCCATACAAAGGCTTTTCTCAAAATCTTGAAGAATGGGAGACATTTGTCGGTGGATCGGGAGATGAACCGGTTAAGGGCTGCTATTCTCCCGGTCAGCTGTTGTAATTGCTTGGTGGTCCGGGGAGGTTGCATGCTGAGGACAGCACTCACCTTCTCGGGATTCGCCTCGATTCCTCTTTGTGAAACCATGAATCCCAAGAATTTTCCTGAGGAAACGCCGAAAGCACATTTGGCCGGGTTGAGCTTCATCTTATGACTCCTTAGTGTTTCGAAAGTTTCCCCCAGGTCGGCTATATGGCCGGCGGCTCGTATGCTCTTGACAAGCATGTCGTCAACATAGACTTCCACGTTTCGTCCGATTTGATTTTGGAACATTTTATTGACGAGCCTCTGGTATGTAGCCCCGGCGTTCTTTAGACCGAACGACATCATTTTGTAACAGTAGAGACCTCTATCGGTAATGAACGACGTTTTTTCTTGGTCGGCTTCATCCATGTGAATTTGGTTGTACCCTGAGAAGGCGTCCATGAATGTTAAAAGTTCATGACCGGATGTAGAGTCTACCAGCAGATCGATCCGAGGTAACGGGAAACTATCCTTGGGACACGCTTTGTTGAGATCGGTGAAGTCAACACACATTCTCCACTTCCCGGTGGCTTTTTTGACTAACACCACGTTGGCCAACCACTCTGGGTAGTCTACTTCTCGGATAAACCCAGCCCGCAGCAGTTTGTGTACTTCTTCGGCAATGGCTTGGTTCCGTTCCGGTGCAAAAGTCCTTCTTCGTTGTTTAACCGGTCGATAACTTGGATCCATCATTAGCTTGTGGGTTATTACAGATGTGGGTATTCCCGGCATGTCCTCGTGGCTCCATGCGAATACATCGTTGTTTTTTCTAAGGAATGCAACCAGAGCTTCCTTCATTTCAGGGGGAAGCTGCGCGCCGATACGGACCTTCTTCTTCGAGTCACCGAGCTCGAATTCTTCCAGCTCCTCGACCGGCTCCCCCAACGGTGATTGCTATTTTTCTTTATCTTTTTCCTTCTCTCCGAGTCTCGAGGCTTCCGGGAGCTTCTTCAAACTTGTATTGTAACATTCTCGGGCCATCCTCTGGTCTCCTTTTTCGACACCGACGCCTTCTTCGGTGGGGAACTTCATGCTCAGGTGAGGAGTTGAGGTCACAGCCCTAAACTCGTTGAGAGCTGTTCTCCCGAGGATAATGTTGTAGGCCGACGGTCGGTCGATTA
Organism: Alnus glutinosa; assembly: GCF_958979055.1. Taxonomy (NCBI): domain Eukaryota; kingdom Viridiplantae; phylum Streptophyta; class Magnoliopsida; order Fagales; family Betulaceae; genus Alnus; species Alnus glutinosa. Next base: position 5,556,816 of record NC_084896.1, on the reverse strand, counting down.
TTAAGAACCGAACCATCACCGTCCTCTGCCTCGGGTACATTCCTGCTGTGACCGGAAGCTCAATGGACCCGAGCGGGAGTACTTGCTCTCCTGTAAATCCCACAAGCGAATATCTCGCCGGGATCACCTTACTTCTATCGATCTTCATCCGCTCGAAGGCTGACCTGTAAAGGATGTCAGCCGAGCTTCCTGTGTCAATCAAGACGCGGTGTATTTTGTGGTTGGCTATGGCCAGACTCAGCACCAGAGCGTCGGTATGCGGGAGTGATACCCCTGCGTAATCATCGTCCGAGAACCCTATCACTTGTGCGTCTCGTTTTTGGGACTTTGGAGGCTTCTGCACCGAGTATACCTCGAAATCCCGTAACTGTCTTGCATATGCCTTCCGGGCCGAGCTAGATTCTCCACCTCCTCCGAAACCCCCCGAAATCGTCTGTATTTCCAGGAGGTTTTCCTGCCGTTCTGGTCTGGCTCGGCTCCTACTTCTTTCTCGTGTAGCCCGAGGATCAGGCCTGCGTTCTGGTTCCCTTCCTCTTTCTTGATTTCTTTCCCGATCATCCCGGGGATTGTTTTGATCCGGATGGTGCCGATTCTGATGGTGGCGGTTGCCGTGCTCCGGATTCTGCTGAATTCTCTGATCTGCGAGGAAACGGACAAGTTTTCCGTTTTCTATGAAACGTTCAATCAGAAGTCTCAAGGATATGCAGGCTTCTGTCCGATGCCCGGTGGTGTCATGAAACGCACAGTACTGGTCAGCGTATCGTGAATGCGGATTTGCGAGCATCGGTCTGGGCTTCCGGTACGTCGGGTCTCGCTTTATTTCCAGGAGAACATCCATAATGGGTGCATTGAGGGGTGTCCAGTTGTTACCCCTTAGGGACTCCTGATCCCGCTTCGGTCTGGCCTCTTCTTCTGGAACCCGCTTCCGTTCTTCCTTCCGAGGATTCTTCTTTTTTGGGTTCCCGGAAGTGGATGGGCGAGTAGCCTCGGGTCCCAACAGAGCCCGGAGTGTCTCCTCCTGGTTAATGTACTTCTCGGCTTTACTCATAAAGCCATCTAAATTCTGTGGGGGCTTCCTGGCTATGTCAGCCATTAGTGCTCCATCTTTTCGGATTCCCTGAAAGAGAGCTCCGTAGATGAAATCATCTGTTGAGACAGTTTCCGGTAGGTGACGTGTCGGTCAGACGTTGGACTAAGTTGCTCCCGGTTGTATCTGGTTCACCTGAAAAATAAAGCTGCGTCGGGGTGAACAGGTGGAGGATTTCCTGGGACTTCTTCTTCTTTGTTCGGCTCCTCTGTTCCTTCGACCCGGCTGCCTTCCTCTCGATTTCCTGGGTCAGTGATAGTTCGGTGAAGTTCTGGAACCCGGGCCTGAAGGACAGCATTCATGGTGGCCAAATCCTCGATGCTCTTGGCCATCTGCTCCATTCTTTCATTCAGGAGAGCGAATTGGGGATTGTTGGAGTTTCCTTCGTCTCGGGCATTTCGATCATCTCGAGGCACTCGGTTGGTTTCTGATCGAGTATTCACCATAACGGATTTTTTTTTTTAGGAAAACGATATAAGTCGTTTCCCACAGACGGCGCCAAACTGTTGAGACAGTTTCCGGTAGGTGACGTGTCGGTCAGACGTTGGACTAAGTTGCTCCCGGTTGTATCTGGTTCACCTGAAAAATAAAGCTGCGTCGGGGGGTTCCGACAACCCCGCTCCGATGCCTAAGTAAGTGTATGGTTCTGAGAATAAATGCGCAGAATAATGCCAAAGAGATCGATTAGCATGTACCTTAGCATCTGAAGCAGTTCTCATATTTATAGAGGTTACAGAGCAGTTCCATTAGCTTCACAATTCGTGCACAAGACGGTTGGAGGAGACGTGGCTCCCTGTAAACAACTTTTCCAGATTCCGTAGATCTCGGTGGTATTGTGGGGTCCCACGACATGCATCGTGTCCCTTAGGTTCCGGGTACTGCCGAGACGCATGACTTCCATGACGTGCGTCGTGTCCCTTAAATTCCGGGTACTGCCGAGACGCCTGCAGATGCGGATACCAACCAGCATTTGGATCGCCAACTCAGGCCTGTTGCAACAGACTTGGGCCCAAGAAGCCTCAATAGGCTTGGGTAGGTTATGCTTTTTCCAATATTTGGGCCCGGTCGGGTAGATCAGTGTTGGGCCTACATCCCGGATTGGGCCCAACAGCCGAGAAGATCCATATTTGTCCCAACAGCATCCTTTGCGGTATTTGTCAAATTCACGAGCTAAGATGTGACAGTATAGAAATCTAGCCCCACATGGAAAGATAAATTATCTATATAAAGTGGGTGGATAATAAATGAGATCGTAGATGTTAAGTTCCACATTGATTATTTATTAAGTGAGATTAAGCTTTATAAGTGATTTTATGGAGCTCCAATTACAAATTTGACTAGTTAGTAACTTTGAAGTGATAGTGCAGATGTTGTTAAAGATTTAATAGGTTCTTGACGATGATGAGGTAAGTTCATAAGGCCTCAATTTGCATAAAAGGGTTTTAGTTTTGAAACTCATTAGTAGTAACATAATTTCAAGATTGACGAATGGAGTTAAGTTGCAATAAATTGGTAGTTTGAAGGACTAAAGCATGACATTCGTCGGTTCGTAATGCTTGATAAAAAGTATCTTTATCACAAGTATTTTACATGGGGTAACATATTGCACAATGATTAGAATACATTCAAGATAAGCACCAGGTGATCAATGTATTGACCCATAATCAATCATGTGATGCAGGCCCTTAACCTTATTGCTATGCGATTAGCAGGCAAGATCTGCATACATGACTAAGCCACGTGTTATGGGATATAGAAAAATGGTAAGAGCATTTAAGGCTAGCAATATGGAGGCTAGATTAATCCCCCCTAACAGATTTGATGATTTAAATTGCATAAAGTGCTCATGTGGCCTAAAATTAGTTGACACAAAAAAACATTTCTCTTGATGGTTTATTTTATAACCTCAACTTAATTATATTATTGTTTTTCAAATTAACAAAGGTTAACTAATTGTAGATTACCGATAATTTGATATCATTCAATCTTAATTTTAATTTTTAATTTTTTTTCTCGTAAAGTGATTTCATGCACGTGAAGCAAACTGGTAAAAGTGAAAAGGCAGCTTACTGTTCAAAAACAAGCTTGAACTTGAGGTGATCACACAGTTAAGTGTCTAGTATTCTGGCTCTAAATATGAATGCCATGGAAAGAAGCATATGGTTGTGCAAAATTCTGTAGAAAGTCTATATTAATTTTGTATTTGAGAAAATTACATGTATATCTCATTCATTTACAAGGATCAACAGCTAAATCCTAACTCTTTTCCTGCCAAAAGGGGGAAAAAAGAAAACAAAAAAGGATGCCATGAGACTGCATCATAATTTTCTCAGCTAATGGTAAAGAATGTTGAGAAGAGAAACTCTGTTTTTGATTAAACGCCTAAACAGGCACTCAAGTCCTCCTTCAAGAACTTGCATGGACATCTCCAATTCTTTGAGCTGAATTTGCACATTCTCAACATGCTTGTCATCAAATTTTCTTGTCATGAGAACTGAGAGTAATGCTGCATCCACCTTGGTGAATTCGTTTGCTTCTGTTGCTTCTTCCTCACAAGCTACTCTTTTGCTGTTCATTATCTTGGACACCAAAGACCATCCACTTGGCTTTGATTGTGTCTTCGGTGCAGAGATAAAGGACAACAAAGATTCAAACACAGTGACAGTGAATGTTTCCACCTCTCTCAAGATGCTAAACAAGGCTATAGTACTCTCATTTTCTGTGTTGGGTGGGCAAAAGGGGCATTTATTTTTCATACCCTTCAAGTTATTCAAGGCTTTGCTCACTGCCTTCTTCATCACTTTCCTGGAGGTCAAGTATTTCCTAACCTCACTTGCAAGAGCAAGTTCACATCCCCGTCTTCTTCGCATAATTGATTGAAGTTCTTGTATGCATTCCTTTGTTTGCAACAGGGCATCCTTAGCCGTAGTACACAAATCCAAGAGCTGAAGAGATCCGTCTAAAAGCTCGTTAATGCATCTCTCATGCTGCTTTTGGGCAAGAGATTGTTGATTATATGGTAGCAGAAGCAATTCTTCGATACAATCATGCAAATCTTGAAGGCCAGCTATGTTGCGGCTAAACGATGATGATGATGGTGATGATGAAGAGGTAGCTTCAGAAGCCTTCAATCTGCATAAATGTTCTTGGACTAGTGGAATGTGAGGGTGTGGTCTGGAAGGCAAGCTGTTAGTGCGAGCATGGTAAGAGGTTTTTGGGTTTGAAGCAGAGGCAGCCATTTTTTCTTTCTCAGAGAAGAGAAGCCCAATGAAAACAAATCTGCCTTCCCTCCTTGGCATCTGCTCGTTATATATTTCAAGGTGAGGGGGACACGAAGAATCTCATCTTCTTGAAAAATCAAGGTTTCAATTTGATTATAACCACCATGTCAGCAATGTTTGTGCAATGTCTCCCGATCACCAAGTCTCCAACTCATCATCAACAACACTTAATTCCCATATCACAAGCATCTTTACTGATACAAGATTGGTGGCAATAGGCATCCATCCAGCTTGGCGTGCCTACCTATGAGGGAACATTGTTCTTGCATGCACAAAAATCAAGATATTAATATTAATATTCTAATGCAGAACAGAATCAGCAAAGTAAAGCCTAGCAATATCTATAAAGCTAATTAAAGCTTTCAACAGTCCCTGTAAATGTGTTTTCTTTTCTATAGTCAAAGTCAGCTCTACAAGGTGGTTCTTGAAGCAGAGTATCGAGCCATTTGGGTGACTTCTAAAGGTGAGTCTTATACTCACGGCCAGAAAAGCCCTCTAACTGTATTTCTCACGTGTCTTGAACAGACGGAACCCTTCAATCGGGGCAGCATTGACCTTCCAGGAAGATTAACATCGGGAAGGTATGACCATCTTCAATACCGTTGCCTAGAATTTCGTTGGAACGGAGAAGTCATCATCTTATCAGAATATACCCATGTGAAACCTGTTTTCCGATCTGCCCGGCCTCGTTGCAGAATTAAAATTTTAATAGTTTAATTTCGAAAAATGATTTACAGTTTTTAAAACTGTAAATCGTTTTCCAAAAATTAAAGAAACTTTTACGGTCAAATCGAAAATGAATTTCGTTGACCATTATTTTTGCCTCTACCAAATACTATAAAATGCCGAAATCATTTTTCAAAAATTATTTTACGCCGAAACAAACGGAGCATAAGTGGAACCATTATTAGAAGTTGAATTAATCCCAGACTAGCTACAACCGTAAGATGATATGGAAATTTAACGGCTATAAGTACATGCATTAAACGATAAAATTTTACAGAAGAAGAAAAGACGCCAACTTAATTGCCTGGTCTTTGTTTGTTGGTTTGAAAAAACCAAGAGGCATGGCAGGAAAGGCAATGTCTGTCAACGGTACAATCTCATTTGTTAATGCAAGCGGCATGATCTCCACAATCGAATGTTCTGAATTCCCCCCCATGATCCATTCACAAGGCCTGTGGAACTACATTCATTCACGGACTCTACCGTTTATGGTGCCGCTGCTTGAGGTGCAAATGATTCTCATTTTCACCCTCATCCAAGCCTCCCATTACGTTCTTAAGCGTTATGGAGTTCCCCATTTCGCCACACAACTTCTTGTGCGTGCTCTCTTCCACTTCCACTTCCTCTCCCTCTCCCTCTCCCTCTCCATCTCTGTTTTCCTTATTTTGCACATGAATTTTACAGTATTTGATCAGATTGTTGAGTTGTAACTAAGCAACTGTATGATTTTATGTGACCCAGGTTGGCATAATCCTTGGTCCGTCTTTTCTAGGACGCTTCAGAATATTCAACAATGTTTTGTTCTCGATAAACAGTCAAGAAACAATAGGTCTACTGTCTGTCTTGAGCTATGTGCTATTTTCTTATGTGAGTGCGGTGAAAATGGATTTAGGAATGATTAAAAGAACCGGAAAAAACGCCTTGTTTGTCGGTGTTGCATGCACATTGTCGCCTTTGCTAATTGGCTTGTCAGTCCAAGCGCTACTTGGAAGATTGTGGTCGCTAAATAAAGAAGAAGCACTTACACTTCAAACTATAGCAACAATAAATTGTGCAAGTCCATTTACGGTCCTTGTTTGCCTTCTCGAGGACCTCAACATCCTAAATTCCCAACTGGGTCGATTAGGCTTATCTGCAGCAATGGTAAGCGACGTGTTAAACACGTTTTCAATCCTCTTTATCATCAATACTGGAATTAGGCAGAAGGAAGGTAGTATGATTGCCGCCATAGATTTAGGAGCACTCATCGCCTATCTTATTGTTCTTGTATTTGCAATTCGACCAGCAATGTTTTGGGTAATCAGACAGACACCAAAAGGCAGGCCTGTCAAAGACACATACATTCATGCTATCATGCTAATGGTGCTTGGCTCCGGGTTGCTTTCTCATTTTTTTGGTCAGACTTTCTTCTATGGACCTTTCTTTTTCGGTTTGGTAGTACCAGATGGACCGCCTTTAGGATCTGCCATTGTCAACAAGTTCAACTGCCTCATTTCGGATGTGTTTCTGCCACTCTTCGTGACTATTTGTGGGATGAGGACAAATCTGAGTTTAATCAAATTCGATAACAGTTTCATGAAAATCAACGGAATCCTCATTGTTTCGACTTTTGTTGCCAAAATGGTGCCTTGTTTGGTTCCTCACTTGTACTCCAAATTGCCCTTAAATGATGCTCTCGCACTCGCTCTATTATTGTGTTGCAAAGGTGTATTCCAACTTTTTTACTACACGTACCTCATAGATATGGAGGTGACCATCTTTTCTCCACTATTATTTATTTATTTATTTATTTATTTTTTTTTAGAAAAAAGAATTTCCTTCATCTTTTTGGTTCCATTACGGGTGCCTGCCTGATATACATTAAGATTATTGCCTAATTTTTTGTATGGAGTGAACGTATATCCTTTTTAATTCAAACCTTCAGTTCATTCCTTTCACATTGGTTTGATAGGGAAAAAAAAAAATAATAATAGTAAATTCCTGTGGGATTTTTCTTTCTTTTCCCATTCCTTAATTTTCAACATATAATACTTGCCCTAAAGAAAAATCAAGATGTAGATGTAAAGAAAATGAACAAAGCATTACTGTAAATTATATTTTTTTGCCAATTTGATGAGTTGATATTTCATGGTTATAGGTGTATTTTAAGTATAAGTCCTTGAATTAAGAACGAAAGAAAATATTGATCTTCTCGACACATCATACTATATTGCAAAATATATTTTCTATATATAATCCTTAGTAGTAAAAAAACCTTGTTTTCTTGAACCAGGTCACCTGATGGTTTTCTCCATACATACATATATTTATTAATTTATTTATTTAAGTGCAGGTTATAACAGACCAATTGTTCGCTTTGTTATGTGTTTCCATTCTATTTTCTGCAATTTTCATGCCACTCCTGGTGAAGTTCTTGTACCATCCTTCAAGGCAATATGCCGATTACCAAAAAAGGGGTATTATGCATTGCACAAGCAATGCAGAGCTTCGAATCCTAATATGCATTTACAGGCAAGATAACATTGCTGCTGTAACCAAACTACTTGAAATCTCCTGCTCATCTAGAGAAAGGCCTCTTGTTGTTTATGTGCTTCACCTTATCGAATTAATTGGTCGAGCCTCTCCTATTTTTATTTCCCACCAAATGCAGATAAAGACTATGTCCAATAGTTCCTATTCGGAGAATATCATTCACGCCTTCAATCACTTTGAACAAGACAATGAGGGTGCTGTATCAGTAAACGTCTTCACATCAATCTCTCCATTGAAGTCCATGCACAACGACATATGCATCCTTGGATTGGACAAACACACATCCTTCATAGTACTATTGTTCCACCGAAAATGGTCCATTGACGGTTCCGTTGAATTAGAGGACAATACCATGAGGACCTTAAATTGTAGTGTGCTTGAGCTAGCCCCCTGCTCTGTTGGCATCCTAATTGACCGTGGTCATTTAGGTCATTCAATGGTTTCAGCAGATTCATCATATTCTGTTGCCATGATCTTCTTTGGAGGTGATGACGATCGAGAGGCACTGAGTTTTGCCAAACGCATGGCTATTCACTCGAAAATTTCCCTGAGTGTGGTCCACTTTGTTGCCGCTAACAATGAAGGTAATACCTACTGGGACGAATTGCTTGACTCTAAGATACTGAAGGATGATAAGCTTAAAAATGTGGGTGATGAATATGTGATGTATCATGAGAAGATAGTGAAAGATGGGGCTGAGACAACATTGATAGTTCGGTGTATGGTGAACGAATATGACCTTATTATTGTTGGTAGACGACATAACGTAGAGTCTCCGCAGACATCAGGGCTTGCAGAATGGAGTGAATTTCCAGAGTTAGGGATTATTGGAGACTTTCTCGCCTCATCAGATCTTAATAGCAGAACTTCTGTTTTTGTGGTGCAACAACAACAACAAAATATATGACCTAGTCCTCGATTGGGGAGGCTGGTGGAGCTCTTATCCTTAAGGTGAAACTAAATCCAATCATCTTCTCATGGTGTAAGAATAAAACTTCACGCGAGTGAAAATAGGTTGTTTGTTGTTAGGTCTTTTAGCTTGTAATACGAGGCTTGAGATCAATGGGCTTGGGCAAAATTTGGACTTTATTTAGATTGTGTTCGCTTATATATTATTATCAACTTCTAAATAAGAAAACATGAAGCATGGTGATTTGTGAATTATACCAATGTTTTTTTTTTTTTTTTGCACAATGACTAAGCCAAGAATTCATTATTAGGGGTGAACAAAAATATAATAACAATTTTTTTCTTTCTATTATTTATATATTGAAAATTAAGTCCAATGACTCCGAAAACACCTAGAGCCCGGGGGCAGAGAGGGGGGGGGGGGGGGGGGTTGAATACAGTTTACAAAATAATGCAGAGTTTAAAAATTTAACACAAATGTTTGGTAACGAAAAATTAATAAAGTTGTAAATCAACTAACACAAATATTTGGTAACGAAGTAGAAACCTTTTGAAAACCTGTTCAAAGGAAAAACTACTCTGGGGTACCCAAATATACGGTTTTGATTTAAGGAATTTATAATAGAATTGGAATGAAATAGAAAAGAATGATGAATTATGGAAGAATAGTGAATTGATTGAGTAAATCTGTAACAAAATTACAAAGAAAATGGACAGTTCGAGATGTCCGATATCCTAGAGCATTCAAGGTATTCACACTTCCCTTTTCAATTTATTCTTTACAATTAGACATATGGGCTTATATAAACATAGTTCTAAGCTAAGCTTTAACAATTGATATGGGCTTTATTAAACTAATCCCACCCCACTATTTCAGCCCACTATTACTAAGAATACTATTACATTACCGACCCCTTTTAAGCACCTAGCCATGCTGGTTGAATAAAGTAAAAGTAAGCCCATTACTTATTGATGAACAAAACAAAGCGAAAGTGTTGGTCGAACAAAACATGGCAAAAGAGAATCACTCTTGCCACATGTGCTTTCTTTAGTTCAATTACTCCCCAGCTGGTCGGCACCATGTGATATGAGAGATTAATGATTCAATGCCACCCAAAGATACAACTTTTCACCATCTTGCCTATGTGGCAAGGTGGTCCCCCACTATTTTTTGAGTTTTTTTATTTTTTAAAAATAAATTAAGGTGGAGGACCACCTTGCCACATAGGCAAGGTGGTAAAAAGTTGTATATTTAGGTGGTAGTGAATAATTACTCTATTTTTTAATGCCTCTAGCTTCTTCCACTTGCCACGTAGCATCAAGCCTCTTCTAGGTTCTTCTTGTTCTAGCTTCTTCTATGTTCTGGCTTCAGAAAAGGCGTCAGTTCTTATCCAACTGAAAATTACAGCTCGTTGCAGATTTTGTTTCACTTGAACAAGCCAATCCAGATCTGGAAAGTGCTTTACCACGACATTTTTGAGGAATTTCGTCGAACACCTTGTAAGTATTTTCAACTGGATCTATTTCTTGAAGATCATCTCTCTTTTCCTTTAGTCATTCGGTGAAGTTTTCTATGATTTCCACTGAGAGTCTTGCTTCAAGATTGTCTGTCGTCTCGGCTTCTCCTTCATTGAAGTGTTCTCTGTCTTCGTTGACTTGTTCTAGGTTTTCTTCCTCCTCAGGAACGGAGAACCGTGGTTGAATAGCTTGAAGAAATTCAAAACACGTAGAAAGACCTCCACTAGCTCGTAAGGCTTGAAACCAAGTCAAAGCTGTATCGTCCATATAGAGGCCAGTAATGAAAAATCTTGAGTGATCAGGAAGTTTGTAGAAGTCAAAAGAATTCTGAAGTTCTGGAATACGAGCCGTATGGATCGTCTCCCTTAAACCTCGAAAAATTGCAACATAAAAACCGACTGTGATATGCTTCGATGGAAGAATTTTCCATTGTAACTGAACCAAATCAGTAGAAAATGCAGTAGATCGAATGCGCTGATACCAATTGTAACAGTACCAAAATTGATACTGAATTTCTAGGGTTTTGATTTCAGAAATTGCAGCATAAAAACCGACTGTGATATGCTTCGACGAAAGAATTTTCCATTGTTACTAAACCAAATCAGTGGAAAATGCAGTAGATCGAATGCTCTGATGCCAATTGTAACAGTACCAAAATTGACACTGAATTTCTAGGGTTTTGATTTCGAAAATTGCAGCATAAAAACCGACTGTGATATGCTTCGACGGAAGAATTTTCCATTGTTACTAAACCAAATCATTGGAAAATGCAGTAGATCTAATGCTCTAATGCCAATTTTAACAGTACTAAAATTGACACTGAATTTCTAGGGTTTTGATTTCGGAAATTGCAGCAAAAAAATCGACTGTGAGATGCTTCGACGGAAGAATTTTCCATTGTAACTGAACCAAATCAGTGGAAAATGCAGTAGATCGAATGCTCTGATACCAATTGTATCATGAGTACCAAAATTGATACTGAAGAGATCCGTCTAAAAGCTCTTCGATGAATCTCTCATGCTGCTTTTGGGCAAGAGATCGTTAAGTATGTGGTAGCAGAAGCAATTCTTCGATGCAATCATCCAAATCTTGAAGGCCAGTTATATTGCGGCTTAATGATGGATGATGATGATGAGGTAGCCTCAGAAGCCTTCAATCTGCATAAATGCTTTTCGGCTAGTGGAATTAGAGGGTGTGGTCTGGAAGGCAAGCTTCTAGAACGAGCATGGTAAGAGTTTTTTGGGTTTGAAGCCATTTTTGCTTTCTCAGACAAGAGAAGCCAATTGAAAACCAATCGCCCTTCCTGCCTTGGCATCTGCTCGTTATACATTTTAAGGTGAGGGGGACAAGAAGAATCTCATCTTCTTGAAAAACCATTCATAGTAACATGGTTTCAATTTCATTATAACCACCATCTCAGCTATATGTTTGTGCAATGTCTCCCATCACCAAGTCTCCAACTCATTATCAATAATACTTCATTTCTATTTCACAAGCATCTTACTCATACAAGATGACTTCATTCCTATTCCTATTTCAAAATGAAGATCAATAAAGTTTTTGTCTCAAAATGAAAAGCACTTTGTACTACCAGTGTTTCTAGAAGAAAAAGAAAAAGAAAGACGGCATTTTTTTTTTTTTGAACGAGAAGAAATTGCTCTCATTAAAATCTGGAAAAAAATACATCAAATAATGATCCAAAACTAAGGATTTTAGGGACTTGGTTGCTCCCTAAAAACAATGCTACTAACACACATAGAAGTGTCATCCAGCTAACACAAATCTATAAACTTAGAAGAGGCCTATTTTGCTAGAGTATGGGCTGTCATGTTAAATTGCAGATCTAGGTGTATTTTTTATGCTCACCCCTTTGAAGGTGCTGGAAAGTTGATCTAGAAATATTCAATCCAAAATAGAATCCGCCACAAACAACCAAAACTAAACCATTTGGCCCTACACGACCAGAAAAGCCCCCTAATTGTATCTTGCGCAGACAAACAGTATCCTTATCCTTCAAATAATTATAGACGAAAAGCATTGACCTTCCAGCAAGATAAATATCGGGAAGGTACGACCATCTTCAATACCGTTGCCTAGAATTTCGTTTGAACGAAGAAGTCAGCATGTTATCAGAATATACACATGTACGTGAAACCCGGTTTCCGATCTGCCCGGCCTCGCTGCACATTCTGTATACTACGTGAATGTACGTTAATCACATTAATAAGTAGATTACAACCGTACGATGATAGAAGTTGATCATTTTCTTGAAGATGAACTTATTTAACGGCCCATGCTAAATCACATGTACCAGAGAATACATATATTGAATTTGAGAAAAACTTTCTCCCAAGGTCTGGGTTTTACTAAATATTATAATTTCATGCAATTAGAGGACAAAATTTTACAGAAGAAGAAGAAAAGACATCAAATTTCTTTGTTTGAAAAAACCAATAGGCATGGCAGGAAATTAAGGCTGTGCCTGTCAACGGTACAATCTCATTTGCTAATGCAGACCGCATGATCTCCGTAATCGAATGTTATCAATTACCCCCCATGATCCATTCACAAGGCCTATGGAACTACATTCATTTTGGGACTATACCGTTTAGGATGCCACTGCTTGAGCTGCAGATGGTTCTCATTTTTACCCTCACCCAAGCCTCCCATTACGTTCTTAAGTGTTACGGAATCCCGAGGTTCACCGTACAACTTCTTGTATGTGCTCTCTTCCACTTCCACTCCCACTCCCCCCCCCCCTCTCTCTCTCTCTCTCTCTCTCTCCTTATTTGCACAAGATATTTACAGTATTTGATCTGATTGTTGAGTTGTAACTAAACAATTGTCTTGATCTTATGTGAACCAGGTTGGCATAATCCTAAGTCCGTCTTTTCTAGGACGCTTCAGAATATTCAACCATATCTTGTTCTCGATAAACGGTCAAGAAACAATAGGTATACTATCTGCCTTGAGTTACGTGCTCTTTTTTTATGTGAGTGGGGTGAAAATGGATATAGGAATGATAAAAAGAACCGGAAGAAACGCCTTCTCTATCGGTGTTGCAGGCACATTGTCACCTTTGCTAATTGGCTTGTCAGTCCAGGCGAAACTTGAAAGATTGTGGCCACTAAATAAAGCAGAAGAACAGATTGTTTCATTTATAAGAATACCACATTGTTCAATTTCATTTCCAGTCCTTGTTTGCCTTCTTGAGGACCTCAACATCCTTAATTCTGAACTGGGTCAATTAGGCCTATATGCAGCAATGGTAAGTTTTGAAGTCCCATTTTTCTTTTTCTTTTTTCTCTTCTTCTTCTTCTTCTTCTTTTTTTTTTTTTTTTTTTTTTTTTTTTTTTTTTTTTTGGTACAAACGTAAAATGAGTTATCGCTGTGGCACGACTATGCGTCACTCAGCCAATATATGGCACATGCCCATAACATGCACTTGATATACAGAGTTATATCTACAGCGGAATACGTCATGATACTATCAAACATAGCAGAAAAGCATAACCATAAATAATCCTGGTGTCTATACAAAAGTGAGTCATAACATAAGTCTAATTGTTTAAGGCTTAACAGCATATAACTATTACAAAAGAATGGCTTATATAAAAGAATACGTGACACATACGTTACAAGCCATATACAAAAATACTTAAAATAAAGACACCACATGTGACGACCCGTTTTTTTTTTAATTTTTTTTTTATACAACCCTAAAACGAGTCATCGCAGTGGCACGACTACGTGTCACTCAGCCAACGTATGGCACATGCCCCATAACATGTACCTGATAATCAGAGTATAACATACATCTATCTATGCAGCGGAAAACATAAATCTGAATAGCGGAAATTACAACTTATACATCTATCACAAGTTAATTACAACAAAGAGCCATTTAACATCTATCTGCTTGAGTCTTATTAACACTATAACAATAATGGCTTAACAAAGAATAAGTGACACAAACGTCACAAGCCATACCAAACCTATAAAACAGTGGACAACCCGTGGTCCGACAATTACAACTGTCGCGGCGAGCTTCAGTCATAATATCCCAAGCACACTGCTACCGACCCATCGACTATACCGAAGTACCTGCAGCCAAAGAAACATCATCTACACGGTTGTGGTGGTATCCACATCCGTATAGGTGAAAGAATGAGTTCACCGCCTTAGCATGAAACATACTAAGACCTCAATGGTATAAGACTAACTGAGTTTTCACAAAGAACCAACCTTAATATTTTATTTTTAGTCGTGCGAGCACTATATTAGCCACAATTTACCAACAGCTAATGCAGCAAACACCGACTATTTAGAAAACATTTAAAACATACTATATAGCTGTGAACATATGTAGAAGTTCCAATCTACCGCTTGGAAGATTCTACATATAGACCCCTCTATAATAATACTTTTCACCAGTCGCTTGGACATATGTGCACACGATCACTCCATCACAGATATCACGTATACACATAAGTCTTAAGCAAAGAACATGGCATCTTACTCTTCCGTACTAGGACAACATCCGTCAACAAAACACTCGCAACACCATCTCTAATCGTATTTCAGCTTCGTGCCTTGACGCCAGTAGATCATGAGAGCACTAGAGCTAAATTCAATCATGCTAACACGTCTTTCCTGGAGAACAAGAACAGTCAACCTTCCTACTCATAGACATGCCATTACTCGCACTCGGGCAATCATGTATCCATGTACTTTCAAGTTCAATGTATGACCTTAACACATGACTATCCGATAGAAATATACATAAGCGCTTTTCATTTAAGACACTTATGCATACCAACACGTCTAGTAAAATATACTCATAACATAAAAACATCACTCATTAAACAATGCTATACATGATATGCATGACTGGGTCTACTGGGGCTTCGGTCCCCCACGATGCTGATAACTGCTGTTTTACTGTGTATCCTGTTCCTTTACTGCTGTACTATTGTTGATGTATGCTCTATACTACATGCTCAATGTTCCGTGCTTGACCAGTATATATTTCACTACTGTATCATGCTCAAATCATACAGTTGTTAAATCACGTCCTCTCAAAACAAAACAAATCCAGCATTTAATCTAACACTTTGAAATCATTCAAAACTTAGTTTCTTTATCAAATCTACGCAGTTTCAACATGACATGTTCTCAAACAATTTGCATAATTTAAATCTCAACCGCAGAACTTAACACTTTAAATCTATTCAATACTTTTCACTCATACATTATCTCTTTAACATCATTGATATAGTTTAAACATAATCGAAACTAAACAAATCATCTCAAAGCATATACATTTCATCATATGGTTGGTTCGGTTTCATAAATAATATATATATTTTTATCAATCCAATACATATAAAAATATATATTTTCTCAGTGAGTGGAATACCCATCTTGGCTGCATTGGACTCACGACTCGAACTCTACATTGGAGAACCCGTTGAAGTCTCCAACTATGACACGATCCTGCAAACATTGGTAACATTAGACTATGCTATTGAACTCTATACTCTATGACACATAGACTACTCGCGTGCTCACCCATTGCGTAACCCGCTTCTAAGGCTAGCTAAACACCTTAAGCTATTATTAGATTAGTCGTTCGTTACAGGTTTGCATCTTATCTTATTTATTAACTAGAAGACACATCTATTATTTCATTAGCTCATTTGTTATTGTTGTGTCACATTATTATTCCTAAACATTTTTATAACTTGTTGCTTATTTACTAAGTTCACAATATATATATTTAACTCATATATATATATATATATATATACCTTCAACATTTAAACCTAATCCAATAATACACCTAACACATTTACATGCATATGTAGGTTTATGTGTACACACATACACGTACACGTACAATGCTTATCAAGCTAAGCATAGCCTTATAATACACTTAAGTATTTTATAATACATAGACAAACACTAATTATCTAATTATATTACTAAATGAACCCAAAGCCTATTTATGTATTTCTACCCCATATATAAATACACATATTGACTTGAGATTATTAAGATAATTTACAACTCTTGTTCTTCTAGTCTTAACCGTTACACTTAATACTTTTACTCATATTAGTTTCCAACCATCCGAGTAGTTTAGGCTTAGGACTTAATTGGATTAAATTACAAATCCCTTGTCATCTCCATCTTCAACTATTTATTATTTTGTTATATAATTACATAAGGAATTAGGTTATAGAACCATAACCATATTCCAAAGCTCCAAGTGAACGCCTAAGCCCCACATCATCACTCTACATAATTAAGCTAAGCCAAAGAATCAAAACTTAAACAAATATCCCAAATGATCCGTTGCAAAGAATCCAACTATAATCGATTCAACTTTATCCAACATATACTCAAAATCTTCATTTTACATATTAAGACCAACTTCTCTCACAAGTGGAAATATCCTCATACCTTCTACCAAAATCTCATAACAATAATCATCAACAAACCACCATTTACCGACAAAATTCTATATACATCATAACCCAATATTCACCAAAGCCTAACATCAATTCTTAATCAACATACCCATACAAGCATAACAAGGAATCCAACCATTAATTAACTAGACCTATACATAGTTACATACTTAGGTTTACAATTAAAATCTCCAATTTATACAAATTATTAATATTAGAACCTAACCCCATTAATACCTATTTTTCATGAAAGTCATAGATAATTTAGGATTAATTAACACTCTAAATGTAATTAATCTACTAATTAACAATTTAGAGTTTTAAACACCTCAAAGCCTTAAATTAATTCAACCCATCAAGCTTAGGGATTCTTACATACTCTTCAACAACAAAATACACTCCTCAAAGTTCCAACTAAACATCATAAAAAAAAAACTCCCTAAATTACCACCAAAACCATCCATTAACACAACCAATACTCCATAAATCCACATACATATATTCAGCCATCCTCTCCAAAATTCACAATAAAACCCTAGGTTTTCATCTCAAACCAAACCCCCAAATCAAACTATTTTTGCTTAGCATAAACCCTAATTTACAAGCACAATCAATAACCCATCAAACTCTAAGATTTCAACCTAAATCAACCCAAAAGGAAACCCATCCAGTTTTTCCAGCAACCTACTCAACAAAAAATCATCAACCATAACCGGGGAAATAAATCCAAGCTACAACACCCACAAATTCGGCCAAGACCCACACAATCCTAGAAATTCCATACCATTTCAAGTGAGAATCGAAACAAGAGAGACCCAGAAATTTTAACTCAAAAGAACCCTAAATTCGGACCCATTTGATTCTTGCCAAGAAAACCCCCAAAATTTCGAGACCCATATGGTTTTCTTCTCAACAAAAATCAGAGGAGAATTCAAGCAAAAATCAAAGAGAATGAAAAGATGGCTCACCGGAAATCAGCTCACAGGTCACCAACGTTGACGGGTTCGGCTCAGGTCTGCTACGGGTCTCTGGGTTTCTCTTCTTCTCCGGTTCGTACTCACTCTCCGACAGCATCACTCTCACTCTCGGACTCACTCTCTCAAACTTCCCTTTCTCTCTTTCTCAGTCTCCGTCTCTCGAGTCTCCCTCTCTCTATTTCGCCTCTGCTAGACCCACCGAAATTCGGGTCTTGGTTCCACCGGCACCATCAGCTCCAGCCACCGTCCACAGAGGATCGGGTCCCCCTGGGTTCCGAGTCTCCCCTCACGAATCACTGGATCCTCTCTTCTCAAACTCTCGATATCTCTCTGTCTCGCATCTCTGTGTCGCTCGGGCAGAAGGAAGAACAAAGGAGAAAAGAAGAACAGAGGAAGAAGAATGGGGGGGGCGGGGGGGCTGATGCATGATTGAGGGGAGAAATATCTCCCCATTAATCCATAGCCACACACGTGGCTACGGATAAGGCCAAGCTTTGGTCTTATTTAATACTAGCCCCTATCATTTTTAAATTGCACTATTACCCTATCTTATTTTATTATTCTATCCTAAACTCATTTTATTTTAGATAACACAAATATTATCACTTAAAACCTAATTATTAATCTCATCTTATTTAAAAACATAAATCATTAAATACTAAATACTTATTATTTTTCTTGGTCTTTACACCACAGTCCATCCCACTACGACTGTCGCTACAGGCTTCAATCGTAGTAACCCAAATAGAACGCTACCGGATCATCATCCACATCAGGAGTACATGCAATTATAAGAATATCATTTACCCGGTTGTGGTGGTATCTACATCTGCATAGGTGAAAGAATAACTCCACTATCTCAGTATAAAACATACTAAGACCTCAGTGATATTAAACTAACTGAATTTTCATAAAGAACTAACCTTTATTTTATTTTTAGTCATGCGAGTATTATATCAGCCACAATTTACCAATAGCTAATATAATAAACACTGACTAGCTAGAAAACATTTAAAACATACTATATAGCTGTGAACATATCATGTAGAAGTTCCAATCATCCTTCATTGGAAGTTTTTACATATAGACTCCTCTATAATAATACTTTTGAATGGTAGCTTAGGCATATGTGCACACAATCATTCCATTATACATATCACGTCTACACATAAATCTTAAGCAAGAAAAATTGTGACGACCCGTTTTTTTTTTTTTTTTTTTTTTTTTTTTTTTTTTTTTTTTTTTTTTGCTACAAAACATCCACATAATCATTAATCCCTTAAAATATAAACGGATCTTCACAGTGGCACGACGATATGTCGCAAAGCCAACATATGTACATACCCCATAATATGTACCTGATAAATCAGAGTATAACATCTATCAACTATGCAGCGGAAAACATAACCTAATAGCGGAAATCACATCTTATACATCTATCACAAATAATTACAACAAAGAGCCATTAAGTATCTATATGATTAAATCTTTCCACGAATTAAATAAGTGACATAAATGGTTTTGTACAATAACAAGTGACACAAACGTCACAAGCCATAAACTAAACCTATAAACAAGTGGACAACCCGTGGTCCACCAATTACGACCGTTGCGGCGTGCTTCAGTCATAACATCCAAAATACCCTTCTACAATGCTATCAACTACGACCGGAATACCTGCAGCCAAAAGAACATCATCTATACGGTTGTGGGGGTTTGCCACATCCGTATAGGTGGAATTATGAGCCCACCGCCTTAGCATACATAAATACACTAAGACCTCAGAGGTATACTATTCACTGAGTTTTCGCAAAGAACCAACTTTTCATTTTAGTCGTGCGTACACTATAACAGCTACCAATCTTATAAGCTTTTGTTTGAAAAATCCCATAGCTGATATAGCAAACACTGACTAATAGAAAACATTTAAATACACTGGGCAGCTAGTATTATACGTAAAAGATTCGTTATAGAACACAATGGCATTGAAATCATGCAACCATCCGATACCAATATACATAAATTCTTTTTCTATCAAGACTTTTATGCATACTAATACGTCTAGCAAAACTACATTTAAATCATGCATCCATCCGATACCAATATACATAAATTCTTTTTCTATCAAGACTTTTATGCATACTAATACGTCTAGCAAAACTACAATATATTTATCATGAAAACATCACACAATTTAAACAATGCTATGCATGCTCATGATAGTCTTTTTGTTCATTATGAGCCTCACGCTCTCTTCATTATTATGAGCCTCACGCTCTCTTCTTTATTATGAGCCTCACGCTCTCTTCATTATTATGAGCCTCACGCTCTCTTCTTTATTATGAGCCTCACGCTCTCTTCTTTATTATGGGCCTCATGCTTTATGCTTTACAATTCTAACTCTATACTCCTATTCTTTGCAAATCATGCTTTCTTCAATTACCATGAACCAATCAACATGAAATTTTCATCATTCTTCTTTGCATAATTAAATCCCAACTACAACACACTTTCAAATACTTCAATCAATTCAAAACCTTTCATTCATGCGTCATTTCATAACATCATTGATATTTCAACATAATTGAAACTACTTAAAACATCCAAAACATACATGTTAACATATCGTTGGTTCAGTAGAAAATCATCTATCATTTGCATTTCTATAAAATACGAAAAATATCTTTTCTCAGTGAGTAGAATACTCACCTTGGCTGCATTGGACACATGACTCGAACTCTACATTGGAGAACCCATTAAAGTCTCCAATCCGGACACTATCCTGCAAGCATTAGTAACATTAGACTATGTTATTGAACTCTATACTCTATGACAAGTACACTACCCACGTGCTCACACGTCGCGTAATCTGCTTCTAAGGCTAGTTAGGGATCCTAAACTATTATTAGGTTATCATTTAGACTAGGTTCTTATTTTATTCCACTTATCATCTTTAGGACACGTTTACTATCTTATTTGACTACTTATTATTATTATTATTATTATTATTATTAAGTTACACTATCATTGTTAATGCTTTTATAGCTTGTTACTCACCTACATATATATATATATATATATATACATGAATGTTTACGATGCTTAAACCCCATCCAATGATACACTAAAATGCTTAGTGTATATGAATAGGTGGATTAGTTACTTAGTTACCTACTTATCATTATTAACAATTAAGTCTTGTAGTTGGTTTATCCATTTAAGCAAATTAAGTGTATTCGGTCTATACACACATATATATACACATATATGTATAGGATGCTTATCAAGCTAAGCATTATACTTGGAATCAATTTGTTATTAGTTCACAACTCATATCAATTTTATTACATCCATTACGATATATAAATCGTTATCTATGTTTACTTGACTTATTCATTGATTCTTGTATTTCTTTTATAGATATCTATTCATATATTTCACTTTTATCTTTTTATTCTTTTCTTTGACTATTTCCTTTTCATTTTATTCTATTAAGCATTACAACGTATTTTCCATCTCGACCATATTGCTATTTGCACAAAGGATCTAAATATATTAGGTTCACCCTCTTCAGTTCCTCTCTACAAACAAAACCTAACCAAGCAACCACCAAGTAAAGTAAACTATCCCCATTAATAACCAATTGGGCATAGCCATCAAAAGCTCTCAAAATCATAACAATTATAATCATTAAACTACCATTTACTCTCAACATTCCACATACCTCTTAATCCAATTTTCACTAAAGCCTAATATCTATTCATCAATTTCCATGAAAATCAATCTCCAACCAATATTCACTAACCATTTATTATTAAACTACCATTCCAAACCAAATTTAAATTTCATAAAACACTCATCAAAGTCGGCCCATCTAAACTACTCTAAATCAGAATCTCAACTAATCCCAAGCTTCCACAAAACAAAGCCCCAAATTACTTTCCAAAATTGAACCCAATCCAACCAAACATTCAACAATCAATAATGGAGCATTAATCATGAACTAACACAATTATCCCCAATTTACAAACATAAACCAGATTTAGATTTCCATCAAAAATACCCATCAAAATCACCCTCTATTCGGCTACCACAAAACAATACCACGGAAGCCTAACTAAAAATCCAACATCTCATAGAAACCAATCCACAACAGAAAACCCATTCGGTTCTTCTAGTACAATGAAACCTCAATTCCACTTCAAGCTCTTTTCCAACCAACTATTAACAATCTATTCTCAAATATCAAAGTCAACTCCCTCTTTCTTAGTGTGGACACACATGGGTTCTCTAAAATCACATTACATCATATACCCCTAATATAAAACACTTCCCACAATTTATTTTCACTAACTCATAACATAATAACATTAACTCTCAAATCATATTCACTAACATAATCACAATAAATATTAACCACTAACACTTTTAAAATAACATTAACCCATAAGAAAATCTTAGGGTTAAATCCACAAATTATCGATTAAACTAAATACCCATAAATTAAGAATTAAAGGAACTTATCCAAAAATTTCCAAACAATATCCTGTGTTTGGGGAATCTTTGCAAACTCTAAATAATACCAAGCCTAAAGAATAATTAAGATTAAACTCATATTTTACAAGATTTAACCAAAAACCTCAAAAATACAAGTTTAGCGATTTACCTTAAAAAGTTCGGTCAAAACGTAGATCGGGCTTCAAGGATTACGTTTCCGTAGACGGATTGAAGATCAAACCGTTGGATCTCCGTAGATCGCAAAAATGAGAAAAGTTTCCCCATCTTTTCTTTCTCTTCTTTCCTTCTCTCGGTTCTGAGAGAAAAAGAGGCATTGCCTCTTATTATTAATATATATATTTTTTTTTCTTCATTGGAAAGGGCCAGATGGCCCTTCCTTCATTTATAACGTGAAGGGCCACATGGCCCTTCACCTTTGTCTTTCAAAGTGGGGCGCAGGTCGCCCCACTATATATATATATATATATTTATTTATTTATTTTATATTTCTTAATTTCTTTTCTAATATATTTTTCTTTTCTATTTCTTTTTATTTTATTTTATTCATTAATTTCTTTTAAATATTATTTTTCCTTTCTAATTTGATTTCTATTATTTTTATTTCCTATTTTATTTGGACTTAAAAACATCACTTGTATTTTCTTTTCATGGCCACTATTTATAAGCCCATAGATTAAAAATAAAACACTCTATTTTATTTTACCCCACTAAATAGACTTATTTTTATTTAATCCTGATAAACTCATTTTATAAACTTTAGTCTCTAAAAATTTTCTCTTGCATTTTAAATGCACCTAATTAAGTTTAATTAATTATTTACTCAAATTTATACTTTAATTATTAAATAATGTCCCAGATATATTTGACCCTATATTTATTTAAACCACACTATAATAATTATTACTCTTTCTATTATTTTACCTCAAGCTTAATTTATTTCGATAACACCATTATTATTACCTAGAATATAATTATTAAGCCCATTTATTAATGAATACAATTTATTAATTGATAAATCTCCTATTTATTTTCTTGGTCTTTACAAAAATGGCATTTTACTCTTCCATACTAGGATATCATCCTTCAACATAATGTTCGCAACACTATATCTAATCGTATTTCAGTTTCATGCCTTGAACGTCAGTAGATCATGTGAGCGCTAGAGTAAAACTCTACTATGCTAACACCTCTTTCCTGAAGAACAATAACAATCAACCTTTTTACTCATAGACATGTCATTACTTGCACCTGGGCAATCATGAATCCATGTACTTTCAAGTTCAATGTTTCTTAAACACATGCAACCATCCAATATAAATATACATAAACTCTTAATTTCCATTTAAGTCATTTATGCATACCAATACGTCTAGTAAAATTACTCATAGCATAAAAACATCACACTCCTAAAACAATGCTATACATGATATGCATGAAATTGGGTTTACTGGGGCTTGAGTCTCCCACGATGCTGATAACTGCTGTTTAATTGTGTTTACTGCGTTCTGTTACTGTTGTACTGCTGTTGTATGTATGCTCTATACTATATGCTCTATGCTCAGTGCTTGACTAGTATATGTTTCACTAATACTGTATCATTCTATAAAATCATGTAGTTGCTAAATCATGTTCTCTTAAAACTAAACAAATCCAACATTTCATTAGCACTTTGAAATCATTCAAATCATAGTTTCTTCATAAAACATAAACAGTTTCAACATGACATGTTCTCAAATAATTTGCATAATTTAAATCTCAACCGCAGCACATACTCAAACACTTTAAAATATTTCAACACACTTCACTCATGCATCAATTCTTAAACATCATTGAAATAATTGAATATAATCAAACTATTCAAATTATCCAAAACATATATTTCATTATATGGTCCGTTCGGATTCATAAAACAATATATATTTTACAAATTCATAATACATAAAAATATAATTTTTCAGTAAGTAGAATACTCACCTCAGATTGCTTATACTCCTAATTCCAAACGACTCTATGCTCAACCATAAAGTGCTGCTAAAAATACAATATATTGCATTATTTAGTATTCTAACCAAATAATCACCCTAGGTAACATTCTGAATCTCTCAAAAGCCATATTGCTAATTTACCCATAAAGCCCTAAAATTCCTAAATATTTATACATAATTTCTAATCACTTTAATAAATCTAATATTGCTAACCCATAAGCATTACTTAGGGTTAATTACAATAAAATATCACTTTAACAAAATACCAAAAACTAGGGTCTATGAAAAACTTACT
Source organism: Alnus glutinosa (assembly GCF_958979055.1). Taxonomy (NCBI): domain Eukaryota; kingdom Viridiplantae; phylum Streptophyta; class Magnoliopsida; order Fagales; family Betulaceae; genus Alnus; species Alnus glutinosa. The sequence goes on along the minus strand of NC_084896.1, from coordinate 5,532,515 downwards.
AAAAATTCATCACGCCAAGACCAAGTGCTCGGGAAGCTCCTAGCAACTCCAAACCACACAAAATCTAGAGAAAATACCAAGTTAAACTCATTTCTACAAGATTAATAAAAAATCTCCAAAAATACGAGTTTAACGATTTATCTCAAAACGTTCGGTCAAAACGTAGATCTTTTATAATTAGAATCTTTGATTGCTTTTTTGATAATTGTTTTTATATTTAATTATTTAGGAATATATATAGTTTTTGTTTCATATTTTAATTGTATAAAATATATAATTGTAGTTGCCTAGATTATGGAGAACAATGACTCAATTGAGTTACAATCAAATTCTAAACAAGCTTGTACTTCGGTAAATTTAGCAAATCTGCCATTCGATCCTTATTTAAGGAAAAAAAAAATTGTTGATTACCATTCTAGTAATAGAGACAACATTTGAAGAGCATATCTACAAAAAAGAGCTTGTCAACCATTTAATTAACTTTTGTTGAACTTTAATTTTTTTTATTCATAAAAAAAAATTGACCCCCTGACTTAAAATCTTGACTCCGCCCGTATGTATGTGTGTGTGTATATATATATATATATATATATATGATTTGTTATTCTACCAAACAATTACAATTTTCTCCATGTAGAGGGCATGCAATAATATGTGGCCAACAAAAGTAAAACTATAAAGAGTTTTATTTTTGGGTTAAATACATTTTTAGTATTTAAATTTTGAAGCTTTATTTTTTGGTACCTAAGTTTCAATTTGCATCACAAATGATAATTAAGTCAATCATGGTCTTTGGTTACCAAAGACCAAGTGTCTTTGCTAATGAACATCTGATAAATAACTTCTTGTTTTAAGCCCTATTGTAAGGAATATAATGTAAGGGATAGGGCTTTCAGTGGGCTTCTAGGCCCATACTAGGGAATAGAGTATTCTAGAAGATATCAAGTGAGGTGTACAATTCTGTTAGCATATTCTCTAACAGAATATATTATTTAAAGGGGAGGCAATAGGTAGAAGGGAGAGAAGAAGAAAGAAGAAGAAGAATACTGTAGCTGGTTATTTATCAGAGAGATTAGGCTTCTAGAAGTGCCTGAGAGAGTCTAGGCCTCTCAGAGTGCTTGGGAGAGATTGGGCCTCTCAAAGTGCCCGTAGCTTTTAATGCATTATCCATCTATAATCTTCATCTTCTTCCTTGAATCTTTATCAATTCTACCTTGTTTGGCTATAATATCCCTGAATCGTATCCAAATTAGAAAAACCCATAACATTTGGTATCAGAGCCGTTCGATTCTTCACCCATAGCTTCATAATATATTCTGTTAGAGAATATGCTAACAGAATTGTACACCTCACTTGATATCTTCTAGAATACTCTATTCCCTAGTATGGGCCTAGAAGCCCACTGAAAGCCCTATCCCTTACATTATATTCCTTACATTCTCTCCCCCTTAAGAACACCTTGCCCGCAAGGTGTGCTGTCAAATTAGATAATCCTTAAAACACAATATTAAAAAAAAAAACCCAAATAAATTGCAGCCCAATTAATTGCTCCTGTCAACCTTCTAGAAGCTCCAGCTAGTCTTTCCCACGCATAACCCTTGTTTTCTTTTTCTTTTTTAATTCATGAATTGCCAACAGACGCTCCCCATGAGTCATGCATTTGGGATTCTCTGATTCCATCATGAGTCATGATGCACGCCTGGACACCCATCATGTAGACTTGCAAGCTTCTACATTCTTCTACAGTCTTCTTCTAATAAGGAATACAATACAATGAACCTGGACATTCTTGAGTGACTGTGATGTTATTGACTGTGACTGTAAAAAATCCTCCCTCTTCCTGAAGCTTCTCCCGCCTCTCTCTTCCAACGTTCCGATGACATCTCCATGGATCTTCTGAAGTTTCTTCTTCCTCGACCAGCTTCTCTCATTAATCACGCGGAACATCGTGCTGCTTAATTCTGAATCTGCTCTTCGTCAGCCAAATCCTGCTTCACAAGCACCGGACCGATCAATTTGTAGACATTTGCTTCGCCTCTGGTTGAAGAAGCCATTTGTGGTCGCTTCTTCTTCTTGAGTATATCACAGAGCTGCACTCTCTGCTCTGTTGAGGACGCTCCAGATCGAAAAAAGAAAATTTCTTGACGATTCGAAAGCTATGGGTGAAGAATCGAACGGCTTTGATACCAAATGTTATGGGTTAGTTAGTTAGAACCCTATCTTTTGCAGACGTTCGTTAGTTAGGGTTCTATTTTTTTTTTTTTTGTAGCCCTAAAAGAGATACCAGTGTATGGAAGGAAGTGAATGATAGTCACAACTCTTTGCCCCATGGCCCCCATCCCACTGCCAATAAGAGAATACCTGATAAAGATGTGGACCAATAAGAGAAACGTTCGGTCAAAACACATTAAGTCAGGCATCCAGACACACGTGAAATGAGGCGTCCGTCTCGTGTTGATAAGGAACTATTCGAACGAGCCTTTTGAGCTGTCCGGACGCGCCACATTAATTTTACTTATTTCCTTTATTTTCAATTTTCCATCTCCTTTCTAATTCATTTTCTCACATTTTCCTCTTATATACTTTATTTCTTTAGATTATAAAACATTCTCTGTGCGTCCTGTTGTATTTTCTAGTCGTTTAATTAATTTTAGTCATTTATCCATTAAATTTTATTCTTAAAATGGTAAATAATATTCGGAACATCACATCATACATCGATCTTTAACATTTATGGGGTCAACATTACCTCCTTTACCTACGTGCCCTCCTCGATCATAATACTTTTCTACTCATACTTTACTTCTCATGAGTCCATGACTTATGACTGTCACGATATGCTCTAATCATAGCATCCCATACGATAGGTGGACGAATCAATATCTATATCCGCAAAACCTACAATCAAAGTATAAACGTCTGCACGGTTGCAGGGGTTGCCGCATTCACACAGGTGGAATTATGAGCCCACCGTCTTAGCATAAATAAATACACTATGACCTCAGAGGTATGCTATTCACTGAGTTTTCGCAAAGAACCAATTTTTCATTTTTAGTCATGCGTACACTATAATAGCCACCAATTTTAAAAACTTTTGTTTGAAAATCTCCATAACTGATATAGTAAACACCGACTAATAGAAAACATTTAAAATATACTTTACAGTTGAGATTATACGTAGAAGTTTCATTGTGGGAGACTATATACATTATCACCTACTATATTATTTTTATGATTGATGGCTCAACGTTTTTAAATCAGTTATGCAAATTATCATGAAAACAACTATAGGAGACCAAAAATGAAACATTGAGAACATACTTTTCATCTCTATACTTTTCATATTTAGATCTTTCCATAAATGAAACATTTTCTTAAAACTTTCCAAAAATAGAAACTTCCTTAAATGGAACATCCCTCGTTTAGAAACTCATTACAAATAATAAGCTCATTAACGGCGACATAATGTGGTTGATGCTAAAAATCCAACGCTAATGAATTATGATCCGCTAATAAGCTTGACGCTAATGAAGCAAACTCTTGTAGTGACTTCATGAAAGTGGTACCTTCTACCCATATAAATTTCATTTGTTAATGCAAGCTGCATGATCGCCATAAACGTATGTTCTGAGATACCCCCCACGATGAGTTCACCAGGCCTGTGGAACTACATTCGTTCTGGGACTATACCGTTTACATTGCTACTGCTTTAGCTGTTGAGGGCTCTCATTTTCATCCTCACCCAAGCCTCCGGCCCATTACGTTCTTTAATCATCATGGAGTCTCCAATTAAGTTCACCACACAACATCCTGTACGTGCTCTCTTCCACTTCCTCCCCCCCTCTCTCTCTCTCTTTATTTTCCTTATTTGCGCATGATATTTACGTGAGTTGTAACTGAACAATTGTCTTGATTTTATATATGTGAACCAAGTTGGCGTAATCCTTAGTTCGTCTCTTCTTGTATGCTATCGATCTTTAGTTACATGCCCTTTTTTCTTTCTTTTTTTCTTTTTTTGTGAGTGCGGTGAAAATGGATTTAGGAATGATAAAAAGAACCGGAAGAAAAGCATGTTTACCAATGTTGCATGCATATCATCGCCTTTGATCATAATTGGCTTGTCAGTCCAAGCGTAACTTAATTGGAAGATTATGGCCGCTAGGTAAAAGAAGAAACATATATACTTCCATTTGTAACAAAAACCCATTGTATAACTCCATTTTCGGTCCTCGCTTGCCTTCTTAAGGACCTCAAGATGCTGAATTTCAAACTTCGTCGCCTATCTGCAACAATGGTAAGCGATAGGTTAAGCGTGCTTTTAACCTTTGCTCTCTTCGTGAGTAGAATTAGCAAGGGTTTTCCTTCATTAAGAAGGGGGGGAAGGGGGGGGGGGGGGGGGGGGGGGGGGGGGGGGGCAAGATTAAAAATAGAATTGACGAAAGTCGATGCTAATATAACTATCATCATCGATAGTTACTTGTCGACGCAAATAGAAGTTTTACATTTTTTTTTTCAAAAAATAATACCTCTAGAAAAAAAGAAGAAGCAATCTTTTTATATTATTACTAAAGTTTTCTATTTATCTATTTTCTATTTTTAATTTAATATATATGCACTTTTTTTAAATTTTTTAAGATATATATTGAGAATATTTTTCTTATATCATGTACGATCTTGATTTATATCTAAACCTATAATCTATGGCGATGTTTATGCAATGTCTTGCTCTCACCAGCACTCCAGTTCTCTTGTTCTATTATTTGAAGTTTGTAATTAAAAATATCAGTATTAAAGTAAAAAATTGAACGAAGATTAAGTAATCCTATGCACACGTGCACATGCAAACACAATGAGAAGAACACCATGTGTCAAATTGTGATTGTTGGAGAAGAAGCAGGCAAAATCAGCATACATTTATATGACATAATACAGTAAACAAACTCGATCTATATCAGACTGTTCCCCAGAAACAAAGAAAGCCAGCACATCTTTTAATAGTCAAAGGAATATATATGATATCATTTTTCTACTATCTTTTCTATATTGAACATGTAAATGTGATTAATTCTTAGTCAACTTTAAATTGAGACAATTGGAATCTTGACGACTTTGATGCCAAGTTCATGAATAACGTGCAAGCGTAAGTGATAGAAATAATGTTCAGAAAACATGCTTGTTGTACAGGAATTGAAGCATATAATTTCGTTTTATGCTTCATGGAATCTACATAATTAAGCATGCATAACAGGACTTTTTTTTTTCTTTTTTTTTTTTCTCAACATCATTATACACATGCCTTTAAATTAGGATCAAGCCTTGGCACCACCTACTGGACACCATTATTCAGCTCATATATTCCAACCACTGCCAAGGTCTGGTTAATTGATTAATGGGGTCATTGGAAAAAATATCTCCTTTCTACTTGAACCCTTTTTTTTTGTGTGTGTGTTGATAAATTCATGTGTCAAAACTTGTTTCTGGATTATAATGTTTGGGGTTGAGTTAACGAAAAAGTTGGTGTACATGAAAAGTCAAGTTTATGAATGTTGTCCTGCAAAGACCGAGTCAAAGTAGAACGGTTATATATATCTTTTGATTATGACATCCTATGATCAAGACAAGCTTAGTGGAGTTAGAAAGTTGATTAAAAAGGATAACAACTTTTTACTTCGATCGAACGAACTTGCAGTAGATAATGAGTAGTTGGGTAGCTAAAGACGGGACATATATAATAGAACATTCAAATCCAATATTGCACAGTAAAAGAGTGAGAGTGCTGGAAGCTTGTGAACAAGAGATGTAGAACAGATAATTTCTGCAACTTATCCAAAAAAGAGAGATGATTTCCATTATCTTCCTTCTTTTTTCATAATACACATATATTTCATTCATTTACAAGTATGAATAGCTAACATCTTCCTTCTCTTTTCATAATAAATGACAAAACTCTATGTCTATCATAATATTGCATTGTGATCTCTGTGCATATATGGCTAGTGGTTCAAGATGTTGAGAAGAGAAACTCTGGTTTTGATTAGGCGCCTAAACAGGCACTCAAGTCCCTCTTCAAGATCTTGAAAAATTGGCTCCAATTTCCCCAGCAAGTTATGCACATTCTCAACGTGCGTGATGTAATCTGATTTACTTGTGTTGTGACTAATAAGGGAGTGTAATGCAGCATCCACCTTCTCAAATTCAGATGTATCTGTTTCTTCATTTTCACATGCTGCTACTCTTTTGGGGAGCACCAACTTAGAAACCAAGGACCAGCTGCTTAGTTTTGATTGCAACTTTGGCCCGGCAATATAGGACAACAAGGATTCAAACACAGTGAGAGTGACTGTTTCTATTTCTCTCAGTGTGCTAACCATGGGCAGACTCTCATGGTTTTTGTCAGCATGTTTGCCTTCCATGCCCTTTAGGGCCTTCTGCATTGCCTTTTTGACAACCTTCCTAGAGGTCAAGAATTTCCTAACCTCCCTTTCAAGCCCCATGTCACCTCCTGATCTTCTGCGCATAATTGATTGCAGTTCGCGTGCGCATTCTTTTGTATGCATCAAGGCATCCTTGGCTGCGCTACACATGTCCAAGAGCCTGAGAGATCCATCCAAAAGCTCTTCTACCCATCTTTCATGACACCTTTGGACAAAGGCATGTTGCATTTGGGGCAACTGAAGCAACTTTTCAACAGAATCATGCAAATCCTGAAGGCCAATTAGTTTGCAGCTTAATGATGATGATGAAGAAGAGGGTGCGCCAGAAGCCTCCAATCTGCATAAATGCTCATTGCATTGTAGAATGAGAGGGTGTGGTCTGGATGGCAAGCTATTGGAGCGAGCATGGTAATGGGATTTTTGGTTGAGAGGAGATGTGGCCATCTTTTCTACTCAGAGAAGAAAGAAAGGCTTAGAAGTTGAATGTTGAAATCAGTCTAGAAATTTGCCATCCTTCGGTTTGCATCTACTGAATATATATTACAGGTAGAGGGAGACCAGAGGAATCTCATCATCTTCTAAACTCAATGATCAGTAGTAACATGATTTCGATTTGGATCTAAATGCAATGCCAGCAATGTTTATGCAATGTCTCCCCACCAACTTGTCCCCAACTCATTACCAATATAATTTTCTAAAATCAGATCTGTATGACATGATATCTTGTGCCCTGGTACACACGAGTGGTATTGATACCATCTCCTCCAATACAACAAAGGCATTAGCCATTCGATCTGCCCAGCTCAGCCAGCGTCTACGGGAGACAAGAGGGCCGTGTCACTCGTGCACACATGTATCATAGAATAATCATAGCTGTGTGGTATGTGTTTCATTAATTGCAGTCAGAAGACTTTATTTATGTTTCTTTTGACTGATAAGTGATAATAATTCATAATTATTGTAGGCATATGCATTTCTTTCAAAATTTTAAAAATAATCTTCAAATATTTTGTACGATTCTTTTCATTTTCAAGTTAATCTTATTCAAAAAATAATATTCAAATCTTATGCCTAATTTTCTATGCATCAAAGGGTTTATCATTGTTCTCCAATATATATATATATGTTTTTTTTTTTTTAAAAAAAAAAAAAAAACCCATAAGTGACAATGCAGTCTTATGATGCAGCGTAGGTGTAATGGGTCGCAGAATTAACACACACATTAATACTCACACCTCTTCTCAAAATCAAGAATCGAATCAAGAATTTGAGGTCGGCTAAGTAGAAAATCACTCCTTGAGTGTTTCTTATTGAAAACCAATGAATAATAGATAAAAGTTGTAGCCAAAACTGTTTATATATAACAAGTAATTATAGTAGTTAGATTCTTAAACATTGTAGAACACTGAAATTAAATCGGTTAATTTGTCAATTTGTTGCGATCTCGTATTAAAGGAGACACTTACTTGTCGTGATATGCTTCCTGATGAGCATGTGAGATCTCTCACGCATTCCTCCTCGTCCTATCGCCTTCCTGACGAGCTTAGTTCCTGAAGAGGCACGATCTTGGAACTCCTTCCCAACAAAATCTTCAGACGTGTTTTGGACCTTGTTTGGATGCTCACTTCTCCAAGTTTCTTCAAAAAATCGATCGCAGCTTGATCTACATTACCCCCATGGGGTTGGAGAGAATTTGCCTTCGAATTCACATCCTCATAAGATGAATCTCCCATGTATGGAACAAGATGCTTGATATTTAATACATGAGACGCGCGTCTTAATGTGGCTTGGTAGCTTCAACCAATATGCATTTGTATTAATCTTTTTAGAGGAATGCTAGAGTTCTTTCTAGTGTTCTTCTAGTGTCCATCTGAAAGAACATAAATGTAATAAAAAAATGCGCGCACTTCCGCTCCTTGCAGATTTTCAAAATATTCTGGTCGCAGATGGCACACATCGCGACCCGTCAGGTCTGCATCTTCATTGTCTAAGATGCTAATAGGCGCATTACCCAGCAAGAGTCCTCATGTTCTGATTTTGGTATTGATGTATGTGCTATTAAGCTTTAAAGTTGTTAACTTTACTAATATCTGATTTTGTCTTGGTGCATGTTTATGTTTTGTTGCAGCAGGCGTTTCTTTTTGTTAGGCTTCTACATAGTTGTAGTGATTGTGTGTCCTGTTTTTAATTTTTTGGACGTGGTCCAGTTTTTACTGCCAGGTTGTATTGAGAAGCGTGTCTACCGATTTCACCATAGCGGCGCTAAACGATAATAATTCCTTCGATGTAGTGATGAAATTGGTGTTGTTCTTGTTCTATAAAAGTTTTGATTCATCTAAAAAAATAGAAAAGAAATGTAGAACGGATGATTTCTGAACTTATCCAAAAAAGAGAGATGATTTCCAATATCTACCTTCGTTTTTTCATAATACACATATATTTCATTCATTTACAAGTATAAATAGCTAACATCTTCCTTCTCTTTTCATAATAAATGACAAAACTCTATGTCTATCATAATTGCATTGTGATCTCTGTGGCTAGTGGTTCAAGATGTTGAGAAGAGAAACTCTGGTTTTGATTAGGCGCCTAAACAGGCACTCAAGTCCCTCTTCAAGATCTTGAAAAATTGGCTCCAATTTCCCCAGCAAGTTATGCACATTCTCAACGTGCGTGCTGTAATCTGATTTGCTTGTGTTGGGACTAATAAGGGAGTGTAATGCAACATCCACCTTCTCAAAGTCAGATGTATCTGTTTCTTCATTCTCACCCGCTGCTACTCTTTTGGGGAGCACCAACTTAGAAACCAAGGACCAGCTGCTTAGTTTTGATTGCAACTTTGGCCCCGCAATATAGGACAACATGGATTCAAACACAGTGAGAGTGAATGTTTCTATTTCTCTCAATGTGCTAACCATGGGTAGAGTCTCATGGTTTTTCTCAACATGCTTGCCTTCAATTCCCTTTAGGGCCTTCTGGATTGCCTTTTTGACAACCTTCCTGGAGGTCAAGAATTTCCTAACCTCCCTTTCGAGCCCCATGTCACCTCCTGATCTTCTGCGCATAATTGATTGGAGTTCGCGTGCGCATTCTTTTGTATGTATCAAGGCATCCTTGGCTGAACTACACATGTCCAGGAGCCTGAGAGATCCATCCAAAAGCTCTTCTACCCATCTTTCATGACACCTTTGGACAAAGGCGTGTTGCATTTGGGGTAACTGAAGCAACTTTTCAACACAATCGTGCAAATCCTGAAGGCCAATTAGTTTGCAGCTTAATGATGATGATGATGATGAAGAGGGTGCATGAGAAGCCTCCAATCTGCATAAATGCTCATTGCATTGTAGAATGAGAGGGTGTGGTCTGGCTGGCAAGCTATTGGAGCGAGCATGGTGATGGGATTTTTTGTTGAGAGGAGACGAGGCCATCTTTTTCCACTCACAGAATTAAGAGAAAGTCTAGAAATTTACCATCCTTCGGTTGGCATCTACTGAATATATATTACAGGTAGAGGGAGACAAGAGGAATCTCATCATCTTCAAAACTCAATGATTAGTAACATGATTTCGATTTAGATCTAAATACAACACCAGCAATGTTTATGCAGTGTCTCCCTACCAACTTGTCCCCAACTCATTACCCATTATATTTAATTTTCTAAAATCAGATTTGTTTGACATAAGATCTTGTGCCCTGGTACATAAAATATGCAACACGAGTAGGGGTGTTGACACCATCTCCAATACAACCAAGGCATTGGCCATTCTGTCGAGCTCAGCCTGCCTTTCCGGGAGACAAGAGGGCCGTGTCACTCGTGCACACATGTATCATAGAATAACCATTGCTGTGTGGCATTTGTTTCATTAATTGCTGTCAGATTATCTCATTCATCATCCATTAAAATTTCCCTAGTGTGACTGCAAATTTTATTTTTGTTTCTTTAAACTGATAATTATTATAATTATCTGCTTGGATATGCATTTGTTTCAAAATTCTTATATATGCTTAGAGGGTGTAACTGTGATATATTAATATTATATATTGATATATTTGATATATACCAACTTGGTATGACTCAATGAGTTGCACTGTCCAGTACTCTCGAGGATGAAAATTGGACTATTATATTGGTGTTTATCTTAACAAATGGGAAAGCGATGAAAGACGTTTAATGCTACTACGAACAGTACTACTGCATCTTCCTTATATGTCTTTATATTGTTTTTTAGATGAATATATGTCTTTATATTGGAGTTTACCTTTCCATAATACTTTAAATCATTTGCAATTTGTAAGAGGTTTATCATTGTTCTTCAAAATCCCACGAGTGACAATGCAGTCTTATGATGCAGCGTAGGTGTAACGGGGAGAATTAACACACACAAAACTCACAGCTCTTCCCAAAATCAAGAATCTAATCAAGGATTTGAAGTAAGTTATGTAGAAAATCACTTATCGAGTATTTCTTATTGAAAACCAACGTAGAATAGACAAAAGTTGCAGCCAAAATCGTTCATATAACAAGTATTTATAGTAGTTAGATTCTTAAACATGGTAAAACACTGAAATTAAGTCGGTTTGTCAATCTGTTGCGATCTCGTATGAACGGGGACATTTACTCATCCCGATCTGCTTTGAAACGAGCGTGTAGGATCTCCCACCGTCCCACGCATTCCTTCTCGTCCTGACGCCTTCTTGACGAGATTCCTGAGGAGACTCTCGAATCTCTAGATTGAATAACTCGTCCACACGCCTTCCCAAGGCCATAGCAAACGTGGCTCTCGGATCTCCTTCACAAATCCTTCTGAACAAAATCGTCATGATGTGTTTTGGAACTCTACATCTTTTCCAAATTTCTTCGTAAAATCGAGTGCAGCTTGATTTTCATTATTTGTAACACCTCAGTCCCATATTGAAAAGATATGATCGAGTAGCGCATATAAAGTAAGTGGTGTATAAAGATACTCACGGGTGATAAGTCTCACATTGCTTTTGCTAATTGTGCTTTTGGAATTGTCATTTTGTAGACAAAAAGTACTTTTTTAAACCAAATAGCTAAAAATAAATCGTTTGAGAATTGTTTTTTAAAAAAATTGAGATTTAAAAATGTAGAAAATTGCTTTTTCAAATATCAGGCAATGGAGTACTTTTTTAAAAATGCATAATTTTAAAGGCTAACTTGCGATTTTAAAGATCAAACTGCGATTTTGCCAAACGTTTAACTGCGTTTTTAAATTGTACATTTTAAAATCGCAATTTTTTAATCGTATTTTTTGAAATCCTAAACCCAGGACCCTAGACTTTATAAGAGCATTCTTAAAAATAGCCTCACCAAATTTTCGTAGCCAAAATGATTAAAAACTACTTTTCTCTATTCCGACGAGCCACTTTTTTAAAACACTTTAGTTGCTTCACTATTTTAACTATTTAATATTACTATTCCATTTAAATAATACTTTTTCAGATTTATTTATTTATTTTTTATTTAATCTTTTTTTGAATGTTTCTCTTTTCTTAACGGTCATATGTTTTAATAGTTTTATTCTAATGGTTAAATTTTTGAAAATTTATCTTTTCCTACTTGGTTGTGCTAAGATGTGAGAAAAAAAAAAGAAAAAGAAAAAGAAAAATAAGAAAAAAGAAAAGTGACAATTTTTTATAATTTTTTAATAATATGCTGCTGTTTACATACCAATTTTTTTTTTTTTCAAAGTGGTGAGAGTACGATGAGTAGTTTTTTTAGTGTTTTCATCTAATATGACGAGTTTTTTTTTGGCTGAATAGTTGGATTATCCTCTTCGGGTGAGAGAGATTTCGCCCTCGAATTCACATCCTCCTCAGATGAATCTTCCATCTATGGAACAAGATGCTTGACATAGCTTCTGATTCCAGGACTTCAACTGATCACCCACCAAGCTTCTAAGCAAACCACTCAAAGACCGACTAACCACCTCCGTTTTCCCATCAGCTTGAAGGTGATAGAGACTACTAATATTCAGCTTGGTGTTAGACAATCGCCACAAGCACCTCCAAAAATGTATGAACCGTGTGTCCCAATCGGAAACAATAGACAACAGTAACCCATGTAGCCTATAAACAGTCCGGGGGCGCCTGCTTCCGCTCCCTGCAGATTTTCTCGAGTAGTTGCTCCACCGCCAGTGGCCGCCTGGAAAGAGTCAACGATGAAGGGATCCCGGACCCCCTCCTCAAATTCAAAGCGCTCAGCATAATCTTTGTTAGCAGAAAAAGCATTTCTGGCAACACATGGCAGGGGCTTCATATTCTAAACCCAAGCGAGAGCCGGGAAATTCTATTACCCCTATAGAGGGACAAAATCAAAATTCTGGGTTTAAAAGTCCATACATAGAAAATAAGCATGGCAATCAATTTCAGCAGGCGGAAGTGCGGTTGTCTCGGTCATGGCATTCTCAGCAACTTGCGAAAATGACCCGTCAGGTCTGCATCTCCATTGCCAAAGACGCCATGAGGCGCATTTATACCCGGCAAGAGTTCTGGACTGATACCAAAATCTGAGTGAATTTTCTTTTCCACTTGCTTTGACTTTGGTATTGATGTATGTTGTATTTGGCTTTAAAGTTGATAACTTTGTTATTATCTGATTGGTTATAACTTGGGGTCTAAAGCCTACTTTTAATTCATAGGTGATTTTACACATGATACGAGTAGTTGGGTAGCTAAAGACGGGACATATATAATAGAACATTCAAATCAAATATTGCGCAGTTAAAGAGTGAGAGTGCTGGAAGATTGTGAACCAGAAACGGTTCCTAATATCTTCCTTCTTTCATTCATGATTAATACACATATATTTCATTCATTTACAAGTATGAATAGCTAACATCTTCCTCCTCTTTTCATAATAAATGACAAAACTCTATATCTATCACAATATTGCATTGCGATCTTTCTAGCTAGTGGTTCAATATGTTGAGAAGAGAAACTCTGGTTTTGATTAGGCGCCTAAACAGGCACTCAAGTCCCTCTTCAAAATCTTGAAAAATTGGCTCAAATTTTCCCAGCAACTTATGCACATTCTCAACGTGCGTGATGTAATCTGATTTGCTTGTGTTGTGACTAATAAGGGAGTGTAATGCAGCATCCACCTTCTCAAATTCAGATATATCTGTTTCTTCCTTTTCACATGCTGCTACTCTTTTGGGGAGCACCAACTTAGAAACCAAGGAGTCAAGGACCAGCTGCTTAGTTTTGATTGCAACTTTGGCCCGGCAATATAGGACAACAAGGATTCAAACACAGTGAGAGTGACTGTTTCTATTTCTCTCAATGTGCTAACCATGGGCAGAGTCTCATGATTTTTGTCAGCATGCTTGCCTTCCATGCCCTTTAGGGCCTTCTGGATTGCCTTTTTAACAACCTTCCTAGAGGTCAAGAATTTCCTAACCTCCCTTTCGAGCCCCATGTCACCTCCTGACCTTCTGCGCATAATTGATTGGAGTTCGCGTGCGCATTCTTTTGTATGTATCAATGCATCCTTGGCTGCACTACACATGTCCAAGAGCCTGAGAGATCCATCCAAAAGCTCTTCTACCCATCTTTTATGACACCTTTGGACAAAGGCACGTTGCATTTGGGGCAATTGAAGCAACCTTTCAACAGAATCATGCAAATCCTGAAGGCCAATTAGTTTGCAGCTTAGTGATGATGACGAAGAAGAGGCCGCATCAGAAGCCTGAAATCTGCATAAATGCTCATTACATTGTAGAATAAGAGGGTGTGGTCTGGATGGCAAGCTATTGGAGCGGGCATGGTAATGGGATTTTTGGTTGAGAGGAGATGAGGCCATCTTTTTCCACTCAAAGAATTAAGAGAAAGGCCTAGGAGTTGATTGTTCAAATCAGTCTAGAAATTTGGCATACTTCGGTTGGCATCTACTGAATATATATTACAGGTAGAGGGAGACAAGAGGAATCTCATCATCTTCAAAACTCAATGAGTAGTAACATGATTTCGATTTAGATCTAAATACAATACCAGCAATGTTTATGCAATGTCTCCCCACCAACTTGTCCCCAACTCATTACCCATTATATTTAATTTTCTAAAATCAGATTTGTATGACATAATATCTTGTGCCCTGGTACATAAAATATGCAGCACACGAGTGGTGTTGACAGCATCTTCTCCAAAACAACCAAGGTAATGGCCATTCTGCCGAGCTCAGCCTGCCTCTCCGGGAGACAAGAGGGCTGTGTCACTCGTGCACACATGTATCATAGAATAACCATTGATGTGTTGTATTTGTTTCATTAATTGCTGTCAGATTATCTCATTCGTCATCCATTAAAATTTCCTTAGTGTGACCGAAAATTTTATTTACGTTTCTTTTAAATGATAGCAATTCATAATTATTGTATGCTTGCATATGCATTTCTTTCAAAATTCTTATGTCTACTTATATGCTGTAACTAAGAAAAGTGCTACACTTCCCAAATTTTTTTTCTCAAACATTGATTTCCAAATTATGGATGTGTTAATCATAGATGGGATCTACTATTTTGTAAAATGTGTCACTATCTCATAGGATTGTGACACATCATTTGGGAACCACTTTTAGAAAAAAAAAATAAAAAACAAAAAATTGGGAAGTAGAGCATTTTCCATAATTACTTTAAATCATTTGCAATTTTAAGGGGTTTAATTATCATTGTTCTTCAAATTCAGAAAAATAAAAAACAAAAACCCACGAGTGACAATGCGGTCTTATGATGTAGCGTAGGTGTAATGGGTCGCATAATTAACCCACACAAAACTCACAACTCTTCCCAAAATCAAGAATCAAAAAATGATTTGAGGTAGGTTAAGTAGAAATTAACTCTTTGAGTGTTTCTTATTGAAAACCAATAAATAATTGACAAAAGTTGCAGCCAAAACCATTTATAACAAGTATTTATATTAGTTAGATTATTAAACATGATAAAACACTGAAATTAAGTCGGTTTGTCAATCTGTTGCGATTTCGTACTAACGGGGACACTCATCTTATCCGCTTCCTAACGAGTGTCTGGGATCTCCCACACATTCCTCCTAGTTCTGACGCCTTCCTGAAGAGGCCCTCGGATCTGCGGATTTAGCAACTCATCCAAACGCCTTCCTGAAGCCATAACAAACATGCCTCACAAATCTCCTTCAATTCCCAAAGCCTTGCTAACAAAACCGTCCGGACATGTTTTGGACCTCGTCTAGTCGTCCATGTCTTCTCCAAATTTCTTCATAAAATCGAGCACAACTTGATCTACATTATCCTCCCCGGGTTAGAGAGAATTCGTCCTCGAATTCACATCCTCATCAGATGAATCTCCCATATATGGAACAAGATGCTTAACATTGAATACATAAGACGTCTTGATGTGGCTTGGTAGCTTCAACCAGTATGCATTTGAATTGATCATTTAATTATTTTCACCGGTCCAATCTTGCGAGCACAACTTGTTATACTCTCCAACAGGTAACCTATCTTTTGTCAAGAATAGTCACCGTCCTCAAGCTCCACATAACACCATTTCTTATCTGCACTTGCCTTGTATTTAACCATGCACATAATCCTTCAAATGCTTAACGATAGCTTTGTGAGTATCCTACATTTGAAAAATAAGATCTTCTGCCTTAGAATTCATGCTCTCCATATAAGGAACTAGTGCTAGGTCCAATGGTGCACACGAATTAGCCCCATAGACAATGAAGAATGGACTAAAACCCTGCTCCAAGTAATAGACCTATTGTAGGCAAACTCTGCTTGATATAGCTTCTGATTCCAGAACTTCAACTGATCACCCACCAAACTTCTAAGCAAACCATATTACGTGTACTTGATACGAGTTGTATAGTTGTATATGTATTTAGTTTACAGTTTTTCTGTTTCTCAAGTCAGTTATTTTTAGTTAGCTGATCCCATCCCTTTGCTTCGATATATATATGAAACTCAATTCTATAAATCATTGATTTTTTTTTTTTTTTTTTAATTAGAAGGGGAGGAGGGGACAACCAACTGTGCCTACGCTACCTAGGCGTTACCATGGTAGTATCTACCCGCTAAGAATTTGTTAGGAGGGGCCTAGGCGGCGAAGAACTACAGGCGCTCTCTCAAGGCTAATTAAGTCATAGCTTAACCCAGCCCCCACAGGGCATCAGTAGGACCCAAGGTGGCTAACACTAACTAGGAGTGAGTGATTCCCATTGCGGGGTTCGAACTCGATTCATACTGGATGCCTAACCACATGGAGATTGCCTTGAGACCACTGAACTACTGCCACGGGTGGTTATAAATCATTAAGTTGAATCCAATACGAAGAGTTCTTTTGGTCTCGTATTCACCTCCACTTCTTCTTCTTCTTATCCTTTCATCTTTGTTCAAACTTGAATTCGAATATTTGTGAATTCAAATAAACCACTCAATAAACTTTTAAATTCATAACTAAACCACCCTTAGGGCCACAAACAATATTTCCCGAGCTTCACACATCTATTCTCTACATGATTTATCAATAGTCCGTCAAATTATTCATTCTTGCTTATCGATTGGATCTACCGAACCAACCTGGTCTAAGGTCCGGCCATATCTGGGCAAATCTGAAAAACATAGCTGCTACGTGTTCTTGCCTATGTTGAGCCTTTGCAGAGAACTAGTTGCCGGTTGTGGATACCCGGCAAGAGTCCTGGACTGATACCAAATTTTTTCTGAATTTTCTTTTATGCTTGCTTTGATTTTGGTATTTATATATATATATGGTATTTGGCTTTAAAGTTGATAACTTTGTTAATATCTGATTTGTTATAACTTGGGGTCTAAAGCCTATTTTTCATAGGTGATCCTACACATAATACCGAGTAGTTGGGTAGCTAAAGACGGGACATATATAATAGAACATTCAAATCCAATATTGCACAGTTAAAGAGTGAGAGTGCTGGAAGCTAGTGAACAAGATGTAGAACAGATGATTTCTGCAACTTATCCAAAAAAGAGAGATGATTTCTAATATCTTCCTACTTTTTTCATAATGCACATATATTTCATTCATTTACAAGTATGAATACCTAACACCTTCCTTCTCTTTTCATAATAAATGACAAAACTCTATGTCTACCATAATATTGCATTGTGATCTCTGTGGCTAGTGGTTCAAGATGTTGAGAAGAGAAACTCTGGTTTTGATTAGGCGCCTAAACAGGCACTCAAGTCCCTCTTCAAGATCTTGAAAAATTGGCTCCAATTTCCTCAGCAAGTTATGCACATTCTCAATGTGCGTGATGTAATCTGATTTGCTTGTGTGGTGACTAATAAGGGAGTGTAATGCAGCATCCACCTTCTCAAATTCAGATGTATCTGTTTCTTCCTTTTCACTTGCTGCTACTCTTTTGGTGAGCACCATCTTAGAAACCAAGGACCAGCTGCTTAGTTTTGATTGCAACTTTGGCCCGGCAATATAGGACAACAAGGATTCAAACACAGTGAGAGTGACTGTTTCTATTTCTCTCAATGTGCTAACCAAGGGCAGAGTCTCATGGTTTTTGTCAGCATGCTTACCTTCGATACCCTTTAGGGCCTTCTGGATTGCCTTTTTGACAACCTTCCTAGAGGTCAAGAATTTCCTAACCTCCCTTTCGAGCCCCATGTCACCTCCTGTTCTTCTGCGCATAATTGATTGGAGTTCACGTGCGCATTCTTTTGTATGTATCAAGGCATCCTTGGCTGCGCTACACATGTCCAAGAGCCTGAGAGATCCATCCAAAAGCTCTTCTACCCATCTTTCATGACACCTTTGGACAAAGGCGTGTTGCATTTGGGGCAACTGAAGCAACCTTTCAACAGAATCATGCAAATCCTGAAGGCCAATTAGTTTGCAGCTTAGTGATGATGACGAAGAAGAGGCCGCATCAGAAGCCTCAAATCTGCACAAATGCTCATTGCATTGTAGAATGAGAGGGTGTGGTCTGGATGGCAAGCTATTGGAGCGAGCATGGGAATGGGATTTTTGGTTGAGAGGAGATAGGGCCATCTTTTTCCACTCGGAGAATTAAGAGAGTCTAGAAATTTGCCATCCATCGGTTGGCATCTACTGAATATATATTACAGGTAGAGGGAGACAAGAGGAATCTCATCATCTTCAAAACTCAATGAGTAGTAACATGATTTCGATTTAGATCTAAATACAACGCCAGCAATGTTTATGCACTGTCTCCCTACCAACTTGTCCCCAACTCATTACCAATTATATTTAATTTTCTAAAATCACCTCGGAATCTTTTGCATAAAATATGCAACACACGAGGGGTGTTGACACCATCTCCTCCAATACAACAACAAAGGCATTAGCCATTCTGCCTGCCTCTCAGGGAGACAAGAGGGCTGTGTCCCTCCTGCACACATGGTATCAATGCATTACCAAAACTGTGTGGTACGTGTTTCATTAATTGCTGTCAGATTATCTCATTCATCATCCATTAAAATTTCCTTGGTATGTCAGAAAATTTGATTTATGTTTCTTTTAACTGATAAGAATTCATAATTAGTGTATGCGCAAATGCATTTCTGTCAAATTTCTTACATATGCTTAATTATATGGTGCAAGTGTGATTAATATTAGGGATCTCTATGGTACCAACTAAGTATTATTCATTGAGTTGCATTTTCTAATTATATTATAATTTAATATTAGTAAAGCTTCACAGCCGTTATGGATCAAATTATAATTTCCATAATTTCATTACAAATGATAGTTTTGAGACCAAACTATTAGTAAAGCAAGAGCACGAAAAAAAAAATTAAAATATTCCTGATACACTAATTGCAATCAATATTTTTCTGCCTTGCATAAATTAAATTCAACAATTTCGTGGTGCAGGCTTCTTGTCTTCCTGGAATTTAGGCACGCAATCCTGGAAGTCACAGGAAATGAAGTCAATGCCATTCGTGCAACATGTTATTGTCTTAAAGATCCTGCTGTGATTTATAAGTCTACAAATAACTGATAATGAGTTGGAGAGCTGGTCGGATGGAGACATTGCAAAAACATTACCGACATAGCATTGAGATCCAGATCGAAATCATGAGATTTGAAGAGGATGAGATTCCTTGCGTTCCCCAAAGTTTATGAGCAGTTTGCCAAAGAATGAAAGGCAAACTTCTTATTTCATGGTGATACATATGGTTGCAATTCTCCTTTAAACCCAAAGTTCCATTACCATGTTTGCCTATGGTGCTTTCCTTGGCTCGTGACAAATGGTATGAAAGTGAGATTACTACCACCACATGGCATTGGCGCACTACAATGTGACATGAGCACTAATGAGGACATCAGGGGTTTGAATGGTAGAGATTCTGACACAGTAGCTCAAAAAGTAAAGTCGTACATTAGATGGATCGAATGTGAATGTGTTATAATATTGATGCTAAGTCTCATATTGGTTTCTTATTAGGCGATACTGGGCTATTTATATAAGTGACTCTAGGAAGCTTCAGTTGTAACATTGATTAGTCTTTTTTGGGTATAGCGTACATGTTGCTAACACTTTTTCTAGGTTGTAACATGTCACGTTTTCAACAAGCCTTGGCCTTCGAGCAACATGCACAATGAGTTGAAGAATTGTTGGATGAATCTCTAACACCCTGCTTAAATACAAGGTTATTATTTTAAAATAAATATTGATTTACAAAATCATGAAGACCTTTTAAACATTTTAAACTATTTAAGTGTAGAATAATTATATATATATATATATATATATATATATATATATATATATATATATTATAGCAACCATGTACAAGTGTTCCACAAAAGATGCTAAAAAGCTTAAAAAAATTTAGGGTTCAAACTTCAATGATCATCGATTAATCGATGTTCAATAATTTAAGGATCGAACGATTAATGTTCACATACTAGGTTTTTTAAAAGAAAAATTTAGAACCATGCAGCTAGGGAAGGCTCTATAAAAGGACCAAGGATAATCCCTAGGTCTTATTTTCGTCATTTCTGAGACCTAAACCCTATAGTGAGAAATAGAGGGGGGGATTTCTTGGAGACCTTGCTTCGAGAAGAAGCTCTACCATTGTGGTAATGAGCTAAACCGAACCTTTAACTATGATTTTTAAGCATGATTTCACTATTTATTTTCATATCTAGTTACACTTCATTATTTTCTAATCACACAAGCCAACAGTATTTGTATTTTAAGAAAGTAGATCCATGAATGAGAACTACAGATCTTGAAGGTTTGATTTCGTTTTAAAGGGCAAACAACATTAACACAGACAATAATCCACGTTTTAATATACTTATTTTGTATGCTTAGCAAATGGGTTTTGATTATGTTAATGATAACTAAAATGCTTTAATATTTTAGAATAACATTTGGATCTAGGACTGATTGTAATGCTTGTGCAAGGTAGATGACATTTATTATAATTTCTGTAGTGATCAAAAGTGTTGTTTACACATGAGATTAGGGTTATGTAGTAAGCTTTAGGTTTTAATTGTTGAAACAAGGCACTGATCGATTGATCCCACGAGGACCGAAAGATCGATGGTGGCAGTAAGTGTGTGGTTAGGGTTTGTAATGCATGGTTTGTGTTTTATGCTCCGTTTTTTTTCGACGTAATATGTTTTCTGTCACAAAATGTTTTTAATGAAATCATTTTTCAAAAAAAATGATTTCTTCGAAAATAATTTTCGACGTTTGGCTTGTACGAAAAAATTATCAATGGCCATTTGTGCTGGATTTCAGCCAGTTTGGCCGGAATCTGGCACAGTACAACCGGATTCCAACTAACTGTCTTGAATCCAGCACAATATAGCTAGATACTAGGTAACTAGTCGAATTTCGGCCATACTGGCCAAATTCTAGCAAGATTCACCGAAATTTGGGTTGGCCGAATTCTAACGAATGTGGCTGGAATTTGGCCATTTGTGCCGGATTCCAACACCCTGGCCAGATTCCAGCCTCGACATAGTACAGCCGGATTCTGGCTAGTTTTGGTCGGAATCTAGTCGCCAGAATCCGACTACGGTGGGTGGACGTCGCCGGATTCCAACGAACCAATGCAAGACCGATCGGATTCTGCCTTGTTTTACCGGAGTCTAGTGGCGGTCCTCGTCACTGGAATCCGGCGATCGGGGACCTTCGACGGTAGATTCAGGAAACCAACAAACTTCAATGCTCGGTGGTGGCGGATTCTCACAAACGTGCCTACAAGAATGAAGAGTTTAAATCCAAAAAATGATTTACAATTTTTAAAATCGTAAATCGTTTTCTATAAATGAAAGAGACTTTTACAGTCAAATTGAAAATGAGTTCCATTGATCATCATTTTCGGTTGCACCAAACGCCGAAAAAATACTGAAAATATTTTATGCTCAAACAAACAGAACATATATAATTATAATTTCAAATGTAAGGTTAGAGTTTTTAGTATGGATAATGTCTAATATTAGAGCATGATTTTGTAGTGACGCGAAGTTAAGATGTTCGATGTTGAGGATGCGTGTTTGAGGTAAGTAAATGCTTACGGAACAATTTATCAGTTTTAACACGCTAGCATGATAAGACTTTAGTATAACAAATTATATTTATTCCTTTCAAAAAAAATTATATTTATTAAATAAGATGGAACTAATATTATGCTCTGTTTGTTTCGGCGTAAAATGATCTCTGGAAAATGATTTCGGCATTTTCCGGTGTTTGGTAGGGGCGAAAATAATAGTCAACCGGAAAATGATTTCTGTTTGACCAAAAATGCTTAGTAAATTTCGGAAAATGATTTATGCTTTTTAAAAGCGTAAATCGTTTTCCGAAGACGCCAGACGCAGTCGATCTATTTTAAACGGCACAGTCGACCTTCACGTTCAAGCAGCCGACCACCATCGAAATATTGCCGGTATCGGAATCCGACAACATCGGGTTAATGTCGCCGGAATCTGGCGACGGAATCCGACCACCTTCGCCGGAATCCGGTCAGCTAGATTCCGGCGACCAATCTGACCGGAATCTGGCTAGACCGGCCGGATTCCGGCCATCTAGCTGGATCTGACCAAATCGGCCGGATTCCGGCCATCTGACTGGATCTGGCCAGAAAGGCCGGATTCCGGCCATCTAGCCAGAGCCGGATTTCGGCGGGCTGGCCGGATCCCGGCCGGCCCTGGCCAGAGTGGCCGGTTCCCGGCCGGCCCTGGCCAGAACGGTCGGCTGGCAGGACGGATCTGGCCAGATCCGGCCTTTTGTGCCTGATTCCGGCGAACTGCCGGAATCCGACCACTTTCGCCGGAATTCGGCTATCCCAGATTTCGACGAAACTGTCCGGATTCCGGCCTTTATCTTGAATTCTGGCTATATTAGTCGGAATCAGGTAAAAATGGTTAGAATCTTGTCGGCCAGTGACCGAATTTCGTCATCGATGATTTTTATATTATTTTACATTAATATTTTTATGTTGCGAATAAAAATTGATTTTTTTAAGTTAATATGATTGAATAAAAATATAAAAAATTATTTGCGATTTTCCGTACGCGCCAAACACCGGAAAATGCTTTTGACGGAAAATGGTTTCCTGAAAAATGACTTCCCTGAAACCATTTTACGACGGAAACCATTTTACGTCGAAACAAACGGAACATTAGTATAAACTTCTGTTATACAAATTGTTGTGAGGACTTCTATGAGAATGTGATATTAAAAGGGCTTAGGCTTGCAAGGGAGCAAGTCAAACGTTGTCGTAAATGGTGCAAGGGAGATAATCGTAATACTATTAGTTGCAGAGTCCATGATCACTGATATTGGATCTGGTATCGATTCTTGTGATCTTATAATATTTCCTTAATATAACCCATAATCACAAAAAATTGTATATTTTAGGCAATATTATGTAACAGGAAAAATTACAATTTAGCCCCCTAAATTACCATCCGTTTTCCGTCTAACCCCACAAACTGCCAACACTCCGACTTCAGCCACTCAAACTACCAAAACCTTTGAAAAAGGCCCCATTTGCTGAAATATCTCCATATTACCCATGCCATGTGTCATTTTTCAATTAAAAAATAAAAATAAAACTAAAAACTAAAAAAAATAAAAAAGTAAACTAAAAAAAACTTTTTTTTTGTTAAAAAAAAAAAAAAAAAGGAAAATGGGGTGGCTCACAGGCACCCCCAAAACACCGTATTTTCTATTTTTTTTTAAAGTTTTTTTTAATTGAAAAATGACACGTGGCAGGAGTAATATGAAGATATTTTGCCAAATGGGGCATTTTTCAAAGGTTTAGGTAGTTTGGAGGGCTGGAGCCAGAATGTTGGCAATTTGTGGGGTAGACGCGAAATGGGTGGTAATTTGGGAGGCCAAAATGATATTTTCCCTATGTAATAACCACGTGATTCTAGTCTTCTCATTAGTAGATCATTATGTAACAGTTTTTTTTTCTTTCCAAAAATGATATGCAATCCCTTTCTAAAAGGATGTCGTATGGCAAATCAAAGAGTGAAAACATAAATTATTTTATGCATCTTTTGGAGGTTGACATCCCTTTGAAGTGGTCAATTTATCATTGTTTTGTTTTCCTTTTATTGTTTATTACAACCAATAGAAACTTTCATATTCCTATCATTTGGTATTAGAGACGTTTAATTTTCTTGTGTTTTTATATCTGTTTTTCGAAGCCAACATATTTTTGAAAGGATATAAAAAATTAAGTTCTTAGAAGTTACTCGGTGACAATAATAAAAACTAAAGAGTCAAGAGACATAACCTTAACCAAAATTCACGTTAATCAAAAGTCAAAAAACGTATCCAAGGTCACCATGCTTAAACAAATCTTCGCTTAATTAAATTCAAATAAACTATTATGCTCAATTAGACACGACTTTTGCCAAAAAAAAAATAAAACAAAACTTTTTAGTAATTACTAGATGACTGTAATAAGAACTCAAGAGTTGGGAAACATGATGTCTATAATAAAAGCTCTTAGAAATAACTTGACCTTTTCGGGAAAAAAAAACGCTTAGAAATAACTTGATGTCTATAATAAAAGCTCGAGAGTCAAGCGACATGACCTTAACTAAATTCAATTTAGCCAAAAGCCATTAGACTTTTCCAAGGTCACCATGCTTGAAAAAATATTCGCTTAAAAAAAAAAAAGAGGAAAAAAAAAAATCAAGCTTTTTTTAAGAATCAATAAAATTTAGATATCCTATTACTCTTCTATATATAAGCTTTAGATGTTATAGATTATGGACTCATCCTGAAGTTCCAAAAAAGAAAAAAGAAATTCCAAGAGTGTGAGGAACAATGCATGAAAAAGGTATGAAGGGACTTTTGGTGATGATAATATTGTTAGCGACTCTTTTCCTAGTTTTGAAGCATGTAGAGCTTCATCCACTTCCTTTTTTTGCTCCCTATATACCCCCATCTCTCCATCCCTTGTCAGTACCTGCTCGACTTCTTTCTTTCTCTCTAGATGAAGATGGTATACGCCGATGGAAGACTAGTCGTAAAGAGAGAAGCGAAAAATTGAAATTATGTTATAGAAATTGTCGCGAGTACTTCTATGAGAATGTGAAACATGAAGGGCTTGGCCCGGCATGGAAGAAACTCAAAAATTGTCGCGAACAGTGCAAAGACATACATGGGAGATGATAATTGTACTATTCATTGCAGACTCCATGATCACCAATATTAGACTATAATTATAATAATTGCATATTTTTGCAATCTCTTTATTTTGGGCAATATTATGTAAGAAGTGCATGATTCCACTCTTCTCTTTAGTAGGTGATTGTGTAATAGTTTTCTTTTCTTTGAATAAGCTGCAATGCTATCTATAAAAGGATGTAAATGTTGTATGGAAAATCAAAGATCGATTATGTTATGCGTCTTTTGGAGGTTGATATCACTTCAAAGTGGTCAATATCCAATTTTTTTGTCCTTTTACTGTCTGATTTCAACATGTAGAAACCCTCAGATTCCTATTATTTTGTATTAGAGACGTTCAGTTTTCTTGTGCTTTTATATCTCTTTCGAAAAGGTATACAAATTAAAAATATGCATTTAAACTATAACACTTCCCCTAAAGCTGCGTACTCTCCTACAAGTTTAAATACACTTTTCATGCTCGATTAGCTACAACTTTTGTCAGAAAAATAATGCTATTAGAAATTAACCGATGACTATAATAAAAACTCAAGATTCACGAGACATCAAAATTCATGTTATTCAAAAGCCATCAAACGTTTCCAAAGTCACCATGCTTAAACAACTCTTCTAAGTTACCTTTAATCTCGTCGTGGATGTTGTTCTGAGCATGTTATTACTTGTTTTTAATTGTTGTATTAGCTTATTAACCATATATTTATGTTTGATTTTGTGGATTTAATTTTGGTAATTGGATATTTTGAGTATGATGCTGATAGATGGTTAGATGATAATGGGTTACGATTATCCTGAGTATAGTTTTGAGGGAGGGAAAGCGTCATTGAAAAGCACTTCGAGGAGGCGACTAGAGTGGAGTGTTTTAACCAAATGATGCATGTGGGCTGAACCATTCCCATCCCAAGTGGTGGCCTTTGATATTTGGTTACTTATTAGTGTTTAAAGTACTGTTTGGAGGTATGAAAGTAGATCTTTATCCTTAGACATTGATTTATGGTTGGATTGTGATAAGTTGGGGATTTTTTATGGTTTTATAAGTGTAGGTGTGTATGAACATTATATTTAAATTTAGGGCAATGTTAATATGCATATTAGAGCTTTAGATTGTGTTAGAATGAGTTAGGAGTGGACTATTTTTAGAATGAAAGTTTCTACCAAACAACCAAACGTTCAGTGGTCTAACCAAAAGGTAGCCAACAATTGATCCACCCGATAAACGAATTTTCGACTTTTAGACAAAATAAACATTTTGTGGTCAAATTAAGAGTTATGACATTTTAGCTTAGATTAAGTTTTGATTTAAGATTCTTTCACATATTTTGAGGGTAGTGAGTCTCTAGAAAGTTTTTTGGTGGAGCATTGCGATACTTGTTATTTTAGATTACTTCTAACATGATTACTTTACATGATATACAGGAGATGTATAATGAATGATGTACTATGAGAGTTTGTAAATGCATGCGTGTAAACGACATTGTTAATTGCATCGTATGACATTAAAACGATTGAATGGTATGATTATAAATTTGGTGTCAAAACTTATTTATTCTATTCAAGAAAGGAAAAGAGCCAAGTGAGAAGAATATTGCAAGAATATTGTTCAAGAAAGGAAAGAGCCGAAAAAGAAGAATATTGTAAGAATATTAATCAAGAAAGGAAAGATGTGAATAAGGAGATTATTGCAGAATATTAATCAAGCAAGGAAAGAGTTGTGATTTGAAAAATATTCTGCATAATTATTTGTTCCTAAATTTTTGAATTTTTTTCACATGTACGGACAACCAGAAGCCGTGTCCGGACACGACCCACAAAGAGCTCATGTTCTGCAAGATGTCCAGACAGCCAACATACGCAACTTCCAGAGACCTCCTGTTTTGCATAGTGTCCAGACAGGTAAGTGAACGCAACTTCCCAAGAGTACCTGTTCTTTAAGATGTCCGAACATCCCAGCGGACACAACTTCCCGAGAAGAATTTTTCATGCATGTGTCCAGACTTTAGGGCTACCTGTCCAGACACGCTTCACATAAATTTTTTCTTTCTGATCAATGTCGAACACGCGTTAGCCTGTCCGGACGCCGCCGCCTAGAAATTCGTTCTTGAATTGTTTTTGGGGTTCCTATTTAAAGTGGCCTCTAGGTAGTCATAGTTAAGAATTCCAATAAAGAATTCCATTGTATAAAGAGAATGTTTATTAGGCTTAAATAGATTTATGTATCTCTTAGAGTGTTGCTTGTATTTGTTCGTTCAACCATTGAAGCCAACTAGAGTGGAGCTCCAGTTAAGGAAGATCAATTGAATAACTCTCCAAAAAGGTCTGGGAGAAAGACAGACAAGTAGGCGCTTGTTACAATTCAAAAGAGTGACTTGCGAAGGGTTGTGAGTATGAACTTTTTGTAATTTGCTATTTCTTAGGTATAATTGATTTCCTAGGTTGGGCTGCCCCGTAGTGGTTTTTCTCTTTGGTGCAAAGAGTTTCCACTTCGTAACCAAATATTTGTGTTATCTGTTTTTACTGCTTTACATATTTGGTTATCTGTTTGGTTATAGTTGTTTGGAGTCTTTAATTATTTTCAATTGGTATCAGAGCGGGTTCACTCTGTTTGGATTAATTTCTTGAGTATGATCCTATACTCCTTTTTATTATGTCTCTTACTCTTAATTCTACTTCTTCCTTTGATGGATCTAATTATGGTTATTGGAAATCCTACATGAGATTTTTTCTAAAATCAATAAACATTTGGCATATTATCGAAACTGGATGGAATCCACCAACAACGACAATAGCTGAATGGACAATTCCTCAAAAAAAACTTGTGTTGTGAATGACAAAGCCATGAATGCTATATGCCAAGCACTTTTACCATCAAAATTCTCACGAATTTCTCATTGTGAAACTACTAAAGAAGCTTGGGAGATCCTAGAAACTTCATATGAAGGAACTTAACTAATTAAAACTGCAAAACTTCAAATGTTGGTTTCTCAATTTGAAGGAATTAGAATGTTGGAAGAAGAGAAATTTAATGAATTTTATACCAAGATAAGCAATCTTCGAAATTCTATGATTAATCTTGGAAAGAAAATTTCTGATGCTCAAATCATTAAGAAGATTTTAAGATCTCTGCCTAAAAGATTTAGGGTAAAATTTACCACTATTGAGAAGGCAAGGATCTTGATACAATGAAAATTGAAGAGCTTGTTGGCTCTCTTCAAACTTATGAATTTTCTTTACCTCCCCTTAGGAAAACTAAGTCCATTTCTCTTAAGGCTGCTAAAGAAAAATCTTATAATTCCTTTGATAAGGATTATGATGATGAGGATAGAATTTCCTCTGTTTGCTAGAAATTTTAGGAAGATGATGAACTCTAGCAAAGAAAAATTTAGGAATAAGAATGCTAAATCTTCTAAAAATCCTAAAAGTGATTCCATAGGAACTGAGACGTCCCACATCGCTTGCGTATGGAAATGGGTATGTTCTTATATGTATATTCGCACCCTTCTTGAAACAATGTGTTTTAAAGCCGTGATGGCCATGAACTTATCAGAACTCTGCAGTTAAGCGTGCTTTTGCGAGAGTAGTATCGGGATGAGTGACCTCCTAGGAAGTGTGGTTCGGGGAAGTCAAAAGCAGACAATATTGTGTCGTTAGAGCTGGGTCGTTACAAATGGTATCAGAGCCATCGCTCAGCCTGAGATGGGAAAGTATGCACATGCTTATAAAGGTCGTTAGCGGGCACTCATTGGGATGCCAACAATGGGGTGATCCTATAAGGATCGCTAGCGGGGACGCTGGGTCCTAAGAGGGGGTGATTGTGACGTCCCACATTGACTGGGTATGAGAATGGGTGTGTGCTTATATGTATATTCACCCCTTCTTGAAACAATGCATTTTAAAGCCATGATAGCCATGAACCTATCAGAACTCCTCAGTTAAGCGTGCTTCTACAAGAGTAGTACCAGGATGGGTGACCTCCTAGGAAGTCTGGTTCTTACTGATTGTCGTAATCTAAAACAATCGAAAGGTAAAGCTTTTAATACTACTTTGAGTGATGATTCTGACACTAATAAAATTGATGAGACTTCTGAAAAAGACTCAAATTACTTTGCTTTTGTTGCTTCATATGATAGTCCTTATGAGTCTAATAATTACTATTCTGAAAATAGTGAGTCAGAAACAGAACAAAATTAGCTTCAAAGTGTCTACAATAAACAGTTTGTGAAATATTCTGAGATGAGAGATCTAAACAAACAGCATGTGAAAATGCTTAATGATTTTGAAATTGAAAGTACTAATTGATTGAAAAAGTTAAGTGTCTAGAAGATGAATTAATTGAATTACAGAGCCATTTGAAAAAAATTTCTAATGATAAGCTTGTTCAAATGCTAAATGATCAAAAGTGTTCTTCTGACAAATATGGCTTAGGCTTTGATAAATTTCCTGCTTCTTCTTCACATGATGTTTCTACTTCTAGAAATGTGTTTGTTAAGCCTGAAATATCTGAGCCTCATGTTGCTTGTTTGGATAAAGGAAAAAGTGTCATTGTTCATGATCATGTAATAGTTGAATCTAAAATACCTGTCAAGAAGCAATCTTAGCTTAAATTTGTTCCTACTTGCTTTCATTATGGTATTATTGGTCATACTCGATCACATTGTCTTCAAATTTACTCTCAAAGACCTTGGACTAAGAAGAATGATCCTAAGAAAGGTAAAGTTGATGCAAGGCCTTCCTTGCCTAAATATATCCCCCGGCAAAGGAGACAATGCTCTCAAAGCTTTGTCCCTATTTGCCATCATTGTGGCAAAATTGGTCATAACTAATCTAGCTGCTTCAAGCCGAAACCCCGTGAGCATAAGCATGATAGTTTCTATTCTAGGAAAAGGTATGAGGGACTATGTGTGATGACCATTTTTTTTTTTTAATACAAACATAAACAAGTTCTCACAGTGGCACGGCAATGTGTTGCTCAGCCAACATATGACACATGCCCCATAACATGTACCTGATAATTAGAGTATAACATATATCTATCTATGCAGCGGAAAACATAAACCAGAATAGCAGAATTCACATCTTATACATCTATCACAAATTAATTACAACAATGAGCCATTTGACATCTATCTATTTAAAGCTTATAAGTATAATAAAGACAATACAAAGGATGGCTTGAAAATACAAGTGTCATAGGCAACACGAGCCATATACCAAACCTATAGAATAGTGGATAACCCGAGGTTCGACAATTACAACCGTCACAGCGAGCTTTAGTCATAATGTCCCAAGTACACTGCTATCAAACCATTAACTATACCCAAGTACCTGCTGCCAAAGGAACATCATCTATACGGTTGTGGGGGTTTGCCACATCCGTATAGGTGAAAGGATGAGTTCACCGTCTCAGTACATAATATCGATACCTCCGTGATATTAAACTGACTGAGTTTTCACAAATAACTAACTTTTCCTTTATAGTCTTGCGAGCACTATAACAGCTGCCAATTTTATGAACTTTTGTTTGAAAACCCTCATAGCTGATATAGCAAACACAGAGTAATAGAAAACGTTTTAAACATACTAGGCAACTGAGATTATATATAGAAGTTCTGTTGTAGAAACAACTACGTACGACCTCACCTACGATAATACGTTGTGGTTTGTTTGCTCAAGCTTACATACACACGAGGACATTTGCATGCACATAACCCTTAAGCTAGAAATAATGGCATTTAGTATGTGCACCGAAACACAAGCATCCCATGCATAAGAAATACCAACACACTATACATTGCTGCTCGAGGCATATCTATACAGAACTCTAGCATCCTTAAGTTAATGAAACACCTGCTTCCCAATACATTGAGGCTTAATGCATTTTGGAAATACTACAACAAGACATTTAGCTTAGCTATACAAATACATTTGCATCCCCAGTTATCGGTAACACTATGCTTGAATACATTGAGACTCGTTGCCTTTGAAAGTACTAGAGTGAGACTCCAATATGCAAGCATGTCTTTGCTGAAGAACAAATAACAACTGCCTACTATACCAAGACATAACATTCCAATCTCTGAACAATGTGAACATCTAGGCACATCCAAACTCAATGCTTCTTAATCATGCAACCAGTCAATAGAAATATGCCTATGCTCTTTTTCATTAAAACTCATATGCATACTAATTCGCCTAGCAAAACTACAATATACATATCATGAAAACAGTACACACAAACACACCACAATATATGTATGCCAATGCAAGTCCCCTGGTTCCCGGACTCAAGAGTAGAGTCCTAGACTCAAGAGAAGAGCCCCTGGCTCAAGAAACCGAGTCCCTGACTCAAGAAGCCAAGTCTCTGACTCAAATCACTGAAGAGCCCGGGGCTCAAGTATCCGAGTCCCGAACCCAAGTTGTAGAGCCCATGGCTTGATTATTTCCCAAGATTGTGTAATCATGCACCAATGGAATATGCTCCAAAATAGTTTATGATAACACTCCCAAATCCACAAACATGTCACAACACCAATTTCTCAAACACCAAATACAATATTTAAAATTCTCAACCGCAACACACAGTCACACAATTCATTCCACACTCCACATACAATATTCAATTCTCCAAAATATCATTGATAAGTTCAACATACTCAAAAGTACTCAAATCATTCAAAACAGATATATTCAACATACAATTGGTTTGGATTTATAAAACAACATATATATTTCACAATTCATTAATATATGAAAATAATAGTTTCTCAGTGAGTAGAATACTCACCTTAGCTGCATTGGACTCATAACTCGAACATTCCATCGTGTTCTAGTTACTTGGACTCTACATTGGAGAACCAATTGAAGTCTCCAATCCAGACACTTGCCTGTAAACATTGGTATCGTTAGACTACGCTATTGAACCTATACCATTATGACACCTACACTACCCGCGTGCTCACATGTCACATTACTCGCTTCTAGGGCTATCTAGGTACTTTAAGCTATTATTAGGTTAACGTTTAGGTTTACATTCATATTATATCATGTTTAATAACACCAAGGTTTGTTTACTATTTTCCTTAGCTTATACATTATTGTTGTGTCACATTATTATTGTTAATCATTTTATAGTTTGTCATTCATTTACTAAGTTAACAATATATATATATATATATATATATATATATATATATATATATATATATATATATATATATATATATATTAGTCATATACATGTATATGTATACATATATATACATATACACATACGACACTTAAACCTAATCCATTAAGTCTTTCCAACCTAGAACCTTAGTGACTTATACTTTAAAGCTTATCTTAATGTCTTTAATTATATTAGACTAAAATCCATAATCTATTTATATAATCACTTTACCTATTCCTGGGTTTATTCTTTCATTATGCTAACATATTTTATTTGCTCATTTACTCTATGTTGTCTTTACTCATTTATTTATATTAGTCATTATCTTGCTGATTTAACTTCTTACTAAATAATAACCAACTCAACTCCTTTTAGGGCATAATCCAAAACTGTCACATCCCCAAAACTACATTCTCCGAAGCTCCTCCACCACATTAAGTCCATCAACACAACACCACACATCTCTCATTTCAACTTACACACAAGGCCACTACATACAAGAGTTCTAAAACCAACCTCAATCAATGGCCAAGACATCAACAATTATCAAAAGCCTAAAACCAAACTTCCAAGAATATCTATTCGGTATCTCCACACCAAACCCTCAAAATCCATCTCCAATTCAGTTAACATCAACCCTAGAACCTAAATAAACTTAATCCCTAACAAATAAACATAAACTAACAGAATTATCCCATTTACAAGTACAAAATCAGATTTGGGTTTCCATCAAAACTACCCTTCTTTATTCGGCTATCACATAAACTCAACCATAGTTTCAACAACTAAAATATACCCAAAAATAACCTCCCATCCATCAACATTGTCGTGACCTCATGGGGACAACAATCCAACCACAATATCATATGGCCCTTCACAAGCACCAACTATTGAAAATCAACCCAAAGGGTTTTCCAACTAAACACTCTTGTAGTTAGTATATTCACAACAGAAAATCCACACAAGGAATCCATCATCTGGCCATCAGTAGGAAATATCCAAATACCCATTCAATCTAACCCTAGAACAACAAATCCAAGCTACTAAAAACATCAAACATCTAACAATAACCCAAATACCATCTAGATAGAAAATCCATAACAAAGCTCAAGAAAACATCACCGAATAATCACAAACACTCAACATTGCACCCATTTGGCCAAACCATCAAGGAGCTACCAAAATCTCAACATCAAAGGCCAATCGGCTAACCACAACTGAAATTCCCTCATATCATGGGTCCAAGATAAATTAAAACACCCAACAAACAATCAATGAAAAATAAACAAATATGATCAATTTTCGGAACCCATGGCAATCCCACTATGAATCATCACCCAACTAACAGAAAATACCCATTCGGCCTGTCCATCCTAGAACCACAAATCCAAACAATTGAAACTAGCAAGCATCCAACAATAACCCATATTCAAAATCTGAATTTTAAAAGCTATGGAAGATAATTTTTTTACCTCTTGATGATATACGTTTAACACTGAGAAAACCCACCGGAAAATCACTACTAGAAACCCCACGAAAAGTCATCGGCATCGATTCGGTAACATCCACAGGCGATCGAACCCACTCAAAAAATCGCACCTCTCGATCTCTCGGTTTAGGTGTGTGCGTGTGAGTATATAGAAGAAAGGAGAAGGAAGAAATGGGGAGAGGAGAGATCAATCGAGAGAAACGGGGAGGGCTGCGACGGGAGGAAGAAAAGGAAGAAAAGAGAGAAGAAAGGAGAGATGTCCGGGTGAGGGGGAGAAAAAGGGAAAAGAGAATAAGATTTGATTCCTGCACTACACCATCACAACAAGTGCACAACACCTCCTCACATGAGGGTGGGCCCCACACATTGGACCCCACCCTCATGTGAGGGAGTGTTGTGCACTTGTTGTGTTGGTGTTGTAAATCTAACATTTTTCAAAGAGAGTAAGAAAAGAAATAGGATGTGGGTAGGACATGTGTCAGTGTACGAGTGGTTGGGAGGAGATAGTGTTATCTTCTCCCAACCAACCATGTGCTGACACATGGCAAATGGGCATTTCCTTTATTTTAAAGCCCCCAACTTTAATAAATCGCTGCAAGACCCCGCTTTATTAAAATCCTATTATTTAGTAATTAACATATAACTCCACATTTAATCCAATTACATTTTATCAATATAATTAATTATTTATTCAACTACGACTCATTATTATTATTTTATCTTAGATTTATTTCAATAACATAAATATCACCAACTAAAATATAATCATTAGTCTCATCTATTTTAAAAATATAATTTATTAATTGCTAAATTTTCTATTTAATTTCTTGGTCTGTACACTATGCAACATAATGATAGATGTTTTGACTAGGTTAGATGGGTTGGAACAAAGTCACAACATTGCACTTAGGGTTAAGAAGGCTTGGTTAGGAAGGTTGATACCATTCACCCTTTGAGGGGGAGTGATAGTGAACCCACCTAGAGTTAGGTGGTCTCTTGGCATGTCTAGGATCATTGTTCTTGTTTTTTTCTTATATCCTAGATCATACTGAGTTCCCTCATTGCATTATGTTGTTATTTTCTTATCTTTTGGTTTGCATATGCTTTGCATCAACTCTTGAGTAATTTTTGTTTTAATCTGAGTTTTTCTATCTTCATATCTCTTTGTATTTAATGGTTTGATCTTGTTTAAAAGAATAGCTAGCAGGTCTAATATTGCTTTTAGAGTTATTCTAATGCGACTAGGCTGATAATGTAGACGGCAGAAAAAGTACGTCGGGTGACTGCTTTTATGTTTTGGTTAAGTTCCAAGTGATATCAAACCTCTCAATGGAGGCAGGTTTAAATTTCTTAGGAAAACCATTGTTGTTTTTGACATGTCCTAAACATGTCTTCTCACATACTAGGAATAGATTCTCTGATGCTCTTTAGTTTTATTCCTAAGCATGACTTTTTTTTTTTCTTTTTTTTTTCTTTTTTTTTTTTTGTGTGTGTGTGTGTGTGATGTTCCTTTATATATATATATATATATAAATGGAATGCATTTTTTTTTTTACAGCTTATCAGATATCTCATGTCTTTTTAAACTCCATCTTCACAATTTTAGGGAATTAAAAATTAAGCTACTAACATGGCATTATGAGATATCACAAGATTCAACTAGTGTAAAGTGAACTTAACACATAGTCATGAGGTTTCAAAACTAATCTCAATCATGAATAGTTCAACACTCAAAATTTGCTGGACTCCCCATTAGATAAAACAACCAAGGCATATATATTTATTATTGTTATTATTATTTATGCAAGCTGTGCAATACTTAGCTCCCTTAAGCTTTCTAATTGACCCATGTAACAAGTGTTAGGTTAATGACTCCCAAACCAGATGGTGTTAGGGCACTAAGTGTAAAACACCATAAAGACATACTAACTCGAGTCAAAAAGGCTACGAAGCTAAACTTAGCCATTTTATCAATCAAAGAAAACTTCCACTTTTTGACGCGAACGCTCAATGCTTAATGAGGCAAGAGATCCAGTTACTCAATGAAAAGCTCAAAGTGATCAATATTATTATTCTTTTTTTTTCTTCTTTTTTTTTATTTTTCTTTTTTATTTTTTATATGCCAAGGTTATTCCTTCAATAAGTTACCCAGCTGCATCCAAGATATTGATAATAGACATAACTGATTTCAAATTTCATACCTCACAGACTACGTGCTAGTGTGCTTGTGAGAATCAAATTGAAACAATTAATATCTCATGCTGCCAAAGAAATTAACAAAACTTCTTAATTCCCTAGTCAAGTGATCATATGTTCATCATGTTAAGCTCACCAATGAAATACGAATCAGAATTCAAAATCAACAGCATGCTCAAGAATAACATAGCAAAATATTGGATAGTGTTTTGTTCTTCCATACCTCCAAACTTGAATCACACAATGTCTCTAATGTGTGTATAGAACTGAACATAACAATAAGAGGATAGGAATACCTGAATGAGCAGATGCGGGGCATATCATAACCCCAAACTTGATTGTAAAAACACATGTCCTGAAAATGAGAGTGATACTCCAACCAAATACTAGTCAAGTGCAACACATTGTTGTAAAAATATAAACTAAGAATGAAACAACAATGGAGAAGATAAACCTGGAAGCAGATCATGTACCCTGGCCTGATGGAGGACTCGAGCGCACAAGGCCTGTTCTCGAACCTATGAAGCTGACTCATTTAGTCAAAATATGTGGGATCTGTCAAGCCAACGAAATCCACGTCCTTGATGCGCTCAGTGCTCTCTGACCCTTAATTTAAATTTGAAGCACCAATCTTTTCTTCTCTTGGAGCAAAGAGAATAAATTTTACTTACAGAAAGGTAATTCCGAATGTCCGCATATCGAGGTAGATTCTTCTGAGTATTCTCAAACAGTTTCTCATACGAAAGGGAATTATGACCTGGAGTAAAATGAGGGGAATACTCAAGGAAGTTTTCTACCTTGATGCTCTCTTTTTGCTTTTTTAACTGCCCTAACAAACTACTCTCCTTATCCCTTGGTAAGTCATAAGCAATAGAGGCTCGGGGTGCATATGGCGTCTCGACAATAAGAGTGGATGATGAAGGAGCCTCAGTGCTCACTTCCTCGCCTTTTGCCAGATGTAGAGCTTGTGGGGCCTCAATTTGCTCCTCCTTCCTCTCTTCCATGTGAGTTTCGACCACTTCTCCATTCTTCATTGTAGTGATGGCTTGCTCATGATAAGAAGTATTCTCATCCACCATGTAGTGTCCATCAAGATTGGCCACCGATTGTCTTTGAAGCTCTTCTTCTTCTATTTGATTTGCCATCTGCTTCATCTGAACTTCCATCCTGGCTATGGATTGAGAGTGAGAGTTCAATGTCTGACTGAGAGAGGTCATTGTCTGAGAGATAGAGGTCAGTGTCTGACCCCGAGATTTCATTGTCTGTTCCACATTGCTCATAAATTTTAACATCTAATCTTGAAAATCAGAATCCAACCAAGGAGATGGTTCAACTTGATGGTATAATTCATGAAATTGTGGAGCATAATTTTCAAGAGCTTGAGCTTGCCATGAGATATTAGATTGATTGCTCCATGCCGGGTCATAGGAATCAGAGTAATGGTCATTCCTCGGTCTAGAGAACTGTGTGTTCATATGCTCATAAGAATAGTTAGAAAATTGTCTTGCAATAGGACAATTTTTAATAAGGACTATAGCAATATGAACATGTTCCATGGGGTGTTGGGATGTCTCCCCACAAGAACTAAATTGAAAAAAAAAATAAAAAAAAAAATAAAAAATAACAAAATAACAAAATAACAAAATAAAACAAAATAAAAACAAAAAATTGGAAACCAAAATAAAAATAAAGTAAAAACAAAAAAGAATCAAGTTAAATTCAACCCTCTCAATGAGAGGGATGCAGTCCAATTGACATGGTATCAGAGCTAAATTAGGGTTCTAAGTTTTTCGGTCTTTTCTATCGGTGGGATCTAGGATTTTTTGGGTAGCAGCAGATTATTTTGGTGGTCAATAACTTCAGGGGAAGTTGTCGATACTTCTGGTGGGTCCTAAACTGCTATTCGGCAGTTTCTGATTGAGGGTAGCGGCCATTCCTGTGGTGCTGTAGGTGATCGGTGGGGTCTAAAACTGTTGTTCAGCAGTTCTATTGTTGTTCAGCAATTCTATTCTGTGGGGTTCTATTGCTGTTTTGGCGTAGACAATTTCTGTGGAGATTTTGGTGATGTTCCGGTTCTTGTGGGTGCTGTCGGCAATTCTGTTCATAGATTCTAGTGTGTCTGCTCGGAGATTCTGGTGCGGTACTATTCGGAGACACTGTTCGGCGATTCGATTCTGGTGCTGTACGTATTCAGAGATTCTGGTGCGGTGAGCTTAGAGGAGAATTTCTGGAGGAGTTTTTGGTAAAATCATGTTTTATTTATTATTTAATTTAGTTGGGTTTCATCATGTCTTCTAGTGATGATTATTTGTTACGGAAAAAATTATTTTGCTTAAGAATTCGAACTAGTTTCGCTTATTTGTTACGGGGAAAGAATTGTGGGGCCAAATTGATAGTGATCCAACTCCTACAGAGCCTAAGGAGTTGGCCAAGTAGAAGGTCAAGGATGCACGTGTGATGTCCTGGATTTTAGGGTCTGTTGATCCTCTTATTGTAATCAATTTAAGGGCATATAAGACTGCGAAGACTGTGGGAGTATTTGCTGAAAGTTTATCACCAGGATAATACCGCACGACGATTTCAGTTGGAATATGAGATTGTTAGTTATCCTCAAGGCAATCTTTCCATTTAGGAGTATTTCTCTGGTTTTCAGAATTTATGAGAGGAATTTTCTGATGTGGTTTATGCGAAGGTACCTGCTGCATCTCTCTCTGCTGTTCAAGCTGTTCATGAGCAAAGCAAGAGAGATCAATTCCTGATGAAATTGAGCCCTATATTTGAGGCTACTCGCTCAAATTTAATGAACCAAAATCCTTCACCATCTTTGGATATTTGCTTTGCAGAATTACTTCATGAGGAGCAGTGTCTTCTCACACAGGCTGCATTCCAACAAGATGCGAACCCAAATCTAGTTGCCTATGCAGCCTACAAGAGAGGTAGGTGTAAAGATATGCGCAAGGTCCAGTGTTTTGGCTGCAAGGAGTATCATCTTGCCGCCAACTGTGCAAAGAAAGTTTATAACTACTGTAAGAAACAAGGTCACTTTATCAAAGAATGTCCCACTCAGGCTCCACATCGTCATGCTATTCCTTATCCAGGCTACAAAGAACACTTCTTCTGCTCTAGAGATGTCCTCAGTTTCTTCTACAGTCGGATCCTCTAGTTTTACCCCTGAGATTGTTCAATAGATGATTATGTCAACATTTTCTGCCTTCGCAAAAATATTGGCTTATTGATTTTGTTGCATCCAATCATATGACCACATCATCTGATGTGTTGTGCAGTGTCCACCCATATCATGGTTCCTCCCAAATTCAGGTCGCTAATGGAAGTGATTTAGCTATTAATGAAATATGAGATATCAATCCTTCATTCAAAGATGTTTATGTATCTCCTAGCCTGTCTAATAATCTTATTTCGGTTGACCAGTTAGTTGAGAAAAATTGTGATGTCCATTTTTCTTGTGATGGTTGTCTTGTGCAGGATCAGGTGTCGTGGAAGATACTCGCAAAGGGGCCTAAAGTTGGAACACTCTTTCCACTGCAATTTTCTATTCCTAGTAGTTTATCTTTGGCTTGTATGACAATTAATACTCTGAGTGAATTATGGCATAAACATTTGGGCCATCCAAACTCTGTTATTTTGTCTCTTATGTTAAATTCTGGTTTGTTAGGCAATAAAGAACATGTTTCTAAATACTTGTCATTTGGTTGTTTTGTCTACAAACTTGGTAAGAGTAAGACTCTTTCATTTCCTTCTCATGGTAGTCGTGCTGCAAAATGCTTTGATATTGTGCATAGTGATGTGTGGGGCATTTCTCCTATCATTTCTCATGCTAGATAAAAATATTTTGTGGCATTCATAGATGATTTCAGTCTGTATACTTGGGTCTATTTTCTTCGGGCCAAATCTAAGGTCCTATATGTTTTTCAGAACTTTGTCACATATATTGAGAACCAATTTTCTACATGTATTAAGATGTTGAGGTCTGATTCTGGTGGAGAATACATGTCCCACAAGTTTCATGATTTCTTACATCATAAAGGCATTGTCTTTCAGCGTTCTTGTCCTTATACTCCTCAGCAAAATGGGGTGGCAGAACTGAAGAACCGACACCTCTTAGATGTTGTTCGCACTTTATTGCTTGAATCATCTGTCCCTTCTAAATTCTGGGTTGAAGCATTATCTATTGCAGTTTATTTAATTAATAGACTGCCATCTCAGGTCTTGAATTTCGATTCTCCTTATTACCGTTTGCACCATCAACATCCTCGCTATCTTAATCTGTATACTTTTGGATGTGTTTGCTTTGTTCATTTACCTCCTCATAAAGGTAACAAACTCTCTGCTCAGTCTGTTAAATATACCTTTATGGGTTAAAGTATTTCCCGCAAAGGTTATGTTTGCTATGACTCTTGTGCTAACAAACTTCATATATCTCGTAATGTTGTTTTCTTTGAGAATCAATACTTCTTTCCTACACATATTGAGTTATTGCCTAAGATTAGTATTCTGTCTTCTTTTGATGATTTGCCCCCACTTCCTGACCGGTTCAAACCTTGACTTGTGTATACTCGGCATCGACCCACTTTGCCCCTTCTCAAGACTGGCCCTTCATCTGAAACTACTCTGAAAGCTTCTCCTAAGATTGAAATGACATTTGATATGTGACGACCCGTTTTTTTTTTTTTATATACAAAACGTAAAACGAGTCATCGCAGTGGCACGACTACGTGTCGCTCAGCCAACATATGGCACATGCCCCATAACATGTACCCGATAATCAGAGTATAACATACATCTATCTATGCAGCGGAAAACATAAATCTGAATAGCGGAAATTACAACTTATACATCTATCACAAATTAATTACAACAAAGAGCCATTTAACATCTATCTGTTTGAGTCTTATTAACACTATAACAATAATGGCTTAACAAAGAATAAGTGACACAAACGTCACAAGCCATACCAAACCTATAAAATAGTGGACAACCCATGGTCCGACGATTACAACTGTCGCGGCGAGCTTCAGTCATAATATCCCAAGCACACTGCTACCAACCCATCAACTATACCGAAGTACCTGCAGCCAAAGAAACATCATCTACACGGTTGTGGTGGTATCCACATCCGCATAGGTGAAATTATGAGTTCACTGCCTTAGTATAAAACATACTAAGACCTCTGTGGTATAAGACTAACTGAGTTTTCACAAAGAACCAACCTTCATTATATTTTTAGTCGTGCGAGCACTATATTAGCCACAATTTACCAACAGCTAATGCAGCAAACACCGACTATTCAGAAAACATTTAAAAGATACTATATAGCTGTGAACATATGTAGAAGTTCCAATCTACCGCTTGGAAGACTCTACATATAGACCCCTCTATAATAATACTTTTCACCGGTCGCCTAGACATATGTGCACACGATTACTCCATCACAGATATCACGTATACACATAAGTCTTAAGCAAGGAACATGGCATCTTACTCTTCCATACTAGGATAACATCCGTCAACAAAACACTCGCAACACCATCTCTAATCTTATTTCAGCTTCGTGCCTTGACGTCAGTAGATCATGAGAGCACTAGAGTTAAACTCAATCATGCTAACACGTCTTTCCTGAAGAACAAGAACAGTCAACCTTCTTACTCATAGACATGCCATTACTCGCACCTGGGCAATCATGTATCCATGTACTTTCAAGTTCAATGTATGATATTAACACATGACTATCCGATAGAAATATACATAAGCGCTTTTCATTTAAGACACTTATGCATACCAACACGTCTAGTAAAATCTACTCATAACATAAAAACATCACTCATTAAACAATGCTATACATGATATGCATGACTGGGTCTACTGGGGCTTCGGTCCCCCACGATGCTGATAACTGCTGTTTAACTGTGTATCCTGCTGCTTTACTGCTGTACTGTTGTTGATGTATGCTCTATACTACATGCTCTATGCTTTGTGCTTGACCAGTATATATTTCACTACTGTATCATGCTCAAATCATGCAGTTGTTAAATCACGTCCTCTTAACACTAAACAAATCCAACATTTTATCCAACACTTTGAAATCATTCAAAACATATCCTCTTCAAAAAACTAAACAGTTTCAACATGACATGTTCTCAAACAATTTTACACAATTTAAATCCCAACCGTAGAACATAACACTTTAAATCAATTCAATACTTTTCACTCTTACACTATTTCTTAAACATCATTGATATAATTTAAACATAATCGAAACTAATCAAATCATCTCAAAGCATATAATTCATCATATGGTTGGCTCGGTTTCATAAACAATATATATATTTTTATCAACCCAATACATATAAAAATATATATTTTCTCAGTGAGTGGAATACCCACCTTAGCTACATTGGACTCCAACTCGAACTCTACATTGGAGAACCCATTGAAGTCTCCAATTATAACACAATCCTGCAAACATTGGTAGCATTAGACTATGCTATTGAACCTAAGCTCTATGACACAAAAACTACCCGCTTGCTCACACGTCACGTCACTCGCTTCTAAAGCTAGCTAAACACCTTAGGCTATTATTAGATTAGTCATTCGTTACATGTTTGCGTCTTATCTTATTTATTAACTAGAAGACACATCTATTATTTTATTAGCTTATTTGTTTTTGTGGTGTCACATTATTACTCCTAATCCTTTTTATAGCTTGTCATTTATCATTGTTAACCCATTAATGACTAGTTACTATTTTACTAAGTTAACAATATATATTTAACATGTATGCATGCATATGTATATATGCACCTATATACATATACATATATAACTCTTAAACCAAATCGATGACACACTTAAATACTTTGGGTACCGGAATAGGTGAGTTAGCTACTAAATAGTCATATAATGGATCTATAGTGTATTTATGTGTTTCTATAGGCTTACTAGCTAACATTTACAAACATAGGGTTATTTGGGTAATCTATAACTCACTGACATTCTTATTAGAATTGGTGTCCCCTTTTATATTATCCTTAGGCCTTAGACTTACAATTACTAATATACTTAGTATTTAATCTTTATTAACTAATAACCATCTAGGTAGTTTAAACTATAGGACCTTAATCTTATATAACTTATTAATTTAATAACTCTTATCGAACTAACTTATAATCGCATTTTATAATATCCATTCTTTTATTAACACACCCAATTAAAATCCACTCAATTAAAACTACCTATTATCAACCACAACGAGGAATCACTAAATATATCTTATAAAAATAAAACCCCATATACCATTGAACTCAATTTATTTACATAATAGCAATGGTATGTTTTTCCTCTTAAAACTTCCACATAACTAACCAACATCCTCAAATTACTAACCTAAAACCAGATTTGGGTTCCACTTAAAACACCCATCAAAATCGCTCCAAAATAGCTCCTAAGATGCCACCGAAAATCAACCCACCAATCCAACTCCCAATTTCACACGGCCCTTCACAAGTATCAACTATCAAAAATTAACCCATAACATCCATAGCCAACATAACCCAAAATCATCAAGAATCACATACATACACCCACATATAGCTTCAATCAACCAACATCAATCTAAAACACTGCTCAAAACACTACACGGCCAGCACACATCACACATAAAAATCCCATACTCCATCTCAACACACACATCACACACTGGCCGATCAAGAACACCAAAACTCCAAAATCACACACACTCCCATAGCCACTGCCGACACACAACCAGCCCCAATACACAACCAATACTCAGAGATCCCAACATCACTGTAACACAAAAATCACGGCTCAGCCGATCCAACCACAAACAGGAACTATAAAAATCAAATTAACTGTAAAGCCCCAAAATTATCAAACCCTAACTCAATAATAATCAAATCAATCCCCAAATAAATCATCATAGGTTATAAGAAATTACCCCAAGGATTTTCATAGCAAATCCACCGAAAAACGCCACTGATTCCGCCGAAAAAGTCGCCGGAAATCACTTTGAAGAACCGGGTCTTCTTCTCGGGTCTGGCGGGTTGCGGGTCACGGTCACGGGTTCTCAGATTTTTTGGGCTCACGGGTCGCGGGTTCAAGCTCCTGGATTCCGCCAAAGCTCTTCCATCGCCGGATTTCAGTCCCAGTTGCCGATCATGGAGGATCGGGTCCTCACGGGTCGTAGGTCACGGGTTCTACGGGTTTTCGGGTTCTCTCTCTCTCGGGTCATCTCTGGTTCACGGGCTCACCGGAGATCGCGTTGCCGGCGTCCTCTGGTCTCGTCGGCGCCACCCATCGGAGGATCGGGCTCCGATCACTCCTCTCCATCTCCGTGTCTCACTCTCTCAGTCTCGGTCTACTCTCTCTCAACTTGTGAGAAGAAGGGGAGGAGAGAAATAGGGAGGGGCTGATGTGTGCGGCTACAGAGAACAGAGGAGGGAGAAGGAAGAAAAGAGAAGGAAAAGGAAAAGAGAAGAAGAGTGAGGGGGTGCGTTGGGGAGAAGCCGGAAGAGAAGAGAAATAAGATAAGAAAGATGAAAGAAAGATGAATCAGGAGAGGGGCTAACGTGTGTGGTTGAGAAGGGAGAAAATAGAATAATGTTATCCTATCCCGCCCAATCGTATACCAACACGTGGCAAGGGGTTATTGTCTTTTATTTTTAAAGCC
The DNA here is from genome assembly GCF_958979055.1 of Alnus glutinosa. Taxonomy (NCBI): domain Eukaryota; kingdom Viridiplantae; phylum Streptophyta; class Magnoliopsida; order Fagales; family Betulaceae; genus Alnus; species Alnus glutinosa. Next base: position 5,487,855 of record NC_084896.1, on the reverse strand, counting down.
CTACATTTTATTATTTACATCAGGACCCCACTAATTTAAAGATCCTATCTTTTGACAATTAATGTTTGACCCTACATTTAATCTAACCATATTTCATCAAAACAATTAATTACTTATTATTTCCTAAAGGCCCATTAATAGCATTCTATTATTATAACTTTCATTATTTTATATAAGACTCATTTTTTTTTCAATCATATAAGATTATCTGCTTAGAACTTATTACTAGTCCCATCTTATTTAATAAATATCATTTATTAAATTTCAAATGCCTTATTTAATTTCTTGGTCTTTACATGATACAAGTCTAATAAGTTTGTCCATGCCTCCTGAGCTTGGTCCTCGACACTCTACCCGGGTATCACGTCTTCCTGATCGGTATAGCGATTACCACACTTCTTTTAACACTACTTTCTCGTCTATTTCCATTCCTACATGTTTTTCAGAGGCTGTTAAACATGAATGTTGGGGCAAAGCAATGGATGAGGAACTTTAGGCTCTCCAGGATAATCATACATGGGATGTGGTTCCTTACCCCTCTGCTGTTAAAGCCATTGGTTGTAAATGGGTTTTCTCAGTTAAGCTCCGCTCTGATGGGACTCTAGACAGGTATAAGGCACTCTTAGTTGCTCTTGGAAACTGGCAAGAATATGGGGTGGACTATAAGGAGACATTTGTGCCGATCGCAAAGATGACTACAATGCGTACGATTATTTCTATTGCCGCCTCCCAAGGCTGGCCACTTCACCAGATGGACGTCAAAAATATTTTTCTTCATGGTGATCTCAAAAAAGATATTTACATGACTCCTCCTCCGAGTTTGTTTTCTTCTCCGTCTTCCGCTGTGTGTAAGTTAAAGTGGTCTCTCTATGGCTTAAAATAGGCTCTCCGGGCGTGGTTTGACAAATTCAGGTCTACTTTACTTTGCCTCTCCTTTGTTCAAAGCCAATATGACTCATCTTTGTTTTTGTACAAGACTCCGACTGGTCTTATCCTTTTACTTGTGTATGTGGATGATATTGTCATTACTGGTACTGACTCCAACTTGATTGCTCACCTCAAGCAGAATCTTCATGCTTCTTTTCATATGAAAGACCTTGGTCCTCTTACGTATTTTTTGGGTTTGGAGGTGCACACTAATTCTTCAGGTATATTCTTGAATCAACACAAATATACCCAGGATTTGATTAGCCTAGCCGGTCTTCAGGATTCGCCTTCGGTGGATACTCCTCTGGAGATCAATATGAAATATCGCCGTGAGGAGGGTGATCTTCTTTTTGATCCTACTGTGTTTCGACAGTTGGTAGGGAGCTTGAACTATTTGACTATTACTCGGCCTGATATTTCCTTTGTTGTCCAATAGGTTAGACAGTTCTGCAAACTCCACGCCACCTTCATTTAGCCGTTGTTCGCCATATCATTCAATATCTACGGGAGTCACCTGACCATGTGTTGTTCTTTCCAACTGGCTCTCCTCTTCACCTTGTTGCTGATATTGATACGGATTTGGCCGGATATCCTGATACTCGGCGGTCTGTCACGGGTTGGTGCATGTTTCTTGGTAATTCTTTAATCTCTTGGAAGAGTAAGAAACAAGCTCACATTTCTAAATCCTTTATTGAATCCGAATACCAGGGAATGTCTGCTGCTTGTTCTGAGATTGTCTGGCTTAGTGGGCTTCTGGCTGAGCTTGGTTTTTCTCAATCTGACTCTACTCCTATACATGTTGATAATACTAATGCCATTCAAATAGCTGCTAATCCTGTTTACCATGAGCGTACGAAGCATATTGAGGTTGACTGTCATTCTATTCAGGAAGCCTTGCACACTCGTGTTATATCTCTTCCTCATGTTTCTACTAGTTTACAGATAGCTGACGTATTCACCAAGGCCATGACACGACTGTGACGACCCGTTTTTTTTTTTTTTTTTTTATACAAACGTAAAACGAGTCATCGCAGTGGCACGACTACGTGTCGCTCAGCCAACATATGGCACATGCCCCATAACATGTACCTGATAATCAGAGTATAACATACATCTATCTATGCAGCGGAAAACATAAATCTGAATAGCGGAAATTACAACTTATACATCTATCACAAGTTAATTACAACAAAGAGTCATTTAATATCTATCTGTTTGAGTCTTATTAACACTACAACAATAATGGCTTAACAAAGAATAAGTGACACAAACGTCACAAGCCATACCAAACCTATAAAATAGTGGACAACCCGTGGTCCGACCATTACAACTGTCGCGGCGAGCTTCAGTCATAACATCCCAAGCACACTGCTACCGACCCATCGACTATACCGAAGTACCTGCAGCCAAAGAAACATCATCTACACAGTTGTGGTGGTATCCACATCCGCATAGGTGAAATAATGAGTTCACCGCCTTAGTATACCTCATACTAAGACCTCAGTGGTATGAGACTAACTGAGTTTTCACAAAGAACCAACCTCTATTTATTTTTAGTCGTGCGAGCACTATATTAGCCACAATTTACCAACAGCTAATGCAGCAAACACCGACTATTTAGAAAACATTTAAAACATACTATATAGCTGTGAACATATGTAGAAGTTCCAATCTACCGCTTGGAAGATTCCACATATAGACTCCTCTATAATAATACTTTTCACCGGTCGCTTGGACATATGTGCACACGATCACTCCATCACAGATATCACGTATACACATAAGTCTTAAGCAAAGAACATGGCATCTTACTCTTCCATACTAGGATAACATCCTTCAACAAAACACTCGCAACACCATCTCTAATCGTATTCCAGCTTCGTGCCTTGACGTCAGTAGATCATGAGAGCACTAGAGTTAAACTCAATCATGCTAACACGTCTTTCCTGAAGAACAAGAACAGTCAACCTTCTTACTCATAGACATGCCATTACTCGCACCTGGGTAGTCATGTATCCATGTACTTTCAAGTTCAATGTATGATATTAACACATGACTATCCGATAGAAATATACATAAGCGCTTTTCATTTAAGACACTTATGCATACCAACACGTCTAGTAAAATCTACTCATAACATAAAAACCTCTCTCACAAAACAATGCTATATATGCTATGCATGCCTCAATGTGTTGCTGATACTGCCTCAATGTGCTGATACTGTTACTCTGCTGATACTGTTGCCCTGGTATGTATGCTCTATACTACATGCTCAATGTTCCGTGCTTGACCAGTATATATTTCCTACTGTGTCACGCTGAAATTATGCAGTTGTTAAATCACGTCCTCTCAAAACAAAACAAATCCAGCATTTTACCCAACACTTTGAAATCATTCAAAACTTAGTTTCTTTATCAAATCTACGCAGTTTCAACATTACATGTTCTCAAACAATTTGCATAATTTAGATCTCAACTGCAAAACATACTCAAAACACTTTAAATCAATTAACACCTTTCCCTCATGCATCAATTCTTAAACATCATTGATAATATTTGAACATAATCGAAACTAAACAAATCATCTCAAAGCATATACATTTCATCATATGGTTGGTTCGGTTTCATAAACAATATATATTTTTATCAATCCAATACATATAAAAATATATATTTTCTCAGTGAGTGGAATACCCACCTTGGCTGCATTAGACTCCAACTCGAACACTCCTTGGACTCTAGTCACTTGGACTCTACATTGGAGAACCAATTAAAGTCTCCAATCCGAACATGATCCTGCAAACATTGGTAGCATTAGACTATGCTATTGAATCACATACTCTATGACACCCTAACTACCCGCGTGCTCACACGTCACATCACTCGCTTCTAAAGCTAGCTAGGTATCCTAAACTATTATTAGGCTAATCATTGGTTATAGGTTCTTATTATATCTTGCTTATTAATTAGGAGATGTATTTACTATTTTAGTTGCCTACATATTATTATTACATCACATTACCATTGTGAATCCATTAATGGTTTGTTGCTTATTTACTAAGCAAACAATATATATTTAACATGTATGCATGCATATGTATATATGTACATATATACATATACATATACAATACTTAAACCTAGTCCATTAACACACTAAATTACTTAGTGTACATAGATAAGTAAATTGGATACCAAGTTACCTTACTATCATTATTAGACATTATGCTTATGGTTTGTTTATCCATTTAAGCTAAGTGCATTCGGTCCACATATATATATACATATAATGTTTATCAAGCTAAGCATAACCTCATAACGCACTTAGGTATTTTATACAGCATAGGTAATTACATTAATCACCTAATTATATCACCACTAGACTTTGGAGCCTATTCATGTATTTCTATAATGTCACTATTTTATATTTGTTGTCTTAAGGCTATTTGGATAATTTACCATTTTAAAGCATTCTCATCTAAGCATTACACTTAACACTTAATCCTTGTTAATTACTAGTTATCTATGAAACTCTTATTCTTTCATTACATAAATACTTGAGTACTTAAACTATATAGCCCAATCTTATTTAACATGTTATCTTAATAACCCTTATTTCAATTTATGTGAATCTATGTATTTGATTTTAGCCCTCATCTCATTCGGCCTTACCAATATCATGTAATCCAATTTTAACTTCTATCCATAGTTAGTCCTATAACAAGTCTCTATATACACTAACTTCAACATTAAAACTTCAACTCTTCTTTAACAACCAACTTAACCAATCTAAATAAATTCAACCATTAAACATCAATGTCAACAATTACCCAAATCAAGACTTTAACTAACATAAGCTACCATAAGTATTAAACTCATTCTCTAACAAATAACCACCAAGACCTAAACTTAATCAACCGATTCCTATCAAAACCCATCAAATCCATAAAACCAACTCCAAGGATACTCATTCGATAATCCTCAACAAAGTCTCTTAAAAATTAATCTCCATATAACACCTAAACAAACTTTCATCCTCATTTAACACAATCTTTAAATTATTAACATCAAAAACTCCTTCATCAAAATCATCAACCCAAAATCAGATTTGGATTTCACCAAAACACTTATCCAAATCATCAAAAATTCCAGAACTTACCCAATCAAAACAACTCAATTCATTTGATGAACTCAAAGAACTAAAACACCAACTAAACTACAAAAACCGAAACCACATAAACCACAATCATCTTCTAGATTTCATTCCCAAAGCTGAACCCAATCCAACCACCATGTAAGCCCCTTTTAAAATTCTAACAACCTAAACTAAAATCATCAAAACCGAAACCCCTAAAAGACCCATACGACTTCTACAAAAATATCAAGAGAACATGATGACATCAAGGACAAGAGAGAAGAGAAATCTCACCCAGAAGTTTTTGCAGAGAATCCCCTCAGTCTGGATTCACCGGTGCTCCTTCACCATTCGGCTCATCTCTCACACTCGGATCCGTGTGTGTGCGTGAGTGCAAGACAAGAGAGGAAGGAGGAAAGGAAAGGAAAAGAAATGAGCTGCTGTGCGTGCGTGACAAGGGAGAAGGGAGGAAGAAGAGAAAAGAAATGGTGGGGGCTGCTGCTGCCGTGAAACAGGGGGAGAGAAAAGGGGAAAAGAGAAAAAGAAGGAGAAAAGGAAGAGAGAGAAGAAGTGGGAGGGAGAGAAGTGCGTGCATGTGAGGAGAGAGGGAGAGAAAGAAAGAAAAGTGAAAGAAAAGAGAAAGGAAGACCGGTTGGGCTTGTCCCATATTCTTATTTCCTTTTTCTTTTCTTTTATTAATATCAAAAGATAAGGCATCTCCCAAGCCACAACAAAGTGACACATGGCATTGGATGGGATTCTCTTTTATCTTAAGGCTTTATCTTCTATAAAATTACTGCAGTGCCACACCTAATATTTGTTCTATCTTTTGTTAATTAATATTCAACCCCATATTTAAAAACACTATCTATCAATTACTAAATCCCCTATTTATTTTCTCGGTCTTCACAACGACAGCGTCATCAGTTCCTTGTGGGCAAATTGATGCTTCTTGATCGACCAGAAACAATTTGAGGGGGGATGTCAGTCAAATACCGCATATATTTTGCCATAATTAGTCTCTATAGTTATGGCGTGTTTTATATTATTGCTGTAAATATCTTGTAATTAGTAGGATGATTTTAGTTTCCTTATTGGCTCTTCTAGATTGCAGTAATCGCTAAGATTCAGCCTTGTATTTACGGGACCTTTTCTATGTACGATGAGAAACCCTCTCAATGAGAGGGATGCAGCCCAATTGACACCACCTATTACAACATAAACCACTTACATGACTTGGGGGGATGTGTTTTCCACTAAGCAGATCCAGAAGAACAGTGCCAAAGCTATAAATAACACTTTCAGGGGTGACCCTTCCTAAAATATACAAATTATGACAATTACTAAGTCAAGTTTATACAAGAAAAACCGTCATGCAATTCAAAACAATAAAATGAAAACCATAATTAATATCATAGCTCTCTATAAACAGATTGATTCACACTGTAGTTCAGACATCACAATTTTTTAGCAATCTACAAATAGAAAAAGCAACACGGTTTAGAAAAGTGAACAACAAACATAAAGTAGATCCATTTTGCACCAAAGGAAAGAATAGAAATTTGTCTTTGGTCCTTTTTCCTTTGGGTATTATTTTCATTCTCTTTGAAAGAATTGAAGGTCAACATAGTTCCAAGTGTAGTCCTAACACAGATACAATGTTCAAGAAATCACAGCTGTTGGACCAAAAACTCTCTTCTTGCAAGAGCTAAATCAAGATTCCCTCTTAAAAGAAGCCCAGGAATTTAGAGATGATACTCATTGCCCATTCACCAACTGACAAAAAGGGTGGTGGGCATTGGAAAAATCATTTCTTTTGTGAAGTTCAGATTAACTTCAATCAAACTAGAATTTACTATACTATAGTCAATTGTTAAGGCTATATGATTAAAGAATGTACTGCAAAGTTCCTCAAGATGGACAATAGCCATTACCTAGAAATAGAAAATCCATATATGCTATTGTGACTTCTAACATTTCATCACATAGAGTCTTAGACATATTGCCCTCCATCTCGATCTGACCAGTATGATACTAACATTTGCGTATTTGAGAATCCACAGTTGGCACACTAGAATTGACCGTACAGAATTTAGATGGCAGAATACATACTTGCACGTTGCCAAAACATCAACATATTTGACCATTACTAGTTAGGGCCTTACACATAATTGCAAAAAACTGGAAAGCTTTCAAAATGTAGATGGAGAACAGCGAAAGAACACATCAATTCATGCCATATCATCTAAAGATCTATTTATTCCCTAGCTTTTATTTTCTCATCAAGAACTGGTTCTGAATCATATCATATCGTATATATAAAAGCTGAGTTTTGTCTAAGAGAGAGCCTAAACTCTGTGGTATTTTGACGTGTCTCCGGCGAAGTTATGGCCGTTTCCAACGAGACCAGGTTGTCGCCAGTGATTTTCCGACGTGTGATTGGGGAAGAAAACCCATGTTTGGCTGGCAACTTCTGTGGTATACTTCTCCTCTCTCTGTCTCTCTACGATTAGGTTTTTTTCTTATTCTTAGTTTTGGTATCATTGATCGTATTTCACATGCTTATTTGCGCATAATTTGATTTCAAGAATTTGAATTTACCTAGTTCAGCAAAATTAATTATGCATCTTTTAATGTCCAATATATAATTTTTAATAATTAAAACAGTCATATTTATCATTTTTATTTTATTTTACTATTTTTTTATTATATATTGATTATTTGGAGTTTGAAACTATGCATTCAGATTGATTGGAGCGTTGTTATCAAATTGGAATTTTGTTACTTTTTTTTTTTTTCCATTGTCTGGTGTTATCATTAGAATTTAGGATTATGATTCTTTGTGTTCTGGTTTGGCTTCACAAATACGATTGGAAATTTTATAGTCAAAACCATGGGTCTGTGATTACTATGTTTCTTTTTTATTTTAAAAAATCAATCAGTATTTGGTAAATTGTTATGAATGGATATTCACATGATTGAATGGTTTGCATTCGTATTTTGGATCAATAGTTGTGAATCTCTCACGTTTTCAAAGGATTAGAAGTTTAATATATGGTTTGAATGAAATTTGTTGTGTTAGCACTCAAAATTTTAGACCTCGATTTTATGGAAAGGCGATGTTTTACCTTGCTCTAACCCAGTTCTATTTGTTAATCTTTGAAGATGTCTGGTAGCCGACTAACCGGCTACGTGGATTTTAAATTTATAAGTTTACCACTCGCAATAGTACATATCGATTGTACCATGGTAAGGGTGATCGAACCACAAAGATTATGGGTTGTTTTGCGTAATAGGATATTTAAAGAATGTATTTAAATTAACTTAAGAGTAAAAATAAAAGCAAAGATTGTAGAATTGAAGCTACAACAATAAAGTGAAGAAATGCGGAAAATGAAAACAAACTTAAACGAAAACTTAGGGTGTTGATCTTATCCACTCCTCAACCGATAAAATGCTTAAAGTCTATATGGATCTTCCTAACATGCATGATATGAGCGCGTAATGGGCATCAACCATTACGACGACCTCGTCATGAAAACACTTTCATTAAGACGTAGTTATAAAGCACCTAGTTTTACATTAATCAACTCCACGTAAAGATTAGTCTATAATTGAAAAATGTTTACACTACGAAAGGTGTGGAGTGATTAATGCTCCCTAGCTTACTACTCTACAACACATCCTAATAAGCATACACAATACATGCAAACCCTAACTAAGCCACAATGATAAGGTATCTAGTTTCACACCAATCCATTTCACATAAAGTTTAAACTACAATTGAAAAATATTTTAGACTACCAAAGGTGTGAAACGATTGGTGCTCCCTAACATACCCTATAAGGTGACTCTAATGAGAAAACACACATTATGTCAAAAAGCATCATTGCACAAGACATCATTCTCTTTCAAAAATGTTGGTTTTATTCAAGAATCTAAGCAAACTCACAGACAAGCATAACTCTTTTTCACGAATAATTAGATTGAAATATTGAAGACAAAACCTTTTAGCATGTGTTTTGCAATCCTCTAGCCTCACACAATCATCAAACATATCTATAAAATCCTAAGAACTTCAAGAACACTTCATGGTTTTTGGAGAGGATTTTTTATCAAACCCTAAGAACTAATTTAGCTAGACATAAAGTAAACTAATCTAAGCATGAAATCTATGAAAAACAGTAAAGAAACAAGAAGGAAATGAATCAAAAACAACTATATTAAAACTATGAAATTCGGATTACAAAAAGAGAAAGGAAAAGAAAAGCAACTAACTAAGAACTTGAAATTTAACAAAGAAAGTTGTTCTCTGGAACTAAGCCCATAAAACGTGCATCAAAGGAATTACAAAACACTAAAAATTGAGTGATACACCTGAGAAAATCCAAAACCCCCAAAAGATGCATGTCTAAACCTAAATCTCTAATCTCATATATATAGAGAATTGGATTTACAAAAGACCATCAAGAGTTAATTCTAGCCGCACAAACAGAGCTGGTCAGCGTCCATTTCTGTCCACAAAATCCAACTTATGATTTGAATTACATTTAGAATTCAAAAGATCTGGAAATATCTGATTTTCTGGAAGAAGGAATATTCAATTGATCGATTATAAAGTCGATCGATCGCATTTGCTCGATCGCAGTCGGGCTTGTCCTAGTTCGATCAATCGCATCTCGCACGATCAATTTTTCTTCGACTGATGAACTTCGATCGATCGATTATAAAGTCGATTGATCGAATTGCCTTAGCCAATTCTTCAACAAACAGGAACAATCTCGCACTCTGGAAATGACTAAAATACCCTTGATGTATTTTCAGGTCTAATTCAAGTGTTTTGAATTAGATTTCAACTAAGACCTGAAAATAAGACATAAAACAAAACTACAACAAAACGTTATATATACAATACGAACTAGGTCTAACAAATGTAAATTAAGGGGTCTTGAATAGAATAATTCAAGACTTATCAATGTCTTCTAAGAGCACTCTCATCAGTTTCCCTACCATTTTCCCTATATTTAGGGAACAAAACTACTTTTTACTTCCCTATAAAAAAACACCCCACAATAGATTCCTTAAATTTTCCCTATATCAATTAAAAAATATTTTTTACTCTTATTTTATTATCTTTTCTCTTTCCTACTTTTATTTTTTTATTATTTTTTTCTTCTCTCCTCTCTTTTCATCTCTGTCCTCTCTCTCTCTCAAAACCCACCAGTCCACCGCCCCTTCTTCTCTTCCTCCTCTTCTTTTCTTCTCCCTTTCTTCATCTTCCCAATCCTTCCTTCCTCTCTTCTCTGTGACCCAAAACAAGTAGAGTGAGAGAACCCGGGAGAGAGACCGAATTAGGGAGAGAGATCGAGAGAGAGAGAGCTTGAGGAAGAGAGATCGAATCATAGAGAGAACCGGAGATGTACAAAGACCCGTGGGTCCGATTTCCAGTGGCCTAAGAAGAGATGTACAAAGACGTAGTTATAAAGCACCTAGTTTTGGTAAGAGGAAGGTCCGATCTCCGGTGGGTGATGCTGGGTCGACGCCGTAGAAGTTGAGGGCGCGATTCTGGTGGCTTGAGGTGCGAACTTCCGATGAAACAAGAGGAAATTTCCGATGGAATTCCGGACATTTCAAACTGTGAAATTTCAATGGAATTCTGAACTATGAATTTTCCGGTGATCCTAGGGCTTGGGGCTTTGCTGTGGTTGAAGAAATTTTTTATTTTGATTGAGTTTGAGTTTTGACGGGGTGGAGACGATGGAGGATGGGGAAGGTGAAAGGAGAGAGGGGAGAGAGAGAGAGAGAGAGAGAGAGAGAGAGAGAGAGATGGTTTTTTTATTTATTAAAATATTAGGTAGGGAATCTACAGTAACCATGTAAATATACATGGTTACTATAGATTCCCAAGGAGATCATGTAAATTTAGGGTGTCTGATGGAGGGTGTTTTTTTATGTCTTTGATGAAATTTTCCCTAAATATAAGGAAGGGAACCATTTTAGGGAGTCTGATGGGAGTGCTCTAAGAGTGTGACTGTGTCTGACCGTGAGGCTAAACTATTTGTTAAGGTTGATCCTACTGGACAATTTGGTAGGTACAGTGATCTGCTTGGCTGCAGTTCTATGAAGAAGGTTTACAGGGCTTTTGATCAGGAGGAAGGTATAGAGGTGGCCTGGAATCAGGTTAGGTTGAGGAATTTCAACGAGGATCCAGTACTCATCAATCGGCTTCACTTGGAGGTTAAGCTATTGCGGACATTGGAGAACAACTATATCATTGTCTATTACAATGTTTGGAAGGATGACAAGCATAACATGTTGAATTTTATTACTAAGGTGTGCACATCTGGAAACCTGAGGGATTACAGGAAAAAGCATCGCCATGTTCCCATTAAGGCCTTGAAGAAGTGGTCAAAGCAGATGCTTGAGGGATTGGGGTATCTGCATACCCATGAGCCATGCATTATTCATAGAGATCTCAATTGCAGTAACATCTTCATCAATTGAAACGTTGGCCAAGTAATAAGTCATTTCCAATCTAAAGAAATTGGTTTTCCTTTTTCATTTAATGAGGATAAATTGATTTATCTAGATTCTTGCGTTTTTCATTTTCAATCAATTCAAATTTCGTAGATTATTGAGGTTGTTCTTCTGTTGTTTGAGGTGTAATTGAATATATGTAGCACTAGAAGATAAGTTATTTACAGCCAAAATCTCTCCTATGGTAGGGTCTTTCAACCATTTGATTGCCAAATAGCTTATAAACACTTGATGATTGGTTGGTTATGCCTGCTAATCGGGTGTAGGTTACTTCGGGATCTGATTTTCCTGGGTTGATACAGTCTTATAGAGCCTTACATACTTTGGGTCAGGAGTTCAACAGTAGTTCTTCAATTTAAGTGCCAAAAAGAATTATCTAATGGGGTTTCATATTATTTTCTCAGTTGATCTATAGTATATTTTCTGTAGGACATTTTATTGGTTTGTAACCCTGAAGCCTTATGACTTCTACATATAGGTGAAAATCGGCGACCTGGGGTTGGCAACTGTTAGTATTTTGGCCTCATTCTGTGTTTGAACAAAGTCACTTATGTCTAAAGATGCTGTAAACAGGGATTCCACTTGTCAGAGTATTTTCAGAAGACTCTGCACTGCGAAAAAGATAGAAGATTTCAGATTCCCTGTCAGCCGTCCGGACGACGTGTTATCCCGTCCGAACGTCCATCTGTCCGGACGACATGTTCATCCCGACCGGACGACGTATCTTTCCGTCTAGACCCTCCACTGTGTCGAGAAGCTTCTGTTCCAGCTTGCATCCGTCCGGACCTCTCAGCAGCCCGTCCGGACGTCCATCAGTGATCGAACAGCTTCAGATTCTTTCCAAGTTCAGAGTATGGGAAGATTGATACACCGTCCGGACGACGTGGTTTACCGTCCGGACGCACTCATACATAAGGCAAGAATCGCAATTCAAATATCACCGTCCGGACATCTGCCTCTCATGGTCCGGACGCACGCATAGCAGATATGGAAATTGCGTGTTGAAGAATTGTCGTCCGGACGTTCATCCCCCTTGGTCCGGACGCGATTAGCCTTATATGGAAATTACTTGCAGCGGACGTGCGACCGTCCGGACGTTAATGTCTCACCGTCCGGACGCGGATCTTAAACAAGAAAGATTTTCAGCGAAATTTTTGAAAAATCCTCTCGCACAGTTGTCTGCCCGGACAGCCCATGTTCACCATCCGGACGGCGTCCGTACATATTACAGCAGTCGCCCATTCTGCACCTCAGCCTATAAATAGAAGCCTCTGGGCATTGAGAACTGAAAGAATTCGGTATTGAATTCCCCAAGAGCTCAGAGAAGTTCAAAATCCCTTTGAAGCCGTTTCAAGTGTGCTGCGCTACAACTGAAGTCTATCTTAGAGGTCGGCTCTAAGGTAAGGAATTCCATTGAAGAACCCTTTAGGTAGGAGACCTGGTTGGGAAGCATTCGTGTTGGGTTACACGTTAGAGAGCAAGGTACGACCACTGCATCGGTACATGTGAGTGTTACTATCTTGTATCTAGCTTTGTCTTCTGAATAGTGGAATTCCTGGGTTTGGCTGCTCCGGAGTGGTTTTTCTCTTGATTGAGTTTCCACTTCGTCAACAAAAACTGTCTTTTATTTTCCGTTGTGCTTAATTTTTGTCGACACTTGTTGCACACACTTTATTTTTAGAAGTCAATTTCAATTTTCAGCAACAATAGTAGGAAAGAGCCATGCAGCACATTCAATTATAGGGACACCAGAGTACATGGCATGGGACCAGAGCTGTATGAGGATGATTTTTCTATTTTCTAAAAAACAAATCTTGATTTGTTTGTTTGTTTGCTATTTTCATTGGATGAATTTTCTACCAGAGCGACAAAGAGATTTGGGGCTTTCAGTATGTATGTGTTATGTGTGTGTGTTTACGTGTATTTATATGTACGCGTTATTGGGTCAGTGTTTTTGTTGATAAATGGGTGCTAAAGTTGGTAGATTGTTTTGAATTTGTGAAGAGGGCATGTGTGTCCATTGGTTGTTTGGATTGGTTTTGTTTGATTTTGTTCATAAATGTTCCATTTGGTTGGTGAAACATCGGAAAATAAGTGAGGCTTTGGAATGTCACATAGCTGGTTGAGGGTTGGAGTGGCAATTGAATTTGAGGCTTTTATTTGAGTTCTCAGAAGCACTATGGAGGAAAAGAAATAATATGGGTTTTGTTCTTAATGGCATATGTGGATGGAATTTCACAGCAGTTTACATTTCTATTAGAATTCTTATTGTAATAATGGCAGAAATGGGAGTGTGTAGAGCTTCCTATGTAATTGGATACATTTAAGTGGATCATGAGATTTTTTCTCATAGTTGAGACTATAATTCACTAATTCACTGATCGTTTTCTTTTACTAAAACAGTAAAAGAGATATTTGCATTCATGCTATTTCCCTTGGGAATGTTCTTTAGCCCGGAATTATAGCAGAGTTTACATCTGTACATAATTAGTGCATAAAAAAATGAAGCTCCTTTATTCTCATATAATTTATTTTGGTTTGTTTGTGCTAAAAACTCATGATAAATATATTGATTGAGGGATAATTATATCTGTATCAGAACAACAGTACAGATTTGGGGCTTTCGGTACGTATATTCTTCTCCTCTATCTCTGTCTCTCTACGATTAGGTTTCTCTCTCTCTCTCTCTCTCTCTCTCTCTCTCTCAGAAGATTTTATTATAAAATTTTATTGAGAACAAAATATGTTTTTTCAGTTTTTCTTGATTTTTCTATTTTCCATAAAATTTTCTTGATTTGTTTGTTTGTTTGCTACTTTCATTGGATGAATTCTGTATCAGAGCGAAAATACAGATTTGGGGCTTTCGGTATGTGTGTTATGCGTGTGTGTTTATGTGTATTTATATGTATGTGTTATTGGGTCATTGTTTTTGTTGATAAATGGGTGCTAAAGTTTGTAGATTGTTATTCAAATGGTTTATTTTTCCTTTTGTAAATTTTACACTAAATTCATAGAAATGATGGTGAGAGAGAGAGAGAGTTTCTTATGATTGTTTTTGGTACAAGGTATGACGATTGTTTAGTTTACGTTGTTAGAGTTTTTTTTTTTTTTTTTTTTTTTTTGTAAACATTCTTAATGGATGGCCGACATTAGCTTTCAAGGTTTTATAATGGATTATGATTTGTTTTTATAGTTAGTTTTTTTTATGGGATGTTATATTGATCCAATTTATAAGGATTATACTTTATGAATTTTTAAATTTATTTAATATGTGCATTTATACTATTGAGTAAAAAACTGTTGTTCAAAATGATTTTATAAACAATTTTTTTTTTATATATATATTTTTGGTAGCAATTAGTTAAATGAGTGATAGAATAAAGAAAATTGATTACTTTTTTAATAAATTATAATAAAAAAAGCCCGCTCATAGAGCGGGTTATAAGCTAGTTCAAATAATGGGTGAGTTCCATGCCTGAGCAGCAAAGATCAGCCCCTGGAGAGAAGATAAACTAACAATGTAGTTGGGGAAAGATGCAATCCTCTAACATGTGAAGAAGTAGACTACTAACAATCAAACAAAACATGATCTACAGAGTGAAGAAGTTATTACCATTTCTTAAATAATCAGGAGGTGTGTAAGCAAGGTTCGTGCTATAACTTCTCCCATCCCTACTATTCTTCATCAAGCCAAAACATGAAAGTCAAAGATGATCATCCTAGAAATGCTTTCGAATAAGCTAGTGAATGCTGAATAATTAACTACAACTAGTATATGCTTCTTCTTTTTTTAGTAAGCAATCGAGATATCATTAAAAGCGTAAGGCAACCCAAGTATACGGAAAATATATAAGAGAAATCACCTATCTAGTAGGACCAAAAAGAAACGGAAAATCATAATAATTAATCACCAAAGGAGAAACAAAAACAGTTGTCCAAAGGTATAAGGTATTGAAAAATAAAGACTTAATTTCTCCTCTAAAGTCCTCTCACGGTCCTCTAAACTTCTGTTGTTCCTTTCTTTCCATAAACACCACAAAAGGCACAAAGGCAACTACGACTAGTGTATGTAATAAAAAATAAAAATAAAAATGAATTCGTGAAGGCAATACCTCATCGAAGAGAACCCTATAAGCATTCAAATCATGGTATAATGGACGGCCCTCAGCACTGCAGTAATCCAAGCTTCAGCAATATAAAGTGCTACTCTTAAACGCATGGCCCTTTCAATGGTTTGATTTTCCCCTATCAAGATAGAACAAATTCCAAGACTGAAGAACGGAAATTCCCAATATGATATATGGTAGCTATAGCAATGCAAATGCATCCCACACATGAAATTCAAGGAAAAACAATATAAAGAGAAAAATACGATAGTATACAACAAAATGCACTCAGTTTGGAACAATTAATTTTTTTTTTTTTATTTTCCTTTTATTGTTTAATTTCAACTGGTAGAAACCCTCGGATTCCCATTATTTCGTATTAGAGACATTGAATTTTCTTGTGTTTTTATATCTCTTTTTTGAAGCTAATATATTTTTTCATGTGTCCTTTAAAAAGGTATATGAATTTAAAATAGGGATTTAGACTAACAATTCACCTAAAGCCACATCCTCTCCTGCAAGTTCAAAAACAACTTTCATCCTCGATTAGACGCAACCTTTGCGAAACAAATAAAACTCTTGAAAATTACTCGATGACTAGCTATAATAAAAACTCAAGAGTCACAAGGCATAACCTGAACCAAAATTCACGTTAGTCAAAAGTCATCAAACGTTGCCAATGACAAGACGGATTTAGGGCGGGCCGGTATAGGCCATGGCCCCCCTTAATTCCAAAAAAGAAAAAAAAAATAGGTTAAAAAAAATTATAAGGTAAAAATAAAAATTTAAATATATATTTCATGCTAAATTAGACACAACTTTTACCAATTAAAAAAAAAATTACTGGATTTTAATATGAACTCAAGAACAAGAAAATATGACATTAACAAAAATTCACGTTAGTTAAAAAGCCATCAAACATTTCCAAAGTCACCATTTTCGATTAGACACAAATATTTTTGCCTAAAAAAAAGAAACACTTAAAAATTTCCAAATGTCTATAAGAAAAACTCAAGAGTTAGGGAACATGACCCAAATTCTTGAAAAAATAAAAGTAATATGTAATGTGAATTAATCAAGCAATAAGAGTGAAAATGTAGCTCTACTGAGATCTTTTCTAGTAGTGGATGTAGGTGTCTAACACTAAAACACCCGTAAGTCATTGTCACTAATTTATGAAAGGGGAGGAACAATGTATGATAATGGTATGAAGGGACTCATGGTGATGATAATATTGTTTGTGACTCTTTCCCTAGTACTCCTGATGCATGCAGAGGATGGGCTACTTCCCTTTTTTGCTCCCTATATGCCTTCATCTCTCGATTCCTTGCTAGTACTCACTCGACTTTTTTCTCTCTCCAGATTGTGATGGTGTACAAGGGATGTAATCGAACCAAGCCAAGTCGAGTTTTAATATTTTAAAACTAGCTCGTTTATGAGTCAAGTGTAAATAGTCAAGCTCGAATTCGAGCCGATCTGTAATGTCCGTGACATTATTTAATAATTAAAGTATAAAATTTGAGTAAATAATTTATTAAACTTAATTAGGTGTATTAAAAACGCAAGAGAATATTTTTAAAGTCCAAAAAGAATAAAAGAAGAAAAGAATAGAAAATAAAATAAAATAGAAAAAGAAGAAAAGAAGAGTGTAGAAAAGACGAAACAAAATTAAGACAAACAAAATAATAATACGAATATATGTATATTAAAAGAAGAAGGAAGAATAAAATTAAAAGAGAAAATAATAGAAAAAGAAAAATTAAATAATGAAAGAAAAGAAATAAAATGATAGACGTGGGGTGACCTGCGCCCCACGTTCATAAAATAGAAAAGAAGTGATTCACGCAAATAATGGCCACGCGGCCATTCAATTGGCCGAATGGCCAAGGCTCCGGGGAGGCTTTTTTCTTCCAATTTCCAACTTCCTTCTTTGGGTTTTCATGGGAAACCCATAATCCACGAAGATCCAACGGTCTAAACTCAAATCCGATTTCTAAAACATGATCTACGAAGTCCGATCTACGTTTCTACCGATTATTTTGAGGTAAATAATTAAACTCATATTTTAGGATTTTTGGTTAAATCTAGCAAAATATAAGTTTGATCTAGTGTTTTCTTTAGGTATTGTGCTACTTGGAGCTTGCTTGTGGTTCCCCAAACTTCATATATTATTTGGGTGAATTTTGGTAAGTTTTCTAAACCCTAACTTTTGGGTTATATGTTTTAATTGGGATTTCTTGAGCCTAACCCTAACTAAACCTTATGGGTTAGTGTTATTAGTATTTAAATAGCAATATTATGTTATGGGTTAGTAAAATAAATTATGAGTTTAAGTTTAGAAACCTTAATTTGATGGGTTAAATTAATTTGGGGGTTTTTAAGTGTTTAAAACCTAGATTGTTAATTTGTGGATTAACTGTGGTTGTAGTGATGATTAATCCCAAATTAGCTATGGGTTTTGTAAAAATAAGTATTTATGTGTTAGGTTCTAATGTTAGTAAAAATAAATAATTATAGGTATTTAGTTTAAATAGTATTTGTGAAGTTAACCCTAAGATTTTCTTATGGGTTAATGTTGTTTTAAAAATGGTAGTGTTTTATATAAAATGTCAATGAATATAATTTGAGGTTTAATATTATTGAGAAAATGTTAGTGAGAAATAATTTATAGATTTGTGAAATATAACTTGGGGCTAATATTTAATGTTATATGTAATTAATTAAATTGTGATTTTAATATCTAACCCTTAGTAAATACTTTGGGTTAGTATTGTTTGAGTTTTAGTTAGTGTCTAGGATTTATGGGTAGACGTTTGGAACCCTTAAAATATTATGGGTTTTCCAACGGTTTAACCTTAAGCAACTCAAGTGCTAATTAGGGTGTTAATTATTTAAAGTGTTAAATAGTGCAATGTGTTATTCCATAATGATACATTGCAAGGTGGTGTCTAAGAGACCTAGTGCTTAAATCCATGCAGCCAAAGTGAGTATTCTACTCACTGAGAAGTATTATTTTTGTATATGATGATTTGCAAAATATATATTGTTTTACAAATCCGAACCAACTGTATGTTGATTATGATCTGTTTTGGATGATTTGAGTACTTTGAGTATGTTAAAATTATGATGATGTTTTGAAGTATGAATATGATATGCGGAGTTTGAATGAATGGTGTGACTGTATGTTTTGGTTGGGAGTTTTGAAAAACTGTGATTGCATTGGAACATGAATGTGATTTTAGAGTGAGTATTCTACTCACTAAGAAGTATTATTTTCATATATGATGATTTGCAAAATATATATTGTTTTACAAATCCAAACCAACTGTATGTTGATTATGATCTGTTTTGGATGATTTGAGTACTTTTGAGTATATTGAAATTATGATGATGTTTTGAAGTATGAATATGATATGTGGAGTTTGAATGAATGGTGTGACTGTATGTTATGGGTGGGAGTTTTGAAAAACTGTGATTGCATTGGAACATGAATGTGATTTTAGAGTGAGTATTCTACTCATTGAGAATTATTATTTTCATATATAATGGTTTGCAAAATATAAATTGTTTTAAAAAACTCGAACCAACTGTATGTTGATAATGAAATTTCGGCCTACGTTTTTGGTTTTTCTCTCCCTTTCGCTTAGGGATTGAGCTTGGGTGTTCTTGCTGATTTGATAGCTTAAAGTAGCTCTCTGATTTCCCTCCTTAAACTCTTTTTTTCTCTATTTTATATTTGAAATTGCATCACAAACCAATACGTTAAAAAGAAAAAGCTTTGTTAAAGTTCGAGTTGTCTTCTTCATCGTCTATCCCTTTTCTGACTCCGAATTCCCTACCTTCCTCCTTTGTTCATGTATCTTCCACCGTGCCTTTGCCTCTAAAGGCTCCTCTCTCCAGCGTGCTCTGACTTTCTAGTTAGAGCTCTTTACATTATTCAATATGTAAGGGTTGCCGTCCATGGTTAGAGATGGAGAGCCGATTTTATATAGAGGCGAAATCTTTTTGCTTTTCGGTGGTACAAGGGGTGGCAGAGCTTCGGATAGAGGAAAAGAGGAAAGGGTTCTCTGGGTTTGCTGTTTTGGGGTTGGAATGCTCTGCTTGGTTGTTGTCTGTGGTGGAAGAGGTTTTGGGTCATCCAGAGGTCGAAGACCTCGTTAAAACGTTTAGGAAGGGTTCTTCGACTACTTTCATTCGGTTAGGTGAAAATAGATACGGTCGATTCTTGGAGGTTGCGGTTTTCGCCATGGGAGGTCGGAAAGGGCGGGTTTGTTTCCTTGAAGGTCGCGATGGGCGGGGTTGGGGCCGTGTCTCTAGGGAGTTGAGCAAAGCCTTGGCTTTTTTTGGTGCCAAGGTAGGGTCTCCGTCTGCAGGTGGTCCTCCGACAACCTTTAAGATGGGTAAGGAGTCAGGATTTGCGTCGCTTGCGGAAGTGGTTCGCCCAGTAGCTACTGGTGCTTCGGTTTTGGGTTGCCGACCGATGGGTCAGACTCTGGATCCTCGTGGGGGGTCTCACTACGAGGAACCGGATTGTCCGGTTCTACAGAAACAGGCGCTTGATCCACTGGGTAAGGTCCTCCGGACCGCTGAACGTTCCAGTTCCCGAGAGTTCGGCAGTAGGACGGCTTGCGTGTCTAGGGAAGATGTCGTTGAGGCTGATGTTTCTCTGCGGTGGGATAGCATACTTGACTTGTTGAATCAGATCTTGGTACTCCTCCAAAGCTTCACCAAGTCTACTTCTCGGGTTAATTCAAAAAAGTCTCTCTCTCGGGCTTGTGGGTCTTCAAAGGGTTTGGGCTTTAATCCCTCTGTTGGGCTTTTTCGAAGGGCTGGTTTTCTGGCGGACCTAAGACTTAAAAGGTGTAAATTTACTCCAAGGCGGGTTGGGGCAAACTCGCGTAAGCCCATAGCTGAGGGGGCTGTTGTGAAGTCGAGGCCCGTGTGGTCGCTGGTTCCATGTGAGGCTTTGAGGCGGGTTTCGAATTTGGGTTCGAGCATGAGGTTGGGTAATGTTCAGAACCCTCTCTTTCTTCCGAAGTGGTCATTTTCAGCGGCCTCGGCTGCGTCTGGTCTTGCATGGTCTCGACAGAATGGGAGTCGGCCGAAGCTTACCTTGCTTACTTCTCAGGCAATGGCGATGGGTTCTCTCTCTCTGTCACTTGAGCTTTTGCTCTCCTATCAACGCAAGGTTAAGTTCCTTCCTTTCGCTAGGAACTGTTCTACTCCTTCGCCAGAGGCTTCTCCTCTAGTGGCTCCGGTCGCTAATGAAAAGGTGGTTCTGTGTGGTGGGCTTGCTCCGGAGTTGGCGGTGGGCACTGCCCAGGATTCGGGTCCGGGTCCGGGTCCGGGTTCGTGTTTTAGCATGGGTCATGGTCAGGGCTCTCTCTTCCCGAATTCGTCGCAGAAGGACTTTTTTGGTGGGTATAATTGGGTTGTGTCTCCTCCAAGACCGTTCTCCTCGGTGGTTGAGTGTTCTCCCCAGTTTCTACCTGGGATGTCTTAGACGGATCAGCAGTGCAAGTTGGGTGAGAATTTGTCGGGGGATGGCCTGGAGGGTGGGGTTGTTCACACCAAGGCAGTGAAAGATGCTAAGTTGTGTTTTAGCACGATGGGGATTTCTTATATGGGGTCTGAGGAGGGTTTTCTAGATTTCTTGACATTGGTGGATGAAGGGCAGAACTCGGTATCTACTCCTAAGAAAAAAATGAATAGAGAGGTCAAGAATCTAGAATGCTCGATCAATTTCGATGCTAGGGGTGTGGGATCTAGCAGGTTTAGAGGCAAGAGATTGAGGATTTAGTGTAATTTTTCTTGGGTTTTTTCGGGTTTCTTTCTTTGCTCTCTTTTTTCTTTTGTTTTGGTGTCCTTTTTGTATACTCCGTGTATGCTTTGAGGCGCCTTTACGCTTTTAATGCTATCTCGTTATTTACCTATCAAAAAAAAAAAAAATTGTTTGGATGATTTGAGTACTTTTGAGTGTATTGAAAGTATGATGATGTTTTGAAGTATGAATATGATATATGGAGTTGGAATGAATTGTGTGACTGTATGATGTTGTTGGGAATTTTGTATACTATGATTGCATTGTAAATGAATGTGATTTTGAGTAAGTTATAAAATTAGGAATATGATGCATTGCGTGCCTACAAGCACAACCCAATTACTTGCGTGCCTATGAGCACAACTTTGTTACTTGCATATGCATACATATATTGTGATGTGATGGAATGTGTTACATGTCTTATATATTGTAGTTTTGCTAAACGTATTAATTGCATGATTTAAATGCATTGAGTTTGAGAATGCATAGATGATTGCATTGCCTAGAATTAGAGATACCTGTGTCTATATAAGGCCTCGTGAGTTGTCGTTGTTCTTCAACTAAGACATGCTTGTATATTGGAGTCTAACTCTAGTACTCGCATGATCACATTGACATTCAAAGACAATTTGCTAGAAGGCTTAGGCCTGGTATTATGGGATGCTAACGTCTATGTAAGGCCACGTGAGTTGCCGTTGTTCTTCAGTTAAGACGTGATTGTATATTGGAATTTAACTCTAATACTAGCATGATCACACTGACGTTCAAAGCAATTGGCTTAGAGGTTTAGGCTTAGTGTTGCCTATTTCTAGTCATGTGGATGTCTTTGTACTAAAGTAATATATAGTAGATGTGTTTATATGTAGAAGCTTCCAAGGAGGGATGACTGGAACTTCTATATATGTTCACAGCTACATAGTATGCTTTAAATGTTTTTCTATTAGTTGGTGTTTACTGCATCAGTTATGGGGGTTTTTCAAACAAAATTTTATAAAATTGGTAGCTGATACAGTATACGCGAGACTAGAAAAAAAAGTTGATTCTTTGCGAAAATTCAGTGAACAGTATACCTCTGAGGTCTTAGTGTATTTATTTATGCTAAGATGGAGGGCTCATAATTCCACCTGTGTGGATGCGGCAACTCTCGCAACCGTGCAAACATTGATGCTTTGGTTGCAGGTTCTGCCGATATAGATATTGACTCGTCCACCTAGCGTATGGGATGCTATGATTTGAGCACATCGCGACAGTCATAAGTCACAGACTCATAGGTAGTCCGCATTTTGGGTATTTTATTTATGGCCCATGCCATACGTGGCATGTGTATTTGTTGAGCCTGTAATTTAGTATTTAATTAGTGTAATATGTTTTATAAGCCTTAAATAGATAGACTTGTAAATGGCTCTTATTGTAATTAACAGTTATGTATTAGATGTATTTCCGCTTATGATATGTGTTCCGTTGCACATTGATTATTATATTCCACTGTTAGATGTAACTCTAATTATCAGGTGCATGTTATGGGGCATGTGTCATATGTTAGCTGAGCGACATGTAGTCATGCCACTGTGAAGATCCGTTTGTATGTTTTCAAAAAAAAAAAAAAAAAAAGGGGGGGGGGGGTCGTCACACGAGCTATAAATTGTGTGTTCAAACTCGTCTCGTTTAAAACTTGGGCGAGTTCAAGCTCAAACTCGAGCTCGTTGAGAATGAAATTCAAGCCGAGCTTAATCGAGCTGGGTTACTCGACAAGCTCAGCTCAACTAGAGCTCAAGATAAGCTATTAAATTTTTCAATGTGTGATCAAAGCAGAGTTCAAGCCCGAGTTTGTGAAAAACCTCCATACTAACTATTAATAACTTAATATATTAGTTTAACATACTAAATATTATTATCAAAGTATTATAATTAATATGAAATACAATATTTACTTAGCTAGTATACTATATGCTTATTTATATATATATCGAGTAACATATAGTTAATTACATTTACTTAGTATATGTTAATAAACTAGATAATATGTTAGTTTATTGATGAGTGCCAAATATTGCATATGTAGACCCCTTAATTTGCATTTACTAAACCTTTAGTTTTGTTATTTTCTAATGTTTTTTGTTAGTTTTGCTATTTTAGTATTTTGCAGGTCATTGAGATAAAACAATAGGTTTATGGTGAAAGAAAGCACACTTTGAGAAGACCTAGATAATGTAGTATGTTCAACCACATCAAGGAGAGGACTAAATCGGAATTTCTCTAATTGGAGTCAAAATCGGATTAGAATTCAGATTCTGCACATGTCATAGTATTTTGACCATAACTTTCAGCTCAAATATCCTATTAAGGTTAATCAAGCGGCTTTGGAAAGCTAACTCAATTTTCTACAAATCCTTATGAAATAGGATTTTCCTAATTCGGACGTCTACTATGCCAAAGTATCCCGCAATAAAAGGCCGCAAATTTGGACGGATTTGGAGTCATTTTCCTTCTTGGATTGAGTTTTGAGTCTCCTACTCAAACTAGGAGACTAACCTCCGATTTTTCTAGGAATTCTAGGGCTTCTAAGATTTGTTTTCTCCCTATAAATAGACCTCTAAGCCTCAAGATAAAAAGGGGGTGAAGCTAGAGTTCAAATATATTTTCTTCTTTTTAGTTTTTCTTTAAGGTAGGTTTTATTTTCAATAGCCATGTGTAGCTAATTTTTCAACTAAGGTTGAGGATGAAGCCTCACCATTGAAGAGCAACAATATTTTCATGTAAGTTTATACTATCCGATTTTATTTGGTTTAATTTTTCCTATGTTTTACTTCTTTTCAATTTGTGGGATGATTCTTGGATATCTTTTGTGATTCAAGGATACATTTGATGATTTGAGATAATTTCACATAATTGATTGCTTGGATTTTTATTTATCAAAACGTTGGATATTCATTGTGTTTCGTTCTACGGATACATTTGATGATTTGGTTTAAACCGGATATCTTTTGTGATTTGTGCAAAGAACGGATTCATTGAATGATTTAATGAATTTTATGAAGCATAGTAAAACATACATAAGATTTGTATGGTAAGAACTTCGGATGTGTATTGATGAACATGAGAATATGATGCTATGATTTGGTGGTTGTGGATTCCAAAACCTTAGTACCTTTTCTTTTGTTTTATTTTACTTTATTTAGTTTGTTTTCTTTTTATCAAAAATCAAACCTTTTTTGGAACTAGGTTAAGATTCAATTAGTTTAGAAACAAAATTGTTCTTAAAAAACAGAATTCCCTGTGGGATCGACCTCACACTTGCAAAATCCTTTATTGCAAACGATTCGTGCACTTGCGAGTACATTTAAAATTCACATCATTTATGAACTACACACAGATATATATATAATTACTAGTATACATGCTTAAATTTATATAACTCATTTTTAGTAATATATAAGAGATATGAACGAGCTAACGAGTCAGACTAACGAGACAGGATCCGATCGAGCTTTAAACAAGTTGAGCTTGTAAGCCCCTATCGAGTTTTGTTGAGCGAGTCAGGTATGTATCACTTACTAATCGAGCGGGTTTCTACAGTAATGAGTGAGTTTCTACAGTATTGAGCTCAAGTTCAGATCGGCCTAAACCAAGCAGGTATCGAGCGGGTTGTCGAACGGACTGATATATTTACATTCCTACAGTGAGCAGTTGAAGAGAGTTGCTAAAGAGAAGAGGGAAAGTTTGAAATTCTGTTGTACAAATTGTTGTGAGGACTTCTATGAGAATGTGGTATTAAAAGGGCTTAACCTGGCATGGGAGCAAATCAAACGCTGTCGTAAATGGTGCAAAGGAGGTAACTGTAGTACTATTAGTTGCAGAGTCCATGATTACCAATATTGGATCTGGTATCGATTCTTGTGATCCTATAATATTTCCTTAATATAGCCCATAATCAAACAAAAAATTGCATATTTTGCAATCTTCTTATTTTAGGGAATATTATGTAATAACTCCAGTCTTCTCATTAGTAAGTGATTATATAACTTTTTTTTTTTCAAAAGTGATATGCAATCCCTCTCTAAAAGGATGTAGATTGATGTCGTATGGCAAATCAAAGAGTGATAAACGTCAATTATTTTATGCATCTTTTGGAGGTTGACATCCCTTCGAAGTGGTCAATTTATCATTGTTTTGTTTTTTATTCCTTTTATTGTTTGATTACAACCAATAGAAACCCCCATATTCCTATCATTTGGTATTAGAGATGTTTAATTTTCTAGTGTTTTTATATCTTTTTTTTTTTTAAGCCAACATATTTCAAGCTGGTTTGTCAATCTTATATGTGGGTTGTATGAAATTTCCTACAAACCGGTTTGTATGAAATGTCTGTCCTTTTAGAAAAGGTGTATGAATTTAAAATAGACAATTGGACAACAACTTTTCAACTAAAGCCACGTCCTCTACTACAAGTTCAAATACAACTTTCATGCTCAACTAGACAATTTTTGCCAAAAATAAAATAAAATAAAATAAGTTCTTAGAAATTACTCGGTGACTATAATAAAAACTGAAGAGTCAGGAGACATGACCTTAACCAAAATTTACGTTAATCAAAAACCAAAAAACGTATCCAAGGTCACCATGCTGAAACAAATCTTCACTTAATTAAATTCATATACAACTATTACGCTCGATTAGACACGACTTTTTCCAAAAACAAAAATAAATAAATAAACAAAACTCTTAGAAATTACTAGATTACTGTAATAAGAAATCAAGAGTTATGAAACATGATCTTAATCAAAATTCATGTTAATCAGAAATGATCAATCATTTCCAAGGTCACCATGACTATAATAAAAACTCAAGAGTCAGGAGACAGGACCTTAACAAAAATTCATGTTAGTCAAAAGCCATCAAAAGTTTCAAAGGTCACCATTCTTAAACAAATCTTCACTTAAATAAATTCAAATACAACTTTCATACTCAATTAAACACGACCCTTTCGAAAAAAAAAAAATGTTAGAGATAACTTGATTTCTATAATAAAAACTGAAGAGTCAAGAGACATGACCTCAACTAAATTCAAGTTAGCCAGAAGCCATCAGACTTTTCCTAGGTCACCATGCTTAAAAAATTCTCCACTTAAAAAAAAATAAAGAGAAAAGGAAATCAAGCTTTTTTTAAGAATAAATAAAATTTAGATATCCTATAACTCTTCTATATATAAGCTTTAGATGTTATAGATTATGGATTCATCCTGGAGTTTCCAAAGAAAAAAGTAATTCCAAGAGAGTGGGAGGAACAATGCTTAAAATTTGTATGAAGGGACTTATGGTGATGATAATATTGTTAGCGACTCTTTTCCTAGTTTTGAAGCATGTAGAACATCATCCACTTCCTTTTTCTGCCCCACATATGCCCCCATCTCTCTGTCCCCTGTCAGTACATGCTCAACTTCTCTCTTTCTCTTCAGATGAAGATGGTATACGCCCATGGAAGACTAGGGATAAAGAGAAAAGGGAAAATTTGAAATTTTGCTATGGACTGTCGTCAGCACTTCTATGGGAAAGTGCAACGCAAAGAGTTTGCCCTAGCATGGGACATACTCAAAATTTGTCGTAGACGGTGCAAAGGCAAATATGGGAGACGATAATTGTACTATTAGTTGTAGACTCCATGATCACCAATATTAGACTATAATTATAATAATTGCATATTTTTGCAATCTCTTTATTTTGGGCAATATTTTGTAACAAGTGCGTGATTCAAGTCTTCTCTTTAGTAGGTGATTATGTAATAGTTTTCTTTCTTTGAATAAGCTGCAATCCTATCTATAAAAGGATGTAAATGCCGTATGGAAAATCAAAGATCAATTATAGTATGCATCTTTTGGAGGTTGATATCACTTCGAAGTAGTCAATATATAATTTTTCTGTCCTTTTACTGTTTGATTTCAACATGTAGAAACCCTCGGATTCCTATTATTTGGTATTAGAGACATTCATCTTTCTTATTCTTTTATATCTCTTTTGAAAAGGTATACGAATTTATATAACATTTCCCCTAAAGCCATGTTCTCTCTTACAAGTTTAAATACAACTAGGGGTGGGCAAAACCTACCCAAACCGCCCCGCCCCTCCCTGCACTAAAACAAACATACCTAAAAAACCCTAAATTACTCCCTCCTAAAAAAAACCCTAATCCCTCATTCATTCATTCATTTCCCTCACGAGTCTGCACTTCAGAAGTTCAGCGCCGCTCAACTCCAGTCTCCAACATCTCAGTCCTCATTCCCTCATGAGTTCCGCATCCTCATCTTGTTGTGCAAATATCTACCTAAATAAATAGGCAAATACTTGTACGTTTTACTCGCAAGTGCACAAGATCATAACAATAGTATAGCAGGCAAATATGAGATCATTCCCACGAGGATTGGTATAAATTGTATTTAAAGAGAAATTCCTAAAAGCGATATGTTGAATAAGACAGGATAAAAGATTGAATTAAAAATACTATGAAGAAAAGGTAGGGCTTCGATATCCACCGCTAATCATACTCAAATAAGATTCACAAATGCACAATACTACAATCATAACATGATGCTTAATGCTTACCAGCCACAAGGGAATGGTATCTTCTCCTAAAGCTATTGATTTCCCTGAGCAACGAGTTAGGCATGGTATCTACTCTAACTCTTTTCTTCATTGAAGGATTTAGCATGGTATCTACTAAGTTGTTCTTCAAGAAAGCATAAATTTATGGAAATCGGTAAACACACTCAGATTGGAACATGGTATCTATTCCAGTTGTCTTTATGTTGATTAATCCAAGAACCTGTGTCGGGGTTCTTCCGTTACTCTATTATGCCCAGGACTCGGTCATCCAAATTGACATAAATAACAAATTCATACCACATGCATATGATGGCCAAACATAAACATGCAAGGAATTCAAGAAACTAGAATTAATCAAGTTAAACATCAATATATAAATTGTAGCAAAGCAAATTGAAAAACTTAAAGAGACATGATTAGGGCTTCAATTGAGCCTTAACTAAAGTATTAGCTACAACTAATATAAAATAAAGTTATATACATACAGAAAATAAATAAATAAAGAAAATAAAAATTAAAAAGAACATCCTTCTTGATGTAGCTTTTAATTCTTCCTCAAAGCTTGTATGTCTTTTCTTCAAAGGCTAGAGGCCTATTTATAGGGATTAGAGAAGCTCTAGAAGCTCTAGAATTCCTATTAAAATTCTAAGTAGGTCTTCTAGTACAAATAGAGTAATTACAAGTCTTTTCCTTCTCTAAAATTTCTATCCAAGTAGGAAAAGGATTCCAAAATTCGTACAGATTTGCTGTCTTTTATTACGGGGCGATTTTGGCATGAAAAACATCCGAATTATGAAAAACCTATTTCTGACATATTTGTTTCCTTTATTATTAGCTTTCCAACGCCACCAATTTTGTTGCAATCTGATACTTGAACCGAAAGTTATGATTAAATTACTGAGACGTGCTCATTCTGGATTCTTTCCAAAGATAATGAATTTTTGCCAACTTCTCTTTCCTTAAATTCAAAATTGATTTGGAGTTTTTGAATCTATCCAAAAGTGAGTTTGCTGACTTCATTATAATCTTGGAATTTAATCGGTTTTTCATCTAAAACCTGTAAAATACAAGAAAACACAAAAACAACACAAAACATCAAATTATAACAAAACTAAGAGCTTAACATATGTAAATTAAGGGGATTGAATGTATAACATTCGACACATATCACATCTCCAACTGCATCTCAGTCCTACTAGTGCTCAACCATCTGATCCTCACCAAGAAAAGCTCCAAAACCCAACAGCTCCCTCCTGGACCCTCTATCATTCCCATCCTCAGCAAATTCCAATGGCTCCGCCGGTCCTTCTCCGAGCTCGAGCTATTCATCTGCAACCTCCACGCCAACCACGAACGGATCGGCGATGCACTCCATCGTCGACCACAGATCATTGGAGATCGAAGCTTCCAGAAGCCGCTGTATCCTCAGAAGCTCCACTCTCTCCAAAAATCTGTAGATCGAACCCAAATATGAAATGGGTATTCTTCAATTCCTCTTTTTTTCAGACTATTTGTTCTTACTGTTTTCTTTTCTCAAGAGTCAAGAGAGTTGTGTTTTTGTGTTGGTGGTGGTGTAGTTGTGTTTGTGTTTGTGTTGGTTGTGGTGTTTGTGTTGCAGCAAGTAGCCGGTTAGGGAAAGAGTGAGTTCTGCAAATTACTTGCCCTGCCCCGCCCTTACTCGAGACCCCCGAATAAAGCACATTTTTGCCGGGCCACGGGTAGGGATTTTGGAACCCACAAGGTGTGGGTTTAGAGGCAAAAATGGAGGAAATCCTCCCCACCTCACCCCGTGCCCATGCCTAAATACAACTTTCATGCTCGATTAGCCACAACTTTTGCCAAAAAATAATGCTCTTAGAAATTACCCGATGACTATAATAAAAACTCAAGAGTCACAAGACATTAAAATTTACGTTAGTCAAAAGCCATCAAACGTTTCCAAAGTCACCATGCTTAAACAACTCTTCCAGGTTACCTCTAATCTCGTCTTGGATGTTGTTCTTAGCATGTTATTACTTTTTTTTAATTGTTGTATTAACTTATTAACCATAAATTTACGTTTGGTTTTGTAGATTTAATTTTGGTAATTTGATATTATGAGTTTGATGCTGATATATGGTTAGATGATAATGGGTTACAATTATCATGAGTATAGTTTTGAGAGAAAGAAAGCGTGGTTGAAAAGAACTTCTAGGAGGCGACTGGAGTGGAGTTTTTTCACCAAATGATGCATGTGGGCTAAACTATTTCCATCCCAAGTGGTGGCCTTTGATATTTGGTTACTTATTGGTGTTTAGCTTACTGTTTGGAGGTATGAATGCAGATATTTATCCTTAGACAATGATTTATGGTTGGATTGTGATGAGTTGGGGATTTTTTATGGTTTGATAAGCGTAGGTGTGTATGAACGTCGTATTTAAATTGAGGACAATAATAAAAACTGAAGAGCCAGGAGACATGACCTTAACCAAAATTCACGTTAATCAAAGGCCATCAAATGTATCCAAGGTCACCATGCTTAAACAAATCTTCACTTAATTAAATTCAAATACAACTATTATGCTCGATTAGACACGAGTTTTGCCAATAAAAATAAACAAAACAAAACTCTTAGAAATTACTAGATGACTTTAATACGAACACAAGAGTTATGAAACATGACCTTAATCAGAATTCACATTAATCAGAAACCATCAATCGTTTCCAAGGTCACCATGACTATAATAAAAACTCAAGAGTCAGGAGACAGGACCTTAACAAAAATTCATGTTAGTCGAAAGCCATCAAAAGTTTAAAAGGTCGCCATACTTAAACAAATCTTCACTTAAATAAATTCAAATACAACTTTCATACTCAATTAAACACGACCCTTTCGGAAAAAAAAAAAAAAAAAAAAAAAAAAAAAAAAAAAAAAAAAAAAAAACTATTAGAGATAAGTTGATGTCTATAGTAAAAACTCAAGAGTCAAGAGACATGACCTCAACTAAATTCAAGTTAGCCAAAAGGCATCAGACTTTTCCTAGGTCACCATGCTTAAAAAATTCCCCACTAAAAAAAAATAAAGAGAAAAAGAAATCAAGCTTTTTTTTAGAATAAATAAAATTTAGATATCCTATAACTCTTCTATATATAAGCTTTAGATGTTATAGATTATGGATTCATCCCGGACTTCCCAAAAAAAAAGTAATTCCAAGAGAGTGGGAGGAACAATGCATTCCAAGAGAGTGGGAGGAACAATGCTTAAAATTTGTATGAAGGGACTTATGGTGATGATAATATTGTTAGCGACTCTTTTCCTAGTTTTGAAGCATGTAGAACATCGTCCACTTCCTTTTTCTGCTCCACATATGCCCCCATCTCTCCGTCCCCTGTCAGTACCTGCTCAACTTCTCTCTTTCTCTTCAGATGAAGACGGTATACACCCATGGAAGACTAGGGATAAAGAGAAAAGGGAAAATTTGAAATTTTGCAATGGACTTTGTCGTCAGCACTTCTATGAGTATGTGGTATTAAAAGGGCTTAGCCCGACATGGGAGCAACTCAAACGTTGTCGTAAATGGTGCAAAGGTTTATATGGCAAATGATAATTGTACAATTAGGTGTAAAGTCCATGATCACCAATATTGGATCTAGTATCGATTCTTGTGATCCTATAATATTTCCTTAATATAGCCCATAATCACAAAAAATTGCATATTGTTGCAATCTTATTATTTTATGCAATATTATGTAATAACGACGTGATTCCAGTCTTCTCATTAAAAGGTGATTATGTTACAGTTTTTTTTATTTTTTTCCAAAATGATATGCAATACCTCTCTAAAAGGATGTAGATTGATGTCGTATGGCAAATTAAAGAATGAAAAATGTCAATTATTTTATGCATCTTTTGGAGATTGATATCCCTTCGAAGTGGTCAATTTATCATTGTTTTGGTTTTTTTTTCCTTTCATTGTTTGATTACAACCAATAGAAATCCTCGTATTCCTATCATTGGGTATTAGAGATGTTTTATTTTGTAGTGTTTTTATATCTCTTTTTTGAAGCCGACATATTTTTAAAAAGGTACACGAATTTAAAATAGACAATTAGACTACAACTTTTCACCTAAAGCCACGTCCTCTACTACAAATTCAAATACAACTTTCATGCTCAACTAGACATAACTTTTGCCAAAAAAAAAAAATTAAGTTCTTATAAATTACACGGTGAATTGTTAGGGTCAATCTTTGTTATTCTCTAGGTTTTGTATGTTGTGGAGCTTCCTAAACATTCTCCAAGTGTTGGATTGCATTTGGGTGAATTTTGGTAAGTTTCCCAAAACCCTAACTTTTGAGTAAATTGTTTAAGTGGAGTTTTCATGTGTTTAACCCTAAATAGATCCTATGGGTTAATGTTATTGTGATTAGGTTAACAAAAATAATTTGTTGGTTAGTGTTTATTGTTATGGGTATTTGTTTAGGTCGGGATTTTTAATGTCTACCCCTAAGCAAATGTTTTGGGTTAGTGGTATTTGGGTTAGTTTAGTATTTTTGTATTATGGGTATGTGTTTGGAACCCTAAAACTTCTATGGGTTTTTCATGGGTTAGCTCTTTGGTAATTTAAGAGCTAAATATATGGTCTAGTGTTAGAGAAATATTAAGTAATGTGCAATGTGTTATTTTTACAGTGGCACATTGCGAGGAATTGTTTAAGAAACCTAGTCGAACTTGTTATCCGTGCAGCGAAAGGAAGTATTCTACTCACTGAGGAAAATATACTTTTTACGTGTTTTATAGAAATGCAAATAATATGTGTTTTTCTTACCGAACCGATGTTATGTTAAAATATATGTTTTAGATGATTTGAGTAGTTTCAAGTATGTTGAAATTATGCCAATGACGTTATTGCAAATTGATATGTGTGTGAAGTGTGATTTGAATTGTGATTTAAGTGTTTAACTACCTGTGGTTGGGATTTTAATTATACAGGTTACGCTTTAGAAATTGACTTATTGATTGTTTACGAATTTTATTGAATATTATTTGTCAAAAGCATGATCATGAAATAAATTGTAGTATTTGAGCATGAGCATTGAGCATAAACTAATTATTGGGGGAATCAAGCCTCAGGGTACCTGGCAGATATTAATGGGGGACTTAAGTCCCATGGTATTTGTCAGGGGGCTTAAATTAATTGTTGGGGGACTCAAACCCCATAGAAATACAAACAGAGAACAATAACAAGCATGCATAGCATTGTTTTTATGTGTGTGATGTTTTCATGATATGATATATAGTAGTTTTATGCTAGATGTAATGGTATGCATATGAGTCTTAATGGGCAAGAACATATGTATATTTCTATCGACTGGTTGCATGATT
This sequence comes from Alnus glutinosa, assembly GCF_958979055.1. Lineage (NCBI taxonomy): Eukaryota > Viridiplantae > Streptophyta > Magnoliopsida > Fagales > Betulaceae > Alnus > Alnus glutinosa. The sequence goes on along the minus strand of NC_084896.1, from coordinate 5,454,370 downwards.
TAAAAGCATTGTGCGTTAACGTACATGGATGTTTACATTGCTCAGAATTGGAAGATGTTAATATCTTTGTATAAATAGGTGAACTGTCATTTGCTCATTAGCATAGACGTGCTTGTATCTTAGAGTTTCACTCAAGTGCATGCATGATCGAACTGTTGTATCAAAGGCACTAAGCTTTAATGTACCTAAATACGGCATTAGCCACTTTCTAGTAATGCTAAGATCTTTTGTATCGCTGAGCAAGATGCCATTGTTTTGAGCTTTAATATACTTTGATGTTTACGCTACCAGATTGGGTAATGCAAGTGTCTTGTAGTAGGCAAGCGGATTGTTGTTCATTCGGCACGAAGCTGTAATGCACTTTGACACAGATTTACCTACATTTGGAAATGCTGGATCTCTGTATAGCGGAGCTGCCAAATATAAAAGTATTATATTGTAGATGAGTATATATGTAGATGCTTCCAAGGTGGGATGACTGGAACTTCTATATATGTTCACAGCTACATAAGATGCTTTCATGTATTTATGATATATTAGTGTTTACTTTACCGACTACATTATTGTTTCTAAGGGACGAATTTTCATAACTCAAAACTGTAGCGGTATAGTAAACGTATGATAGAAAATAAAACTCGGTTCTTTGTGAAAACTCAATAATTATTATACTACTAAGGTCTCGGTATTATGTACTGAGACGGTGAACTCATAATTTTACCTGTACAGATGTGGTTAACCCCACAACCGTGCAAACATTGATGCTTTGGCTGCAAGTTTCGCGGATGTAGATGGTGACCAGTTTGCTTAGTGTATGGATGCTATGATTGGAGCACTTCGCGTTAGTCATATGTCATAGACTCATGGGTAGTCTGCATTTTTGGTAGTCTTTTGTAGATGGGTCGTGTCCTATGCGACACGTGTATTTTACAGAGCCATCCTTTTGCTATTGTAATTAGAGTAATGTTATGTTAAAGCCTTATAATAGTTAGACATATTAATGGCTCTCTTGTTGCTAATAACAGTTATGTATTTATAGATGTGTTTTCCACTAATGATATGTGTTCCGCTGCACATTGATTATGTTATCCGCTGCATAGATGTAACTTTGATTATCAGGTACATATTATGGGACGTGTACTGTATGTTGGCTGAGCGACAAAATAGTTGTGCCACTATGATGACTCATTCATGTTTGTAAAAAAAAAAAAAAAAAAAAATCATCACAGAAGTTGTCTTCGAGTAGAATAATATGGGCCAAAGTTAGTCCCTTATTATGACGGCATTGCACGACATGAGTTTAAAGACGTTTTATGAGATTTGAGCTAAACATATTAATATGCATATGTGTCCTAATGGGAAGGAGCATATGTATATTTCTACCGACTAGATTGCATATGATTTAAGTGATGTCTAAATTAGATGTGCCTGTATACTTATGTCCTCCAACATAGTGGGACATATGTATGCTTGTATGATCAAGATATGATGTCAAAGGTTTTAAAGGGATGTCTAATTTGGATGTGCCTGTATACTTATGTCCTCCGATATAGTGGGATATATGTATGCTTGTATAACCAAGTTCTGAATGTCCACGGTTTTCATGATAAATTGATGTTATGTTTTGACGTGCTAGTATACTTATGTCATCCAAAATAGTAGGATATATGTATGCTTGTATGTTCGGGATATGATGTCGTAGACTTTTAGGATTGGATGTGCATGTATGCTTATGTCCTCCGGCATAGTAGGATATATGTATACTTGCATGACCAAGCTTTGAGGTCTTTGGTTTATACTTAGAGATGCATGTATGCTTATGTTTCCCAAAGTTGCGGAATGCTTGTATACGAGCATAGCTGAGTCAATTGCTATATATGTATGTGTGTATATCGTAGTAGACTTTCCAGTTTATGGGTACCAGTGTTTATTCTATCAGCTACACTACGTTTTAAAATAAAAGCATTATGTTGATAGTAGCTGTTATTGTAAACGAATGGTATAAATAAAAGGATTGGCTCATTACAGAAACTTAGTGAGTATTATACTGCTAAGGTGGTAAACTCATACTTTCACCTGTATGGACGTGGCTAACACCACGACCATATAGATGATGATGCTTTGGCTGCAGGTACCGCAGAAATCGAGACAACCCTATGGCAAACTACTTGGGATACTATGACTCAGACACTTCGCTGGGGTCGTAGATGTGTCGGACTTGGATGGTCCCTTTTGGTAGATGTTTTGTACATGACTAGTGTCACCTATGACACATATTTTGTTAGCCGTTCTTTTGAGTATTTAATTAATATTTTGATAAGCCTTAAATAGATAAACAATGAAATGGCTCTTTTGTGTAATTAACAATTAATGGTTTATAGATGTGATTTCCACTAATCAGTTATGTTTATGTTATCCGCTATGTAGATGTCGACTATGTATGTCAGGTACATATTATAGGGTATGTACCATATGTTGGCTTTGCTACTTATCATCGTGCCACTGTGATGATCCATTTATGTTTGTATAAAAAAACAAAATAAATCGTCACAACATTAATCAGAAGCCATCAATCGTTTCCAAGGTCACCATGACTATAATAAAAACTCAAGAGTCAAGAGACATGACCTTAACAAAAATCATGTTAGTCGAAAGCCATCAAAAGTTTCCAAGGTCACCATTCATAAACAAATCTTCGCTTCGATACATTCAAATACAACTTTCATACTCGATTAAACATGACTTTTTCAGGAAAAAAAATAAAAAAAAAAAAGTTCGAGATTCAATAGACATGACGTTAACTAAATTCAATTTAGCCAAAAGCCATCAGACTTTTCCTAGGTCGCCATGCTTAAAAAATTCTTCCCTTAAAAAAAAATAAAGAGAAAAAAAAAAAATCAAGCTTTTTTTAAGAATCAATAAAATTTAGATATCCCATAACTAGAAATATATAAGCTTTAGATGTTATAGATTATGGATTCATCCAGGAGTTCCAAAAAAAAAAAAAAGCAATCCCAATAGAGTGTGAGGAACAATCCATGAAAATGGTATGATAATATTGTTAGCGACTCTTTTCCCAGTTTTGAAGCATGTAGAGCATCGTCCACTTCCTTTTTCTGCTCCCCATATGCCCCCATCTCTCCATCCCCTGTCAGTACCTGCTCGACTTCTCTTTTTGTCTCTAGATGGAGATGGTATATGCTCATGGAAGACTAGTCATAAAGAGAGAAGGGAAAAATTGAAATTATGTTATAGAATTGTCAGGAGTACTTCTATGAGAATGTGAAACACAAAGGGCTTGGCCCGGCATGGGAGAAACTCAAAAATTGTTGTAAACAATGCAAAGACATACATGGGAGATGATAATTGTACTATTAGTTGAAGACTCCATGATCACCAATATTAGACCATAATTATAATAATTGAATATTTTTGCAATCTCTTTATTTTGGGCAATATTATGTAAGAAGTGTGTGATTCCAGTCTTCTCTTTAGTAGGTGATTATGTAATAGTTTTATTTTCTTTGAATAAGCTGCAATCTAATCTATAAAATGACGTAAATGTTGTATGGAAAATCAAATATCAATTACGTTATGCATCTTTTGGAGGTTGATATCACTTCGAAGTGGTCAATATACAATTTTTTTTGTCCTTTTATTGTTTGATTTCAAAGTGTAGAAACCCTCGGATTTTCCTATTATTTGGTATTAGCTAGAGACATTCAGTTTTCTTGTGCCTCTATATTTCTTTTGATAAGGTATACGAATTTAAAATATGCATTTAAACTATAACGTTTTCCCTAAAGCCACGTTTTATCCTAGAAGTTTAAATACAACTTTCATGCTCGATTGGCCACAACTTTTGCCAAAAAATAATGCTCTTAGAAATTACCCGGTGACTATAATAAAAACTCAAGAGTCACGAGACATCAAAATTCACGTTTGTCAAAAGCCATCAAACGTTTCCAAAGTCACCATGCTTAAACAACTCTTCCGGATTACCTCTAATCTCATCTTGGATGTTGTTCTTAGCATGTTATTATTTGTTTTTAATTGTTGTATTAGCTTATTAACCATAGATTTAAGTTTGGTTTTGTAGATTTAATTTTGGTGATTGGATATTATGAGTTTGATGCTAATAGATGGTTAGATGATAATGGTTACGATTATCTTGAGTATAATTTTGAGGGAGGAAAAGCGTGGTTGAAAAGCACTTCGAGGAGGCGACTGGAGTGGAGTTTTTTCACCAAATGATGCATGTGGGTTGAACCATTCCCATCCCAAGTGGTGGCCTTTGATATTTGGTTACTTATTGGTGTTTTTAGCTTATTGTTTGGAGGTATGAATGAAGATCTTCATCCTTAGACATTGATTTATGGTTGGATTGTGATGAGTTGGGTATTTTTTTTATGGTTTGATAAGCGTAGCTTTGTATGAATGTCGTATTTAAATTTAGGACAATGTTAAGATGCATATTAGAGCTTTAGATTGTGTTAGAATGGGTTAGGAGTGGACTATTTTCAGAATGGAAGTTTCTGCCAAACAACCTAACATTTGGTGGTCTAGCCGAAAGGTAGGCAACGATTGATCCACCAGATAAACAAATGTTTGACTTTTATACATAATGGCCATTTTGCCCTCAGATTAAGAGTTAGGACATTTTAGCTTAGATTAAGTTCTGATTTAAGATTCTTTCACAGATTTTGAGAGTAGTGAGTCTCTGGAAGGTTTTTTGGAGGAGTATTGCGAGCATGGCGAGTAAACTGACACAGATACTTGTTATATTAGATTACTTCATAACATGATTACTTTACATGATAAACATACATATTTACAACTCTTGTGAAAACATGAGATGTATAATGAATGATGTACTATGAAAGTTTGTAAATGCGTGCATGTAAAAGACAATGTCAATTGCATCATATGACATTAAAGTGATCGAAGTGGTATGATTATGTACCTAACGATCGATCGTTGCTTTAAAACAATCGATCAATGTCAATCTGCATGCACTTGAAACTTATCCTTTGGCCATGGGAAATTGTCTATTTAAGGGGGTAGGATAAACCCTAGGCCCTTATTTTGCCACTTTGCTACTCCTAGCCCCTAGAGAGAGAAAGAGAGAGCCTACCTTGAGGGTTATGCTCTTAAGGCTTGGGAAACTTCCACCTTTGAGGTATAACGCTTAACATAACCCTGAACTTGTGTTTATTCCTCATGTTAAATGGTGTTTTATGTGTTTAATCACATTCTAGTTGTCTTTCCTTTAACAATGGGTTATAAAGTTGGGTCTTTCAAGTAGATAAGCATGATTCTTCCATGAAAGTCATGAAATTTGAAGTCTAGCTTAATTTTCAATCTTAAAACAGTGTCAAAACACCTACCTTTCAACACTACAAAGTCATACTCACCGTCTTGATAGGAGATCCCTCATGTTTAAAATGGAACGATGGATATAGATCTGACCTCCAAAACTCCAAGCGAGAAACAATAAAGGTTAAACTAGTCCAAGAAGATTAGTACTGGAGACATCATGTGTAAGGGTAGGGAAGAACACGATAGCTTGTCTGGAAAGTTTTTCTCTCTAGGCATCTTGAGCTCTACAAAATAGATAACCAATGAGCCTTCAATCATTAATTATTTGCAATACCTTTTCTCAAACTATTAGGCAATTTCTCTTCAAAAAAAAAAAATAAAAATATTAGGCAATTTGTAATATTCCCCCCTAAACTTTCAATTGAAACAATGCCCCCTCCCAAACTAGCACAAAATTGTAATATAACCCTTTTTGTCCCACAAGAAGACAAATACTCCTAAAAATTCTCAAAAAAACAAATAGCCTTATAAATTCAAAAAATAAAAAATAAAAACCTTTTTTTTATTTTATATTCATGAAATTTCCGTTTTTATCTGAACTGTAAGTAGCAATCGAGTTAAAATATCCCAGCCAGGCAGAATCAACTGCGTTCAGAATATTCCAGAAATGTTCCTTATACTTCCATAAATCAAAAGACAAAATCCAGGGAGCATTTACTGGATCCCAAAAACGAAGAACATTAATAATAATTATCATTTACAAAAGAAATTTCCAGATTTCACACACTAGTTCGTTTAACACGCAGGAGAATTTGAACAAAATGATTAATTTTTTTAAAAAAAAAAAAAAAAGATGAAAATAAACAATGAGTACGTAAATGTCAGAAATACTCTCATTCTTATATATTAGGCCTTCAAAGCAACAATGGCCGAATTACAACAAAAATAAAGATGAAAAGCTGCATTAATATGTCAGATGCAAGTTGCTAGAACTCCAGGCGCCAACCATATATCCCCATTTCTAATTACATTTTCACTTTAGAATACAATAATATTGATTCCCGGCCAGCTCAAATTTTGTACAGATTAGGGTAGCCTCAACAACAATATATTAATAGGTAGTGATGTGAATGGGTTTATTACTCTCATTACAGGGTGGATTTTTATGATGCTCTCCCACCTCGTTGTCTCTTTTCTTCTAGTGTGGTTGCTTCATTTAACATGTCAGCAGCATCCTTGTGCATGTCCAGCTTGGCAAGAGCAACTGACTGCATGTAGAAGGCTGTGGGCCAGTCTGGATACACGCATTGTGCTTGCATTGCATCTCGAAGGGCGGCGTCCGGTTGATCACATAACAGATAGCATAGACTGCGCCTAGCAAAAACGGTTGGAGAGACCATGGTTCCAACATCTATGAACTGCAAAAGAAACAAAGCAACAGGAACATAAAGCAATCATCAAACCCCCAAGTTCTAATTAATCAGCAATCCTATTGGAATATTCATTCACGCGTGAATGGCGTACGTAGTTGATTCATTCATCATGTCCATAGTTGATAATAATGACAAGAGCGAGTGACTAATATAATTTATTGGGTCTAAATCCACTTGTGTAAAAGTTTTTGGATTAAATGATATCCTAACATGCTATGTCAAGTCCCAACATGACCTATTAGCAGAAAGGTCCAGATCAAACTTGGGTAAATTCAGCACACAATTCTATTGTATAATCACGTACAGCTCAAAAGTCTTATAAATTCGTTGGCATAAGAAGTGCAAAATTATACCTGGGAATAACAGTCTATGGCAGTTTTGAAATCTTTGTCACGGAATGCATAGTCCCCACGCTTCCTTGCCTCCAGCATATCTCTCATCTGTTGGGTCCACTCTTGGAAAGATAACTGAATCGATCCAAATTCAAATAAAACTATTAGCATCAAGTATGAGAATAGGGATGTGCAAGACCCACTTTTACAAGCCAATTACCTCATTAGTTCCTTCATCATCCCTGTAGTGAGTCATAACCAAGATCTGATGGATAGCTGTGAGGTCCATCCTTGAACAGGCCTCACCCATTGCTGAAAGAGGGCGTTGCGGGGTTGATGGGGCTTCCTCGTGCTTTGGAATTCCAAGCATGATATAAGATGGAACCTGCGACCCAGAATAATGGTAATCAGGTTCTTAACAAAAAGCACAGCCACTGGGTATTTGGCAAGCAGTCTCTAGCCATCTTATAACACATTGAAGCACTCAAAAAAATAAAAAATAAAAATAATCTCTGGATGCTTCAGGAGAATACTCTTAATTAGATTGAAGGCAGCAGGTTTCATGCAAATTAAAAAGTGCTTTTGAGCATTATTTTGCAATTTCACTGTGTCAACCTCACAAAGTTTACTAATCATCTTAAAGAAAAATGTATCAGGCACAACGAGCAAACTTAATCAGGTATACTGACTTACATTGATGCTATCTCTTTGAAGTTCTAATATACGAAGATGTTGCTCAAATTGATGTTTATCATGAGAGTTCATCATCTTAAAGAAACTTGATCCAATCAAGGAATCCGCCCACAGCATTCAATACAGTTTGTGTTTGCATACATCTCAATCATTGTAATATATAGCATAAAGCAATTCCTATTTGCGTCCAGCCACATTGAGCAGTCAAGAAATTGTAGAAAGACTAAGAAGGCTATACAATTCTAAACAAAAGGGAGCATATAACATCACAGGTCCAAAATCAATTTCAAAAAGGATTACATTCATAAATTATCAGAGGAACTAAAGCTGGAATTGACAATACTTAGGACTGATTTAAGTATTGAATAAAGTATTAAAAGCAAAGTTCCTTACATCAGGTTTGGTTTGCAGTTGAGCATGTCTTGCAACAAGATCCCTGGTATTAGGCCGCTCCCTAGGTTCATAATTCAAACACTGAGAGGCAAGATTAACCACCACTGTTGCCTCTTCCATAGAAAATTTTCCCTCCAAATGTGAATCCATCAAGAGAACGATATTTTTTCCCCGTATCATGTCAAGAGCCTGCACAAAAAAGATCAAATTAATACCAGAGCATGTTCCTGTATAACATTAACAACACTAAATAAATTTCATCATATCTAACATACAATTGATGTAGGACAAATGCATTTGAGAAGAAAGCTTTGAGAAAGAGAGAGAGAGAGAGAATCCGGGAAAGAGAAGAGGAGAAGAAGGAAACCGAAGAGATGGAGAAAATAGAGAGGAAGAAAAGCAGGTGGCACCCTTTGATTAAACAAAATATTTCATCCAAAAAAACTCCCTTAATCTCCAGTTAACAGTGTTTAAATAGGAAAAAAAAAAAAAAAAAAAAAAAAAAAAAAACCCCCCTAATTAAACCCTAGAAGGGTTATGATTGGGCTAAAAAACTAAAACAAATAAAGGCTAAAATTGAAGCCCATTATTACAACCCAAATAAATAAACAAGCAATAAGCAACTAAAATAACAAGATGTCCGCATCAACAATCATCTCAAATCTTAAGTACAAAATTCAAAAATTCAAGGTTAGTTCTTAACCATGTTGATGGTATCTATTAATTTCTAATAGATAGATAATGCAAATACCATTGAAATGAATGGCATTATTTTATTATAACGCATCTAATCCCTTGGTTAACTTCACTATCTAGAAGTCACATAAAACTAATGAACATGTCTAATTCAATAAAAAGAACAGCAATATTTGCTCCTTGATGTTCCAACCTGATGCTATATGAACCTAGTTTAATGAAAAAATGAGGAAAAATTTAACAAATTAAGCAAGGTTTTGCACCAATAAAATTAAGGCTTTTTTAAAGTGTTTTTGTATTGCATAACACCACAGTAATGGGTTGATTATGTCTATTTATGATGTGGCAAAAGAAGCAAACTTATTGTAGAAAACGGGCAAGAGTTCAAGGATTGTATAAGCTGAGTAGTCACAAAAAACAAAGTGCTGTTCAAATCCAAAATGTTGGAGACAAAAAAAGACGCAAAGAACTAAAAATTTCTTTTCCTGCATATTATAGTCCATTTAGACAACTTTGAATAGCCAATTTGAGTGATACTCTCCACAACCATAACTTCATAGACTGTATTGAACAAGTAGCCAGGCAAAGAAAGAATACACATACATACGAAATATGCATACCACCCATTGCAACATAAACCACTTACATGACTTGGGGGGATGTGTTTTCCACTAAGCAGATCCAGAAGAACAGTGCCAAAGCTATAAATAACACTTTCAGGGGTGACCCTTCCTAAAATATACAAATTACGGCAATTACTAAGTCAAGTTTATACAAGAAAAAACTGTCATGCAATTCAAAACAATAAAATAAAAATCATAATTCATATAACATAGCTCTCTATAAACAGATTGATTCACATTGTAGTTCAGACATCACAATTTTTTCAGCAATCTACAAATAGAAAAAGCAACACGGTTTACAAAAGTGAACAACAAACATAAAGTAGAACCATTTTGCACCAAAGGAAATAATAGAAATTTGTCTTTGGTCCTTTTTCCTTTGGGTATTATTTTCATTCTCTTTGAAAGAATTGGAAGTCAACATAGTTCCAAGTATAGTCCTAACACAGATACAATGTTCAAGAAATCACAGCTGTTGGACCAAAAACTCTCTTCTTGCAAGGGATGAATCAAGATTCCCTCTTAAAAGAAGCCCAAGAATTTAGAGATGATACTCATTGCTACCATTCACCAACTGACAAAAAAGGTGGTGGGCATTAGAAAAATCATTTCTTTTGTGAAGTTCAAAAAAACCAAAAGAGAATGTGAAGTTCAAACCTGAATCAAACTAGAATTTACTATACTATAGTCAATTGTTAAGGCTATATGATTAAAGCATATACTGCAAAGTTCCTCAAGATGGACAATAGGTCAATAGCCTTTACCTAGAAACAGAAAATCCATGCTATGGTGACTTCTAACATTTCATCACATAGAGTCTTGGACAAATTGCTACTAACATATATTTGAGAATCCTCGGTTGGCACATTAGAATTGACCGTACAGAATTTAGATGGCAGAATAAATACTGGCACGTTGCCACTATATTATCATATTTGACCATTACTAGTTAGGGCCTTATACATAATAGCAAAAAAGTGGAAAGCTTTCAAAATGTAGATGGGCAACAGCAAAAGAACACATCAATTCATGCAAAAGAAATTCTAGCATGTTACAGATGAAATTGCTTATCATCTAAAGATCTATTTATTCCCTAGCTTTTATTTTCAAGTACTGGTTCTGAATTCAAATAATGGGTGAGTTCCATGCCTGAGCAGCAAAGATCAGCCCTTGGAGAAAAGATAAACTAACAATGTGATTGGGGAAAGATGCAATCCTCTAACATGTGAAGAAGTAGACTACTAACAACCAAACATAAAATGATATACAGAGTAAAGAAGTTATTACCATTTCTTAAATACTCAGGAGGTGTGTAGGCAAGGTTCGTGCTATAACTTCTCCCATCCCGACTATTCTTCATCAAGCCAAAACATGAAAGTCGAGGATCACCATCCTAGAAATGCTTTCAAATATAAGACATCACTCTTGATGATAGTGAATGCTGAATAATTAACTACAACTAGTATATGCTTCTTCTTTTTTTAATAAGTAATCGAGATATCATTAAAAGCGTAAGGCACCACAGGTACACAAAAAGTATACAAGAGAAATCACCTATCTAGTAGAAACAAAAAGAAAAAGGAAATCATAATAACTAATCACCAAAGGAGAAATAAAAGCAGTTGTCCAAAGGCATAGGGTATTGAAAAATAAAGACTTAATCTCCTCTAAAGTCCTCTCACGATCCTCAAAACTTATGTCGTTCCTTTCTCTCCATAGACACCACAAAAGGCACAAAGACAACTACGACTAGTGTATGTAATAAAAAATAAAAATAAAAATGAATTTGTGAAGGCAATACCTCATCAAAGAGAACCCTATAAGCATTCAAATCATGGTATAATGGACGGCCCTCAGTACTGCAGTAATCCAAGGCTTCAGCAATATAAAGTGCTACTCTTAAACGCATGGCCCATTCAATGGTTTGATTTTCCCCTATCAAGATAGAACAAATTCCAAGACTGAAGAACGGAAATTCCCAATATGATATATGGTAGCTATAGCAAAGCAAATGCATCCCACACATGAAATTCAAGGAAAAACAATATAAAGAGAAAAATACGATAGTATACAATAAAATGCACTCAGTTTGGAACAATTAATGAAAATTATGAAAAGTGATGTAGACAGTTATAAAGTACAAGCATAGCTTCCAAAGAAATTGACATTATGAAGCCAGGTTCAGTTGGACTCGTGATATTCAATAAATACAGACTGAGGCCCCGTTTACTAACTCCCTTTCCTTCCCTTTCCCTTCCCTCCTCTTACTTTTACATTTCCCAAAAAACATCAAATTCAAAACATTCTTTTCTTTTTTACTTTTTATATCACATCAATAATTTTTTATTATTATTTAATTAAAAAAATTCACTACAATACAAATTTTTTTCACTTTTCCATATAAATTCTTTCTACTTTATATCACATCAATCACTTTCTATTTTCATACAACAAAAAAATTCTCACAAAGGGAAGGGGAGGGGAAGGGGAGGGGATTACTAAACGGGGCCTGAATCTATATATGCACACTCATGTACTACAACCGTAAAACAACCCCACCGGTACGACTGAATGCAAATCAAAGAAAAACATTAAATACTGACACAGCAATTCAAAGTCAAAACTTGAAGAAAACAACACTGCAACACCATTAACCTTGGTGCAGAGAGAAGAGAAATGCAATTATTAACATTTGTCAAAAACCAACTACCCCACCTTAAATACTAAACCAATGTCAACTTCAAGTCAATGCCGGGTATGTCAAAGATTCGAAGAAGCCATTAAACACGAAAGACAAGTTTAGAGACCATACAAACCAAAACAACCTAAAAGAACTAATAGAAAGACATTCTTGGATACACTAGTCAGCAGCTAAAGCAACAAATCAAGAACCAAAAAGAAGAAAACCAAGCTAGAAATCACACATACAGTGAAACAGATGCTTGGCAAGAGTATCATTAGGCATGTACTCAGCAACCAGCAGCCTCTCATCTCCATCGCAGCAGTACCCAATCAGATTGGCCAGCCTCCGATGCCTCAACTTCCCAACTCCCCACGCCTCCTCCTACCACACCCAAAACACAAAATTTCACACAACCCAACTTTCCTCAGTATATACACAAAACCCAAATGAACCAAATGAAAGCAAAAGCAAAGAGCTTTACCGCAAACTGTTTGGGGTCCGGCCAAGCCAAGTTGGTGAACTTCTTCACCGCAATCCATCGACGGTTGTGGAGGCGGCCCTTGTAGACGAGATTGGGTGCCTTCTCGCCGCTCTCGGAGACGATGAAGTCTGAGCTGAAGTTGTTGGTGGCGGCCTTGAGGTCCGAGAAGGAGAACTCGGAGAAGGAAGAGACTCCTGCTCCTCCGGCAGATACCGGGTCGAGTCCAATGGAAGGTGGGTGGGTCTGGGTTTGGAGCTGGGTTTGTTGCTGCTCTTTTTCTGGGTGCGTCTCTGTCAGAAAGGACGACTCACAGCAACCCATGACTCAATTTTTGTTTTGTGAGCAAAGCTTGGGGTTAGAGGAGTCGAGATTTTAGTATTTAGAGAGATGGGTTTGTTTTCTTCTGTTTCCTTTCTCTTTCAGTCTCTGTACAATTTGGTGGTGGGGTTCTCTTTCTCCCTCAGTTCTTCGCTCTTTCTCTTTGTTGGTCTGCCGAGTGTATATATATACATACATAGAGAACATAGCGTGTGTGTGTGTTGGGGGCCTTGGGGCAATAGAGTTAATCATGTAGCTGATCCATAGCTGGTTAATTAAATAAACATAGGGTGAGCTCAGCTCTTTAGCCAATTAACTTCTGCCATATCACCATGATTAAGGACATATAGAAGAGTATTTTAGGGATGTAAAAATGGATAACATACCAATGACACCATGATCTTTACTTTGTTTATTGTAAACATGAAGAACATATCCCTTTCTGTTTGCTTTGCTCCTACAAAAAACTTGTTTATTAATTCTTTACTAATTGGCATGTTTATTAATGTATTTTGAGAAAGTTTTCTTTTTCAAAAAATAAAAAATAAATAAATGTATTTTTTTTGTTTTTCTTAATGTTTTTGTTTTTAGAATAGAAAACATTCATTTAAAAAGCGCAATGCTACATATATGATACTACACGCTCATCTCACTGAACTGATGTAGTAGTGTTCATCAGCATTGTTTAAAAAAATAAAAAATCCAACAGGTAAGATGGGGATTAGATGGAAATATGAGGTTTAGCGGTTAATTTGGTTTTGGAAATATGAGGTTTTGGAATTAAAAGATTTTTTGTTTAGGTAACTCTATGTCCCACTTTGGAGGCTAATTTGGTGGTCTTATTCATTTGATTGTTAAAAAAGTTAAGAAAAATTTGAAAATCCATTGAACCTATTATTGTTAGCAAAGGTTGGATATGTTCCCATATTTGGCATGATATTGAACAATTCTATGTTAAAGTAATGATTACTATTGTGAGGGACAGAAAGCAAAGAGGAGATCATCATGTCTTTATTGGTATGCTTGACCCCAAAATTCGAGTTTACTTAAAAAGCAAAAAAAAAAAAAAAAAAAAAAATATAGAAACAAGTGAGCTTGATTTTTCTACAAGAAAAAGGCAAATGATTTTGAGTTCTTTCTCTTTTCTTTTTCTTTTTTTTTTTTTCCTAATTAAATTGCTTTTATCATAGGATACCCAAACGTGTCATGGGATTGTTAGATTTGTTTTTTGTTTTTTAGTGAGTATCTTGAGGCATATTAGATGTAATTTGATTGAAGGCATATATTCTCTGGTCTCTTCTAATAGGTGCCCTATTTTCTTTTTGTCAAAACACAAGATGTGCCACTTCTCATTTTTCTTTTTCTTTTTCTTTTTTTTTTTCTTTTTTTTTTTTTCATGGGCATTCACAAAAAGAAAGATTCATGGTAGGAACTAGGCACCATTGAATGATATAATTCACCAAATAATTAAAGGAAGAAGAGAATGAGGATTTGGTCCATATGTATCTTCCGTAGTGGCGGCTAAAGAACCCTTGTCTTCCAACTTTTAGCACCTTCTATTTCATATAAAAGTAAGAATATAATGCAGCTCATAGATAGAACCATCATTTGGAGATGGAAGCCCCATAACAAATGCTAAGATAGTGACAACAAACTTAGTACCGATAATTTTTGACACGACATGCGAGCTCAACACATATTTAACAAAAAATTAGCAAGTTAAGGTTGAAATGTTTGACTCGTTTAATTAAATGAGTCGGATTATATAACTGCTTCGATACAACCCGAATCCGACACACGAACATAAATTGTCACCTCCCAGGCAAACCTAGTCTAAACCGATGGGATTAATATCATTTGATGGGGACAAACAATAAGGGTCGGCATTTTATTTTAGACCATAGAGATAGTCCATCTAGCGAGATTAGGGACCGTCCAATTAGCATTGCGATGAATTTTATGAAAGGATCAAAATGGAATAGACAGCAAACCTAATGGAATGAATACAAAGTAGATGGTACAAAGGCGTGTAGAGAATGAATACATGTCTACCTAGCTTTAGAGATGAGCATGCATCATGCATGTGTATATATATATATGTGTGTATATATATATATATATATATATATATATTCAAGTGGGATTTGATGTTAACTCTTCTTAGACTTTCTCTCATATATAAACATATCAATAATAGTTCTCAGCGCAAAGAAGATAATTTTAGCCGCAAAGGAAAATTGGATTCATATCAAGACTACGGCGTTTGGTCTAGGATTAGTCATTTTCCAAAGCTCTATCAATAATTGCATCCCCTAGATAAGGATTATTCACTTGGATAACAATTAGCAAATTATATTGCTAGCATCTTTCCTACTAACTTAAAGCCTGATCAAGTGTGACCCGTGCACCTTGATCACACGTGCCGCACGATCCAATAGTATTTAAATTTCGCTCTTCCTTTCGAAAGTTCATTTTCACCTCTTTTAATCATTCTACACTAAGGCCCCATTTGAAATCCATTTTTCCCTTCCCTCTCCTTCGGATTTTTTTTTTAATGATTGAAAAATAAAATTGATGTGATATAAAGTTGAAATAATTTATATGGAAAAATGAAAAAAGTTTGTATTGTAGTGAGTTTTTTATTTAAAAAGTAATAAAAAAGTGTTTATGTGATATAAAAAGTGCAAAAAAAAAAAAATAAGAATATTTCGAAATTGATGTTTTTTGAGAAAAGTGAAAAGAAGGGGAGGGGAGGGGAAAGGAAAGAGGATTTCAAACGGAGCCTTATTCTCAATGATCCAACCATCAAACTGCTTCATAAACCAACGTCAAGACAACCATCCCCTCACTCTTTTGGTCAAGGAACTATGAGACCATAGAATTTTAGATTTATTTCTCATTTTAATTTTTAGGGTTATATATATTTTTGTTCCATGTGCTTCATTTCATGTAACAGATAGTACCTCGTTTATGGCTAAAGACGAAGATTGTACTTTCGTCCAACTTCCATCCAAAAATTTACAGAAGTTCACGTCAGCACCATTAAAAAACTGACATGTATCATATATCCCATTAAAAATAAAATTAAACAATTAAACAATTAAAAAAACATTAAAAAAATAGATTTTGAAAAATAAAAAAATAAAGGGGTTTGAAGGTGGTTCAGCCACCCCCAAGGCCTATGAGTGTGGCTCAGCCACCCCTATTTGGCTTGAGGATGGCCGAAACCGCCAACAAGGCTGATCTGGAGGTGTTTTGGCACACCCAAGGGCCAAACTCGAAGTTTTTTTTTTTCTCGTTGGCCTTGGGTGAGTGGTTCAGCCACTACCAGACAAAACGGGGGTGACAAATCCACCCTCAAGGGCCTTAAGTGTGGTTTCAACCACCCTCATTTTACTCCACCCTTGGACTAGCAATGGGATGGCTCAGCCACTCTTCTTTCTTCTTTTTTCTTTTCAAATAGTTTTTCTTTCTAATTTTTTAAAGTTTTTAAATTTTTTTAGGTTTTTATTACTTTTAATTTTTAAATTTTCAATTAGGCAGGGACACGTGTCAATTTTTTAAGGCCAAGGACGTGAAATGTATCAAGATTTTTTTTACAAAAATATCATCTCCATCTTTAACCATAAACGTAATATCATAAAATGAAGTCTCTAAACTACACGTAGTCAAAGATATATAACCCTAATTTTTATTTCTTGCATTGTTAAGACTGTATTAAAGTATTTGTTGGGGGTCCCTTGCCCCCTTCTAATTCTATTGTGATTTTTTTTTCCTGCTAGTAATATCGTAATTTGGATAACTCAAACCGAATTCCTACAAAGTGCATCTGAAGTCTCCAATCAGCTGCATCATACTCATCCTCAAAGAAAATTCATTTGGCTACCGCTCTTTATTGAAGGTGCTTGCAGTTTACTCGGGGTTTCAAAAGTCATCTATACAATAAATTACTATAAAAGGAAAATTTAAAAAATATATATATAAAAAAAAAAAAAAAAAAAAAAAAAAAAATTAAAAAAATTAAAAAAATTTGATTTACCAAACAAGATCTACTATTGCTTGGGCTAATCCGTGACTTGCGTCACCCTGATGAACAACCCGATTGCGTATGCTTACACTCGAATCTTAATCCTCATGCAAAACTAGAGGGAGATCCCCCTTTGGAAAATCTGGCCTGCCTGTGCTTGTCCCGACTACCCCCTCCCCCCCACCCCCCCAAAGCCCCCAGAAAATGTTTACATGAAAAGCTGGACAATGGGAAATCCGAAATTGCTCATAGGGTGCTTTAAGATGACGAGTCCCACCTCCACCTCCACTGCTTGTTGCTGTACATAATGGAGTGAGCATAGCTCATAACAAAACCCAATGAGCAAACACAGATTCAGCAGGCTTTGCAGCCAGTTGGCATCGCAGCAGCTTCGACATACTTGTGCTGTCAAACAACTGCAGTGGCTCAAGTTGATTTTTACTTGTGAAGTGTCACCCAGTTGCCCTGGGTGGCTGACTATGATTAAAACAGCTGGTATTGGACCCGGGTGGACTGGCATCTGATTAGCTAGTTGGTGGGGGCAATAGCTTACCAAGGCGATGACATGAACTACCAGCCAAAGCAGTCAATTACAGGCCACAAGAAATGGAGTAAATTATGTCCAGAGAGAATAGAACAAATTCATTGACTCCATATGATAAGTCCCTCAAAGTTCCTAGGCTGTCTAGCTGTAGGTGATGAACCAAATTTCGAATGCAAAAGCATTGACACTTGTATTAACTACTCAGCCCTATGAAACTCTTACACGCTCCTGGAGAACCCTTTTCTTTTCTTCTTCATTACGTTCCAAAAGCTCCTCATAGGCTTTCATGGAGTCAGCCGTGAATTTCTCCATGGCCTCAAAAATGTGCTGCAGACCTGACTGTAGACTACGATTGCGAGTATCACTCTGATATACAATCTGTCCAACTGTGAGACTTTCACCATCCCCAGAGACCAGACCCAATTTTTTGTCTAATGCTCGAGCCTGCTTCTGTAACTTTTGGTCCTCTCTATCCATCTCTTTTACTTTCCCCTCCAGATCTTTGTTTGCCATCATCTTCTGGTGCATTTCTAGTTTATTTTGTTCCAAGATCTGACACACAATCTTGGTAAAACTACGCATAGAGTCAACCACTTGCTTTTCAGATATTCTCTCCAAAGCTTGTGACCACTGATTACAGATTACAAACACAGGCGGTGCACCAACTCTACTAGGTGAAAAAGGAGCGACCCCATCAACTGTTTCCTCAGGTTCATACAGGAGACATTTCAGAAGCCAATTATTCAAGGCTGTCACATATCCCTTCTGGGCCCTTACCCAACTAAGGAATCTGTCAGTCCACCCAATAAGCTCACGCGCAAGCTCCGAAGTGGCTCTAACATGAGCATCACTAGGCTTCTTGCCTGATCCAATTGGACCTAAACCTTTGGCTTCTCCAATTGCTTGGAACTGAATATGATGGCATTCAAGCATACATTTCCACATTCTAGTCAACCTGAAGGAAAAGTATTCCAGATTAACCACCACCAAGGCAAAGCATAAGCATTAACCATAAATTGCATGCACAAGGTTGTCAGTCACAATATCCCAAACTATCAACCATTAGGAAATAAACCGCATGAAGACATATAAGTACATATATATAAGCAAAGACAACAACGACATTGGTGTCAACTTCTAATGAAGAAAATAGGCCCCATATGGATTCCAACCGACGTGGTTTCCCTGACTTCCCTAACCAACACATAATTGTACACATGATGACCAACACATATTTTCTTCTCACAATTGGTAGTGTACACCCATCACTCTCTTTGGCCTCTTCAATCCCAACCTGAGCAAGATCTCACCAAATACATTATGAACTCTTCTTCCATATTTTTTTTTTTTTTTTTTTTGATAAGTAATGACTCTTCTTCCATATTTTGAATGATCAAGTATTAGGTAGCTCATCCAAAAACATTAGGAATTATATGCAATTATAATCTTCTTAGAGAACTTTCCTCAAAATTATTCTATAGGTGTATATTCATTAACTAGCTCAACTACGGGAAATCTATCTTTGTCGAAGGAAATCAATAAGTAAAAGTTCTAAAAACATAAAACTGACTTTCAACACTTGCGAACAAAATGTAAATTACACATTTCAGCATGGTCACTACCCATCGTATCCTATGAATTGAATTTGGACTCCATGAATATTACTCTCGTCTAACACATCAAAGAATACGACACATTGGAGTATATCATTGGAATTGAAACTTAAATTAGTGTAGGAACTGCAGCAGAACTAAAAACTAACAATTAAAAAAGGGGAAGAACAAAAAAAAAAAAGCACCCTTCTACCTTGGTGTGCTCTTTCAAGCATTTTAAACTAGACCTTGAGCTAGGACATTAGTTGTTTGGTCCCACCTTTCCACACTATTTTGCACTGTAAATAATTCATTGAAGGAGAGGCCAAAGGTACCAAATCCTCTACATTAGATCCACTTCAATAAACAAATACCTACTCCAACTAACAACCATGATGCCCTAAGATAAAAATAAGGGAATACTAAAACGATTGCAGTTACCTACCCAGGTAAAAGCTTAGTTTGTGCGCTTCTATTACCTAAAACTATATCGCAACATCTAGCTGCTAGTATGTGTTACACCTCGTACTAAGCCTACAATTCATCTGCTTTGCTCTTATTTCTTTCTATGCTTAAGCATGAAACCATTCTTAACTATATCTTTAAATAACTATGTGAGAGGTAATAAAAGGGTCTCATAGCATCCCAAGATCCCACTTATCAAAAAAAAAAAAAAAAAAATCCCAAGATCCCAAGCCACATCTCTCCTCAAACAATGTGGACCATCCTACCTACCCAGGCGATGGAGCAAGATATAACCAGAATATTTTTTTTTGATAAGTAAAATATAACCAGAAATATCAGCATGTCAAATATCAAGGACTAGCACTACATAAAATTTAGAATCTCAACAACATTTCTCTCTTTTATCTTTTTTAACAAATTACACGCCCTATGGGTTGGAAACAATCAAAGAAGAGTTGCAAGTTGGGCTTCAGACTATCAGTAAGAAATATCATAACAATCAGAGAGTGATTTATCAAATTTAACAATAGAAATTACGAACAAAGCCAAGTGATAGCAATATGCCACTGATGATAACGATAACAACAAATATAATAAAGACAAGCATCCATAAAAGCAACCAAATCATGCCAAACTCATAGGTATAGCTTGGAGTTTGAAAAAGACACCAGCAAGTGTGGCATAAGGACGTAAACAAGTAAGAGAGATAAGAAAAGTTGCAAAAAGCAAGTAGAAGATTCATAGATCCACATACCCTATAATCAATTCATTTAGTTGTGGCCACAGCTCTTCATCCCTAATCTTGTTTATCGTCACCGATATCTTGTCAACAACCTGAATTGCCATGCCTATTTTTGTGGACAGACTCCTTATTAAAGTCCGAGTGGTATCAACTTTCTGAAAGTCAGCACCCCTTTGGTCTAAGCGCTTCAGCTTATCTACCTTTCTGTCATGTGCTACCCGCATTTTCTCCTCAGCCTGCAAAACAACACCATGTAAACAACTCGATGAAAAATATAAAAGACAAGATTAGGACAAGCAGAAATTTGAAACATAAGCAATGTCCGGTTATTGATAAAAAGCACCAAAAGGGTCAGAACTTATGTATTGTGTACCACATAATGACTGAGGTTTTGGGGATGTTTTTCGTTTTTAATTTAAATAACTGTTATGATGTGACATGAAGGTGAAAATTGTTTTGTGTTTGAATTGTTTGTTAATGTTTTTGTTTTGAGAAAATAAAATAAAATAAAACAAAAATTTTAACAAATGGAGCCAATAATAGAATTATCTACGAAACACATGGCCACATAACAATTGCAAAAACAAAAGGATTACATAGCGATGCCAACTTAATAACAGAGTTCAACATGATACAGCATACCTTAACTTCGTTATAGAGTTTCTTCTCCCAAAGATATAGTTTCTGTAAGGTAGACGAAAGAGTTCTAGATCTCAAACCTGCCACATCTTCATCCATGTCCAACTGAGCGGCCTTGTCAGCAGAGGACGACTCCGCGCCCTTAGAAGTAGAAGGCTGTGAGGATACCAACGGCATCGAGGGAGAAACCACGTTCAACATCATGGAAGAAACTGCTCCAAAAGATCCATCAAACTGATAATTTAATTAGCGACTAAACGATCAACTAAACAAAGTACAAATCACTCAAAAACATACTAAACACCCACAATACCTTAAATTAAACAGCCTAATTCGGCACCAAAACCAGGACCAAATTTGCAGATCAAGCAAGCTAAAATAACAATTTGACAAGCAAAAAAATCCAATTGGGTACCTTGATAAACGCCATGTTTGCGGTTATAAGGAAGCCTTCCCACCTCAAGAATTTTCGCAATCTCATTCCCGGACTCGGAAGCTCTCTCAAACTGAACCTCAATCTCCTTTGCCACCTGAAACACACTCCGCGATCCCTTAAACCCGGCCCTAATCTCCTCCCCTCTCTCCTCATTACCAACAACTTTCTTCTCCACCATGTGCACCTCATACTCCACCCCATCACTCTCCTGCGCAGCACTCGGCCTCGACTCGTAGAGCGAGGCCGAGGCCTGACTGTCGTCCACCACAGCCTTGGAATGACTCCCACCACCACCACCGCTCTTACCCCCATCAGCAATAAACTTCTGATCCCCATGAACCTCCTTCACTACCTCATCCTCGTCTTCCAAGTCCGGAATCCCCTCCTCGTCCCTCAGCTCCTTCGAGTCCCTGCTCGGCGTAAACGCCGCGTAGTACCCATCATAACTCTCAAAAGGGTTAAAAAAATCCCACGCCGAAGACCTAGGCGGCGAGGGTGGCGGCGGCGTCTGCTTCTGTGACGAAGTCTCCGCGGCCTGATTCGGCGAATTCGCATAATACCCGCCACCGCCACCACCATAATTACCATAATTGGATTTGGAAGGAGCAGCCCCATCATACGAAGAATAAGGACTGGGACTAATACCAGGATTACTATTTCCATAATAAGGATAAGGATAGCCAGAATAACCAGCAGAAGAAGATTCACCCATATATACCGTCTCTGGACTCGCCGGCCTCTGCTCGTACACCACCGAAGGCGGCGTCGCTTTGTTCTTCATGTAATTCATGTGCGTAAACCCACCCCCACCAAGACCACCACCTGGATACAAATTTGGAAACTGAAACGAACCCAGCTCTTCATTTTGACCCATATTCCTATTCGTATCCGTATCCATGTACTCAAGATGGTGAAGAGGCGAGGCGTCACCCGAGAGGTGGTGGTGGAGCGAACCCGAATCGTCGTCTTCGGAGTCCGACCCGGAGTTGAAATTGAGGTGACCCGAGTCCTCGCGAAGAACAACCGGTTCGCCCTTCTTGTGGGTCTTCAGATTGGGCTCTGGGGATTCCGGCGAACCAGTGGCAGTGAGGTCTTGCTCGATGAAGAGGTGGAGGGAGTGGCCGATTAGTTTGAGGGAGTGAATGTAAGCGCAGTGGGCCTCAGCGAGCGCATAGCGCTGGCGGATCGCGTCGTCCAGGAAGGTCAGTCTCTCCCGGCACAGCGCCACCGCCGGAAGATCGTCCACCTTGGAGTTCGAACACCCCATTCGAACCTCCGAAAAACCTCAACTCAAAAAAAGTTGAAAAAAGCAAGAGATGAAAGCTAGGTGGTTATTGGGATAGACAGAATGGCATGCTGACGTTGATTTTGAGTGCGATAGTTTAGACCATGCGTTTGTTTCTCAGGAAAATCGAAAACTAGGGTTAGTGGAGAGGAAGAAGGAGATAAGGAAACGAAAGAAAAGTAAAAGAAAGGAAAAGGACACAGAGGGAATCTTTGCCAACGCGGAGATTGTCGTCGGCTTGTAGCAGCAGAGAGAGTGAGTGAACATGAGAGAGAGAGAGAGAGAGAGAGAGAGAGAGGGAGACCGTTGTGTGGGCGTCGGTGTAAATATGTAAAACCTTTCTAGAAATGGGGGTGTACTTTAATTTTATTTTATTTATTATTTCATTTTTAAAAAAAATTAATTAATTAATTAATTATTTGGTTTCCACAGGACGAAGGACGGAAGGAAGTTTATTTAGCTTGGAAAGGGCACCTAAAATATTCATTTTTTTTTCTTCTTTTTTTTGGTACAACACCTAAAATATTCTATTTAGAAGAGTTGAGGCTTTTGAAGACTTGGACTGTGGGGGCTAGAAAGTATTGCGGGGGTGTTTGGTTTGACGGAAAGTTTGACGCCTGCTGCCGCCAGGGCTCGGAGAATTTTCTGGTGGCGTTACAGAATTGCCCTCGTTGATTCTGGAGTTTTCTTTTGGGATGGCCATTCCTGTTCGTCTTCTTTGTGTATATTTAGGTTGCGTCAAAATATAAGTATAATATTATTTATATATTTATTTTTAGTATAACTCTTTAATAAAGTGTCAGAGATGTATTAATTCTAATTCATAAATTTTGTGTTATGCTCAAGTTAGATTTACGAGTCATGTTAAAAATTATTAGCCCTAATATTATGTATCGGGTTAGAGTTGTGTCGAAGTCTTGATATAAGACTATATACTTCAACCTTAACCTAACTCATTTAATTGAACGATCCAAACCTCTTAACCCTAACTATCAAATTTTGTGTTGGGTTAATATCAGATTCGCAAATCGTGTCAAAAATTACTAGGCCTAATGTCACGTGTCGAGTTCAAATTGTGTTGAAACACTGATATAAGACTATATAGATTAATCTTAACCCGACTTATATAATTAAATGGGTTAGACTCTTTAGCTATAACTTGATAATTTTGTGTCAGATTTGTATGACCCGACTTTTTGTGTCTTTTTGAGCGTGGCATGTTCTTGCATTTAAACACGTTATTTTCACTTGAATTCCATTACAAACGCTCCCTTGTTGCTTGGAAACACATGGTGGACCATACTTTTTGAGCCTTTGGGGTATGAAATTCCACATGCAATTGTTATTGTTAGGAGATTTTGTACCTGACCAACTTTTTTGAGTCTCCTTGGGCAATATGTTCTCTTGAATGCACCATTGGGGCTCCTTGGTTGGATTACTTTCTTGTTTTTTCTCCTCCTTTAAAGTCCCCTTGTTCTTGCTTGGAAATTCTATGATGGACCAAACTTTTTGAGTCTTTGGGGTATGAAATTTCCTTGCACAAAACTAATGCCATCTCGTTGGAATATTTTCCAAATGTTCCCATGATGGTAAATATGCAAAAAGAATAAATGAAAGTAAACAGTTAAAAGAAAAAGGTCAAAAAAAAAA
Source organism: Alnus glutinosa (assembly GCF_958979055.1). Lineage (NCBI taxonomy): Eukaryota > Viridiplantae > Streptophyta > Magnoliopsida > Fagales > Betulaceae > Alnus > Alnus glutinosa. The sequence goes on along the minus strand of NC_084896.1, from coordinate 5,430,022 downwards.
AAAAAAAAAAAAAAAGGAGACAAGTCAATTAAAACAAACCAATAAATTATTAGAATTAAGGAGAATTTCACCGGAGGGTACCGAACTATCTGTCTTTTTGATTTAAGGATACTGAATTTCAAAACATCTCAAACTAGGGTATCCAATTTTTATAACGTCTCAATTATGGGTACTCCGTTAGGATTTGTTGTTAAATATTATCAAAATTTCTAAAATATCCCTATGTTTATTTTTTTAAAAGAAAAATAGATAAAACTTTTCAAAGATTCAGGCATGGGTTTTTTTACAAATTCTGTTAACTTCTTACCAACACCTAAATCTAACAATTTTTTTTCCTAAAAAAAAAATAAAGGATATTTTGCAAATTTAATGGCGGCAATTTTATTATCATATACTACAAATTAATGGTGCGTTTGGGATTGCGATTTCGCAGGCAATAAATGCGATTTTAAACAAAATCGCAGAATATAAATCATTTGGGAACTGCATTTTTAAAAATTGCGATTTGAAAACGCAGAAAATCTGTTTTTTCAAATTGTAGATAAGATGATTTTTTTTTTTTTGAAAACACAGAATTTTAAAGTCTAATTTACGATTTTAAATGTTAAATTGCAATTTTGCCAAACGTTTAACTGCGTTTTTAAAAATCACTTTTTTCAAATCGTAAATTTTAAAATCGTGGTTTTAAATCGCACTTTTTGAAATTGCAAACTCAAACGGACCCTAAATAGGACTTTGAATTTATTTCTCAAGCAATAACTTCACAAGGGCCCATACGGTATTTAACTGGGCTCACGTGATCTATTATTTTGAAAAATATGTCACAATCTTGTGGGATTATGACACATTATTTGGGAATCAACTTTAAAAAAAAAAAAAAAAGTTGAAATGTCTAACATTTCTCGGTCAAATAATATTCAAAATTTGCTTTTGCTTTTGTTTTTGTTTGAATGAGTTGCATGACCAAAACTCTCTCAATTTCTAGTAGTCAAAACTGAGCAGCTCCGTTTGTTTTATTTGATTTTTTTTTTCTTCTTTTCGTAACAAAAACTACTAATAAATAACTTAAACGCAAAATATTCTGAAAATTAAGTATAACGACAGTTTCTATCATTATATCACATCAAAAATAAAATTTTAAATAATAAAAACAAAAAAATATATATTTTTGTTTGAACATGCCACTAGCATTCATTACAAGTGTAATTATAATAGGAGAAAGGGAGATTCTTTAGTTTCTTGTATTGCCAAAGGGCAGGGCAGGGCAGGATGAACAGAAAATAACTTTTGATGTTGATGCATCACCGATCTAAATAGGGAATTTCTTGAACTAAAACGCAGTTTCTTTGAGAAGACATTGCAACATCAAATTGGTTAGAGAATATTATAGCAAAAATTATTGGAAAATGTTTGGGGTTTTAAAATAGCCTCACGAACCGAGAGGCCAAAGGGTTGCCGAAGCACCCAATGAAGGTAAATTTAAAAGAAAAAATTTATATATAGTCGTTTTTATTGACTTATAACTTATAAAAAGGTAAATTTGGTTTTTCAACGGTAAAAATAAAGGTATTTTCGAACATTTTTAATCAAACTTTAAAAAGAGTTGTCAGTTCAGTGTGCTAAAGTATATTTAACTCGAAAGTGTAATATCCTTAATAGTAGGGGTGGGCAAATTATCCGATTACCGATTACCGAAAATACACCGACCGCCACCGAACCGATTTCGACCGCCTACCGCCTACCGATTAATTATAAAATCGAAATTCGAAATTAAAAAAATTTCCGACTTTTCGGTCGGTCGGTAACCGGTGAAATGGTTTTTTCAGTCGGTTACAGACTTACCCGACTAACCAAGGCTATTAGCCTCTCTTTTTTTTCTTTTTTTTTCTTTTTTCTTTTTTTTTTCAAGATAAGACTGTTAGTTTTGTTAAAACTAACAAAACAGCGTTGGTTTTGCCTTTGTCTATTAAAACGACGCCGCTTAAGGGACCTATATATTCATAATTTTCTCTCAAAACCCTCACTTCACTCTAACAGCCCCTCAGCCTCAAACGCCGTCTCCCCTCTCCCGAGTCCCAAACCCTAGCCGTCTCCCCTCCACAGTCCCTGCCCCACGCGGCCAAGCCTTGACGACTAGATGCAGATCCGTTCACGCCTTCACGGCCCATGGCCCCATGGCCTTACGCCCCTCCGAGCTCCGCCCGTCCTTCTAAATAGTGAGTTCTGTCTCCTACTTTCGCGAGTCTCGAGTTCCGGAGTCCTGGTGGTGAAATCCCGTGTTCTGTGTTCATTCAACTCTTCCAACGATACATCTCTGGAGGTTACTCAGGTTAGTTCTAGACTCTAGTTTGTTTGCTTTGTTAGTTTTTTAATTTTTTTTTTAATAGTTTTTTGTTCAGTTGAAATTTTTGGTTGGTTTTCATTGAATCCATTGTTGTTTAACTTGTTTTTCGCAGACTCGCAGTCCGATCTGTTGGTCGGTGGTTGTTCCAATCTAGTTCTGGTGGTCGATGCAGTGCTCTTTTGGTCTACTTGAAAAGGCCCATTATCGATTTACCGACCGAACATTACCGACTTTTCCGTTTTATTCGAATTATCCGACATTTTCGAAATTATTCTTGGTCGGAATGAAGTCGGGTAATTACCCGACTTCACCGACTTTTCCCGGTCGGGGATCGGAAACACCATTTCCGACCCCGACTTACCCGATGCCCACCCCTACTTAATAGCACTCAAAATCTTTGGTCATGTAATTTGAATTTGAAATCAAACATTATGAAGAAGGCAAAAGGAGATCAAAAAGAAAGAAAAATAAAGAATACAAGGCAAGAAACTTGTAAGAAAAGTAGATAAAAGGTGAAAAGAAGACAGAGACCATGATATAACAAGAATTCCATGGCATCAATAGGCCTTAGAAATGCATCATACAATAAGAATAACTTTGTTTGGCTGGGCTAGCAAAAAGAGATCCGATGCCATTTGCTTATATATTGATATATTTAATGCAAAACCCATTAAAAAAAAAAAATAGAAAAAATATTAGTTGAAAATCTCTATGAAGAGACACTGACTGCAAGGGGGAAAAAAGTACATAGAGGAGCTAAATTCTCAATACTATAGTAAAAAATATATCCCTTCAAGGGAGCAAAAATGAATTAATCCAAGAGAAGCTGATTCAGCACCTTGATAATTAAATTGGTTTATTGCTGGCATTTTTTAAATCCTGGGAAACATGTTGATGTAATGATGTTCTTTCAGTTTTTTTATTTTATTTTTATTTTATTTTTTATTTTTTTTAAAGTGAGTATATATATAGTTTCTATCCACGGCCCCAAAAGATGTTTTCTTCCAAAGGCAAAAAGAAAAGGTCATGCTAATGGCCGGTAACGGTAATATGTACCACCCCGATTTGCTTAACTTTTTTATATTCTACTTCTCTCAACAAATCATGAAGAAAAATGTTGGGTACTAATTGTTAAATTAAGATGTTAATTGGCTCGTATTCTGAAAGAGGAAGTAATACCGGTTTCTAGTATAAATGCCACGTATTAAATTTATACTAGAAACAATATATAGATGTTTGTTTTAAATGACTTTTAATTTTAAACAGTTAACGTTATAGACGATTTGAAATACATCATGCCACGCAGCGTAATATGGGCCGATGTGAAGAGTACGTAGTATTATTATTATTTTCTCTTTCAAGAAGAAAATAGAAAATAAAAATACAAAAAAAAATTACGTAATTTGATAATAGGCCTACGTCCATTAGAGTGACTTATTTATTAAACATTTTGTTGTCATGTGATGAATGAATAGTGTGTTTGAAATTGATGGGAAAATGGCATATATGAATTTTGGTGTACAAAAACAAAAGGACATGGAGACAAACTCAAACGGCAGTTGTACGTTGTTCGCTAATTAAGGTTTATAAACGTCAACATTTCCGAAGTCACAATCAGGAATCAGCCATTGACCGTCGACCGTCGTCGCTTATATATATTTTGTATAACCAAAAAAAAAATATTAACGTGAAGCATACGCTTTCGACTTGGACGCATTCTTTGCAAAACCGCGTCGTTGAGACTTCACGAGAAGCATGTACAAGTAAAGTCTCTTTTACAAAATATATTATAATTAAATTTTCTCGTCCAGGGAGTTAAAATATTTGCAAATATCTTCCAACGATCGACACTTTTTTCTTCTTTCTTTTTCAGCCTTTAAATGATGCATGAATATAATGTATTTGAACATGCACCACCATCTTTTTCTTCTTTTTTCTTTTTTCTTTTTTAATTATTTTTTTGCGAGTAATATATATATATATATACAGAAACGGAGAAATTAAACGGCGTCATTTTAATACAAACCAGTATAATGATTTTGTTGTCGCTAATACAGAGGTATCTAAAATAAAATTAGGAGTGATCAAGCGAATTTTTGAAGGTCTACCTCATAAAAATATATATATATAAGGTAGTTGTTAAACATTTTTTTGGAGTGACTTTAGGGGCTAATAATTATGTTATTGTGATAATTATATATTAATTACCAACGACCCTAACTTAAGTCATTGTTCATACATATTTCATATTAGTCGCGTGTTTTTTTTATTTACATAAACTATAAGTGATGACATGTACTTTTTGTCTTTGCTGATATGTATTTCATATTAGTCGTGTTTTTTAAAATAAAAAATAAAATAAATTATCAGCGATGGCACAATTATGTTGTCTCTGATAATTATATATCAGCAACAACATAATGTTGTTCTTCATTGATACATATTTCGTATTAGCCATTTCTTTTAATTTACATAAACCATCTATCGGTTAGCGACAACAGTTTTGTGTTGGTGCTAATATGTCGCTGATATATAAGTATGATTAGGGACGACACAATTATGTCTTCGCTGATGGTTATATGCCAACGACGACAAATGTCATCGCTGATATGTATTTCATATTTATCTATATATTTTAATTTACATAAACACATCAAGTCATTGATATTGTTTTCCTATTAGCAACGACAATTGTTATCGCTATAAGATTCCCGCAACCCCTAAGCACCGAAAAAAAAAAAAAAAATTCCCGCTAGTGTATCAACAACAACGATGTAGCCATTAGTAATATCAAAATTTTTAACATTAATTATCAATGACGACAAGAAAATGTCGTCACTGATAAGCGATCGACTATATTAGTGCCGACTAGAAATCGCCATCACCAAAATTCTTGCAGTGGCGCGTTGGAGTCTCTACAAACAGCTGCCATCATAGAAAATTAATTAGTGGTAATTGTCGCAGCAAAATTGATTTTAAGACAATGAGAAGGAAGAGCTAGCCGGTAGGAATTAAGGAGAATTAATGAGCATCCCAAACAATAATTAAGCATGCATGTAGGTGGATATGACTATTTCTCATAATTTAATCCACTGCAGAGAGAGAATATTTGGAGAAATCTTTATCATTCAAAACCTTCTTCCTTGTGATCAACCATATATATAACAGGTCAAGCTAGGGCAATCTTAAGAATCAAGAGGGCTGAATGATGAACTGGAAATTTTTTTTTGTTATATATATATATATCATCACTCAAGTAAGATTCCTTTGTTTGAAACTCCAACATTTCAGCTAATATTTTTCAGAAAAAATTAATTTGCTGTTGAAAAATGGAGATTACTTTAATTTATATGCTTTGAACAGATCTGTGCATGGAATGGCATTAATTGTTAGAAAAATATTGTAATATTAATTAATTAAGCAATTAACCACAACGTAAACAACTGGAGGAAGGAAAGTGTATATATATATATGCATGATGGCACAAGGCTGCCCCTGCCCGGATCAATATATATATATATATTCTAATTAATTAATACTTTTCAGGCGTTTGATTTGAAATTAATATTCAAATTCCACACCACGAGTTCAAGTGGGGGAGGAGATAGAGTCTCCACATGTACATGATCAGATTGACCTAATTAATTATAATCTGCCCATGCACTAACACTCCCGATTTGGAATGTTATGTCATTATATGCAAATGGGTTCCGATCCAACTTCTGATACAATATATTAATTATTCTTCTTAAAAGTTATTTTGTGTTAAAATATTCTCCAAAAATAAATAACTTAATTAATTAAAGAGATTTCTAAGGAGACACCATGTGTCATTTCGTTTGATCTATTAATGCTTTGTGCTCCCTTTTATCACATATGCTGTCTTGAGATGCAATTTAATTCATATACTATAGTCCTTTGGTGCTTCCACTTTCTTTACTTTATCCAAGATTTAATTTGCTAGCTAGCTAGGACAAGTATAATTTACAGTGTTTATATATATATATATAAACTCTTTTCAGCCTACACGGTTTATGAATGAGACAGGGTCATGACGGGGTTTACTTGTCCAGACAAGTATTCAAACAGCTTGAAAACAGCTCATTTGTTCGAATATATGCATGTGTAAACAAAATAAATTGATTAAGCCGGCCCTCCTTACGGGAAGTATGCCAAAACTATTGGCTTTGATTCTAGAATCAAGATTTAATTGCTAACTATCCAATTAGTCAAACTTAATTAGGAACTTTTCAATTTTATGATTGATGAAACATTGAACAAAGGTCCTACAAGAAATGTCATTGGCACTTATTATATTCTTGAATAATTGAATGATAGGAAACAAGAAAATTTGAGATGTTTTTCAATCCTATCAAGGATGACCCTCTTTCCAATTGGGTGAGCCACTCGTGGGTTTTCTTCACTGTTTTGCCAACAAAGGGTGGAGGACTCACCTGAACTTTACGTCTACATCATTCAAATATTGGAGGGTACGTACGGTCCACATAATGCATGAAAAATTGACGATCATGTGCCATTCAATTTGCGCGGAGATCGAATTGGGGTCGATATATATTAGCATTTGCATGACTATTATTCATGCCATCACTTGTGTTTAGGATTGACAATTCGTGTTTACGTGTTAAATTTGAGTTGTTTCAACGCACAAGTATAAAATTATATAGGTCAATTCTAATTTGATTCATTTAATTAAATGAGTCAAACCCCTCAACCATAACCCTCTAAGTTTGTATTAGGTTCGTGTCAGATTTGAGGGTCATGTCAAAAATTACATGGCACCATTATGTCGCGTGTCTACTTCAGGTTGTGTCGTGTCGTGTCGTGTCAAATAATATGTGTATAAAACTATAAAGGTCAACCCTAACCCGACCCATTTAATTAAACGGTTCAGACTCCAAAATCAACCATTTAATATCGTGTTGAATTTTCGTGTCAGGTTAGCAAGTAATGTAAAAAATTGTCAGCCCTACATATAATATCAAGTAGTCTGCATAAATATAACAAGGAAAAAGAAAAAAGAAGAAAGAAGTTGCTTGGGATCTCTAATATTCAAGAGTGGTTGAACATAAAAGCATTGATAAAAAATTTTAACAAAAACAAGCTAGGAAGGAACTTTATATATATGGTAGTTAATCTACTATGGTCAGTTTTTTCTTTTCCCTTCCCTTACAATCTCTTCTCCATCTTCTATCGAGCTAAACCAAGAATTAGTCTCTATCATTATAACGGTATTTAAGAATTTTTTTTTTCTTAAGCAATAATTTCCTAACAAATTTGCTAAATCTACCTCAACACAAGCTCCTTTAGAATTTGATTGAAGCTCAATAGAATGGATGTTGTTTTCTATAATCTCAATTAACTACAATTACATATTTCATACATTTAAAATATATAGCAAAAACTATATATAAAGGCAATCTATATAAATGTCTAATAAATCTCTGAGTCAGAACGCAATTTGAATTCGTTCCCTCACTTTTTAAAAGTCAGTATTTTGTGCTTAACTTTTTCACGAATTTGAAACAGATCCTTCTGTGATTTTTCCATCTATTTTCGCAATCTTCGTTAGTGCCACGCCAGCATTTTTGCCACATCATCTTAAAATATTATTATTTTATTTTATTATTAAATTAAAAACTTAATTTTTTTTTTTTAAAAAAAAAAAAGAAAGGAAAAAGAAAATAAGGGACGGGCAACCACCCCCCTTGGGGAAGGGGGTGGCCGTAGAGGTGGCTGGCACCACCTCTAGGGTGGCTCGCGGCCACCGCCTAGGGTTGAGGGTGGCTGCACGGCTCCCTAGATCCTGGGGGGCGACCGCGCAGCACCCATAGATCTAGGGGGTGTCTCGCAGGCCACCCCATCCCCAAGGAGGGTGGTTGCCCCAAACCCCCTATTTTCTTTTTTTCTTTTTTCTTTTTTTTTTTAAAAAATAATATTTTATGTTTTTAAATTAATAATTAAATAATAATAATAATTTAAAATGATGTGGCGAAAATGCTAATGTGGCACTAATAGAGATTGCGAAAATGAACGAAAAAATCACGGAAAGACTTGTTTCAAATTCGCGAAAAAGTTGAGTATCGAATATTAACTTTCAAAAAATGAGGAGGACGCTCCGACTTAGAAATTTATTAAACATTTACCCTTAATAAAAAAAAAAAAAAAAAGAAAAAAAAAAAAGAAAAAAGAAAAATGAAGCTAGGAGGAACTTACAAATCGCAAATTGCGGAGTTATTGAATGGTTTCTCGTTCTCTTATTTGTCAAATAGCACTCACGGTAAGATTGAATATGACAGGCCAGGGTAGAGGAAGATTAATTTGAAGTATAATTGATAGCTCGAGCAAAGCTGTGAATAGACAACCTCACTAGTAGTGAGAAGTGACTACTGACTAGTCAGTAGTCATGGAGCAAACATATCATGTGAGCATGAGGATGCCATGATTTCTCTTTAGAAATTCTCCAAATTTGATGTGCTACTCTCAATCACATAATCCTAACCAGGTAGTACATTATTTGAGCTCCATTTTCTTTTCTTTTCCTCAATCTTCTTGGGATCTCGAGCCAAATGAGACTTTCTTTTTCAAAGAAGAAATTCCCCGGCACTTTTTCAGATAGTAAGCAACAAAAAATGGGAGCCAATCCAATGCCAGAAGATAGGGCACATTCAATGTTCACCATTCACGTACGAGCCAAATATATATAAAAAAAAAATAAAAGGATAAGTTCAAAAAAAGTATCGAATTATATGTCGTTTTGAGATAAAAGTATCGAATTAGCAAATATCTCAAATTGAGATATCTATGTTTTCAAACGTCTTACTTAAGAGTACTCCGTTAGGATTTGCAGTTAAATCTTACCAAAATTCTCAAAATATTCCTTTTTTTAAAAAAAAAAAAAAAAAAAAAACATTTTATAATACCCTTAACGAAGTACCCTTAAGTGAGACATTTAAAAACGTGAATACTCCAATTTGAAACGTTTGCTAATTCAGTACCATTTTCTCAAAACAACGTATAATTCGATATTTTTTTAAGACGTTATTCCAAAAATAAATAAATAAAGTTAGCGCGATCACATGAGATTTATCTGTCTAAATAAATAATTTGATAATCTAAAATTTATTTCATTACGATCAGTTCTATATAAGTACTCTGACAATATTTACAATCAAAGTTGGTAAAAAAAGAAAAAGAAAAAGAAAAAAAAAGGTGTTATTGGGCATGAATCGGTAGTCCCCACTTGCAGGCAAGGATGAGTAGGCAGAAGAATTTAAAGGGTCATATGCGATGATTGCAAGCGTACTAACCAAGAATTCAATGTCATAATTTCATGTCATTTTCACTCTTTTTTTTTTCTTCAGTGGTTCAAGCTTTACGTCTCTGAGTTTTGCTTTTAAACCAAACTACTCGGGGGTAAAATCACAGGTGTGCTATATATTCCAGATTCCACCAATGGCATGGATTGGATATATATATTAATTATTATCTTAAAATATATCAAATATTTTAAAAACAAAAAGTTTATTTTTATCTTTGTTCATATTACTCTTAAATTTAAAATCGATTTTTTTTTTTTTTAAAAAAAAAAAAAAAACCCAAGTCTATGGACATGTGTTTTGATGCCAAACATGAAACTTATGGAGCAAGAATGAATTAAGCACAGTTTTTGATGAAGATGGAATATATAGACTGTGAAAGTTCTTAAAGTTAAGTGGAATACGATCGAGATGAACTTTGAATTTATTTAAAACTTAAAAAAAGAGAACAACATCCATGATTGGCCCCATGCAAGCTACGGGTGGGTGGAGAGAGATAGAGAATTGAACACTAATTCATTATCATTAATCCTCAAGTGGATGGATATTGACAACTTTTTTTTTTCTTTTTTTTTTTTGATGAATAATATTGACAATTATTCCTCAATTACTACACACATCATATATATATATATATATGAAAGCAAAGATCATTTTTTACTGTGTTTTCCATATCAAATAAAACAATCACGAGCCAATATTACTAATTAGGCAGAATCATGGTAACTAAACACTTTAGAAATAATGGAAGAAAATCATTTGGCAATGAATGATCCCAACTTGCATGTACCTAAAATCATTATATTAGGTCACGATAAATCTCACATGTGTACATGCATGTGTTTCATCAGTTTGCATGGTTAGTGCATTAGGCAGGGCCACCTGTCTTGTGGCTTAAGAAAATAAAAGACATGATTTATAAGCACTAGTTTCGGGCTAATATTTTTTTACACGACTTACTAATTTAATACAATTTCAATACGAAATTGGCATGATCGAATTGAAAGGTTTGACCCGTTTAGTTAAATGGTCAAAGTTAAGGCTAACAATATATAGTCTTATAAACATACCTCAATATGACCTGAACCTGGCACACATTTAAGGCCGGGTCGATAATTTTTTATACGACCCTTGAACCTGACATAAACTCATTTAATTAAATAAATTGATTTAAAATTTATCTATATAGTCTTTTATATGTAGCTTGATATAACTCAAATCCAATATACAAACACAAATTATCACACTTACACTACCCCTTATTCGTTTATGTTTACCGGCATTGTGACAAAATTATGCATCCCATTTCGTAATAATGACAAAATTATATTTTATTATTATTATTCAAAAAAAAAAATTCTTTTAAATCGGGTGAAAAGAAATTAATGTTTTCAAAGCTATCGACTATCAAATACGTTTCCTTGCATATAAAAAGGGTAAATTACTTTTTTTTTTTTTGACATGTCCACACAAGAGGGGAAGGGAGAATTCGAACAAGTAACCTCCGTTTTCACTTCATGTAGTTTAACAACTTTAATGTTTTTATTTACTTCGATTTTAATTCGTATCGTATAAGATATTTTAAATTAACAGAATTATAATTCAAACCAATAGAAACTTACGTGGCCATATTCCATATTAATATTTTTAGAAAAAGTACACATAACTCCCTTAAACTATCGTATTATTGTGAATGTCCCCCAAACTATCAATTATGTCAATCTCATTTTTTAAACTATCGAAAAAATGTCGATATCTCTCGTAATGACAAAAATAATCTTCATAAAATTATTAATTTTTTTTAAAAAAAAAAAAACTAAAATAAAAAAATTTATACAAAAAAAAAATTAAAAAGAAAAATGGCTTTCTTTTCATTTGTTTTTTTATTTTTTGTAATTTTCAGTTATTTTTTCGTTTGTTTTTTTTAAAAAAAAAAAAAAATTGTTCTTTTTTTTATTTTTTTTTTCTTAATTTTTTTTAAAACGATTTTTTTTTTCAAATTTATAAAGAAATTTTTGTCTTATTGAAAAAAAAATTATGGTCATTTTTTGTGTTTTTGTTGATTTTAAGGAGATATTGACATGTTTTGGTAGTTTAAAGAGGGACATTGACACAATTAGTATTTTGAAAAGAAGGTGAACATTGACAATTAAATAGTAGTTTAAAATTTTAAAAAAAAGAGTGATTCAAATTAATGGCCAAATAAAAGTAGCTCGATCATTCCTATTTAACCGATTGATAATTTCAGCTACTCTCAACCTATCTAGAGATGGATCTATTTAGAGATAGCCGGACCACTTCACAAGCATCAAAGGTACGTACTTAGTCAACTCAAACTGCCAAAAAAAAAAAAATAAATAAATAAAAATTTGCTTAACTTAGGGTAGTTCCGCCCCCCGTCTATAATAATAGGATGGGACATTGGAAAAGGTCCCCAAAATTGTAGAACCCTATTTCTAGACCTTATTCTTAGAGTGGGCAACAAATCCTTAATCCGGCCATCTGACATGTTCCATTCTCAACGTGTACCTCCATGGCTCCATATATTATGCACCGTCTATTGAATTAGGTGAAGTATATAACCGACCAAGAGACAGTCGTTTAATGGGCTCTCCCTCGATCAGTCCCCTTTATGTCCCTCTCACCTGCAAATATTGTTCAAATTTTCTTTTAACAAGTGAAATTTAAAATGTAAAAATATTTAATTAAAATAAGACATAAATTATAAAAATAGTATTTAAATTTAAGATATTTGGCCTAATACCAAGTCTAAGTCATTAATCATCCTGAAAACTTAAACGGTAAAAAAAGATTAAATTTAAAGCAATTGGACTCATCCCATAGCATACTTACTCTAAAAAGACAATGGGAATTGTTAAAAGATCGTACGATAGAGTTATTGATTATTTAATGTATGCATGACATGCACGTACGAGACTTAATATTACTTTTGCAGTTGGTAAAATGAGTAAATATATTAATATAACCCCTAGCTAGCAGGTCATATTCATTAGAATGCTAGCTATATATACACAGAATTAATTCTTAAATATTTAAATAAAACCATAAATTATGGTATATGGTACATGCATCAAGTATCTAACAGTCTTTGACTGATGCATAGACACTAGTTAGATTGGTGGATGAGCCATCTACAAACCCTTCGCGAATGAGCTATCTCCTAGGGTTCCTACATGCATTGTATTAGATATTTGATCATAAAACATTAAAAAAAAAAATAAATAAATAAAAATTAAAGAGAATCCAATGTGTTACTAGTCCCATGCATGTATTATTGGATCGTCACACATATAAAGACAGAAAGAATTAAATAGGATAATATTTGTCGTATCATATTATAATCATAGATAGGTCCTCCATTGAAGATCTAGCCTGAATAAGGCCCATGAATTATTTAAGGTTTTGATATGGTCAAAGAAGCATAAAATGGTCACAATAATGGGTGAGAAAAGAAAAGTTAAGGCCATAATGTGAGTATCATGTGCATGCAATAGCAATAGGAACAAGTTGTAATTATTCATAATTGTAAGAGTGTAGTTCAAATGCTATGTCGATCATAAGTACCCCACTATTTTATCATTGCAGGGTACTATTGTACTTGTGCATATCACGTGAAAAAAGCAATATAGTGTTTTGTGCGATTTTGACATTAATTTTACAAATTTAAGACTTCTTTTCACAAATATTTTAAATCTAAAACCCATCTCAATTTTTCCCTTCAAATAAATAACAAAAATAACATGAAAATACAGTTTAAAAATAAAAAAAAATAAAAAAAAACCACTAAAATGACATTGAGAGTGTGGCGATGGCTCAACCCCCTTTAACCAAGGTGTTTGACATGCAGCCACCCCTTTTTAACTGGGATAGCTTTCGCCTAAAAGAGGAGTAGCTCATGGCAACCCTTTAATAGAGGGGATGGCTTGTGACCACCCTTATCGTGAGGATATGGCCTCTACATCGTGGCCCTGATTCTTCTTTATTTTTTGGTTTTTTTTTTTTTTGTGATAAGAAAATCATAATTGTATTTTTATATTATTTTTGTTATTTATTTGAGGAAAAAAGAAAAAAAAAAAAAAGAAGAAGATGGAGGTCTTAGATTAAAAATATTCCTAAACTCATATATTAAATTTTCAAAATTGAAAACTGGGGGTATAATATCAAAATGGCGTAAACCACAAGGGTCCTAGCATAATTTTACAATTTTTATATATTTTTTTTATTAACAAGTCACTGTAACTAAAATAATACTTAACCTCTCCAAAATCTTTAAGATTCTTATAGTACCCTTATTATATAGTAATTATAGACAATATTATTAGACAATCTTCAAGTATCTTAAGTAAGTTAATAATCATTAAAGTGATGATATATATACTCGATCTGTACCTAAAGAAATAATAAATAAAGCACATGGGTTTTTTGTCATTATAAATTAAAGTAATATATATTATAAGTTTGTTCAATAAGGTTACTGTTAAAATTAATGAATTCTATTATGTAACAAATTAATGCCTTGTAACCTTGTGATATTTTTTCTATTTTAGATGTAGAAGAATAAGATTCGATTCATTTGATCGGGATTCATTTCACGGTCCAGATTTTTTTTTTTTGATTAACCAAAAATATTGTTAACGAAACCAAGCAACTTATAACAAGTGCCAACATCTTTCATGTATGTTTGCACACTTCAATTCATTTATTGGTATTTGGTGCTGCTAATGGATTTCACTGTTGGCACTTGGCAGGCACCATTCCCATGCTAGTGTGGTTCAATTGTGCAAGCTAGTCTTTATGCATGTTTTTGCTCTTTCTTCAGCTTTTCTTTTTTGTTTCTTCTTCTTCTTCTTTCTTTTTCTTTTTTTTTTTTCGTTGTAAATCTAGGGTCTAGTGTTTAGGAGAATTAATTGTATTCTGTCGTATCATTTTTACGATGTAAGAGCACTAATTTACAGTAATTTCTCTTAAATTTTGTTGTTAATTGAATTAAATTACTTTTTGCTTCTCAATTTAAATGCATTTCACAAAAGTAATTAGCTTCACTTATAATTTCTCTATTTCATTTAAATATTATTTAATTTAAATGCTAGAAAAAAGTGAGAAGAAAGATAAATCATTTAAATACTGTTTTAAATAAATGATAGAGCAATGAGAAAGGAAATAAAATGAAAAATTTTATATTAAAATAATGTTAAGAAAACAGACTACTTTGCTTCCCTAAATTTAGGATACAACTTTTAATTTTCTCAGTATTTCATTAGTTTAGGAAATAACAATGAAATCTGATTCAATAAATTTTTTAAGAATTTTTCTTAGATTTAAGAAAGAGAATGATAGTTAGAGAAGTTGTTGCGCGCTATTGATCAAACTACGTACCTGGATCTAACATTTAAACTTTAATCTCAAACACATAAAATGCCCATGCATGCATGCATGGTGCATATATATATATATATATAACCTTATGATTGGAACCACAAACAGCCAGCAAATGGAGAAGTAGAGCTAAGATAGAGCAGTTAACGTTAACATATATATATATATATATATATATATATATATATATATATATATATATATAATTAACGTTTGAACCCAATTAGAGGGACATCGATCAATCTTTTGAAAATGCTTGCCTTTTAATTAAATTATATATCCTGCAGGTTTCATATTTGGAAAATCACCCTTCAAAACACCAGAGCATTCTCTCTCTCTCTCTCTCTCTCTCTCTCTCTCTCAAGTACACTGCAAGTAAGGGTCCTCCATATGGGAACTAAGCATGTGACAAAGCATACGAACACAAACTGATATCTTCTTTTAAGTAAAAGATATCATCTGCTGCATGTTTGACAAAAAGCAAGTCAGATGAGAATCCATTAACAATCACTTTCACTTTCTCTCTATCTCTGATCAACTCTCAATAGTACCCCCCTCATCACCTTCAACTTGGGCTAGCTGAAAACTGCCATGAAATCTTGTTGGAAAGAATGTTTGGTTTTTCCAACTTTTAGGGTTCTTTTCTTTTTCTCTAAAAACAAATATATGCAGAAACATCAGCTAACCAATCTGCTCTGACCCAATATTTAAGAAAGGTATATGTATGTATTTCAGTCTTCAGATTAACAAGAAAATCATCTCATATAGCAGCAAGAATATATGTCTAAACAATGCCATGGATATTGATGAGTTGGAAAATATTAGTTTTCTGATAAATCAAACAATCATAATCTGATGGTTATATATCTTGGTACAATGCCATGCTTACAATTAGTCTAACTTTAGTATAACCAATTAAAGAAACTTGAAGTCAAATAAAGTATGCGTGTTGGCTTATAAAATAATGAAGTATATATGAGTTGAGAATATCCAGATTTGCTTGGCATTCTTTATAAAGCTTAAAGTATTGGGGACTTTAGGCAGAATCCCTGCGTAAGGATCTTTCTTTTCTTTCCACCAAACAGATGCTCATGAAGAATTTTAATCATAATGCTCTTATAGGAACGTGGGAAAGTTTCAGCACAGTAGAAATTCAGTCACAATTAGGGGAATGTGATGGGATGCTAATTTCAATGCTAGTGCACCTGAATATGGGTCCAGGCGTGTCAGCAAAACCAGCCTATCTACTTGGACCCACTTTAAATCACGTACCTAAATTAAATGTGTGCCTAATTCTTTTTTTCTTTTTTTCTCTCTCGCTCTCTCTTTGGCCTCTTATACTTATTTCAAAGAAACTCTTCTTGTGAACTTTGCTAAGTTCTGGTACAGAAAATCCACAAAAATAAATAAAAATTATTCTTAATGATATTTAGTAGGTTGTCATACGACAATTATGTAACTGAAATAACGTGAGTCACGTGACAGTGAAAATATCAATATATTATCATATCAGTATATTATATGTATAACAATTTACTAAATAGCATTATTAGTTGTTTTTACACTGCCTTAAAAGAAATTGTTTGGCCTTTTTCAACCTCGTCATTTGTAGTTGTCGATTGATTCACGGCAAGAAAGTAAGAGACGGGCATTGGAGGTCTTTGAATGTACGATTGATGGAAATCTAATATTTTTTTATTTTTTTTTAATCTTTTTTTCATTATTTATTTATTATTATTATTATTTTGTTTAACATTGCTTTCAAAGCGTGTCTATTTTTACTTTCAAGTTTCAAGGCATCTCTAATGACTTTGGCTTTACAATTTCTTAGGCAGACACAATCAGTCTATCTTTTATTTTCAATATATTTCGATTGCTTCTTCTTTGCTTTCTCTTATTCCTAATAGTCAAAGAATTGGCATCATCTACTACTCTAAGTCACTCCAAATAAGTCTCTTTATGGTATCCAAAAGCTTGGAAATCCATCTAATTTGATTTCCTCTCCAAAAAAAATTGTAATATCATTAAATTTCCCATTGACATGCATATTATTGGTTATTTTCTTGACATCGCTACAAAGCATTGCCGTATGCATCACGATCGATTCCATGGCGCATATTAGATTTCACATGTTATTATATTATTTCATGGTGTATGCATTGTCAATCATGACATTATTTAAATTCAAGAAAACAAAATCTTGACCATAAAATTGATCTTCTTCATTTTACCTATTCCTGATTATTTCTAGGGCTCAATTAAAGAATAAAACGCCATTTTACCCATACTCTATGGACTTCCATGACCTAAATTGGGAAGAAAAAATACCGTGAAAAGAAGAAGAAGATGGCATGACCTATGCAATAAATTTTGGGAGAAGGATCCTCTCCGAGGAACCGGTTAGTTGATTTAGGAGGGGTAAAATGGTCCAAAAATTTTGAATGACAATTGTATCTCTCTTAAACCAACTAACCGGCTCGGTTTCCGTTCTTTTGGGGCTAATATTTTTTGCTTTGTTCTTGCCCTTAATTAGCGAGAGCATTGAAAATTTTTATTATTTGAGAATGTGGTAACAATTAAAGGTTCTTTCCACAGCAACAATATATATGAATGAATCATCCTCGAGATTCCTGAGCCTGTTAATGGACAAATACAGACAACAACAGGAATAGGAGATGAATTCCATGCTATAATTCAATCTAAAATTCAAAAAAGAAAAAGGGGAAATGAGAATAAGACAGGCAAAAGAAAAGGACCCAACTCTATAATTGCTTGTCCTTTGCTTTTTTACTACTTGAGAAACACCAAATTATTTGAGAGAGAAACAGTGAAAGAAAACTGATCCGCAGGTGCCTAGTGAACAATTGCAACCTACTTAATTAGCCTAAATTATTTGGAATTGAAATCAACTGTACTTGGCAACCAAATTTTCATTGGAAATTTGAAAAAGTTGGTTTGGTTAGGGCTCTATATGTTTGTAGTTTAATTCATGAGTAAGTAAATTTATTAGTCAAAAAGATCGATTAACTACATCTCTTTTCAAGTTTTATTCGGTAGAATAAAACATGCCGAGCCATCTCTTAAATCAGCTATGGATTAAGATTCTCTATAATTCAAACAATTCTACAGAAAAGACAGATGTGAGCCTACCTACCTCAGCCAGCCCAAGGCTTAGGGCCGACCTGCCCCTTTCTGAGACTATCTCAATTGAATACATTGCAATCAACGAATTGCATCGAATCCAAATCTACAATCTATATCCAAATAGGAGAATATGTAATGGATCTGAATTTTTTATATTTAGGTGTTCAAATTGCTACCAACTCACACAACCACATAAAAAAGAAAGCTACAGGATCCACTCGCCCCCGACTTGCACGGAACAATCCCTCATTTGTTCGAGACAAGTGAATCTGACATTTGGATCTCCGCACGATTAAAAAAAAAAAAAAAAAATTCAAATTATTAGCAATCGATGCTGAAGAAATCTCATCCATATGTAATGGCTCCAATGGATCGAGTTATCCCTTTTATTCTCTCTGTTTTCTATCATTACTTGGTACTATTCCACCAAAATTATAACTTGGAAAATCAGAGAAAAGTACGAACCTGAGTTGGCATGTTATAAAATTGACATCACACTCACATGAATTACATCATTTGTCGAACCAGACAAGAGAGGTGTTTGACACTTCATCTAATTTCTTTGACTGGTAGATTTCTTCAACTTTTCCCTATGTTTACGAGGAACACGTACAAGTTGTTCATAAAAAAACGATTTGAAAAAAAAAAAAAAAAAACCGCACATGTGAATCAAGTACAAGAATCAGCAGAGTTAAGGCAGTGCAATCACTATGTGTTATGATTTTTTCTTTCTTTTTGAAAAATAAAAACTTAGTGATTAATTTAAATAATATTTTAATGTTTTTTTCACATGTGAGTTTAATTTTTTTTTTTTTTTGCTATGAAATTATATTAAATCAACATTTATTTTAAAAATATAAACTGATAAAAAAAATAGCTGATTTAATTATTTAATTAATATTATAAAATAGTTTTTATTTTTGGGTTAAGTTATGGAAACCCTTGAGAAGTTTTGCAACAGTTTTTACCCAACAACCCCACCATTACCAAAAAAAAAAATATAGAAAGAATAGAGAAAAGAGTTAAATGCTGGTGAACTTCTATTGAAAGAGAGTGGATTTGGAGTTGAATTACCGTGCATTTTTACATGTTGGTTAATTAGGTTGTTAGGGTTTTCGACAGCAGACAAAAATACTTACAAAATATTTAAAATTACTTTAATTTATATGTCATATCAGAATATTTTTTTAAATAAATAATAAAAAATAATACTCTATAAAAAGCATCAACAGACGGAGTCAAATTTTATTTCCTCGAGGAATCCCAACTATGGCAGATTTATTTTATATAATATATAGAAATTGTTAGTCATTTTGGTGGTCCTCTTTTTTCATCCCCTATTGGACCTAGCTACAAATTAGAATCTCAAGGTTTTAACATCACCTTTACAAGTAAATAATAGGTGGGGGAGCCTATTGCCCAAGCAAATGGAAATGGTCATATATCATGAGAGGCACATTTGGTTTACATGGTGGTTTCAACTGTCCCACCTAGTAATTGCCCCTTCACCTTTAATCCTATATCCCAATATTCCTTAACCACCACCTCACTTGGGACCTTTTGAGTCTATAGTCTTCTTGTCTTATCATTGCATATTAGAGGTTGGACAAAAACCAACCCATATAGTCAATAGCAACTCAAATCTTCCGGGAAAAAAAAAAAAAAAAAATTGAGAGAGAAGAAGAAGAAGAAGAAGGGCTTCCTGGTTATACAGAAAGAGTGCTCGGTCGGCCTCTCAAAAAATGTCTCACTTGAGAGTATATTTGAAAAAAAAAATGGCGGCTTGAAAATACCAAAAAAAAAAAAGCCCACATTTTCAAACCACGAAGGTGGACTCTTTTAAAAATGTACGATTTTACAAGTCGCTTTAAAAATTACGTTTTTATTAACTACATTTTAATATCACTATTTTTTCGAACAGCATGTTTCGAAACGGCTAAACCAAACGGACACATAAATGACCACCTTTTTATTTTCTTTTTCTTTTTCGTTATTTGTGTCCTCTCATCATATTCTTTCATTTCCACCATCCCTTCCACTAACAACCCAAGGGTACATTAGGGTATTGGTTAAGGTTGGGCTTGCTGAGGCCTGCGAAAGTATCAGTTCTTGCAGTGACTTTTAGTTTGGTGCAACATCTACCAGACCTATAAAAGGAGCCTTGGACTACAAGAGTGGACATGGACTGGGGCTAGGTGGACCTATTTCCATTGGGTTGTCAGACAGTTCCAGCCTAGTCCTGTTTAGAATTGAGACAGAAAATTCATGTCGGGTTTACATCATGCTGAGACATAAATATAAAATTATATAAGTTCGTCTAACTGAACTCATTTAATTAATTTAATTAATTGAGTCAAACCCCTCAACCTTAATCCGCTAATTTCATGACAGCTTCGTGTTGGATTCACAAAGTCAAGTTAAAAATTATCAGACATTAATGTCGTGTGTCAAGTTAAAGTTGTGTTGAAACATCAGTATAAGACTATATAGGTGAACACAAACCCGACTCATTTAATTAAACGGGTTAGACCCTTAATCCTAACCCGCTAATTAAGTGTTGGGGGGTTCGTATTAAGTTCACGAGTTAGATAAAAAATTGACAGCCGTGCATGAAACCAAAATAGGGAGGTAAGGGGCCCAAATTAATGGTATTCCTCTTAGAGGAGCGTTATCAGGTATCAAACTTGTCAAATACGTACATGGGGGCCATTTACAATTACAAAATGGTCTTCACTCAGAAGTAGATGTCAGTTTGCTTTGACTGTGCTTTGAGATCTTTCAATTTCTTCAATATGTTTGTGAAGTAATCTTGCAAATACTTCTCTAGGGTGACTATATCTTTTGCATCCACACCAAGAAGTTTATATGTCTCACTCATCGGAACAGAGAAAACAATGTCACTTGTAAGGACCTACAAATCCACCCAGTAAAGACACTATATTAATATTTTGATTTTGTAGATAAATAAATAAAGCACATATTTAGATTATAAAATAACTCTCATCTTTGTTCAGCTTTCATGAGATCTATGTTATTTACAAATATCCCCAGAATAACAGCAATGTGTCAAATAGAGATATATTCTTAAGTGAAAACACAAGACTTTGTTACCTCTGAAAATGCCAATCTATCAGCAACATCATTTGTCCACTCAAAAATTCGAGTCAATTGGCGAGTAAATCTCAAGACAGAGACGGGAACTGTAGTAACATTTGCATCTTGCCCTGCAAGCCTCTCGCATAATGTTATCACCTAAAATACAAGAAGGAACCTTCTTTTAACATGGAAGAAGAAAGAGATTGATATTCACTTTTATCCAAAGCCACTGATCATTTACTCCCTCTCTCTCTATAAGAGTAAAGCTGTAAAGGGTTGCTCCCAACCCAGTGCAGAAAAGTAGTGCGATTACCAAAAGTTAATGTGGGCTAAAACAATTTGTTTAAAAAGAAATGGAAGGCTAGCGACTCCAATTATTTTCGGGTATGAGGTCATCAGTTGTCATTTCCTCCCTATGTTTTCTCAGCAATCAAACAAATCTCTCTCAAGATTGTGAAGAAAACAAGGTTCAGGGATAGTGATAGAAATAAACACCCCTAGGCAAATGGTTTGTGTCTTTATAGTCTTCTTTACCTCTTGGCTTGTCCATGCACGAGGGCCAGAAAAAGTGAGAAGCTTCCCATTAATTTGCTCATTGCGTAGGGCTATAAATGTCAAGCGAGCTATATCCTAATGCACAATGAGAACATCTTTAGAAACTGTGAAAGATATTTATGATTGAATATGATTGTCTTCCTGAAACCAATCAGGTAAAAAATTTAGACAAAACTTACCTGGGTGTCCATGTAAGCAATTCTTGTTGGGGCATCTGTTCCCCAAACAGATTTCTCCTCTAGAATAGGCACTGCATACTGCCCAATAAGGCCCTGGGAGAATTGGCAAGAAGCATTTTCACTTGGTACAAATTAATATCAAAAGAAAGATTGAAACGAAATGAAACACAAAACTCAGAACAGGAAACAATCATCTGTTCTGATGATACATATATAATAACAGACTGTTTCACATAATCATCTCCTTGGCTTAGGTCATTTTAGAGAACATGAACATTCAGCAGGGATGTTACTATTTGTTACATAAATCTCTTCAATTGGCAAACTTATTTCAAGGAACCAATACTTCCATAAGACATAAATTAAGAAATACTCTTTTGAGTATACTATGTTTCAGGAGAAACGACAGAGAGGTAGGAAAAAGGGAGGACTGTCCTATGAGGATAATAATCAGAACTCAGAAGATGAAGGGTCAATAGAAACATTAAGCACAGAGAGAAACAAAAAATTAAACCATGCCAGTACTGATATTATGGATAAAAATGCCAAAATTTCATTTAGGTGATAATTACTTGCATGAAACCACATAACCGGATTGTGATGTGAGTTAGGCCCGAGTCCTGAAGAAACTTCTCAGTGCAGTACTTTATCTCCATTAGTGGAACTTCAGGATGTTTGTCACAGTTGTGGATGGAAAAGAATACATATTTCTGGATTCCCATTGCTTTTGCACATTGTATAAGAGCAACTTTTCCTTCCCAATCTACCTAAACAGAAAAAAAATGGATTAGATAAGGCAAGCAATCCATTATACAGCATTATCGGAATTTGGAAATGAAATATTTTTACAACATATAATAACTTTTAAATGTCAGACGAGAGGACTTTCTTGATAAAAATGTAAACATAAATCTCTCAGGAATTTCCATATGTTCTGCAGATGTTTATTGAAAGCTGACCGTTTTTACTCCATAAGTTGTTATTGATCAACTGGAAGATACCACTAATTGCACAATAACATTAAAGACTTTGTACTGATAAAACAAGAAAGATGAACAAGGAAACCTGCACGTAGAGGGATTCTAAAAAAGAAGTCATTGGCACATCCAATGACCCTTGCTGCCTCACCAAGGTTAAAAGGATGCATCAATTTTTACTAAAAACCTAACTAGGTCGATTCTGTTGTCATAAGAAACATAATGAGAGAAACAAATCTATATTCAGCCCAAAACTTACCGTCTTAATGGGCTCTTCTGGACGCCCTGTGGCACAGTCGATGACAGTATGAACACCGACTAGTGTTGCGGGTATGGTCTCCGGTTTGCTAAGGTCTGCCTGCTCAGTAAAAACTTCACACTCAGTCCTTGAACTTCAATAGAGTATAAATTAAACCCTGTGCAACGTACAACTAACCCAAATGCTTCAACCAAGCTTTTTTGTAAGTAATGAATCTCCAAACATGTTCATAAATAAATCAAACTTATGACAATTAAATCAGGCATCTGGCAAATAAGACAGGATACAACAAGATGCATCTATATCTATCGAGAAAATTGCACTCATTTCTGGAAGATACCCTCAAAGTAAGACAGCAAAACTTAACGCATGGCCTTAAGAAGGTTCCAGAAGTGAAACAATAAAACAATCTGAAGCAAAACATTCATGGATCTACCACAGAACCACAGTTTTTATGGAAATTTTTGTAATGTAAGTTCAGATGCCAGTGAACCCCAGATCATCAAGAATTCAAACCAACTTTGCCGACTCCAAAAAAGATTAGCCAGAGTCAAAATCATCTGATTTAGTCAAAATCTTTATGCATAAGGTAGCTGGTCATAGCTAAACTAGCTGCCACTACATTTGCACATACCAATCTCCAAAAAAAACAAAACCTAATTGCCCACATCAAATTACATGACAAAATTGCCTGCTTCCATACAAACACAAACAAAACCCAATACATATAATTGCAAATCAACGCTAAAAGCAGAAACGAATTGGCGAGTGAGAGGGTGCAAGGGACGTACATTGACAACCGTAGCGCCCCAATCGCGAAGGAAGTCAGCAGGGGCAGGTCTAGGCCTGACAAGACACCTGACATCATAGCCTTCATCAAGCGCCCGCCTCACAACCTGCCTTCCCAGAGTTCCAGTGGCACCAACCACTAGAATGCTCGTTGGCCTGATCGGCGTCCCTGGTCCTAGATTCACTACCCCCGCTGATGTTGTCTGAGCTGAAGTGCACGTCATCCCATAGGATTTCCCTTGAAAGAACAAAAAACAGTTATAAAAACCAACCAGCAAGTTTCAAGCTTGGCTTTGATACGACATTTGAGGAGAATACCATTATCGAAAACTGAAGCTTATAGTTAAATATAGGTGAAACCCAGTTATATTTAAACTAATTATGTTACATCAACAACGTATCATTCTAGACCCACTTAGATTATATACGCCTGGACTACTTCAATTACATCAACCAACCATAAAACACCCATTCTTATGAGAGAAGCGCATTAGAGAAGGAAAATGAAGTACCAGTGGTGGAAGATGGAGAAATGGGTGCGGAAACCGAATAACATATGCGAGAGTCAGGAGCTAGAGTGCGCCGCCATGACAGTGCGGTATGGCTATTATCTGGGGTTTTGGTGCAATGATGACTGAACTTGCCAGGTGCCGAATGCTGTGTAATTGGCAGCCTCAACGCCATTGTTGCTCTCTGAACACCTTCAATGGGTAGAAGTGTCGAATCGAGTAGGATGAAGGAGAACAAGGGACTCCAATGTGGCCACGTAGTCGCTCCGAATTGGATTAAGATTTAGCTGACGTGTATATATATATATATATGTGAACACACTATATCCATCGTAAATGCTGTCAGCCAAGCAGTCACAGACCAATCTCTGCAAGCCATGCTACCCATTTATATTTCCATTGTCCCTTTCTGGATAAGCATTTTATTTGAATTTGAGGGAGTAGATTCACTTTACCGATACGTGGTTAGACAGTTCAATTTTTATTTGGTCAAATTTTATAAGTGATTTCTCACAATTACTTGTCCAAATTCAAGAGAATTCGAACAAATAATTGTAGAAAATCATAATCTTTTAATTGTACTGTTTTACAAAAAACGATACATCTTAAAGCTATTCTTGAAGAAATTCAATCTAATCTTGTAAATAGAGTAGTTTAATATGACATTAAACTAAATTATTTTATCTTAATTAATGATCCTAATTTGAAAGACATGGTTCAGATAAGAATAAAAACGAGAACAAAGAGTATAGACATGAAATTATTTTCTCTTCTAGTTAAGAAAAGAAAATATACATGTATTTTTCTCTGACTCTCCATCATGCTGAACTTATCATCCAGAAGGTGAAATATTTTTCCCATGAGGAAATTATCACCATTTATGTGTTACCTTAACTCCTTAATCTTCAATTTTTTTGTTGAAATTTTTAAAAACATCATGAGAAAGCAACTTTTTGGCTTTTTCATTCAAAAAAATTCTTCCGCTTTTTCAAATTTGGGATTCAGCTAAAATTTCTTGTTCATATTTGTTCATTTGGTTTAAATTTCTCATAATTATAAGCACAAATTAATTCTTCTTTTTAAAACTTTTTAGGAATATGATCTTTTTTTATATCTTACTTCTATATGATTCGGTTCAGAAGGATGTTCATAATCTTGCCAAAACTAATTTGGTATTGCTTTCATGAGAACAGTAAGACTATCTGGTTTATATCAAAGGAAATTAAAAGAAAAAATTAAATTTGATTGTCAAAAATATTAAATGATATAAGTGACAAAATAAATGAAAAATTATTTAATTATCATTTAAAACATATGAATCTAACTTGTAATCTGTTTTTTTTACCTTAATTTATTTAGTTGTTTTCAGCAATTTTTCATATTTTGAAATGTCTATATATTCATCAACACATTAACTTAAAGGTACAGTCCAAATATTAAAATTTATAAAAATAATTTGATTAATTAATAGTAAAACAAGAAAATAAATCCATGTGAAAGTTTGAAAACATATCTGAAAATGTTCAAAAAGTTCTGTGTGCCTGATTTCTTTAAAAAAATTTGGGGGAAAGATTTCCTCCAAACTAGGTTAAAGGGACTCCCTTCAACCCGGTTTATAAAAAATGTCATGTATTTATTTGCATGTGAAATGACCATGCTTTTTTAATAACAAGGACAAAGTTGGAAGAAAATTTATTAAAAAAACATGTGCTTCTCACATGTTATTTAAAAAATGTGTAAAAAGACATCATTTTTATAGACTAGGTCGGAGAAAAACTCTATCCAAAATTTTGGGAGGGGGTTGCTACATGAAAAATGGAGAAGACATTATTTTGAATTAGAGGGGCAAGACATTTTTATTTATATAAAATAATCTTTTTGCAGTTTATATATATGAGCCAAGATAGGCAATTGCCCCCTCGTTGTACCCTGGCTCTGCCAATGTTCTATGAGAATAATCTTAGTAGTATAAGTGTTAGTCTAAATAGTATTAGCGATCGTTGCTGGTCTTAAGTGAGGATGCAAATGGGCTTGTTCTAATATATTTTCCTTTAACTTTTATAATCGCCTTGCGCGGCCTCTTGAAAGTACCGGCTCATTTGTTTGACCAATTTTTTACTTTTGTAAATATTTCAGCACTATTTTAGTTTGGTTTGGGTCTACTGTTGAGCGTTTTTTTAGTTTGGTTTTGGTCTATTGTTGGAAGCTCACCCATTTTTCATTAATAGGATCGTCTACTTATTCTTTTTTTAGGATCAGAAGTGAGAATGATTCAATTCTTGTAACCCTTTTCTTCAATGAATTAGGGGGGAAAAAAAAAGTAGAAGAAAAAATTAAACTCAAGAATCAAAATTATGTTGAGTCTGAATTAGTGTCTTTATCTATTTAAGTAGATAAAGTAGATAATAATATAAATCAAATTGGTTCAATAGTTAATTTAGATATCAAACAAGAGACTAAAGGAACTTTGAATGACTTAATTAATAAAATAGAAAACATTATGTATGATGGAATGAATATAGGTAATAACAAAATCCCACAATTATTTTATGGTACTCTAGATATAATGGTTATTCAATAAGAAGTTGAATATAATTCAATAGAATATGAAAATATTAAAGAAATCTTGGACTACTAGAGTCATCTTTATAAAGATCCACAGCTTTCTAAGAAATAAATAAAATAATTAAAAAGATTAAAAAAAAAAAACACTTATCTTTGAAAATCTTTTAACATATTTTCACTGCGAAACAAAGTGTTTGTTTCTGATAGTAACGAAAATAATCAATCTCCAGATTCTTCACACATAGAAAACGCGGTGATTGAAAGTGAAAACGAAAGTTGTTAAGGTCAATATCATATGGCAGAAGAAGTCTTGTAGTAGGCTAGTAGCAAGACTCTCTTAATTTAGAATAAGAATGTATAATTTCATTAGGAGTTTAAGACTAGAATAACTTAAAGATAATAAGTTATCTTTATTAATAACAATAGAATTAGGATTAGATTAGAATTTAAATGTTATAGATAATATGTTATCATTGTTGATAACATTAGAAGTGATTTATTCTAGTTAGTCTTTTATTATACTTTGCATTTTAAGTGTCTATTTAAAGACACCATAAGTTCATTAATAAAAAAAATATTCAGCTCTAGAGTTGATTTAGGAGGTGTCAAGATTCTTCGAACTACCCTTATTCTATCCGTACTTTTTCATGAAAAAGAAAAATGGAAGAACCATTAGATCCAGAAGAATTTGGATGAATTCAACACTGAAAACATCTATATTGGAAAAGACAAACCATCTTCGGGTAGAATAAAAGAGAAGGAAACCTCGTTACCTAACCTAACCCTTCCTATCAGCGAAGAGACGAGTTGAATAAACAAGCAGTCGCTGAAAATGAAACTTGTTTTGTTCTTACAAATGTTCATTTCAAGGATCAAATAGAAGTAATAGATTGACTAACATGCATTTACACTTCAAGACGACCCAGAAAATCAGAAGGAAAAATGCGAAAAACTGTATTACTAAATAATTTCCTTGGATGTGATGATATAAAGAATAAGCATCACCTTTTTCCACTTTTGCCGATAAAAGGGCTAAAGACTTCGGGCAAGAGTTTGAGACCTGCGCACTCCCTAAGCTGATAATTTGAGAGCAATGGTATACGTCTCTCAAACAAATGAAGGGCCTATTATACAATCATCCTCAAAGAAGTTAGCATGCTTTCATCTTGGTGTCCAGCCTCCTAACAAAACATGCTTTGTATTCATCACTTTCAAAAATTCTAAACCAAACATTTTTATGTATACATATCCTAGAAGAAATGGCAAAACAAAATTCAAAAAGAAAGAAATGAAAGGGAAAACCTAAAGTCTAAGTTATAAATCAATGTCAATTCCCCCCCCCCATTTTTTTTCATGTCCCTCCTATCATATTACTGTCCTGGCCTTACGGTGAGAATCCTCAAAGAGAGCAAAAGATTCTGTCCTTGGCCACATATCCTGGTGGTTTTTATGTACAAGAAGCTTCTAAATCCGAATGGAGGATTGCTTATCCCCACGGCCAGTGTACTGTGCGACCATATACAGAAACTGGAAGCTCAATCAGGTCGATTGCCAATGCCTTTATGTACAAAGTCCTTTGTTGTCATTGCCATTCTGTTCAAGAAAGTTCTGTCCATTGAAGCAAAATAGCAGACTAAAAAGACCCAAACAATTCGTTGAAAAATTGGGTTAAGTGAAGCTCACAAGTCTTTTCAATGGGAAATGGGTGCAGCCTCCTTGATTTTAGTCCGAAAATAACTCTTCCTCGAGTTCAGGTTGCTCGGGTTTAAGCAAAATATTGGGATCTGAATCTGTTTCATTAGGGAGCCCTCTCTCTTGGATCCTAATTGCATTCTCTGCATAATCCATATCAGAATCATCCTCCATTAACTGATCGTCTGTCACATCACCCGTGTCGTTATTTGTGC
Organism: Alnus glutinosa; assembly: GCF_958979055.1. Taxonomy (NCBI): domain Eukaryota; kingdom Viridiplantae; phylum Streptophyta; class Magnoliopsida; order Fagales; family Betulaceae; genus Alnus; species Alnus glutinosa. The sequence continues at coordinate 5,400,964 of NC_084896.1, read as the reverse complement.
TATCTTCCTTGCCACTTTTATTTCGACTATGAGGAATGAAAACCTCCCTGGCCTTTGCTTTGGACTTCTCGCATATGCAGGATGTTGGGTTCTCATGAAACTCACCCCTGCCTGGCCTCACCTCGTTTGGCTCTCCCATGAAGCCAATCTGATCAGTTCGAACCCTGGAGGCAAATTCTTCCCATGTCATGTTATTTCGGTTCAGGAACAATCGGTACAATTTTTTAGCATTTGGACGGATTGTTGGTTTGTGACCAAAGTATCTTCTGCATAGACAAGCACGTTTATGTTATTATGTATAACAAGTGAACAGCTCGAGTTATCTAGCTCAATGAAACAATAAGGAAGCAACGATAATGATCTCCAATGGCCACTAGAATGACCCTAGTTAGAACATTTTGAATGTTCTGAAAGTTAAAAAGGTGAAGGCAATACTACAGAAACTTTCAACTATATATCTTCTCTCAACCCACAAAACTTCCTTCCCCCAGCAAACTGGTGGCACTTTAATTGTTGCCAAAAACCACCTCAATTCTAAGGACAATTTCATTTAAAACTAAATAACATAAACTGAACATTGTCCAAAATAAAATCCAGAGAGTATTGAAGTCATTCTTAAAATTTTAAATAATTAGCATACCTCCGTCCAGCTAACATTCTAGCCATGTTGCCATTGTTGTTGGTGACAAAAACATCGCTGTCATCACAAACAATGAAGTCTAGCGCAGCCATGCGAGAAGAAAATGATGAAAATGGTGCCAACTCCTCCTTGCTGGCTATAGTCTCTTTTGAATGATAATTTGGGAAGAGTGCTTTGAGTGGTGCCAATGTCTCTTCACCACCATATACTTCACCTGATGCCACATATAAGTGAGCATCACTTCCAAAACCCAATGCTCTTAGCATAAGACCAACTTCCTCTGGAGTGAGTGGGCATCGCCCATGCCTTCGTCCTTTATCGGGGTTGCTTGCCTGCATCTCATGCCAAAATAAAAATCTTAATATTCAGACAGGGCTAATCTGCTGTTGAATTGAATAATCATTTCTAAGAACAAGTGGGGCCTCACATGTAGAGTTTTCCATCTCTTCCTAATTGCACCAAGTTCTGCTCTTTCTTTTTCACCCCCACCATAATAGCATCCAGAAAATGCAAGCATATCAGGTTCAAACCTAGACATGAAAAACGAATTTGAAATAAACAACTTTTCCCACTGTACTTCTAAAATTTTTTAAACAAAACCTTTGTGGTAAATATATTTCAATCTATTGAAACGTTGTAACTCCAAGTTTTTTTTATCATAAAATCTGCACACTCGCACATTATATACTCATCCAAAAGCCTCTACAGATGCAATACTCTTTTCTACAAATAATGAGAAATGCACTCTTATTCCATGGGTATCATGTTGATATAAACTCAAAACAATACAAGTTTTACCTGTTACAAGGTAGTCTGACAAGAGGCAATTAGCTTCATGGTAGAAGTATAACTGAATATAGCATGTAAAAGAGTAAAGGAAGAATTACTAAAAGCATGGTTGGAAACTAACTGTGCTTTACCTCAAATGCAGGGCAATGAAATGATCACTTTTCATCCTCATCTTCTGAACCAACTTTTCACCCATTTCAAGAATAGAATCGGTAAATTTCAAAGCGTGGTAGTTAACTCTACATCTCAGCTTCTGCAAACCAGCATTCAACTTATTTGAAAGCCTGTAATCAAACTTAGTGAGCTGAACGGCCTGCACCATCAAAAGGGTAACCAAAAAGTGTAAATTATGGAATCAAATAACTCATTCAAGAATAGCAATTGCTTGTTATTGTAAACCTTAAACATTCTCAAAGAATCTGGCAAACAGTTATACAATGTCTTTCATTTTTATTTTAAGGTATAAATTGCAGAGCAAGAATTTAACATTATTATGAAATCTAAGAATGAAGGAAAGGAACATCCAGAACAATTGGTCAGGCCCTTAACATCTGCATCCATGGCAGACACAATACTACAACAATCATTCCCATAGCTTAGCCTATTATCTTTTGTTTATATTTTTCTTCTCTTTTACTTTTTTGAAAAGTAGTACTATTGTTCATGTTAATGGAATCACACCATCAGATACCAAAAAAAAATGAACATAAAACATATTCAATGACATTCAGCGAACTGATTATAAGATCCACAACTTTAGTCAAGGAACTGAACACTTACATGCTTTTTGTTAAGAACAGGTAGAACACGGCTCTCGTAGCATTTGGGATTACACTTCCTTGGAACACGCATGGTATATGTATTTAGAGCTTTCCCTCCGTTTGAGGGAAGCTCTTTAATGATTTTAACATCTTTTGAAAGAAACGATATAAATTGGTCCACGTCAAAGATCTCAGAAAAGTTGCTGCAGCAAACACCAGATTGCATCAGATGTAGGGACTATATATAATCCCCGAACCCAAGCAATCAGACATAAAAACAAACCTGGTATCCTTCCAAAAAGATTTCTGATCCAGCTTGGGAACAACAAGAGTAGCATTCAAAATGTAAGCTGCAACAACAGCATCTGTTATCTGCAGCAAGGTAAGATTCAGAACTAATTAAGTAAGTCACCCATTATAATTACATACAGTGTCCAATAATGGAACAATATATTCCTGGAATCATTTGTAAAAACACAAAACAATACTGTTCCCTATCAAGTAGTTTCTATCAGTAAAAATTCAAAAGCCCACTTTTTAGGGGAAAAATCATGAGTGATTGCATAGACCAACGAACTCCACACACCACACCAAACAATCAACTGCAAAGTTCAACCTGTGCACTTTGAGCTATTCATTGGGAAATCTAAGAAAAGCTGCATATCCATATTTAACTTAACCTCACTCCTAAGCCTTGACACTTAGAAAGATTATCGTCACCCTCAATTTCTAGTTGTTGAACATCACATGTACATGGGGTTTCCATCATTTCACCTATATCACTTGTCAAAAAGAGCAAAAATTTCTCATTCTAGTACCAGTAATCATAAACAAATCTACGCGCATTAACTATATGGAACACGGAAATGGATCACTACAACAGTAAAAAAAATTCCAAAATTTAACGAGAGAACTTATAACAAACTAATAGAAGACCCTTTACTTAAGAACTTCCTCTTCTTCTTTTTCTAATCCAAGTGACTGGGAGTCTGGGCATTAACATCTAACTGCACTCAGCTGCCCAAGCGCAGTCATAATCCACATTTCGAAGACAAGAAAACTGCAATTATTTTTTAGGATTAATGATTTCTTAAAATCTTATCTATTATTTTTAACTGAATGGTTCGGATTTTGTCGTCTCAGCATAATACCATGAATTGAGGAAATTAAGGAAAAATCAAGGATCTTGTAAAAGCTCAGGTGGTAAATAATGATTATGATTGACAGGTCACATAGTTATGGATGACGTGACAAATAATTCAAATTCAAATCGATTAATCCAGTATTAAGCCTTTTTAGACAAACAATACCAACAAAAGCTTAATCCAAAAAAATTATATAAACAAAGCATGGCTCAAGAAGCTTACCCCTGTTCTTTGTTGATTCAAGCCTCCACTAGTAGCAATCAACAAGTATCGATTCGGATGCGTTTTCACATCAGCCCCTGCAACCAAACAGCTCAGCGATAATTATCAATTAACTCCACGTAATTAAGTACAAAATTAGACTCCCAAAAATCTCATCAACAAATGAAAATTTGAATCGAAATTTAACGTCGAATTCGGAAACGAAAGATTCTGGATTTCGATGCCATACTTGCAAACCTATCGCTAGCATTGCTGCAACCGCGGTACAGCTTTGACAGCTTGGAGGCCCACAAATCACGGACTAAGCTGCCTCCACTTGCCTGAACAACAACCAATCCAACAAACGACAAACAATCAAACAAAAGAACCAGAACCGAAACCGAAACCGAAACCGAAACGGAAATCCACGAAACTCCCCGTACCGGCACCGTAAACGCCGTCTCTGAGACGGATCCGACCTCGACCGCATTGCCGGCCTGAAATCAAAAAAGTAAAACGCAGTTGCAGAAACAGAGAATAATACGGCGTTGTTGAGGAAGAGAAACAGAGACAGAGTTAGAGGATGAGAGTACAGAGAAGTAGAAGTGGTTGTGGTTGATGATGGGGAGGGAGGAGGCGGCGAAGAGGAGGAGCACGCAGGCGGATACTGCCGAGAAGAGCGGGTGTAGGAGGCGTCGGCGCCGGAGGTGGTGGAGGAGGCTCACGATGATCAGCCCACTCGCCACCACGCCTCGCTTACTACCATTACTCAGCTTCTTCTTCTTCTTCATAGCTCTCGTTCCCGTCCCCGTTGTTGTTGCTGTTCCTGTACCTGTATTTGGAGAAAGACGAGGAGGAGAAGAACATTGATGGTGGTGGTCTTGTCTGTGCGATGGTGACGAAGACGAGGGCGACCGCGTTTCCATACAAGCTCTTCCCCAGAAGAACACAACTACGAGTCTACGACTACAAACAACTGATTCAAAAAGAGAAAAAAGAATTTGTTTGTAAACAAGGGGACCCCGCCACGGAACCAATCGCTCGGAAGATTTCTTGGCGTCCGGCGCTTCTTGGGTGTAATTACTCACACCTCATGTGGAGTAGACGTGTCTTGTAGTTCAACAGATCGGAACGCACATCTTAGCGCGCCTTTGACCGTTTGCAGCGTTTTCTTTGACATTCTAAACCGGGACTATCTGTACTGTAGTCTATCTGTATATACAAATTTTAGGATATTTATGAATTATCCCTATGAATTGGGGTTTTTGTCTTATCCTCATTTGCTTTTGTTATTTGAAAATCAGCTAATATTTGAAAATTACTAACCACTTATTTCAATTTAATAATTATAAGTAGTTAGTTTGTTATTATCAAAAAAAATATATATATATAAAATACGAAGATAAATTATGATATATATAAAGAAATTGAAAAATATTGCAACAATGTTTGTTACAAATGCATTTTCAAAAAGTTGTGATAGTCCATAATTAGTGACATAATTAAAAGGGTATATAAGTGTTGAAGTTCAAAATTTAAATTTCTAGGTAATAAAATGAAAGAAACAAATATTTATTATCAGCCAAAGTAGTACACTGGGTTTTAAAAAAGTGATTAGTCACTCCCTAGGGTAAGTAAAAAAAAATGGTAACCGTTAGAAAAGTTTGATAGAATCTGTTAATGTGTCACATCAGCATTAATATAATGTAACATGTGTCGCATACAATAAAAATGAAAAAATGATTTAAAATTAAAAAATCAAATATATAAACCAAAAAAAAAATAAAAATGCATATTTGTGATTGTTCGAACTACCCCTTTTGGCCAAGTAGGAGGTAGCTAAACTACCCTCAATAGCCATGAGAGTGATTTGGCTACCCCTTCTAAGCATGTAGGGTGTGTCGAACCACCCTCAATTATCGGGGGTGGTTAGACCACCACCCCTTCATTTTTTATTTTGTTATTTTAGGATGGTCAAACCACTATATGGCGTTGATGGTGATTCTGTCATCCCCCATTTGATCAAAGGGGTTGCCCCGACTACCCCTTTGCATTATTTATTCTTTTATTTCCTTTATTATATTTGCTTTTTTAATATCTTGTAATATATATTTTTTTTTATTGTAAGTGACACATTAACACATCTTGTCAACTTTCCTAACGATATGGACCAATTTTATTTGCTTATCATATGGAGTTATTAATCACTTTTTAAAACTTAGAGAACTGTTTTCAAAACCTTAAAACAAGGATAAAATAAATAAATAAATAAAAATACATTTATCCCTTTAAAAAATGTAGTACAATAACTTAATAGCAAACTCTTGAATCCTTGGTGCGTTTGGGTATTGAATTTTTAGAATTAGAATTGAATTCTTATTCTAATTGCGAAGTTCGAGGCAAAAAGTTGTGTTTAGGTGTTGAATTTTTAGATTAGAAAATATTATTTTTAATAGTAAGAAATGATTGGAAGTTTGAAAAGTTGTGTATAATGATTGGTATTGTGAAAAGTTATGTGAAATAATGATTTAAATAATAATTATTTAATTAAAAAATAAATATTTTTTCTTTTTAAAAGAAAAAACAAAATTAAAATTAAAATTAAAATTAAAAAAATAGAAGCAACCGGCAGCCACCCCTTTGGGGGTGGCCGTGCGGCCACCCCCAGTGGTCGGGGGAGGCCGTGCGGCCACCCCCAGTGGTCGGGGATGGCCGCGCGGCCCCCCCCCGTTATCGGGGGAGGCCGCGCGGCCTCCCCCGACACGGCCTCCCCCGAAGTGGTTGGGGGTGGCGCGAGGCCAACCCCTAGATTTAATGGTGGCTGCGCGGCCACCCCCGAGGTAGGGGGAGGCCGCGCGGCCTTCCCCCAAGTGTCGGGGGTGGCGCCCCCGGCCACCTATGGTGGTGGCAGTGCGCCACCCCCTTTGAGGGGTGGCTACCAACCGGCAGCCACCCTGCCTTTTTTTTTTTTTTTTTTTTTTAAAAAAAAAAGTTATTATTTTTTTAAAAAAATTAAAAAAAAATTATTATTTTTTTTTAAAAAAAATAATTTATTATTATTTTATTAAGTAAATGCGGGACCCACACACTGTGCATGGGTCCCAGTAATCATTGAAGGTAGAATTGGATTCAGAATATAATTTAAATTCTATTCTGAATCCAAACAAACCAAGTAATTTTATGCTTATCAACCATTTCAATTAGCAAAATGTATTATCATCTTATGCGAAGTTTTGAGGAATTGAGATTTTTAACAATTTGTTGGCCAAATTACTAGCAATTTGAAAGAATTTACGTGAAACTCAAATTTTTAAATAAATTTTAAACTGCCCAATGACCTATGCCGATAGGTAAGTCTCATACGAGGTTTCTCATAATTTCAGTCTGAATTTATAATAATTTAAACAACAAAATGCTGAATATCCCAATCCATTTTTAAGATTAAACTTCATTTATGCCTAAGGAAAGGCTTGGAAAATTTGTAATGTGCAATTGTTAGACATGAACAGAAAAGATGTGTACGAGTGCACATACACACGAATTCTTCCCGATCTTTTATTCAGTCCACAAGGCGTCCAGGCAAGATCTTTGTTGCTCTTTTCCTCATCACGTGCGTCTCACGTGCTAGGGTGACCTTCCATTTCTTTACTCTTGACGTTTCCATCTCTCACAAAAAGCGCGTGCGGCCAAATCGCCGTCAAGTGATAGCGCCCTAACCTCACGTGCGCTTAAGGCGCGTGATACATGGATCCTCCTTACACTGAGTTTATTGTCGTTTAGGATTCGTTAATAACGCTTTACGATGTGATTTAGGTGCCTCTGCCCCTTTGTCTCATATCGCCCGCACGTTTCAAAGTCCGCTGTTTTGGCCATGTAACTGATCATCAGCGTCCTTAAAAGTTAAAACCGTAATTAATCACGTAATTAAGGGTTTTGCTCTACTTCCTTCTCGATTGGCCAGTGGTATCCTCTTCTCCACGTTATTTAATATGCTTTGAATCCTCGGTACTTCACGGCGAATATTTCAAACACGATATCACATGGTCTATAAATTTGCGGTTACGTACGATTTTAAAACCCTCTATATTTTAAAACGCACTTAAATATTTAATAAAATTGTAATTTTATATTTTCACTTACGATTTTAAAACACATACATTTTTATATTTTCTATATTTTATAAATCGTAATTTTTTAAAAATACATTTCCAACTCAAGCATTACACTTTTACAATTTTATTTAAAATTGTAGAGCCAAACACAATCACAACCTTAAGTCATTAAATAAAAAAGAGAAAAATAAAATAAAAAAGTTGACCCACGTCAGATGTGCCAACCAAATGGAGGGTGTAACTGCAAGCAATAATTTTATTTTATTTTATTTTTTGTTCTCATTTTGTACTAATTTTGGTTTTAGTTTTGGTCCTTTTGGACCTTTTCGTGATCAATAATAAGAGAGATTAGCTGAAAGGACATGCATAAATACCTAACGCTGAGGCTAGACTCTAGCGAACCTGAGGGTGGTTGAACAAAGAAGAAAACAGGGCATTTTCAAAGCGAGAGATTGAGATTAGAGTCATCTGTCAAATCTATCTCTTTCTCCTCTTCTTCTTTTTCTTCTTTATTTTTTTTATTTTTTATTTTTTAACATGTCCACATAAGAAGAAATTTAAATTAATAACCTCCGTTTCATAAGACGCAGTCTTCAATCGATTAAGCTTCCCTTTGAGAACCGATCTAATCTCTTTGTTATTGAAAATGAAAGACACTAATTATATTGAGTTATCAGCCTAATTTGACAACACTTTTTTAAATGAGTTTTTTGCTTTTTAGTTAAAAAAAATTATTCTGATATATAAATGTGAAAATAATTTTGAATATTTTTCAATTGGAGTTGTTTGTTAAAAAAAGAAAGAGAAATGTTATTTCTCCCACTCCAATAATTATTATTTTTAAAAGAGTTTTTTTTTTTAGTGAAAAAAGAGTTGTTACATATTCATCTCTTACCCATCTTTTGTCCATCTCTTTTGCAAATGTATCATTGAATATGTGGGACTACATATTAGTCCCGTATATTCAATTGTGGATTTGCCAATTTTTTTATATGAAAATGAACAAAAGATGGAAACCAAAAATTTATTTTTTTTAAAACCAACCATTGAATATATAAGACCCACACGTAGGAAAACAGATTCAATGATTTATTTGAAAAAGATAAATGTTTGGCTTCAATCTTTTGTTCATCTTACAAGAAATATGTAAATCCACCACTAAATATGTGGGACCACATGTTGGTACAACGTAATAAATAGGGCTGAGCATGGGGCGGGGGGTGGGGATGCCCTTTTTTGGCACCGCCCCGCACCCCTGCGGGTTGTGAAAATCACACCCGCAAACCGCACAAAATGGAGAGAACTCGTGCAGTGCGGGGTGGGGATGATGTGGGGCAGGGGGTGCGGGGCGGTGCCAAAAGAAGGAAAAATAACATTTTTCTTTATTAAAAAGCTAAAAATCTTCTAAAAATTTTTTTAAAAAAAAAAAAAAAAAAAAAAGTATTTTCAAAGGAGGCTATATAAGCAAAGATTTCTCATTTAATAAGAGAGAGTTGGTCGAGGATTTTCCTTAATTAGTAAGGCCTATCTGGGTGAGCAAGGAACCAGGCAAGGCAGGCCTAGGGAAAGCAGATTTTGGCCTCTGCTTTGTTTTGTTTTTGCTTTATTAATCTGATTGCTTAGGCCAGGGTGCCCCCACCCTTGACCCTCCACCTCCTTTCGTAAAGGGTTTCAGTTTCCTGTTTAAGATGTTGCAGTCAATCACACTCTAAAAGCATTGCTTTGGGACCTTTTGAGTAGGATTTGGGTCACTGCCATATCATAAAAAACCATGGAATTTTTCTTTTACCCTTTTTCTCTCTTTCTCCCATTACAAGCGATTGATGTTCACCATTCCAAACAAAATACACATGTTGATGTGATTTTAATGGAACAATTGTAGTTCTTAAGGGATGTGATGGTTCAAGTTATTATAATGACGATAATCTCTATTTATGTGCTCGTTTGGCCCTGCAATTTCACCTAAACATCTCCTGTTCGAGAGTGCATTTAAAAACATTGAAGAAAAAAAAAATCACGTTTTCGCCCCGCAAGCAAAATAGTACGGCTTAAAAATGTCAAAATAAAAAAATTCACGTTTTTAAAACGTAGGTCAAACTGTATTAAAACTGTTAAACCAAACGGATGCTACATCTAATATTTATCTTCCGGCAAGAATTGGAGTTTTGATCTATTCCATCCCGTCATATCTGTTAGCTTTTTCTTTTACCCAATTAATAAAATTTATACAAGAAAAAAAAAATGATATTTGTTCAACTCTTATCCAATTTCAACAATTTTTTTTAAAAAAAAAATAATTAATAAATATATAAGACTGGCGTGTAGAGATGGATCGATTTAGATCCCACTTGAGCTGATGAGCATTATTTTTTTGTTTCCCTTACAGAAATATATTGGAGTTCTTTAATATAATATATACATATGAATCAGTATTATATGGTGGCACTCGTGGCTGAAGAATCATTTGTCCCCCCTCCTCCTTTCCCCAAATCAAATATCCTCAAATTTCTTTCTTATGTGAAATCTTTAGTTATTTAATTAATATTTTAATATATATATATATATATATATTATGTGTTTAACACTTTTGTTACTTAAATATTGAACTTTCCCATTTTAAACGCAATAGATCATATTATATTTGCTGGAATACTGTTTAGTCGGACGTATTCAAAACCTAAGAAAGTCATGTCTAATAATAATATTCCCACTAGGCCACTAAATCTAGTTTCTCTTTTCTTTTCTTTTTTTGTTATTATTTTTTTGGAAGAAATAAGCGTGAGTTAATTAAAAAGGATTCAATCTGATTTCTGATTCTTGGAGACCTGTTAAAACAAAATTTTGTTAAAGGGAAATAAATAATGTAAAAGAGGCCTTTAAAATGGTTGACTTGTACGTTGGAATTGTTTTTCATAGATTTCTTCAACCTTTTTGGGAAGAGAAGTAACCGTTGTGCAAGAGATAAGAAACATGAGATGGGTCTCACGTGAGACTCATGTGATAGAACCCACCATATGAGACCTACTCATATCTTTTGATTCTTGCACAACAATTACACAACTGTTGTGCAAGAATCATGTCCCTTTTGGTAAAGAAAAATGATAGATGTACAACACAGGTACAACAACTTTACAACACCCCCTCACATGGGAATGAACCCCATATACTGGGATTCACCCCATGTGAAGAAGTGTTATGAAGTTGTTGTACCTGTGTAGTGTAAAAATCAATCCTCTAATAATATTAACAGTCATCAGAAAAAAAAAGAAAAAAAAAAAAAAAATTTGAATGGGTTATATTGCTAAAGAAAGTCGTTTTCTGTATATATGGTAACAAGATTTGGGCCCAGGCCCTCTACAAGATTGGGCTGCTGCCACAATCTCATTGATTTCACAGGCCTGCCTACATGTCGGGCCTGGTCATCTTTGCATTTGAAATGTTAACAAATAGAGGATACCATCACGTCAGCATAGTAAGATAGTGGTGAAATATATAGCATTAAAGTAATCTTAAATGTAAGGCCATGTCCTCCTTATGTCCACCCAAAACTGATGTGCCTATTAAAATCATCATTGAATTTGTGATAAATCATATTGGATTTTGATTAAATGATATTTTAAAAGGCACATCAATTTTGAGGAGGGGAAGAGATAAAGGGGACGTTTAGCGCTACTCATAATACCATGACGAGTAATGTTAGAAACTACATTTTTATCCAACAAGTATCTTACTTTGTTGACGTGACAGTACCAATAAGGTCTTGAATTTTTTGCCTTTTCTAATAAGGGTTTATCCAATGGTTGATTATCATTGTCTTGTCAGCAAAGTATGATACTTGTGGGATAAAAATATGGTTTCTACCATTTCTCAAACATGAAATCTCTTCTTGTCAACAGTCTTATTATAAGAGTAAGAGTAATGTTATATATTACACCTCATCTCACCCGTATTCTACTGGATTGATGTGACTGTGCTAATATTTATAAAAATTGATGAAAACCCCCTCAAACTACTCATATTTATAATGGCTCTTGTAAATTTTAAAAAGTTGCAATATTTCCTTTCAAATTACGTAGATCTTTTACTTAATTAGTCCACACTATTAGGATTTTCTATTAATTCGAACGGCAAACACATCACGTGATGGCAAATGTTCATTATACTGCTTATGAAATGAGTAAGAATATAATTACATTTTTAGATTAAAAAATAAAAACTTCCCTGTAGGTGACTCATGGCCAGGCCATTAGTTTGTTTGTATTGGATGTTGTTTTTTTTCCTCTTGCATGGGTTTGTTTGGTTGTATTATTTGCCCATAAAATAAAATAAAAAAATAAATAAGCATGTTATTAATACCATAAGGGAAAAACAAGTTTAAAATTAATACATCTAACGGTGCATGTGATTTTGCATTATTTATATATACCGTTAAAACAAGTTTAAAGTCAACATTAACTTCATATATACCATTAGATGCACGAACTTTAAATCCAAATATTTCTATTCTGAAAAATAAATCAAGTTGTTGACCAACCTTAATATATATGTGAATTCCATGAAGATTCAACTACTTGGTAGCATTAAATACTTCTTCTTCTTTTCTTTTCTTTTTTTTTTTTTTTTTTTTTTTTTTTTTTTTTTTTTTTTTTTTGATGATGTGATATCAAAAAAATATAATGCATAACTATTTCTTGATGATTACTGAGAGTCTGAGATAGTCTAACTTTGTTGTAGCTTAAGTATTGGGACATAACTTGGCCCAAAGCCCAAACTGATTAAGGTCCCAAACCAAATTTTCTAATGACATCGGATCCAGGCCCATATAAATTGCAGTCATAAATGGGCGGTGTTGCTTGGTCCAACACTGAGAACCATTCTCTTAATTTTAAATAAAATGAATAATATTTATTTTATGATCATGATTTAAAGTTTAAACATTTAATAATGTATACGATTCTAATTATTTAAAAATTTAAATATTGCCCATAAAAATGCATTATTTCATGGTCCAAATTTTTTATATATATACTATTAAATATTGTAAAATCTAATACGAACCAGTTTATAATCATGATTTAATATTGTTATATTTAATAGTGTAGATGATGTCACATAATAATTATGTTGGCATGCCATCAAAAAATTTAATTAATGTAACATCATTAAACCCTAACCATGAAAATATCCTTGTCACCATACACGTGCGTTGAAATTCAATACCACTTTGAAAGTTCTCCTTATCTTAACATTTTTTATAAGATAATTTTCTCAATGAAAGCCTTTTTCTGTTTATTTTAAATGTAATAATGGAAAAGTTTGCCTTCTTCTTCTTCTTCATTTTTTTTTTTTTTTTTTTTTTTTTTTTTTTTTTTTGTGGTTTGGGTGGATGAGTTTTCTGTGTGTGTTGTCTGAACTTAACATATTATTTTGAGAAAAAATATTTTCAACAAAAGATAATTAATGAAAAAATAATTAACTTTTTATTATTTGATTGAAATCTCTAAAATCATCTAAGCTCTAAAAAAACCCACGTAATCACCGCCATCATCTCTTGCCCGCCACAAATTTTAAAACATGAAAAATGTTTACGTTACAACGATTTTTACTATGGATTCTTACAAACTTATGTAACAATATCTTAAATGGTGAAAAAATTAAACAACAAAATTTAGTTGAAAAATTTAATTATTTAGTCGTCAATACGATAAGTGACACGTGAAATTACCTCATCAGTTTACAATAAATTTATAATAAAAGCTATAGCACTTCTAATGGTACTCTTTAAAACATTTAGCCCACCGACACAACCGACGGGCTCAAATCACTATCATATATACCCACTAATCCACAACCACAACCACCATCTACATAGGATGTTCCAAACATGTCAACCACTCCATAGACACCCTCTTAAAGCAGACACCCATCACAAGTCAAAGCAAACACACACCATCACAATTGAGCAAATAGATCGTTCTTTTCAGTTTGTTTGGAAGCCGCTATATTCTAACTAATATTTTACTACTTATCTTACTATGCATGTGACAGTGCTAATTTTATTTTATTATTATTATTATTATTTAATATGATTGATTTAAGGGTAAATTGACAATGTCATATTAACATAATAGAACAACGGTAAAATATTAGTATAATATAGGAAAAATTATACTATTAGTCCTTGTGGTTAGCATAAATTATAAATCACTCCTTGTTATATCAAAATTAATTTAGAGATACTTGTGGTTGACTTAATTTACAAATCGCTCCCTAGAGTCAAATTCTGCTAAAAATTTTGACAGATTCTATTAGGCGCCACGTCAGCGTCAATAAAATGGAGACAAATGTCACTCTTAATAAAATAAATATAAATATATTAAAAAAAATGAAAAATGGAAATGGGTGGCTGTTGGCTGGGTAGATACCTTAGGTTCCTTTGGGGGTGGCTGCCCAATCGGCAACCACTCATTTCCTTTTCTCAATTTTGTTTTTTAAGTTTTATTTATTTATATTTTTTTTAATATATTGATATTTTCTATTAAGAGTAACACGTGTCGCTATCTTATTAATGATGAGACACAGTGCTTAACGGAATCTGTTAAATTTTTTTACGGAATTTAACTCCAAGAAACGATTTATAAATTAGGCTAACCACATGAGTTTTTTGATTAATTTTGATACGAGAGAATGATTTGTAATTCAGTGATGCAAATTTTTCTAAAATTTTAATTATTTTTTTAATTGTGAAAATATTGATCCCTTATAAGTTTATAACTCTCTTTTCTTTAACAACGTACCATAAACACTACCGACCGACACCAAAATCCATCCAAAATGTGAAAATATTAATTCACATTTTTTAATTCATTTGACTGACTGAAACATAAACAAAAAAATAAATTATAATAATAAAATTTTGATAAATAATTTTAACTCTACACATATAACTTTTATGAGGCGTTTGGATAAGGCAGTCATTTAAGATTTTCTGAAAATTTTAAATGATACCTCGTTTGCATGGTTGATCTTAGGTGGAGGGATTCGAGATTATTAAGGAAATTTGGATTCCCTTAAAGCGAGGCGAGACCGAGAAAATCCACATTTCTTTGTCCTAAAAAAACTATAAATATGACTATGTAATAAAGTTCTCATATATATATATATATGGATAAGATGATTTTTTTTTTTTAAAAAATAAAAAATAAAAAACTTTTTAATGCTACTATTTAGTTGTCCTTTTCTTTTATTGGATATTATTACAGTCATACAAGAAAAATAGACTGCGATAATTTTGTTGTGGTTTTATTTTATTCTATTTTAATTTTTTTAATAGACTATGTACATGGAATAGTTGATTGTGACTGTTCGTAAATTTTTTATACAAAAATGACGAACTATTTTATTCCATGCAAAAAGAAAATGAACAAGTTTTATTTAATTTAAGATTAAAAAATAATAATTCCATTAGTGTAGAAATGAGTAATGAAATATATCATCCCATCTTCAAAGTTTATATGGCATAGTCTCCTAACCAAAAAATTGATTTTCATATACCAAATGTTATGGTCCTTATGGAGACCACGCTACATAAGCTTTGGAGATGTGGGTGATGTATATCGTTACTCGTGTAGACCGTGTGTATATTGAAGAATAAAAAAAAAACCACGGTTGATACAGAGTTGTTCTTCCCTATCATTTTTTGTTTAATTTTTAAGAAGTTTTGAATTGGGCTTTTATTTTTTTACTTTTATTTCATGCACCTGAAAATAAGAATATTTTGAGAATAATAAATAATTCTTAGGGGATGCTTTAGAGAAAACCAAACATGAAAATCTAATTCGTACAAGATGTATAAAAGTAAATAAAACAAGAGAATCTCAAAAGATTTCTACTCATTCTCAGACATAGGTAGGAGCGGAGCCAGCATTTGAGATTTGGGGGTCAAATGAAAAACAAAAATTTTGAGGCGGAGGCCAAAAAAAAAAAAATTGGGATAATTTTTTTTTTTTTTTGTGGGGAAAACCTCGGGGCTTGGGCCCCCAAACCCCAAGCTAGCTCCGCCACTGGATGTAGGAATAGTCTCATTCTTGGAAATCCAGATTCCCAAGTATCACATTTTTGAAAATTTGAATGCCGGGAGAATAGTAGATTCCTCGAACCAAACGCTACTTCAATTCTTTTAAGAATTTGTAAAAAACATACCCAAAAAAACAAAAGAAATGTTATAAATTATATTTTTATGTCACAACTATTCCATAATACTAAAGTGGCAGTCTCAACCAATCATTGATTTTTTTTTTTTAATATAAATTGATTTAAGAATTGGTTAGGGCTACCATATCATCATTGTCGTTGGATAAAAATGTAATTTACAGCCTTGCTCATTAAAATAAAAAAAAAGACTAATTTTTATGATTTAAAAAATAAATGTACGTAATATGTAATATTTGTAGAGGATCTGAGGTGCATAGAAGTGCGTGGAAGGAAACTCTTCCTCCATAGTCCATACAAAAGCGAAAAGAGCCACGAGTCCACGACTGGGACAAGTAGAGGAAAAGGACCAAAGAACAGAGCGAGCGAGATGAGTAGTAGCAGCGAGAAGCTAAACTTGTCAAGCTCCGAATTGGACTTGGATCAACCCAACATCGAGGACTACCTCCCTTCGGGAACCTCCATCCAAGAGCCACTGGGCAAGCTCCGCCTGTAAACTCTCTCTCTCTCTCACTCTCTCACTCTCTATTGGGGGTCTGTTTGGTTGCTGAGAAATAGTAGAAAAGAAAAAGAATGTGGCTGTTGTGAGATTCCAAAGTCATTTTCTGGGCAACCAAACGGGGGTTTGATGAATTAATGCGTTAATCGAGAATGAAAATGATTTTGCAGGCGTGATTTGCTCGACATTTCTCCTGCCCTAACCGAGGCTGCTGGTGCCATTGTCGATGTAAAGCGTTTGTTTTTGTGTTTGTTTTTGTTGATAAAGATTTGTGCCATATGTTTAATGAAGATCTTTGGCAGAAATAAAATTTTGGATTTTTTATTTTGAATTATTGATTGTCTATGTTTATTGAAGATTTAAGAAATTTGGATTTTCTATTTTTGTTTTTGGGTTTTTTATTTCGATAATGACTGAGCAGGACTCGTTCACACGATGTTTCAAGTCGAATCCTCCGGAACCATGGAACTGGAATGTGTATTTGTTTCCGCTATGGTGTTTTGGGGTCGTAGTTCGATATTTCTTTCTATTCCCCGCGAGGTTAGCCTTACTACCACTCAAATATGGAGCTGATTTATTGTTGTTATGCATGATGCTTTAAGCTTTAACGAGATTTGGAAAATCTTTATTTTGAAATGGAATTGAATTTGTGCTCCGGAATGTATTTTAAAGCAATTGGGATTTTGTGAAATGGAGGGTTTTATGTTCTTAATGTTTGCCTTGTTAATGGGTTCGTGTGAATTTGCTTGTCTTGGTTGAATCTGCAGGGTTATAGTGTTGACAATGGGATGGATAATATTCCTATCGGCTTTTATTCCGGTGCATTGTCTGTTGAAAGGGCATGACAAGTTGAGGGAAAAGATTGAGGTGTGAAACGTGACATGTTTTAGATTTTCACATAGTTATTGCTCAGCTTTGTGATTCATGCCATACTCTTTGGATTTGTCTTTTTTGATAAATTGCTCTTTTGTTTGCTTCTGTTTGTCTCTCTGTATGTATGTATTGGAAATGGCAACTTTAAACTGTCTGGTTTGGATAAATTTTGAATGCTTTTAAGTGAACTTGTCAGAGTGATTTACATAATTTAAGTATTAGGTTAATATGAAGTTCTCTCTTGCATGTTCATCAATTGTTTTCTTCTAAGAATTAATCTACCAATTCGACGTTTTAGTTTTCTTAAACATACTCTTATTGCTGTGCAGTAGAACCCTTTGGTATAAGAAAAGATACTTGTATCTAAAGATTGTTTAGGACTAGATAAAACACCTGCAGCAACCTTCTAATAGGGCACGGATGATATTAAGTTGTAGGAGAATATGATAGAATCCATGGTTATGTGAAATCTTTGGAAGGGACTCTTGATGCTCTATATTGTCATAGGAAAGAATCCATTCGTCATACATGATAGAATCCATGTTCCTATGAAGACTATGGAAGAGTCCCAACCATGCTCTATATCATCAGATGAAAGAAGCCATTTGTCCAACGTGCTAGGTTTCATGGTCATGTGAAAATCTGTGGAAGGATCCTTGATCTTCTATGTTGTCATAGGAAAGAAACCATTTGTCACAAACTCACTTCATTATCAAAAGGAAAGAAAGGAAATCTTTTGTTGTACATTTATCAATAATCTGCCTGATGGGCTTAATCTTGTGTTTGCCTCCTGCAAAGAAGACTCTTGGCAAGAACATTTACGATATGCTTATTCTATCAAAGGCAGCTAAGCGTGATGATTCTCACTCTTGCATGGCCCTGCCCCTTCTTTTGGGAGGGTTGGTTTTCTTTTCTCTTATTTTAATATTCTTCTTTGATTTTGATTTTTATAGCTTATTTGATGAAAAATCATCATCTTTAGTGAATTAAAGGGAGCAGGTGCTGCAACATATATTCGCTTTTTTATTATGAGATAGATTGAATAAATGGCCCTAATGTCTCAATGCCCCTCTTCTTGCCCTTTCCTTTCTCTACTAATATCTTCTTAAAATTCTGGTTATGCATTGGATTTAGCATATTCCATTTTGTTTATTTTATTTACAGAGGTCATTGGTGGAGTTAATTTGCAGCTTCTTTGTTGCGTCGTGGACTGGGGTTGTAAAATACCATGGGCCACGGCCTAGCATGCGACCTAAGCAGGTATTTCTGACTAAATATTTTTTGTTTTTGGATGTCATCTGAAGTTTTGTTAGCAGCGTATTTAAGTAATTTCTTGCTACTAAATGGCTTTTTGCTTCTGTTCATGGGTTGAACAGGTTTTTGTGGCCAATCATACTTCCATGATTGATTTCATCATCTTAGAACAGATGACTGCATTTGCTGTTATTATGCAGAAGCATCCTGGATGGGTTGGTAAGTGTTTAAATGCCAATATTCACACTTGATATACATTCATACAGTTAATATGGTATAACATACTCATTAATGATTTCTGGTTACTGTGTTTGTTTGTTTCTCTCAAAGTATTACCAAATATCCTTGAATGATATTTATCCATAAATTTCCATCAGGACTTTGTGCATGTCTTTAGCAGACCTGGTGGTGATACATATCATGTGGACGAAGTGCCCATGTATTGTGACAGTGACTAAAATACTCCAACTGGTCGGAACTTGGAATTTGATGCTGGTCAATAATTTGGGCCTTGATTGAAATTTTATTTTGTTTGTTTGTTTATTTGTTTTTTTTTTTTTTTTTTTTTTTTTTTTTTTTAATTTTTTTGGTTTGCAAATACGTAGTTATTCTGTCATTAGGGTAATCTTTTTGAAAAATCTTTTGCTTTCTCAACTTGCCCTGTGTGTTATTGAGTTTCATGATCTGATTGCAATGTGTAGATGGAGAAGGAAAACTATTGCACTTAGTGTTTAAAATGTCTTCTCACACATGAATAGCACCTTTTCACTGAGTCAATGACAGAAATATCCAATTTCTTTGGATAAATATTTGTGTTCTCCATTAAAAAAGATATGTATCGTGTACTTATCAAAAAAGAAGAAGGTATGTATCGTGAATAACTTGGGATGGATTAAGTGGTGTATTGGTCTATGTAGGAAAGGTGCGGATGGTCCACACTCTTACTTTTGAGTTGCAGTCCATCCAGTTTTGGAAGAGGAAATAGTTCACTGAGTTTATACAAGTTAAAATGAGTAAATTTTGGCTTTTATATGATATTGAGTATATTTGATATATTATATGTTTTTTTTTGCCCCCAAATATTTAGAGAACAATTTACACTACGACATAGCATATATATTAAATAGAACCTGTGATTTATTCTTCAGAAAATGGAAAGTAAGGATTTTGCTTAATTTTTCTTTCTCTGTAGGACTCTTGCAGAGCACCATATTAGAGAGTGTAGGATGTATCTGGTTCAATCGTTCAGAGGCAAAGGATCGCGAAATTGTAGCAAGGAAGTAAGTTTATATGAAAAATGTAGAAAATCATCATATCAGAACATCTACTAGGTTGTGATTACATGAACTTGTATACTTCAGGTTGAGGGAACACATTCAGGCGCCTGACAATAATCCTCTTCTCATATTTCCAGAGGGAACTTGTGTGAATAATCACTATACGGTTATGTTCAAGAAGGTACATATATATGATTTTGTATTGTAGAAATGCAAGAGAAGTTTTGCATCTCTTGTTGATAAAGTAGGGAACTTCGTCTGTAACTCTCTCTCTCATGGGAAAACAATTTTCTTTTCTTTGAGTTCTCAATACTTGTAATTTCTCCAACTCATATATTTAATTTTTAATGATGTGTAGGGTGCATTCGAACTCGGCTGCACTGTTTGCCCAATTGCAATTAAGTATAACAAAATATTCGTTGATGCTTTTTGGAACAGCCGGAAGTAAGGACCTTCTTAGAGTCCGTTTAAATTTGCGTATATAATATTATCAATAGGCTGAAAGCATACCCTCCATTTTAGACGGTGGCAAAAAACATAGATTCTATCTGGGGGCAAGGTTTTGCCAAAGATCAAACTATTTAATAGTCATGTTTCTGTTTTATGTTAGAACGACCATATGGGAGATAAATTCCTTGTTTGAGCTAGGATCTAGGAGGATTGCATTTGGGTTCACCTTTGTCCCGTCTTAGATTATTAACACCGGTAACTATGCTGCTAATGAAACGGGAGGGTAATTCTTAGATTATGTGCTTTCTTTGCAGGCAATCCTTCACAACACATCTGCTGCAGCTCATGACATCCTGGGCTGTTGTTTGTGATGTTTGGTACTTGGAGCCTCAAAGTCTAAAACCTGGAGAGACACCCATCGAGTTTGCAGAGAGGTAAATAATCTTCTCCTCAGCTGCAGTGAGTTATGATGGCATGCTTTTTTGGAAAGTCATAAGTGTGTGTTTCTCTGGGATTAGAAGAACCATATCTTGTTTATTGATAGCTTCAGTTACATGTAAACGCTCTCGTGCAGGGTTAGGGACATAATATCTGTTAGAGCAGGTCTCAGAAAGGTACCTTGGGATGGATATCTAAAGTACTCTCGTCCTAGCCCAAAACATAGAGAACTGAAGTAAGTGGAATCTCTTTCTCTTGCATAAGTAAATAGAAATGGAAAGATATATCTACCCAATGAACATATGGCTATTGTTGACCCAAGCGGATAATTAGGACTGAACTTGTCATAGTGTTTGCGTGGAAAGCTTGCAGGTCTGGCTTACCTTGAGCTTTCTTTTTGATGTTCTCCACAAACTATTGCTATAGGATGGTGTCTCAATATTATATATTATTTTGTACGTAACACTAATTAACCTTGATCCCCCCCTTTCCCCTGTATTGCTCATAAAAATAATAATAATAAAAAAAAATTATACTGGCTTCTTGCCGAATGAAAAATGATAAACTAAGATATATATTGCAGGGGAATTTTAGTGGTTAGAAAAAGTTCATAAACTAAGAGATGTTTCATATACACTTCTATATAAACAAATTATCTTATTGAATTGCATTGCAACTGTCATTTGTTGGTCATAAATTGCAGTTCTCCCAGTTAGTTTAATTCATCCTTAATTTTACGTGTGTTACTGTTATATCCTCAACGAATTTTCCATTGACTGTTTGTGTTGTTAATATTGTTCCGCATTTGATTAGAATTTATATGAGTGCATAGCTCATACGAAATTTTTTTGATTGCGCAATATTAATTCTTACACAAATTAGTTTATTTACGTTTGTTGCATTGCTGAACCATTCTGACCCTAAGAAAATGAGAGAAAATTACATTTTCAAGCTTATTTTTGTAACATTTGCAGGCAACAAAGCTTTGCTGAGTCAATGCTGCGACGTTTGGAGGAGAAGTGATATGTACATATTATGTTTAATTCTTTACTTGTACCGCTTTTGAGATCCAGAGTGGCTGATCTATAGTTGATTTCCCATAAGCTAGTCGTCCCCCAACATGTAAGGGCCTTTAGGGTTTAGACTGATGATTAAGCAAAATAATATGTAGTTTCTCAACTTTGCTTATGATGTCGTAGTTGAGCTCTGGTAACAAGTTTTCACAATCCGATTCTACTTGGCCTGGGGAAAGAGAAATAGGGGTGTGCGTTCTGACTGTCAACCTGCAGGTGATGCAGTTCCGACCCACGCGGATCAGACGGCAGGTGTAGGCAGGCGGCAGAGTCCCATTTTAGTTCCGACAAAAGTCCCGACTTGTGCCTGGCTTTATTATTTTAAAATATAATTCATAAAATGACTTAGATTACTAGATTGATGTTTAGTGATTTTTTTATACTCCGTTTGTTTCGACATAAAATGGTTTACGTCGTAAAATATTTTCGACGAAATCAATTTCAGAAAAAATTATTTTCTTGAAAATATTTTTCGGCGTTTGATTTGCACGAAAAAATTATGAAAAGGGAAAATGCAGCTGTCACCGGAATCTCACAACGGCGACCGGCAAGCATGTTTGCCCGATCCTGCTAAAATGGTTGGATTTCGGCAGGACTTGTCCGGCTCCTATCAGATCCGGCCGTATCAGTGGCCGGATTCGGTCAGATCAGGGCGGATCCCAGCCATTTTGGCCAGATTCGGCCGGATTAGTGGTCGAGTCCGGTCATATTCGGCCCGATCCGGTCACTTAAGACCGGATTTCAGCCGGTTTCTGACCATGGCCGGATTCCGGCCAGATTCTGTCGGAATCTGGTCCCCAGGCATCTGGCGACGGTGGCCGGATATCGCCGGATTCTAGCGCCTGGATGATGCTGGATTCCAGTGTAACCTGGTTTCAGACGACTGACTATTGCCGGATTGGGGCAGTCAGATATCAAACGTGCTGCAATGATAGAATATAATTTCGGAAAATGATTTAAAATCATAAATCGTTTTCCAAAATTTAAATAAGCTTTTACGGTCAAACTGAAAATGGTTTTCGTTGACCATTATTTTTGCCTCTACCAAACACCGTAAAATACTGAAATCATTTTGCGCCGAAACAAACGGAAGATTAAAAAAAAAAAAAAATGGCATCCTTAATAGGGCCGTTATAAATTATCCTGCCGCAAACTCTAAATCATTTCCTCTCCTCGGCGCTGTTCAAGACTCTATCTCTCTGTCTCCCCACATCGCTATTCTTCTCTATGCGATTCAGTGAGTGGAGGCCAAAGTCAGACGAGGATCGTGAAGGCGAGATGTCTGTCTGTAACAAATCCAAAGAGGATCAAATCTCTTTCTACGCTTCCACCATGTGTGAACAAAAAATAGGAAATAATTTGTGTGAATGTTCCTCACCTCCAACATTCAGGTTTTGATGTATTATATATATATATATATAATCATGCATGAGAGGTTACAAACTTACAAATATGAGTTTATATAGGATACAAAAATTGATCATTTACAGTCATTCAAGTTCATATCCACGTTTGATATATTTATCAACTCCTTATCCACTTGTAGATTTGCGGCTATCTACGCAGCCAGCCTCGTCCCACATCGGAAAAAGTATTTAGATTAAAGGAAGATCCTTGTCTAATTAGCAGGCCAAAATGAATTGAATGCTTAAAACAAGGGAGAATCCGTTTCACTTCAGCCTAATGAGTATTTTGGAAGGATTCACCGCGAAGTATCAGGCCTAGCCAAAGATAAATACTTTAGAACCCCAATAGGACGGTAAACGAGCTGAACTCGGGTGAGTAGTGTCTGTCCAAGTTCGACTCATTTAAAATTTTCATGAGCTCATGACGGAGCTCAGCTTGCCAAGGAGAATTCCTTGTGTGAGCTCACTTGCAAGGCTAACCGAGTACTCGAAACTTGGCTCGCCCAACTCAACTAATGAAGAATTTATAGAAATTTTTATTTTTATTTTTAAAAAAATATCTATAACTTAAACAGTTCATCATCTCAACAATCAAATGAGACAAATTGAATTAAATAACATTAGTAAAAAGTTTTATCTACCCAATCATCAAATTGAGGGCAACTTTGTATTTAAAGCTCAAAGGTTCTTTTGTTAGCATGCGTTATGGCACACTTGGCGTGGTTCAAAATGAGAGGCTTGCATCCCTTTATATAGATTACTTGAGTAAGAGATTCTCCTTACTCTTTCCAATGGGACAACCGGAGTCTTGATTCAATAAGAGGTTTGAATCCATTTTATAGATTATTTAGGTGATGAATTCTCCTTACTTTTTTCATATGGGACAATCGGACAAGCCAACTATTCTTGTGAGAGGTGTGCATTTGTTTTTATTTTATTAGTGTGAGACACTTGTGAGCAAGCAAATACAAGGAAAATTTAAAAGAGTTTACTCTTAATAGTAGCAAAAAAAAAGTTTAATATACATGGTTAATATATGAAATTGACTTTGATAAAAAGAAGAAGAAGAAGAGCTGTTTATTATATATAAATGGTTAATTATCCAACGGTTTTTTATTTTTTATTTTTTTATATTAACCAATTAACTTTATATGTATAACTAAACCGATTAACTAGTTAGTTAACTAAGTTTAATACACACAATACGCTTGTCAATTATAAATAATTATACACTACATGACTACATTCTTAATATTTTAACCATAAGATATTTAGTATTTATGCTACATACTATATATATAAGCATAGATACTATTTATAATATATAGACTATTTAATAAGTTATATACATACGAGTCGAGATTTATACATACATACATACATACATTCGAGTTGAGATTTATACGATATTGTTCACAAATATTATTCGAGCTGAGTCGGATTTTATACAAGTATCTATTGTTTAATAATCAAGCATATTTTTGTGTTTACAATACTTGAGTTGCGCACGAACCAAACTAATCTCGAGCGAGCTTACAAATAGTTTTGTTCGTTTGCACCCATACCCGATAGTACTTCGATAAAGATCGAGTGTCACATTCCCATGGACCACCAGAAAAATAATGAGATGGCATAGGTTGAAGACATAGGTGAATCAATGGGCTTTGCATGGAGCATATGAGCCCGTTTAAGCAAGTTGATGATGATACATACCGTCTTTGTGAGAGCAAGAGATCCACCCTTGAGTGTTCTATGGGCTATGGGCTTGGGGATGGAGGGATATGCAACCGTCAACCCAAAATTCAAGAAATCCCAAAAGGATGCAGGCCGGTGAATCGTTAGGTGCTGAAATTGGGTCGATCGACATGCTCACACAACCTATTCAGCTTGTCAACTAAGGCCCAAAACCGGCCTTCTTGACCCGGTCCTATCATACCGACCCGTAGCGGAAGATCCACCCTATTATCTCAATAAAATACACTCCAAGCCAAACATCTATGCTCAAGCCACCATGCAAAATATACTCCTAATTTCAAGGATATTGGATGCTTAATTTAAGCCCAGGCCATCGAGAAGAGTACTTAATTCTAAGATAAGGATGAAAATTGACATGCCGTCTATGGAGGGTAAAAAGGAGCTTTTGGCCTTACACTCAAAACTCGTACTTATATATTTTTCCCATAAACGTATATTACTGACTTAAGCATCGGAGCTATCTCTCGCCTACACACTCTGTTGCTTAATTTTATTTTTACAGGTGTAAATTGGTATGTTTTTTGGTATTAGAAAAATACTGACTTAAACATCGAGTTATCTCCTGCCTGGCAAGCCTTATTACCCTTGAATTGGTACGGCCTTTGGTATTAGAAAACTATTTTAACATATTCGAAAAAGAAGTTAGTGCACATAGATCGAGCCCGGCCACACTCTTAGCCTACAATAGACATTGGGAAGAAGCTAGATCCAAGGTGGATCAAATTATAATAGAAAAAGATCGAACGTGCGACTCCACTAGTTATATATGAACAATTTGGAAAAAGGGGGCCAAGCTAGCCATGATTGAGACCTGGACACAAAGGAATTCAATGCTAAATGGAGCTGATTGTCAAAGGAAATGGCTCCTTTAATAGGTTGGTTGTTACTGGTGAAGGCTCTTTTAATTGGAGTTCGATCAGTAAAGCATATACAATCATGGTGAACTGGTGATCATGTTCAACACGGAAATTAACTTCAATGGGTAGAAGACGCAAAATGGTTGTCCTTTTCTTCCATACGTGGAGCGGTGGAGGCCGGGTTTCTCCTCGTGCATGGCTTAGGCCATGTACGTGTCGCCCGGCCCGGTTGTTGGTCAGAACCTTGTTTTGGAGTGGTGTTCGGTTGGTGTCCTTTAATAGGGCAGGTCCTTATTGGTCTAATAGAATTACTCGTGATCCTCTACAAGTAACTATAACGAGTAATTTTATTAGTATATTCAATATTCATCAAGTGTCCATTAAAAAATGAGGTGACTTTTAAAATCACAATTTGATCAATTACAAGCCCAATGGTAATTTTAAAAGTTACCTCATTTTTTTTTTTATAGACATTTGATAGACACTTAGTGTACTAATAAAATTACTTGACTACAACAAACTAGCCCTTCCTTGCCTCTTAATTCGAGGGTGGGCCGAGTCATCGCTCCTATGTGGTTGATGTTTTCAAACCCAGGGTTTTTGGTCTCAATGGGCTTCCTTTGCTAATTGGGGCCCAATCCGTGTGATTATTGGTATATGAAAAAAAAAAAAAAAAACCCTTTGACTTAGAAACTAATGATGACTTTTATAATTGGGCACATTAAGAATGATCTTCCAACAAGGTAAGTAATCACAAACAACAACATGTAACTCCACAGGAAGAATATTTTAGTGTGAGCCTTCAATCGTTCACACTTCACATGCTTGTTTTCTTGGTCAATTTTGGCAGCAAATGAATGCAGCGATCAGTGATGTCTCTCTCAGTGGGTACGTTATTCTTGGTCTCACCGGCCAGATTAATGTGCTGTAATCTCGTAGATTAGTCGGCCAAATCTTTCCATGTTGGACTAACCCGGTGCAGATGCCACAAATAATTTGGTCAACGTCGCTTACAATTATGATTGGAATCGTCGCGACAAATACTCCGGCATCCCTCTCAAACACATCGACCCTCAAAAATCCTGTCGAAACCTTAAGTCACGGTGACATGCAGATCACAATTGATTTATATAGTTTTATATCTATATCTTGACATTGTCTGAACACAACACATAATTTTTTACACAATTCGTGACCCTGATATATACTCCTCAACACAAAATTAATAAGATAAAATTATAAAGTTTCATTTATTTAATTAAATGATTTGGATTAAAATTAACGTATATAATTTTATATCAATGTTTAAACACGTTGGACGAATCGCTACGGAATAAAAGGAATATCTCAAAATTGGTGTTGGAAACTTAAAAAATTGTAAAATGTGAGGAAAAGAACTCCTCATGTGAAGATATTAAATTAGAGCTGTATAACATCGTCTTTGACCGAGACCAAGCAATTGGGTTGAGTCCCCATGACACCTAATTAATAAAAGAAGAAAAAATAGAGTCCACATGACTCCATTGACGGGTGCAGAAAGTGCCTTTACCCACTTGCAGTGGGGGCCCTAACCCCAACAAAATTCCGGATTATATATATAAACGATCCTGATCTTAGATTCCTACTGACAGGTAGGGTAGTGAAATTTAATATGAAATTTAAGTTTTTATAGAATTTATGGGTGAATTTATTTCAACGCCACGTTATAAGTCTAATAGTGAGCCCAAACAATGGTTTTTTTTTTTTTATTATTATTTTTTATTTTTTTATTTTTTTATTTTTAATAAGGATCTTTCTACAATTGTTTGTCTAAATTTGAGAGAAATCAGACAAGTGATTATGAGAGACTACTTATAGGGCTCATCTGACTAG
Source organism: Alnus glutinosa (assembly GCF_958979055.1). Classification (NCBI taxonomy): domain Eukaryota; kingdom Viridiplantae; phylum Streptophyta; class Magnoliopsida; order Fagales; family Betulaceae; genus Alnus; species Alnus glutinosa. Next base: position 5,373,351 of record NC_084896.1, on the reverse strand, counting down.
ATAAGTGGTTGGATAGCCTAATTTTTATTTAGTTAAATAGGTCTATAAGTGGTCTCTCACAATTGACTAATGCTAAAAGTTCCTCTTCTTGTGTCCCTAAAAAAATGAGGTGACTTTTAAATGACAATTGGACTTTTGATTGATCACTATTGAATTTTCATCAAATGGTGATTTTTGAAGGAACACAAAAGTGACATATGAGGTACTTCTAAAATTACTCATCACAATCACCTGCCTAAATTCTTTCAAATTCAGGCAATTATAGAGGATCCTAATCCATTTTTGGGCCATCATGACAAAATTACGAAGTGATAACTTTTGTCGTGCCTAATTTTTTGTTTCATTACAGATAATTTCTTTCAATTGAAAAATGTTACTTATATTTTGATCATTTTCACACTTTTAAGTACATACTCTATTGATCTGGTACTAAAAATCACTATTAAATTTTGAATGGATCAATAGATCACTATTAAATTTTGAATCCAATAGTAATTTTAAGTATAACTTTAAAGAATGTGAAAGAAAAATTATGTATTGCATTTCTCTTTCCAATTTGTTGTCCACTTTGCTTAGAACAAGTGAACAACTATTTCTCTTGCATTTGTCAACTCTCTCTCAAATAATTTAGTTGTTCCTTGAGAATTTCAATTCAAATTAGATACATGATAATTTTAGTTTTCTAAAAGAGCGTAAGTTTGTAATTTAACACTTTAATTTTTGCGTTTTTGTTTTTTTTTTTTATTGGTGCCTACCTATTACCTTAAAAATATAATACATTGACATTCCAAAACACAACTCCTGATCACTTTTGCTCACGGAACAACTTTTATTTTTATTTATTTTTAGAAAAAAGACCCTAAAGCTAGTTAAGCAAAAATATTATATCCCATTGATCTTTTGCCAAGCGAACAAATTAAGATGGTCAGAAATTATGTCTTGGGGTGACAATGTATTATACCACTATCTCGTTACCTTAATAATTTTTTTTTTTTTAATCTTGTATAAAGTATGATAAATATATTTTTACACAATACACACATTGATATAAAATATTTTATTTCTATTTTAAATTGTCCTTTTTTATGTAGTAAAATCCAAAGTCTCCATATTTATCCACACGCAACAAGCACTGTTCCCAAACCCAACCGTCCTTCTTCGCCTTCGTCTTCTTCTGAGCATATCTATGTATATATCCCCAAATATTACAAAAGCTCAAAGCTAGAGAGAGAGAGAGAGAGAGAGAGAGATGGGTTATGCTAAGGTGCTTCTGGGTGTGCTCCTAGTCTCTGCTCTGGCCGCCACATCAACAGCTCAGCAACCGGCACGATTTAAATGCAGCAAAGAGAACGCCACGTGCACCGCCCTGATCGACTACACGTCCCCCAACAAGACGACCCTCTCCGCCATCCAAAAGCTCTTCCAAGTCAAGAAGTTCCGCAACCTCCTCGGCGCCAACAACTTCTCAAGCTCCACCTCAGACAAGCAGGTCGTCAACGCGACGCAGACGATCCGAATCCCCTTCACCTGCGTCTGCTCCAACGGCATAGGTCTCTCCAACCGTAGCCCCGTCTACACCGTCGTGAAAGATGATGGGTTGTCCCACATCGCCGTCGACGTGTTTTCTGGACTGGTAATGTTAAATTCGCGATAAATTTAGTATGGTGGATAATAATTTTTCCAAATATTTTCTGATTTATCATTGGGATTATAATTTATAATATTCGATATTATATTTTAGAAAATAATGGTTTTAATTAATTGATATTTAACAGGTAACGTACCAGCAAATCGCGGACGTTAATGGGATTCCTGATGTGAACAAGATTGACGTGGGGCAGAAGCTGTGGATCCCACTTCCGTGCAGCTGTGATGACGTGGATGCGATCACGGTCGTCCATTATGGGCTCCTGGTGAAATCCGGGAGCTCGGTGGAGGGGATAGCGGAGTCGTATGGGACCACGTCAGCTACTCTGCTGAGCCTCAATCAGATGGTTAATGCTAGTGATCTGAAGGCCGGTCAAGTTCTTGATGTCCCCCTCAAAGGTTCGTCTTTGCTTTTCGAAAAATGTCTCCATGAATGTAATTGGAAGTATTAAAATTTGAGTAATTCTATTCTGTAGACTATGTGCAACTGTTATATAATTTAACAACGTGACAGTAAAAATCGGATTATAATTTTTTACAATTATAAGGAATTGTAGATTCTCAAATTATAGCATTTATGCCGTTTTCTTTACATCGAAGATTCGAAATGCTTGAAAAATACTACCGACTAAATTCTCAACCGTAACATGCTACAATTTTAATAGGTAGCATTTTTCAAGCATTTCAATGTAAAAAATGGCCTAAATACTATAATTTGAGACGAGCCTAATCCGTAAAAATCAGTCTTTAGATTAGTAATTGATTTTTTTTTTTTTTTTTTTTTTAATTTGTAAAAATAAATAAGTAATTCATTTGTCCTGCTAGTACATAAACTTGTTGTAGGATTAACTTGAAAAAACGTTTGGCTTGATGGGGGATATTCTCTAAAGTTGAAACTGGCAAAAGTATATTCAATTTAAGAAGTCATGATGGCAGAGTTGGATCGGGGGCAATCAATTGCATGCAATACGGACAGTTAATTGCACTCGTTCCCGCCTCCCGGTCCCGAGATGGAACGCCCCGCTGGGTTGCCTGTCCCCAGTAAGCACATAGTCTTGTCAATTCATTAAGCCGATATGGTCCCCAGGGATCTTGTCTTACATTATCAATGGTGCCCACTGACTTGTTGCTGATGTCTAAGCCTCGCAAATGGTATGACATAATAGTCGGGTGCAAATAGTTTATGATGTGAATTTGAAGATTTTTTCAAGATTTATTTGATTGGATTCACTTTTTTGTTTTTTGGATACTCATGGATGGGTACAAGTATTTTAATGTCACGGGGGATGCTCCAGGACAGGATGTGCTGGAAGTTGTTTTATTGACTCAATTATTGGAGTAACTAATTGTATAGATAGGGCCTTGAATAATTCTTTTTTTTTTTTTTTTTTTGAATTAAAGAGAAAGATAGTTGGCCCGAGTTCATCCTGATTTCTTGATAGGATTATCTCATGAGCAGGATCCAGCTATATAGATGTCAATTCTCAGTTCCTAATTGGGCCTAATACGAATATTTCTTGGTTGGTGGTGTTAGGGGAATAGGCTTATTAGTGGCACGACTTGAAAACTCGACACGAAATTAACGGATTGGTTGGTGGTGTTAGGGGAATAGGCTTATTAGTGGCACGACTTGAAAACTCGACACGAAATTAACGGATTAGATTGAGGGATCTGACCCGTTTAATTAAATGAGTCAGGTTAGGGTTGACCTATATAGTCTTATACTTCTGTCTCGAACGACTTGAAACTAACATACGACATTTAGGATTGATAATTTTTAATACGACTCGCGAACCCAACACAAAATTAGCAGGTTAGAGTTGAAAGATTTGGCTTGTTTAATTATATGGGTCGGATTAGGGTTGACCTATATAGTCTTATATCTATGTCTTCACACGACTCAAATCCGATACGCGAACATAAATTGCCACTTCTAAGAAATAGGTGTTTGCACGTGTGTCACTAACACAAGGTGTTTTTATAAATCAAGCTTCAAATTACTAGTGAGACCAAATATATGTCTTTTAGGACTCCAGGTTGATATCGCCTTTACAATTTCTTACATTGCTTGATGCTTTCTTGAGATTTCCTTTTGGCTTAATTAGCGTAATTCGACGTTTATAGTTATTTGAAGTAAATGATGCTCAAATGCTTAATTATTTGCAGCTTGTACATCTAATATAAGCAGCACCTCCTTGGACTACCCTTTACTTGTTGCCAAAGACACTTATTTCTACACTGCTAAAAATTGTATCAAGTGTACATGTGGCTCGGCGAACAACTATACGTCGTAAGTGTATTAATTGAATGGCTCTTTATATTTGTGTTTGTTTTTTTTCCTCTTCTTGCTGGTGGCTTCTCCAGTTTCTAAATTCATGTCATTTTGGTGAGGCCAGACTAGACTGTGAGCCTTCTGGACTAAAACCATTATCCAACTGGACAACATGCCCTGCCATGCAATGTGAAGGTGCAGGCAATCAATACATGATTGGCAACGTAACATCTTCTTCAAATTGTAACCAAACAACCTGTGCGTATACTGGTTACGACAACAGCACCATTTTTGCGAGCCTCATCACGGAGTCCACTTGTCCAGGTTGGTGCAATTTACTATCCTGCTGCACTGATTCCATTTTGTGTGTTCTACTGTCACGATCCGATCCTAAGTGCATGTCCCACATGGCTTAACTATTTGTGTGTAAGTCGATTTTTAAGAGTGAGTTTAACCTGAAACCTCTATCATCTACATAGCGACTGATGCCCAAGATTGAGGGCATTGATATTTTCATATCATCCAAATACATATAGATTGCCAATCTCACTACCATGGAATTCCCTTTAGTGCATGTTCCTTCTATGCAATCTGGGTTAAATCTTGATCTTTGCAAGATTAGAAACAACAACCAGTAATCTCTTGCACTGATTTCTTCTCTCTGGCTAGCTGTTTCATGTGCTATTACTAGCGTAATCGTCGAAAATTTCTTGATACTCAATTTTCTTTCACTTATAAATGATTATTATATAATTAACTAAATACCATTTTGTTTTTTTCATTGTTGGCAAAACAGCTTCTGCGTCTCCGACGAATGGTATTCAAGGTTTAAGATGGAACTTCATTTTCATCTCTATTCAACTGATCTTCGTTTGTCTTCATCTTTCCCATTAAGATGTAGGTAACTTTTCTATGGTTTTATCCACTCTCAACTTACTGTATTAGTACAGGAGCTGACAATTGTGATGTAGAGTGAGTACCTCATTTGATTTGATTTGATTTGATTTTGGCGTATGAGAGATTGAACTTGTAGCATCAACAAGCGGAAAATTGAAGTTTTTTGCTTGGAGGGTTATCTGTAAAGTTTTATCATCAAAAGGGAGATTTTGTTTGTCCTTATTTGATTGGTGAAACCATTTTTCCTGTGATTTATCAGATGAGCATACGTTGTGAGGCTTCACAGAAATATGTTTAGTAACACTAGCTTCCTAATGAGGAAACTCACTTACTACTGAATTCTTTATCTAATCTTTGGGTGGTTGTGATTAGGAATTCAACGGTTCGAACGGGATTGCCTAGAACTGAGAAGTTAGGGCTTTTGAGGGAAAAGGGGGCCGTAGGGAGTTTGATAGAAGTTCTAGGGTTTTCGAGAGGGGTAAAATCTATCTAAGAACTTATAAGTGATGGATACAAATACGATTGAGATGCGTAGATGAAAGATTTAGCAAAAGCTGTTAAGTATAGCTTCCCACCAATGATATAAATGTTTTATCTTGTATATGCAAATCGGTAAAAGTACATGAATAATTTATTCGTAGTATGGGCCCAAATATGTAGCAATGCGTTTTACAAGTGGTTGAGAAAAGGAATTCGAAGAAAAAAAAAGTTTCAAAGAAAAGGAAGTACAAGAAAATGAAATCAATTTTAAAATGAAAAGTCAAAGGTGGGTTCAAAGATAAAAACTTAAGTAATATGAGAGAAGAGTCAAGGAAAGAGTTAAGGTAAGATAGAGTTAGGAGTTAGTAGGGAACCAATACTCCCGTGATGACGGTTTGGTGAGCGGTTGGGTGGAAATTGTTCGTAGCAACAACTTGGTGAGCGGTTATGGTCTAGAGATGTAGGGATCACATGTGGCGCCGAACTGGTAAGTGGTCATGTTGTGGTATGTTGGGTCATACGTGGTCTAGCAAATGGTCAAGCTATGACTAGTCTTTCCCGTAATGTCGGTCGGGAGCTTGATCATAAGAAAAATCACCCTAGTTTTGGAATAAACATGTAATAAGTGGGCAAAAGAGATATTAAGACAAGGAACCAACTGTCCATGTTTTATTATTATTATTATTATTATTATTATTATTTTTAAAAAAATAACTTTTATTTATTTGTAGTTTTTATTTTATTTTATTATTATTATGGGTGACAAGTTATAATTTGTTGAGTGCTTGTATGACATTTGAAGATTTCCGTCAAAAAAATTAAACAAAAGTTGAGTGCAAGAACCTATTTTTTATTTTTGCGTAACGGGGAGCTCTTACAACATTTTGGAATAACTTCACAAAATGATATCGAATTATACGCTGTTTTGAGATGATGGTACTAAACTAGAAAACGTTTCAAATTGGAGTATCCAAGTTTCTAAACGTCTCACTTAAGGATATCTCAGTTTCTAATTCATAATTTTAAGACCTATGCTTTGAACGTTTGAAAATCAAGATCTCTGTTTAGCTTTTTCATCGCATTGGGGATAAAAAAGAACCTAAAAAAAACAATAGTATCCCTTACATAAAAAGATTTTTTAAGGGGACATGTGTCGCCTTCTATTTGGGTATGATGTCGCAACACCGTTGAAAATTTAACAAAAGATAGGCGAAATGACCTATTTAATAAAAGTTCTAGTATTAGGAAGTAAATTGATAAAATTTAAACCTTAGGGATCGATTTGAGAAACAATGATACCTTGAGAACCTTTGAAGCATTTTTCCCTTAAAAACAATAACCTTCACTAATTTTTGCATACCTTTTTGTCATCCTAAGCCTACTTAAGGAAATAAAAAACTTGGCTTCCATTAGAACAAAAGGGGCAATATTTTTCTCTTCCTTTTTTGTTTAGTACTCTTGTGAAAGCAATATTCTAATAAATGCTTTCCTTCTATATCAAAAAAAAAATAAAAAAAATATTGTTTTCTTATGAGGTAATTACCTTTTTCCTCTTGAATTACCAGTTATTGTCAATATGCTACCACGAACTGACACTTTGACCAAAAAAGAACATGCAACTACCATTTTTGTACCTTTACCCCTTCAGTCAAATTCGTGATAAGACTCAAATACCTAACTCAATTTTCAAATTTACATATAATACCTTAAAATTAAACAATTAAAAGAATAAAAGAAAAATAAAAAGGAAAAGGAAAAGTGGCAGCCACCCCCTCTATTTTATATAATTACTGTTTGAGGGTATTTCTATCTTTAAACAAAATTCAACATTTAAAAATTGAATATTCCGTCTAAGTTAACGAGATTCCCTAATGGAAGGAGTATAAAGGTACAAAAATGGTAGTTGCATGCTCTCTTTTGGTTGATGTGTCTTTCGTGGTAGCATGTTGACAATTGCCGGTAGTTCATGGGGGAAATGTAATTACCCCCTAATATAAATTTTTGTGCAAAAAGCAACAGACAGTCACCAATAGAAATAGAGAACACATGAGGAAGGGGGAAATAAATATAAAAACAAGTATGAACTACAAATAACCTTTTGCCATAGTTTGATGGGGAGAATTAAACCGTATTTGAAGACATATTCAAATGAATCCATATCTTCTGAACTAGGAAGACTTACTCACCCACTCTGTCATGCATAGATGTGTAGAACCAAAGACAAGATAAATTATCATTAGTTGAAGACAAGCAAACAAATTAATTACAAGAATATATATAAGATGTTAATATGTATCAGAAAGGTAGAACACTATGATCCATAATCAGAGTTACGAATATCGACCAACCTCGATTCTCTGGAAGTCCCTGTGCAGGAACCACCATGGACCCCTTTTTGATAGTAATCTGAAAAAATGGATTACAAATTAGTCAAGAAGCACGAGCAGAAAACAGCAAAGATCAAATATACATAAGCAGAGCAACACTTATAGCATCTACAAAAGTCTTCAGTAACATTGACAGGCCAACAGTGAATAATGCCAACAATAACTAACTTTTGAAAAGTTGATTACAAATAAAAGTTTATATCATTAGTAATATAGGGTACTGGACCAAATATTAATAGAAGAACTAAAAAAAATATGCTTTCACATCACTAAACACCAGGAATATGACGAGCAGAGACATGCATAATAAAAATACTCATCAACAACTGCACATCGGTCCCTTGCCTACTGTCAGGATATTCAAAAAGAGCATATAACTTATGGAATGAAAGAAAATACTCATAATATTGTAAATTTTACCTCGCAAATCCTGCCATTGTTCGTAGGCCCATAAAGAGTGTCAACCCCAACCAAACCCCAGGAAGACCAATAATTGAAGGAGCATAGAGCAAAAATACTGAACATATTGCCCCCACTGTCATCTATAAAATCAATTAAAAATGTCAGGGAAGCAATATGTACAACTAAGGATATCTCAAAGAAGTTTTAACTCTTAATAAGCCAGGCTTACCATCGACCAAGCTGCATATGGGAAGTCTGAAATACCATAATGGAGACCATCAAAAATATACGCCAGTGCATTTAAAGGTTGACTAGCACTAACAAACTGTCACAAATTTTAGATGAAATCATTAGAAATATGCAAAGGCACCAACAGTTATAACAACTTTAAAGCTATAGAAAAATTAAACAAATTGCAGAACAAAAGTGTCCAGACATACCAATACCCCAGTTCTAACAATTTCTAAAACTTCAGCATCCTTGGTGAACACGGTAGCCAAAGAACCAAAAGATACACCCAGAATTGCAGACAAGGAAATTCCAGTGACCAATCCTATCTGGAAAAACATGCCACATCAAGTCCTCAACAGAATCTATCCAAATTTTTGTGCATCAGACACTCGGAATACAATGGAGAAGCATACAAGATATGCTTACCTTTAATACAAGGTGTGTAATGTCCTTTACAGCCCCGTAGTCACCTTTAGATAAAGAACTCGCAATCAGGGCCTACAAATAGATCCAATTTAGAAGTCAACAAAAATACAATCTAGTCTGTAGGTATCCTGATAACCAAATGTAGCATCTCCTAGTAAGTGAACTACATATTCTTAGAGAGTTGCTTGGAGGAGAGTAAATTCCAACAATTAAATGCAGAAAGATACATTTTTCCTTTTCGTTAGAGTAAAATGTTTTCCCAAAGGTCCTTATCACATATTTTCCATTCTTCAACCAGTTGGCAGACTTTCCCTGTGTTTATGTATAATCTACTGCAACAGTGTCTTATTTTACCCACAGTCAATCCGCAGAGCTGATCATTCCAACCAAATAGAAATTGAATGGATGATGATAGCATGGGAACAAGTAAATAAGAATGTTATGACAACATATCAGAAATCGTTTGAAGAAAGAATTTAATACCTGACCAGATGCAGCAAGTGCATCTGTAAGGAGGGATACGGCTAACCATACTTGAATACATATCTGATGTGCAGCCATAGCTACCGGACCTTGACGAGCAGCCATCGATGTCCCCAATGTCATGGTTGTAAGGACAGCAAGAGTTCTTCCAAGAAGAAAGCCACCTACAGCAGCCAATAATTGATAAGCGGAGCTATTGAAATTCATTTGAAGGAGAGAAAAAGGCCTAACATGTTCCATCAGCAAACTAATGTCAATTTTTTTTTTTTGAAAAGAATGTCAATTACTATCATAGTAGCATACTAACACAAATGTGCAACTGATCGAAACAAAACTATAGTCATATCAACCTTCTAAATATTTAAGGAGTAAGGAGAGACTTGTTTGGGGTGAAAGAAAACCAAAAAATAGTGAAACATTGCACCATCCAAAATCAATGTACTGTTCCATCAGCAAACTAATGTCAATTACCATCATAATAGCAAAATTCATGCAAATGTGCAACTGACTGAAACAAAAGTTTAGTCATATCAACCTTCTCCTTATAACGAGAGACTTATTTGGGTTTTTTTTTTTGGTGGGGGGGGGGGGGGGGGGGGGGGGTTGGGAGGAGGGAAGGAATGTTAACCTTTCTAAAAATATTAGTGAAAAAAAAAAATAGAATCAAGAGAGTTAATACTGAGAAAAATACAAAGAACTTACCCGATTTTAAATATCCACCAAACTGAAGTGATCCCATCTTTGGAGGCAATAATATAGCTCTCTTGTTTAATTGCCAGATCAGTAAGGAGGTAACAATGTATCTGAAGCATAAATTTTCAAGCATGATTGTTGTAAAATAAGGCCAAAAAGGAAGATAGACGAAGAAGTAAATAAATCCAGAAAAGCACATACTGAGACACAACAGTGGATATGGCTGCTCCAGTTGCACCCAATTGAAAATAATACATAAGAGTGGGAAACAAAAATACAGCTAATAGATTACCAATGCCTGCATACAGAACAAAAAATGAATTAGCAGAAAGAGAAGCACAAGATATGAAGAAAAACAGAACTAGGATCTTGATAAAGAGTCAATTGGAAAAAACAAAGGTAACAAATTGGAAGCAACATACAGAAGTCACCAGATAAAGATGACACTAAAAATATAAGAACTTCTCATACATTCTTATGTTTCTAGAGAGTTGCAAACAACTAAGTCTAGAGACCAACATCAACTTCTTGCTTTTCAGTGCTAAACATCTTGCACTAAAATCTGTCTCACTTTCTCGATGGAAAATAAAGTCATTATTAGGATGAAGGGCACTGATGCAGATGCCCAGACAGATACCCAATAATGGGGACGTTGAAAAACTACACATTGATTTCATTATTTTTTTATTAAGTTCCTTATTCTTCAACATAAAACAGTTTCCTCATATGCAATAGTTGGGCAACGTCTCCATAGCTTGCTTCGCCAGAACCCTTTTATTGTTAAATGGATGAGATGTATCCATCTAAGTATAACCCTTGAATCTAAAATAAGACGATAAATATCACTAGGAACCTAGAAACCACGGAGAAACAATAGTTCCACCCCCTCCCCAACCCGAAAACAAACACAAAAAAGGCCCTTAAGCCAAACAAAAGAAATATGATGCGACTTAGATGATGATGAAATGAGCATGCATTTCACAAGGCATGCCATTTGTTCTTTTTATTCCTCAATCCAAAACATACGAGAAACCATTAGAAAGCAAAACCAAAAATGTAAATGCAAGGCACAAAATAACTTGGTAAAAGAAAAACTAACATGCTTGAGTATTATGACATAGGATATGAATGTTTGTTTAGTCTATATAAGAAGATATCGTTGTCAACAAAAGTGTTACTACACTAATTAAACCCAAACACTTGCCTAGACAAAAAACGGGAGTTTTTGTATCCTTAAAACCACGGAAAACACCCTGAAGAGCCAAAGACACCACAACTGCAGGAGCACCAAGTGCTCTAAGTGAAAGAAATCGTTGTGCTGGAATGCGCATGGGCGAAGCCTGTTTAGAAAATGACACCAGAAAAAACATATTCCTTGTAAATAAATAAGAGTTCATTTGCCTGAGAAAAAAAAAAGACAGATCTACAAGAAAATAAAGGACAATTAAAATCCTGTAATTACCTAGTAGCCCTATAGACCGAAGTCCAAATGCACTATACCCGATAGAGTGAGAAAATATACATTCATAAACAAAAATCTATAATGACTAATGCATATTTTAACATACATATATACACATTCATATAAAAACTTCATACATATTTAAACTCTCTCTCTCACACACACACACACACACACACACATATATATATATATATATAGAGAGAGAGAGAGAGAGAGAGAGAGGGAATGTATGGGTGTGCATGTGTCTTCATGTACGAGTATGCACCTACATGTATGCATCAGTATAAAGAGAGGGAAGGGAGGAGGCTGTGATTAAGAATCGTATTATGTAAACCTAAGCATGTGCTAAAACTTACTGATGATATACCCATCAAATCTAGAAACTTTCCAGATCCCAAATACAAGGCTAAAGCCTCAATAATACCAATCCCAACTGCTAAAAGTAAAGCTGTAGACACTGAAGCTAGTTGCTTTCTTTCAGGTACTCCACTAAATGGTTTACCATTAGTACTGCCTTTTAGACAACCCCCTTCTGTTCAACAATCAGAAAAAATTAGTACAGAACATGAAGATATTGAGTCAATAATATGCCTAAATTTATAATAAAACCAGACTCAAATACAAGTTCAACAGAAACAGTTAAGGCATCAACCATCAATTGTACTTCACCTGAAGTGGAATCTTCGCGTGCATTTTTTGAAATGTCTTCAGCAACAAAAGAAGTAGCAACACTAAGGAGAGGAATATTAAATAGCTTTGATACGTAGTTAAAAATATTTGTGGAAACACCAGCTGAACCCAACTCCACAGGACCTATGGGAATAATGGGAAAAAAAGAAAAGAAAAAAGGAATGGGTTAAAGCTCCATAGCTACAAATGCAAAAATAGAGATTAGTTTCAGCTTTGATAATTCTAAAGTCAGAACTGATGCAAACAGAAATGAGCTTGAGGTTGATTAAATTCAAGTTTTCCAAAATACTGATCAACAAATTCATTTATGGTTTTCTAGTGACTTCCTGCCACAACATTTGAACAACTTCAGTTTGAGAACAATAAAACCAGCCATTCAGTAGGTAAATACATATCATGATTTCTTATATTACCTAATACTTAATTGTCCATTAAATTACTTCTTAGCATACCTTACCATTTTTAAAACATTAGAGATGGCAATGGCCATCTGAATTAGCAATTCAGAAAATTTTCATTTTAAATAATTACTTCATGCTTAAACTCAATATTACTATAACATAACCTCGCAAAGGATGCTAATCTTTCTCAGTGTCAAAGGACAAAGAAACCAAATACATCACATATAAGTGACCAAAAAATAATCAACAAAACACAAGATATCATCATGGAACAAAATATATATATATATATATATATATATATATATAAACCACAATGTACCTAATCTACCGATATAAGCAGTCTCCATCAGCTGTGCTAAGGGTTCAAGAGCCTGTCCAGCAATGGCAGGCAAAGAAAGCATTAAAAGTTCACGCTTGACATCTTGAGACTGTGATTGACGGACAGGAGTTCCTGTCAATTCACTGCAAACAAATTAAGAAAATTGATACTAGTACATAAGAATCATTATATGAAAAAACAAAAAAACAAAAACAAAAACAAAAAACACAAAAAAACAAAAAAACAAAACTTTTAAAGAAACCAAGCATAATAACATCTCACACAATATGTAGTGAATCAATAATCTAAAGGCATGCATATTATGGTTAGCATGTTGCTTGCATATCACTGCAGACATCTTCTTGCTGATATACAACTCAAAAAGAGGGTCTCGACCATACACAAGCACACGCACAGAGACAAAAAGAGAGAAAGATAATCCTAATATTTATTTTCTACCAGTTGCCATATCAAACAACTTTAAATAATGTCAAATGGTGATAATCAGGTCTATAGCTCTCAAGAGGCTATACCCCCTATGCATGAAGGCCACATTTAGTTAAGAGCTCCATCCAGTAACCCACTGAGATTAATATCTAAGTCTCCTGTCCACCTTAGAAGTTTTATGTACCAGCCTTGTGCTCCCAGCTTTTAATGCAAATCTTCTTCAGCGGAAAAAGAAATTTTGTGTAATGGTTACTTCTAAAATGTTACATGCAGACTCAAAATATAAGTAAAAATTGTTTCCCAATACCACCTTAACGTGTTCATTAAAAGATGGATTAGGAATTGGAAAAGTGCCATCCCAACACAAAGAAGGGGAGATGGGGAAATGAGAGAGAGGTTACAATATAAAAGCTATGACATTTACATTACCACTCCATAGTATTAAGTTGAATGGTTTCACTATAAATCAGAACTGCCCAGAATATATATATACACACACACACTTAGGAAAAGTAATAGCAAAACAAAACTAGAAATAAAGGGGGTAAATGTGGGACAGACAACTTAAGTCAAAATGTTTTCAGGCCCGAATCATGTGTTACTTATTTTCATATTACTGTCAAGTATATTTCAGAAAAAACAATTCATAATTACATGCTGCACTATTGTGCCTATGTCTATATGAAGAGGTAAGTAATATGGATAAGTAACATTACAAAAATTGAAACTAGAGAATTCAAAGCCTCTAATACATGCCACGGTCAAGGAAATACACATACCATCAGAACTATAACAGTTCGTATGTACAAATAGTAGGATAAAAGGATTAAGGTCTTACGGAGTAGTGTCCTCCCCTGAACTGCACAAGACCTCTTCTTCCCCTACAGCCAATCTTTCTTCCACATCAGAGGCACCCACATCACAATCTGAACTCAACTGGCTACTGCACACATTAAACCTGGGTTTTCTCCGACGGGTCAACAGCGGTGACAATAGTGTTCTACGCCTTGAAGACAAATGGCATTTCCCCACTATGTCTGCATTGCCTATCCCCTTCCTATCAATTGGCACAGAGGAATTACGAACATTGCCACATCGCGATGAAGATAATGGCCTCGTTGGTTTCGTAATAACACCCTTACTCAATCGGGTGGCTGACATCGTTATCAATTCTTGTTATTTCTTACAAAATCAGAATAAGCGCCTAAAAATCCAAAAATAAATTAATAAATAAATCACCAAAAAATATGCGAGCGAAATATTAGAATCAGATTAATTATTACATTTTGACATTCAGAATTGTTCTAATTACACGAAAGATGGTCCAACAGAGCAGCAAAATTCGAGAAAATCCAAACTTTTAAACACTGATGAAAGCATTGGTTAAATTCAAACATCCCAAAACGCACACAAATTACGAAAAATTAAAATCTTTAAATTCTAAATTACATTTCAATTTGTTCAGGATTAGCGTAACGAGAGCACAGTCGAAACACATGAAAACAGAGTGTAAGACACAAAACCTCAATTACGGCGAATTATAACGAGAACACAGCGTAGGGAGCCGGAAATGCGTCAACTTCACGTTGTTTAGAGCGTAAGGGTCCCGCGGGAAAGCAAAGTACGGCGCTAGAACACGAAAAAGGTTGGCAGAGCCCTCTGTTTGGTTCCCTGGAAAAAAGGAGAGAAAAAGCGAAGGAAAATGGAGATCATAAATAGGAGATGTAGTGAAAGAGAGAAAGGAATTTACCTTTCCTTTCCTTCGAAAATTAGGGCTTTAGTCGCAGAGGGAAACGAGGAAAGGGAATCGCCCTCGTAAGGTTCGCAAGTTGTTCAAAACACTGACACTCCGCCTCCACTAACTATGAAGAATGTTGGCGAGAGCGGTTTATACATGAATGCAGTTCCATTTTTTTTAGTTTGGCCCGACCGCCATATTATCTATCCCATATGACTTCAATATATTGCGATAACGTGGCATTCACTTAAATGGGAGATCTGTCACAATTTTATTGGATTTGACATATCATATTAATAGAATTTGTTAAGTTAGGAAATGAGATTTGACTCTATAAAGTAATTTTTTTTTTTTTTTTGATATACTTCGTGAACCTCTAAATTCATTTTGATACTACAAAAAGCAAGTGACGAATCCATTCATAAGCTAGCAATGGCCTGGAGTAAAAAAATAAAATTCTTATGCTTCGATTGTTTCAGCGTAAAATGGTTTTTGGAAAATAATTTCATCATTTTCCGGTGATTGGTGGGGACGAAAGTAATAGTCAACCGGAAAATGATTTGTGCTTGACAAACAATGCTTAGTAAATTTCGAAAAATGATTTACTCTTTTTAAAAGCGTAAATTATTTTCTCCAAACGGCAGACGCATTCGACCATCTTTTAAACGATGCAGTCGACCACCACCAGAATCTGGTTGGTGCTGAAATTCGACAACGTCCGGCCACCTTTTTTGAAATTTAGTCAGCCCATATTTCGGTAACCAGAATGGTCGAATTTCGGCCATTTGGCCCGAATCTTACCAGAACTGCCGGATTTCGGCCTACTAGTCGGGATCCGGTCGTTCTGACCAGATTTTGTCGCAAATGACCAGATTTTTGCCACCTTCACTGGAATTCAGTCAACCTAGATTTCGATGAAACTGTTCGGATTCCGGCCTTTATCCCGAAATTCGGCAACAGTAGCTAGAATTTAGTGAAAGTGGCTGAAATCTTGCCGATAAGTGACAGAATTTCATCACCGGTGATTTTTATATTATTTTACATTAATGTTTCTATGTTGTGAATAAAAATTGGTTTTTATTAGCTGATATGATTGAATGAAAATAAAATATATATATATTTGTAATTTTTCGTACTCGTCAAACACCAAAAAATGTTTTCAGCGAAAAACATTTTTTTGAAATTATTTTACGATGGAAACTATTTTACGTCGAAACAAACAGAATATTAATAAATTGTAAGACAAGTCATTGAGACAAACTTTGTGTACAAGTACAAAACATAAGAAGAAAAAAGAAGTTAACAATAGGCTTAGCTGCTCAGGCTACATGAGAAATGTAAAAAATTAAAAAAAAAATAATAATAAAAAAGTGTCATTCCAACTCAATTGTGTGATGGAAGCCAAGAAATACATGAGAAAATGAAACGAAGAAGTAAAAAAAATTTAAGGGTTAGTTTGGCAAACCACTCAAATTTTTCTTCTATTTTTTTTTTCACATTTCTCAAAAAAAACATTCTAACACTTTTACACTTTTTATATCACATCAATCATTTTTTATTATTATTCAAATAAAAAAACCTACTACAAAACAAAACTTTTTCAATTTTTTATAAAATATTCCTAAATTTTATATCACATCAATCACCTTTTATTACACAACACACAAACATTTCACAACTCAATTACTTACCAAACAAGCCCTTAATGTTAAGAGGTAATGGCTCCTATGACCTTGCCTCTTCTCTAATGCTAATAGCCCACTTGACCCACCATCTTCTTCTTTTTTTCTTTTTATTTATTTTTTATTTTATTTTAAAGTCTATAGGACAAGTTACTAAGACAAACTTTGCGTACAAGTACAAAACATAGGAAAAAAAAGTTAACAATAGGCTCATTTTACATAGGAAATGTTAAAAAAAAGAAAGAAAAGAAAACGTCTTAATCCAACTCAATCATGTGGTGAAAGCCAAGAAGTACATGAGAAAATGAAAATGATAAGTAAAAAGTTTGAGATAGTATTTGTAGAACCAAGAAGTGCAAGAAAATTATCCTCTTAATTTTTTTGAGCAGAAAAAAATTAATTTGAGATTTCAGTTGAAGTATTTTGAACTTGATATGCATAATAATTCGAAATTGCAAAACTTGTCTTTTATTATAGAAATATGTCAAGGATTGACAGAGACAGAAAAATCAAAGACATACCACCTTATTGAGAGATTAATTAGTCATGTTTTAAAGCTTCCAGTATTTACAGTGATTACCGAACGAGCATTTTCAGCTATGAAAGTTGTTAAAATAAGACTTCGCAACAAAATGGATGATGAATTTCTTGCAAATGGTTTAATTGTCTATATTGAAAGGGAAATTGTTGAGAGCTTCAATTTAGATTCGATACTTGATGATTTTGTTTCTCTAAGATGATATAAACTAGATTTTTAAACATTTTATATTTCTGTCCTTTTGTACTAGCTTGTGCCTGTTTCATTGCTAATATATTAATTTTGGCACATATTTATGAACTTTTATAATATGCTTTTCGTGATACACATTGTGTGACAAATTACTCAATTTTTATTTTAAATTGTGTTTATCTTACTTTTAGTTTAACTCTTTCAATCACAATTATCTAGCTTTGCCACTGTAGTGAAACAACCGTAAGAAAAGGTTTTGTTTGTTAATAATTTTTAGAGAATTTGTTTATATTTTGTTTGAAAAAAAATTCACATTCCGTGTTTTGGATGGTTTGATATATGAGAAATATTAGACTTCTCAAAATTTTCTTCCAAAATTTTATTCCCAAATGATATGTCATAATCTTATGAGATAATGATATATTTCTCAAAATGATAAATCATATGAAATTGTGACACATCATTTAGGGACTAAATTTTGATTTTTTTTTTTAAATGTGTAGCATTTCCCTTTATATATCTTAGAATATGCTTTTTATGGAAAATTATGTCTCATTTGGAGAGCCTATATATCTCGTGTCTCATTCACAGGCCCACGCTTGTGAATCTTGGGATATGTTTGCCATAGGGATAGGTAGGTCCCATTTACGGGATCGAATATGTAAATGTCAGAGTTGTAGCCGCCATTTGGGTCACAGCTACAGCTGTTGCTCGCTGATTGGGTTGTATTACTTCAGATTCACGCTTATTATCTAACATGTATATGGGCCTAACCTATCTGAAAAAAAAGGAGAATGTATATGGGCCTCTTTTCTTCTTTTGCTCCATTGGAGAGATGTGGGCTGCCTCAATTTTAATATTTTCTTTGAAGTAATCCAATTTCAGCAGGATTTTTTTTTTTTTTTGTTTAAAGAAAAATTACTGATTTTATTGATAACAAAAAATCAACCGGGGCAATAAACTCTACAAAATCAGAGATGAAGACTTTGATAAAACAATCTCACGAATACAATCTATCCAAGTACTATGATTAGTATTGTGAGATCCTACTTGTGCTAGAATACAGGCAGCCGAATTTGCCCTTCCTTTTGTATGGTAGGTTTGCCAACTATGAAATCCTGCAAGAACTGCGTGAATATTTACAATAATATTTTCATACTTGCTCCAATTCTCACATGTATAGTTAATGGCCTGTAGCACAAGAAGAGAATTTCCCTCCAAAATAATTCTTGTAAAGCCCTGGTTCCTGCAGAATTCTATCATTTGAAACACCGCCAAAGTCTCTCCAACCATTGGTTCAACTGAGATATTTACTGGTAGACAGAAAGCAGCATTCACCTTCCACTGAAAATCCCGTACAATACCTTCATAACCCAATCTTCCATTTTTTTTTTTTTTTTTTTTTTATTATTATTATTTTTTTTGATCAATGGCAACATCCCAATTTGCCTTGTATGTGCTAGTTGGTGGTGATTTCCACACAATATCTTCAGCAATAGCACCCGTATCCTCGGCCTCATGCACCAACGTAACAGGCTCCTGAGCTCCTTTATATTTTGCTATGTGGTTTTTTGCTATAAGGATCCAAGTCGTTTGAGTGAAGAAAGTTCCCCCCATGAACGAAGTTATTTCTCCAAAACCACAATTGTCAGGCCACCTCAGCATAAAAATCAACTTCATTAGGTCTAAACTTACCAAACAAGTATTCCAAAACCTCCACAAACGAGTTACCTGATATAGTGCACTTTTGGATCTTCATTTCACAACTCCCCCAAACATCATAGGCTGAAGGACACGTCCATAACACATGAAAAATAGTTTCCGGTTCTGATTTGCAGAAAATATAGGACGTATCCAAATCCATGTCTCTTCGATGTAAATTATCCCTCGTGGAAAGGATATTATGACAGTGGAAAGGATATTATGACAGGACCCTCCAAAAAAAATTTTAAGAGGATTAATTTTGCACCTTCATCCCCCATATCTTCTTCCACAAGCTATGCAACTCAGACTGATCGAACTGAGCATTTACCACATGTAGCTTCTAGTCGATCCTTTTCCATATGATAAGCACTGTGCACAGTGATGTCCCCTGTGGTAGTCCCCCGCTAGATCAACGTGTCCTTGTCACTATGAAAAAAAGCAAATTCTGGACGGTTTAAAATCGTCCAAAAATGCAAAAAAAACCGTATGGAATCAATTCCAAATAGTTTTTTCTAATATAATGTCGCTAAATAAATTTATGGACGGTTTGAACAAAACCGTCCGCAATTACAGACGGTTTTGCTCAAACTGTCCAAAATAGGTTCTGGACAGTTTTGAGAAAAACCGTCCAGAATTTATTATTATTTTTTAATATAATTATTATTTTTTTCGTCCACAGAAAATTAGCTTCCGTCACCATTGATATTAGCTCCGGTCACCACTGAAATTAGCTCCGGTCACCACTAAAATTAGCTCCAGTCACTACCGAAAATCTGCTCCGGTTATCACCATCCACAATCCAGCCTCTCAGTTGCACCAAACCCCCCACCGAAACCTAGAAACACCGAAACCCAGAAACACGAAACAACCTGGATCATCGAAACAACCCAGAAACACCGAAACCCACCCCAATTACCAACCCATTAGCTCCAACCCCAAACGACCCAGAGCTGGTTTCGACCGGAAATCCCGACGTTCTAGCCAGATACCCCGAAAATCCACACACAGAAACACAACCCAGAATCACCGAAACCCACCCCAATTACCAACTTGTTAGCTCCAACCCCGAACGACCCAGAGCCAGTTTTGGCCGGATCCAGCCGAAAATCCCGGCATCCTCGCCAGATCCGCCGGAAACCCACGCACACCTGCGTGGGTTTCACAGATTCGGCCCTCCATCTCCGGTACTCTCTCCCACCGTTCCAGTAGTCCCGATCCCGCGGTTCTGTCCAGATCCTATCGCTCGTCTTCATTCGCCAGCCGAATTGAGAAGAAGAAGATCAACGAGACCTACACACCCTGCCTCTTGGGAATTCTTGGGCAAGTCTGTGAATAAAGTAATGTGATATTCGTTGATAAATTTGAAAGAGACGGTTGAGATGTGGGGTGTTATTTTGTGGTGCGGATCGATGACATGGAATTAATAAGGATGAGTTTTAGTTTTTGAAATTTCAGACGGTTTCATTTAAATCGTCTGTAAATTTTGTAGACGGTTTTATTGAAACCGTCTGAAAAATAATTTCCAGACGGTTTTATTTAAAACCATCTGGAAATTTACAGACGGTTTCATTAAAACCGTCTGGAAATTTATATTTTTAGACGGTTCATCTAAACCGTCTATAAATTTACAGACGGTTTTTTTTAAACCGTCGTAATTTATTTTTTTATGGACGGTTTTCAAAAAACCGTTTATAAAAATTTAATTTTAGACGGTTTTTAAAACTGTCTAGAAAAAAACCGTCCAAAATTTGCGTTTTTTTTTTTTTTTGTAGTGTGTGGCCATACCTACTCAGTGAGATTTGTGAAATAATATCTGCTTCCGGTTGGCTTACAAAAAATAGAATAGATAAGTTGCCTGTTCCACCAATGAGAGTTCGGGTCAATCAAGCTACTAACCAGAGACGGAGGGAGGGGGGGGCTGGCAGGGGCCATGGCCCCCCCCCCAATTTCCTTGAAAATTTTTTTTTCTTATGTTAAAAAAAAATAAATATATATATATATATATAAGTTAAAAAATTAAAAATTTAGCCTATTGGCCCCTGTCAATAATTTTTTTTTTCCACTGGCCCCTGCTCATAAGAACTTCTGGCTCCGTCCCTGCTACTAACCATAGCATCTGCATGAAGTGTAACTTGTGGAGATTGAATTGCATGAGTAGTTGGGGTGGGAAGCCATTTATCATGCCAAATTTTCACATCTTCGTCATCCCCAATTCTCCATACTAGTTATTCTTTGAGAAGATCTCTAGCTCTAGAAATTCTCTGCCATGCAAAAAAATGTTTGTTTTCAAGATTGGCCTCCAAAAAATTTTCCCTAGGAAAATATTTAAATTGTAAAATCTTGCCAGCTAAACTGTTAGGATTCTAAATAAGACGCCATCCCCATTTAGCAAGTAAGGATTTTCAAGCAGAATGCTAAGTTTCATTAATGATAATAATATGTTAGTGTTAAATTGGGACAAGGATCATCTCCAGTTCAAATGATAATAATATTAGCTTTGATAAATTTTTCTTATTAATGTATTTACCACAGATGAGTGATTGTAATTAGGGTTAAAAATATCCAAGCTAGACAATAAGAGTAAAATATAGAGTGGTGAATATAGTGATGATGCTAGTGTTTATAAGCATACTGCATCATTGCAGAATATATAGTATAGAATACCATATAATTAGACATTCCATTTGTTATATACTTATATCCAATAATTAATTGGGTGAATGATATATACGACATGCACTATATAGTAACGATTGCCGTGGATCATCTCACCCTCGACATGAAAAAAGCAAATCCATTGAAATTGATCTTGAAACATCAAATGAAAACATGCTAAGCTATTTGGACCCACTTATCATATCAAAACATTATTCCAAAAAAAAAAAAAAATGCTAAAATATTTGCACCAAGTCCGAACTGGATTGGCTCCAAATTAGGGAGGGTCCCCCAATAATGCTCTAGTGGCTCAAGATATAAGACTCATTTGTTTAAGTAGATAGATTCTAATAAATGAGTGTGAAGAGTAATATTACTTTTTATATTATATTATTAAATATATAATATGAACAAATCAGAAATCCCAATAACCCTAATAACCCTAACACGTAGACTAAAGCAAGTTTTACGAGTGATAAAATCTTAGATGAGACTCATGAGAGTACTAACAATAAGAAATTAACGATTAATTGGACGTTTGCTCTATTTGACAACGACTAGACCTGACCTTTGCTTATTATGTGCAAGTTTGAAGTCAGTTTATAGATTATCTTCGCCAGATGCAGCTCATTGAGTATTATGTTATATTAAAGCATCTCTGGGACAAGGCATGTTCTTTTCTTCTTCTTCTAATTTTCATTAAAAGGCCTTTTGTGATTTCAATTGAGCTAGTTGTCCTGATACACGTCGACCTATTACCGGTTATTGTGTTTTTTTGGGAGATTCCCTCATTGCATGCAAATCCAAGAAACAACAAACAATATCTAAATATTTTGTAGAGGCCAAGCACGGGTCTATAACTTCTACATGTTGTAAAATTATGTGGCTCTTCTCTTTGTTTCGTGATTTACATATTTCTCATCTTAAGGCATCTCTTTTGTTTTGTGACAGTCAAGCCGCCTTACGTATTGTTGCAAATCATGTATATCATGAAAGAACGAAGTATATTGAAATTGATTGCTATCTTATTCATGAAAAAAACAAAAAAAACAAAATTAGATAAAGCTTATATGAACTCTGCATGTTACTTTTTAACATCAATTTGCTGACATCTTTACAAAAACTCTTCTATGGATTTCTTTTATTCATCTCTTATCCGAGATGGATGTTCTTAATTATGTATACACTTCATCCTGAGGGGAAGTATCAGCAGATTAGTTAGTTAAGTTGGTTAGGTTAGTTTGATGAGCTGGATTAGTAATATTTCTGTTAATTCATTTGTTGATCAATACTTGTATAAACAGAAGGAACTATGCATCAAGTACAATAACGAGAATGCATTTTATTCGTCACATCACTTGCTCTTCTCTTTTTTTTTTTTACTATAATGTCAACTACAAGGACGAATTAAATATTTTTTATTTTTTTAAAGAAAACTTGAATGCTTTTATTACTGGCAACTTATGCATGGTTTAAGAGGAGTAATTTAAAAAATAAAAATAAAAAAAAAAAATAGAGAAGAAACGTGTAATAGAATAGGGAGATGATTGGGGTACAACCCCTTTGTACAACTTTGGCACAACCCACTCACAATGAGGTGGGGCCCATACACGTGAGCCCCACCTCATTGTGAATGGGTGTTGTGCCAAAGTTGTGATGGGGTTATATATTTATCATTTCCCAATAGAATAACACCAATCACATCTCAATCTGAAGATACACCATAGTAGCATGTAGTTGTCACTTGGCAATTTGATTTGGCCGTTGGCAAACATTGTTTTTTTCGATGTGGCCGGTTTTATTTCTCAAAGTCTAATAGCCACTCAAGATAGGAGCTCAACAAAGCTAGACAACTAAGAAGAGGCCAGGATCCAATGATGGACTAGTTGAATCATTACTTGAGACGAACAAAGTCTTTGGAAATATGTTGGAAGAGACTAATAGACATGTGGCCACCATTGCCTCTTGCTTCAAGATTGAGGCGGCGGGAGCTACGAGGAGAAAGAAGATCTTCAATGAGCTTTTGAAGATATGAGGACTTCATAGGCCATAGAGAATCAAACAAGGATAATTACTTACAATTGATACCCATAAGTTAGATTACTATAACTATAAATATTACTATCATATATGTAGTAGGTGACATTGGTATTGGTTGATGAACTTTTAACTTTTTTATGCTACTAATTAGTTTTTTCTTGTTAGAATTTAATGCTAGTTTTTGGGTTTAATTGTGATCATTTGTAAAATCATTATATAAAAGTGATGAACTATTTTATTCCTAAGAAAACAAATATGTA
The DNA here is from genome assembly GCF_958979055.1 of Alnus glutinosa. Taxonomy (NCBI): domain Eukaryota; kingdom Viridiplantae; phylum Streptophyta; class Magnoliopsida; order Fagales; family Betulaceae; genus Alnus; species Alnus glutinosa. Next base: position 5,349,299 of record NC_084896.1, on the reverse strand, counting down.
TTATTTTGTTATAGATGAAAATATTAAAGTAGATTTTTTGAGGACCGGCTAGATTGGCGACAGGGCTCCTACAAAATAAGGAAAACATCAATAAAATATCGCTGGCCTCTGAGAGACTGTGGAGTCTCTGATGCTTAAATTAGTAAATGGCACTGAAAATGAACCGAATGGAATGAGTTTAAGGAGAAAAAAGAGAATTACCTGATTTTGAGAATGATGACCTCTTTTAAAGTGAGCCTCCCTGGAGGTGGTCCCTATTGAAGTGCCACCTAGAAGCTTGCTGTCTAACTGACTGGTGGTTATCTAATTATTTTTTCATGTAACAGGCTGCTTGAGTGGGACTATAATAATTTATATCCTCACTAAAAAATAAAGAAAATAAATCAAATAGTATATACAGTTTATATATTTGGAAATGAAAGAAAAATCACGATTTGTGTATCTAGTTGTTACTTTTATGTCATTTTTCAGTTTAATTTTTAAATAATTTTTGTAGGATGCCTAAAATAAACCAAACATAGAAATCTCATACATATTTTCAAGAATCCTATCAAATTCCTAATCATTCCCCAACGTGGGTTTGGTCACATGCATTACCGAAAATTCAAATTCCCCGAACCAATCATTCCAAAACTAAAGGGAAAAAAAAACTATAGATAGAGACTAATATGTAATAATGTCAAAGACACAAGTTAATTAGTAGAGAGAGAGAGAAGAGGATAGACAAAGAAAAGAAAGAAGAAGATAAATATAATCGATCCCTATCAATTTGAAAAAGTCCAAAAGATATTAAGAACCACATAAACAAAAATATCCCTCTCCATCGATCACCTCGCTATAAATGCCAACCATCTCACCCTCTTCCCACGTTCTTCGTTCGAATAGAAACCATCCTCAATGCCCTCACTTTGCTTCCACCGGCGATAATGCCATCGTTTGACGGAGATTGCTGCTTTCTTTGCCCAAACTTCTCATATAACTGCCGGTTCGTTTGCATATTTTATAACATAACGTATAAATTAAATGATTAAATTCATCTCTTCTTATTAGTCAATTGCCTTCATTCTTTCATACCAAAACATGACCTTACCAGATATAGGATTAACATTGATAATTCAATTAAGAGTAATGTAACTTAGTCTACTGTTATACGATTGTTATATAACTTGAATGATGTAGTAGTTTAAATCAGTTATTAATTTTTTATTTTTTTCAAGTGCTAATCTAATGGCTGATTTTTCACTAGGAAATGATCATTTTGTTATAAATGCATACCGTAAGGAATTTATAAGTTCATTTTGAATGCTTTTATTACTGGCAACTGGTGCCTGGTTTAAGAGGGTGCGGCGTAGTCCAATGGACCATAAGGCTCAAATAATTCAGCGAAGAATCCCTTCTTTCTTTTGGGGTTCCATCCCATGTCTTTGCAGAGTTGATCATTGTACCATATATGAAGAGCACCAATGCAGGATCTCCTGTAGTATTCCCCAGAGTATGTCTTCATGTATTTATCCCAACTACCCACATCTTTTTCCATCTCTTTAATGCTCGGCAGCTTGAATGTGCCGTCGAGAAGCTCTGCTAGCCACCGGCATCTCATCTCCGACGTGTACAAGTTTGAAACACTTTCCGAGAATCCAATCACTGCTAGCTGTGGAATTCTTGGATGAATGCATTCCCTGCAGATACATTGCAAATGTCATTTCCTCGATCTTTTCCACTACTACTACTTTCTAAATGCATGCATCAGTACTGCTTTAAAATTTCAAACCATTTCTTATTTTGCTTTTATTTTTCATGTTTATTTCATATTAAGCGAATTAAGTTTCAACTTCATATTTTGATTGCTATTAAAATCGGATGTTATGTTTAAAGAAATGAAAAAGAAAAACAAACCTGTAGAGGGGAACTGCTGCATTGGGGGATCCGGCTATATAGTCCTGAAAGGTGGTGGACACAAAAATATCTTTGAGCTTTTTATCACCCCTGAACCCAGTAGCCAAGATGACCAAATCAGTCTTCAGAGGTTGCACCTCGCCATTAACCAAAACACCTTCTTTGCAGAAGCTGAAGCTCGTAGCTTTTTTCAAAACGATGCTTCCCTCTTCAACGTTGTCATAGAATTTTTCTGGCACTGTGGAGATCAAACAGGAACTGATTTCTTGAAGGAAGCTGTGTTTTGGTACCATTCCAAACTTTGCCAGCCGAAGTTTCTTCTTTATATAGCTTTCAACGAATTTAGAGAATGCCCATCTCTGTTACATGATCAACAATTTCTAATAAGGAGAAAGAAATGTTTAGGAAACAAACATAAAGAAAAAAAAAAAATCATTTTACCAAAGGAGAAAGAGTTGTTGCCACTAGACTTAATAGGAAGCCTTCACCAGGTTTATGAACCAACAGCTCTGAGAAGCGATTAAGGTAAAAATTAGCCAGAGGCACGCCCCATGGAAGGTGATCAGGGACATTCCAATGTTCTGTCTTGTATAATACAGTACATGGATGTTTAGTGCCTGCAAATTAAGCGCAGTAAATCTGAGCAAAGGAGAACATAATTATAATTACTTTTCATGCATGAACCTACAAAAGTTTATAAATTCTCACTAGCTACAATGTGAGTACCCCTATACATTTTGGATGGAGATCACTGACAACAAAGAGTGCGAACAATTCGAACAGTAAATATTAGAGAGTTTCTATATTCGTTCCAGAAAGCTAACGATGGCTCTGATATGAACCAACAGTTCGGGCAGATAAATTTTATAAAGATTCTCACACATTTGTTGTTCAAATTATTAGCAATCGGAGCAGTAGATTGCTGGAAATATCCGGACCACAAGTTTTACATTGTAATTATGTAATTAAGTGAAATAGTGTATCTTACCATTAGCTATTGAGCATTCGGTAGAAATGTCCAAGGCAGATTTTTGTAACCCCACAACAGTGACTTGCTTCCCTTTGACGAATTCGGCAGCACTTTGATAATCCATGGCAGCGTAGTCCATGGAGTGTATCACCTTGCCATGGAATACTTCTGGGCCTTGGTTTGGAGGGAATTCTGGAACGTTTGGAACGTCACTGAATCTCCCGATGCAGAGGATCACGAAGTCCACTAGGTACACCTACATTTCCATTTGCTTAACAGAGTATTATATATTGTCACTCACGTTTAATATATATATGAAATTCATTGCGGTTATCTCTTGATTTCTACTCTGATTTATGATCAAATATTGTTAATCTGATTTGATATATTCAGTATGGTAACCCGATCTTAGAGACCGTTTAATTTAGCTCTGCGATTTTGCTAGGAGTGTATTTTTAAAAAAATGCACAATTTTAAAGGTTAAGCTGCTGTTTTAAAGGTCAAATCGCAATTTTACCACAGACTTAACTGAGTTTTTTCAAATTGCATGTTTTCAAATTGCTATTTTTTTTAAATCTTCCGGCACAGTTGCCGAATTCCGACTACCAGATTCCGCCTAAATTAGCCGGAATCTTGCTAGTACGGCCGGAATTCGGCACAAATGGTCGCCAGAATCGGCCAACCCAGATTCCGGTGAAACTGGCCGGAATCTAGCTGTACGGCCAGTTTGTCAGAATCTGTTTGAACTGTGCCAGATTTCGGCCAACTTTGTCGGAATCCGGCCAACCTAGATTCTGGCGAAACTAGTCGGAATTTGGCCATTGCCGTCAAATTCTGACCAAACTGGCTAGAATCCAACAACAGTAGTCGGAATCGGGTGAAAGTGGCCGGAATCCTGCCGGCCAGTGTCAAAATTTCGTCATTGGTAATTTTTTCGTACAAGCTAAAGACCCAAAAATATTTTGAAGGAAATCATTTTTTTTGAAAAATGATTTCGTTGAAATATTTTACGATGAAAAACATTTTAGATCGAAACAAATAGAGCATTAATGATTTTTACAATAATTATAATATCTATTTATACGAAATAATTAGTAGGTGAATACCATACAAATAAAATAATCAAATCAACACAAGAATTTCATTACAATCTATCATATGAAGAATAATCTAACAAGAAGTATATTCTAACTCGTACCTCAGTGGAAAGAGTAGGGGAATCCTCTGCTACAACCTTCCATTTCCCTTTAGAGCTGACCAATGGCTCACCGGCGCCACCCCACATGCTCCAAGATTGCATCTGTTCCTCCGGCGGGCCTTCATACTCGATGCTCACAACTTTGGTGTCGAATTTGATATGCTTAAGCAGATCAAAATGGCGAGCATAAGACTGAATATAGTCAAAAACTTGATGTTGGTTGGGGAACCCTTCCTCCACTGAAGAAGGCCATGGAAAATCTGAGAACTGATATGCTGCTTTTGGAGTTTGCAGCTTAGTGGTCTCTATGGTTTTAGTCCATGCTCCTCCGATGGTGTTTTTGGCTTCAAAAATGATCGGATGGAAACCCTTTGACAAGGTGTACTTGCAAGCCAGGAGGCCACTGATGCCGGCTCCGATAATCGCCACCTGCCTCTCCATTGCTTACCGTTTACAAGCTAGGATTGATCCTCGATCTATATATGAAATGATGGGAATTAGATGTTAAAAAGTTTGGGGAGCTGCTACAGGTACAAAGGCAAGCTTAAAAAAAGGCTTACAAACTGATGTGGTATATGATGTGGCGTATTTTTAATTGAAAAACTTAATAAGCCTATTTATAAACTTGACGTCAGAATTTACCGGTGAAGGAAAGAGAGATCCGGCGAGTTCACGGGGTGGTCGGCGACGTGGTGATCCGGCGCTCCCAACCCGGACCCCGAACACCGGCAACAGAGAGATCCGGCCGTCTACCCAGACCGGCGCTCCCGACCCAGACCCCCAACACCAGCAACAAAGAGATCCGACCGTCTACCCAGATCCCGACCACCGGCGAAAGAGAGAGCTTCGGCGAGGGCAAGAGAGACCCGGCGCTCCCGACCCTGACCCAGACACCACCGGCGACAGAGAGAGATCTGGCCGGTGTGCGTGAGTTTCCGGCCTGATCTCTCTTCCTCTCTCTCTTTCTCTGTCGCCGGATCTCTGTCGCCAGATCTTTTTCTCGCCGGTGTCCTATGGTTGCCGGATCTCTGTGACTTGGCTAGAGCAGTGCAGTTGAGGAAGATTTAATGAATTTTTTAATTAATAAAATGCCACCTCATATTCCATGTCAATTTGTAAACTTATCTTTGTAGAAGTTTGTAAGGACCTCCGGCATTCTTCAAAAGTTTGAGATAGTCTTTGAAGAACCAAGAAGAAAGCGCACGAAAGATTATCCTCTTGATTTTTCTTGGCATTTTTTTTTAAAAAGCCGTTATTTTTATAGATCTGCGCACCATCACTGCAACTAGTCTGCACGTCTTAACACGTGGAAAAGTCAAAATAATCCTTGAAAGACACATGAATGGGAACAAGAGCACCTGGCATCGCTGAAATTAATGCTCTTATTTTTATTTATTTAAGAAATAGGTGTATTTTTTACTCTAAAAAAAATAAAAAATAAAAAATACAAAAAAATCCTCTTAACTTTGAACAAAACCGGTCAAAGATTGAGCCGAATAGAGCGGATAAGGCACGGCACCAAAATAATGGTCTCATTGTTAGCAAGGATACGGAAGGATGTACAAAGAAGTACAAGTGGGCAGCTTCAACATTTGGCTGGCCTTAATTAAATATGGCACTACGTGACACAATCAGATTTTTGACACTTCAGCCCACTTTTACTTATTTATTCCCTTCAGAGTCGGTTCATATGTTCCAATTATTTTCGGAAGAAAAGGAAACATACATATAATTCAGACCGTCCCTCTTTCTTCTTCTTTTTCTTCTTCTTCTTCTTTATTTATTTTCTTTTTTAAAAAAAAAAAAAAAAATTTAGAAAAAACTTTTTTGTTGTGCGAAAGGAGAGATGCATGTCCTTAACTACTCACGTGACTATAATCAAACCGAATTGAGTCAAGTTGACTGTTTAAGCTAACAGCCTTTTTCTATCACCAATATGGATCGAAAATTGACGCTGAAAAAGATCCTCTTCCACAAAATTGTTCCATTGATTAACGCCAAGAAAATACTGAGCATGCTTTCTAAGATATTTTAGCTTTCTCTATCCTGGCTTCTTGGCAACGATCGTTAAAGTTAGCCATGTTTCTTGTCCAGTCCTTTTGTTGATGGGTTTTGTGGAGCCCAATCCCTGTGTAGAACCTGCGAGACGACCCTCATTTGGAATCTTAATTGATGACCATCATGATTGAAGGCTGTGCGATGACTACGATCGCCATTGTGATCGAGGCATTCTGTACGTGAGTCTTCTAATTTAATTAGCCTAATTTGATTTGGATGTGATTGCCTTTGCGATAGAGCCTTTCTGGTACTCCAATTTTGAAGTCTTCCTACTCTCGTTCGAATGCCCTTCAAACATGCTTACAATCGAGACATTTTGCTCGAATGCCATACAATCAATATTGCAAACGAGCTATTATGTTCTTCACCTTGAACTAATTTTTTGAACCTCATCTTAAGACCGAGTTGAACTCTAAATCCGAAATTACAATACAAACAAATTTTGACACTGAATTTGTCAACAACATAAAACCTAACACATAAATATGATAATCATTACTTAATTTGCATCAATGAAATTAACCACGTCTATAACCAAAGAAAGCATATGTATGAAGATCACTGATATGAATATTAAGCGCGGTAGCTATTAAATCTTCATAATTTTACGTCAACAAGCATATCAAATCTTTACTCTCAGCCAAGACAAAGGAAGCTAGCCTGAAGATCTTTATTGGAAATTTCATTGATGTATATATATAAAGTCACATGCACTGAAATTGAAAATCATATCAAAATTATGAATCCAATTTTCTTTTAAGTAAAGCTTTTAGACTTTCATTAAAATCACGAAGAAACAAATTGTTCATCAAGTACAATATCTGGGATGAATATAAGATAATCGTCTCTCCGAACGTGCTCCAAAGGTTGATGAGTGGCCGCCTTCGGTTGACGTACAGTGAGCTACAGAGCTTGCCTCCCTATGTATGTGCCCCAAATTGCCAACTAATTAAGTTTATTGAGGATCAAACCATTTACTTAAGTCGTTATTTAAGCATTAGCAATTTGGTTGCTGTCACTTAAGTGCTCAAGTATGCTTTTCTGAGATCTTAATACGAAGGGGATTCCTGAACTTCAACATAGGAGTCCGGACAATGTCTCCTCCTTCAATCTTTTCCCACCTATATCAATTAAAAAATAAAAAAAGAAAAAGAAAATAGAAAAGAAAATAGGGGATTAGAATAAGTGTACGTACGTGTGCATGCATGCCACCACACATATACCATGGTCTTGGCACGTGCAAGTAGATATGTTACCTAGGGGTGGGCAAATTATCCGATTATCGACTACCGAAAATATGCCGACCGCTACCGAACCGACTTTGACCGCATACCGCCTACCGATTAATTATAAAATCGAAATTCGAAATTAATAGAGTTTTCGACTTTTCGGGTCGGTCGGTAATCGGCAAAATGGTTTTTTCAGTCGGTTACCGACTTACCCGACATGACCAAGGCTCAGTTGGTTTTTTAACAAAACGACGCCGTTTTGAACACCTATATAATCTAATTTTTGGAAACCCTATTCACTCCATTTGACCTTCACCCTCAGCTCAGACCCACAGCGCCGTCTCCCCCCCCCCCCCCAAACCCAGAACCAGAAATCCTTGCCCGTTCGCCCCTCCACCAGTTCAGCTGTCCACTCCTCCGTTTAAACGTCTTTCAGTCTCAGATTCCATGCTTTTTAATTTCTTTGCCTCGATTAACTTTCCCCCTTTCCCCCAGCAACCAAACAGACCGGAAGTACTGCGTTTGGGGGGGTTCATAAAGCTCATTCACCTGCCATGGCCCGTTCGCTTCTGTTCCATTTTTAGCTTCTCTACCAAACTCTCCCTGACTCCCTCTGGTTGCTTCTTTGCAAACCAGGTACAACAATTAGCATAGATGATAGATCTATGTCGTTTATACTTTTCTCTGTTTTTCGATTTACGAGACTCTTTGTTATCGTTTTCTGACTGATTTAGATCCTTGTAGTTATTGTTATTACACATTTCACATAATTTTATTTTATTTTCATGTTTTGAGTTTGGGTAATACTTGGGAGAAGCAGAATTTCCGGATGAAATCCGGAAATTCTGCTAGTGCGTAGCACTGCTCTTTGAGTTTTACTTGGCCTTTTCGACTCTTTCTGGATGTTTGCCTGTGTTTATGCCTTTATGGGCATATCTGTATGTGTTCGTATTACCGATTCATCCGACCGACTATTACCGACTTTCCGATTTTCTCGATTTATCCGACAATTTCAAAATCAAAGTTTAACGAAAAGATGTCGGGTAATTATCCAACTTTACCGACAAGGGCGGGTCGGTAATCGGAAATGCTATTTCCGACACCGACTTACCCGATACCCACCCCTAATGTTACCTATATTTAGTCACCAAGACATGGAAAAAGATGGACAATAACACCCTACTATACTCTGCGCCCGCACATTGCTTCATTCCCCCACCAAATGGCATGAAAAATAAAAAATTTTTGCCTTCAGGTCCTATATATTATGACGTTACAAAAAAATAAAAAATAAAAAATAAAAAATAAAAAACAGATAAAGGGTTACAATTTAGAACCATTAACTTCATGTTTATGTGGGATTTTTTTTTAGAGAACTTATAACTCTTGAATTTTCACCCATTCTAAAAGAAGGTACTTATAATTTAAAACGTCTCAATTTAGAATATCCATTTTTCAGAAAGTTTCAATCGCAGTTATCCGTTAAAATTTTCCGTTAAATCCTGTCAAAATTTTCAAAATACCACTGCTTTTTTTAGAAAGAAAAAAGAAAAAAAAATTGCTAAGATTTAGGTGTTGGTTAGAATTTATTAATTTAATAGAATTTGTAAAAATACTCATGCCTTAATCTTTGAAAAAATTTATAATTTTTTTTTTAAAAAAAAAAATAAACATAAGGGTATTTTGAGAATTTTGATAGGATTTAACGAAAAATTCTAACAAATGACTGAGATTGAAACTTTCTGAAAAATGAATTCCCTAAATTGGGATATTTTAAAGTTTAATTAAGTACTTTATTTCAAAATGGTTGAAAGTTTAGGAATTATAAATGAAGGTTTATTTATTTATTTATTTTTTTTTCTGGGTGGTGCATGTTGTCCACATGCAACAAATTCAAGCAAGCACCTTCCAACGCCATGGGTTGAATGAAAGAGGATTCTCGTATGTATTAGGGTTTAATTGAAGAGCAGTTGTGACGACCATGATTGCCCAGCCTGCTGGAATTGTATATCCTGCAGAAAAATTAGTATAGCATGCAACCCGTCATAAAACTTGCATTATACTTTGTGATTTATTGGAGTTAAACACTGAACAAGCTAGTTTTAATTAGCATGCATGTTTAGAGCATTCACGTTGAGCTCTTCAAAATTTCTCTAAATTTAACTCTAAAAATCTATTTTAGTTGATTTAGTTAGACACTTTTCAAAACTACTAAACATCAAACTTTCTAAATATTTTTCTACTTTAACTAAATATTCTATTTTATTTATGAAACCAACTTTTGAACTCTTTGCATTAAAAATATACATTAATTGAGAGGAAAAATAATAATTAAATTTAACATTGAGTAGAGAGTTTGTTAAATTGTTTATTTTGTGAGTTTTATTAAAATTTTAAATAAAAACTAGAAATAGAGAGTTAAATGTGAATGTTGTTACCATTCACTTGGATATCTTTTCTTGCTCTTCGTATCAATCCGGGTGCCACAGTTCCCAGCCTAAGAGTTTCATTTATAACCTGTAATTAACAGTAAACAAAAAAACTTGGTAAAGAAATTCCACCCCTTATAAGTTTCTAATCGCATATATAGAGAAGAGAATGTTGTGAAAGTTACTGACATTTAGCGTAAAACTCATCGATTTGTATTCTTCCCATGTGATTGGGGAATCCGGGTTTGCTCTCTTTTTCAGAATTGCCTCGTGCTCAGCCTGATCATTCAACCCAAATGTGAAAAAAAGTAAAATAATTGTAAATATAGTATTGCTCCACCCCTAGAGGTGGCTGGGGTGGCTAGTCGCCTGGCTGATGGGGGTGGCTACACGCCACCTCCGGCCCCATTTGGGGTGGCTCACTGGCCAACCCATGAGACAAGGGTGGCGCGCGAGCCACCTTTATATATATATATATATATATATATATATATATATATATATAGGCCTTCTTCGCCCTCCACCTAAGCTGCGCAGGAAAGGCTCAAAGCCAATTCCAGAGAACAATGAAGCTTCATAGGGTCTTTCTGTCCAGGTGCAGGTAGTCCGCATCTTCACAGACATGTCTATTTCACCGAGTCTCTCTCCGAGACAGTGCCCAGATCGTTACGCCTTTCGTGTGGGTCGGAACTTACCCGACAAGGAATTTCGCTACCTTAGGACCGTTATAGTTACGGCCGCCGTTCACAGGGGCTTCGGTCGCTGGCTCCCCTGTCATCAGGTCACCAACTTCCTTGACCTTCCGGTACTGGGTGTAACGACCCACCCCCAATGACCACAATATTGTCCGCTTTTGGCTCCCCAAACAGAACTTCCCAAGAGGTCACCCATCCTGAGATTGCTCTCGCAGCAGCACGCTTAATTGCGGAGTTCTGATCGGTTCATGGCTATCACGGCTTTAAAACGTGTTGTGTCATAAAAAGTGCATTTATACATATAAGCACATCCTCATTCCCAGGCGATGTGGGACGTCACAATCACCCCCCCTTTAGACCCAGCGTCCTCGCTGGCGACCCTCATGGGATCACCCCATTCTTGGCGTCCCAGCGAGTGCCCGCCGGCGACCCTCATGGGCTTGTGCACGCTCCCACCATCTCAGGTTTGGCAATGGCTCTGATACCATTTGTAACGATCCACCCCCAATGACACAATATTGTCCGCTTTTGGCTCCCTAAACAGAACTTCCCAGGAGGTCACCCATCCTGAGATTGCTCTCGCAGCAGCACGCTTAACTGCGGAGTTCTGATCGGTTCATGGTCATCACGGCTTTAAAACGTCTTGTGTCATAAAGAGTGCATTTATACATATAAGCACATCCTCATTCCCAGGTGATGTGGGATGTCACACTGGGCAGGGGGCTGTATATTTTAAAGTTTTTAATATATTAATATTTTTTTATTAAGAGTGACACGTGTCATCATTCTATTGGTACTAGAGTGACACACTAACGAAATTCGTCAAGTGTTTTGATGGAATTTGACAACCTGGATTAAATTGTTATTTTGGCCTACCCCGAAGACCTCATAATTATCTTTTATATATCACAGGAAATAATTTGTAAATCAGGCCAACCACATAAATTGATTTTGCATTTTTTCCAAAATATAATGAGTACACATTTTACATTGATTGATATTATGATGTATTTTAAGTGACTTTTATGTTAGACACTTAAAAAAACAGAAAGAAAAATTACTTAAACCTAAAGGTGTAAAGCCGGTAACCGGCCAACCGGTTTCGTACCCCGTTAGAAATAACCGGTAACTGGCATTACCGGAACGGTTATCGGCTTTAGAAATATTGATATTGGTTATAACTGATAACTAGGTGTGTGTGTGTATATATATATATATATATTTAAATGTATTTCTTTATTTAAAAATCTAAAATAATAAAATTTAGGGTTTTACACTTTTACTTCCATTCCAACCTAGGCCATACATAAAAAAAAATAATAATAATAAAAAAAAAAAACCATGAGGCTAACATATTGGACCAAAAAGGCTGAAATGTTTTTTTAAATGGCTAAAAAAGTCTAAATTAAGCCCAAAAAGTAGGCCTAATACCCAAATTAGGCCCAAAAGACCCAATTTTTTGAAATTTTAGTTATTGATCCGAATAATTGGATAGCAACCGGTAACAGCTAGTTATTAAAAAATCGATTAACCGGCTACCAGGTAATTGGAGGCGAACCGGCTACCCCGGTTATGGTTACTGGTTTTAACCAATAACCGGTAACCGTAACTGAGTTTTCATCCCTATTTACACTGCGTCATATCAGCATGTGTGAAGTGAGCACCAAGAATAACGTTACTCAAATATAATTGTACTTACAGTCAATTCCTCTAACACCATGGGGTTCTCTGAAAGTAGCTTGAAAGCCATGGTTAGTACCGAAGAAAGTGAATCAAAAGTGACAAAAAGCAGTCCAAACATTAGCTGAACAACAAATTCCTCGTTAAGGAAGTTCTCAGTTTTCATGTCTTGGATGATATGATCAAGCACGTCCCGGCCGTGATCATGTGTCTCAGGTGAAGCGCGCCGCTCGTTCAATACCTCCAGCATGACGTCCAACGCCTTCTTATGGTCCTGATCAATGAGTTAATTAATCAAAAGTAAAGCCAATTATGATCTTTACATGAAATTAATCTTATCAAAAACTGCAGATTTAATTCATTTAATTACCTCTAAACATTTATGGTAAGCGGTACCACGGATGTTCACAGGAAAAGCCAGAAGGCCTTTTGAGAAGTTAATATACTTCTCTGTTAAATCTACTGATGATTTTTCAGGGTCATAGCTAAACATCTGCTTTGCTCCGGAATGAAGAGCCATCTGTTTTAGTCATAGCAAAAAAGATCAAGGGTGTTAAGTAATTTTTCCCAACTTTGTTTGCATTTTAACATCGCAAGGGATCAGAATGCGAGGTTTTTACAGTTGCAGCAGCGCGTTTCACGTCAATGGATTCCTGGCTCGACCAAGTCTGAAGCGTGCTGTTTACCAGTTCTTCCAACTGCGACAGCAGCTTTGCTTTGAGGGTCTCAGCACCAAAGTGGCTCAAAGCTAAGTTTCTCACATACTTGTGAATGGAGGCACCATCTGGCCTATTCTCCCCCTGTTTAAAAACTTTTGCAAATAAATCCAAGTACCATGATTCAACCAACTCCCTTCTTGCTGTAGGATGAAATGGTTGAATTCAGGGTCTGCAGAAACCACGACTGGCCGACCTGCAACACTTGTTCGAAACACTGGCCCGTATCTGAATCATTTTTGGTTACAAACAAGAATGATCATCAAAATTATTTCATTTAAACTACTGAACATAAAATGACTAACAGAAATGGGATTTTGTATTCCTGAAGATCATATTCTAGGAAGTACGTTCCAGACTTTTGGGCAGTGGCAGATTTAGGAAGACTCGGGAAAATCTTAATTCTTTGTCAAAACTGGGATATTACTGTTAATTTTTTACTGGCTTGATTCTAGTTTTGTGCTCTGTTTTGGGGGTCTAAAACAGAGTCCGGTTTTTACAGGGTTCTCCTGTTAAAAAAAAAAAAAAATTGAAAAAAAAAACGGAAGAGATTTTGGATATACCTTTGCAGTCTGTTTTTGATGAATGGGGGAACATCTAAGGAATAACTGGGAATTATCAACTGAAGGGTCTCCCCAATGAGCGGGAGGCCCATGGAACCAGGAGGGAGGGTTCCATGGCACTTAGGATTCCTCCATTTGCATATCCAGTGAGTAATGCATATTACAAGCAGGGCTATCACACACAATGCCGCAGTTGACATTTCTTAATCTCTGTGAATATGTGGAAATTATAGTTGATGCATGGGAAATCAACTCGCAAGTGAGGGTTCTTAAATAGACAAAATAGGATTGAGCAAAATCAAAATCATGGAAGTCATGACAATTTCCAAAGAAAAACAAGATGGGGAATAATTGAATTAAAAAAAATAAGAGTCCTTGTCACTGCATAAAGTCGTATGGGTTTCACGATAGGATTAGGATCCTCTCAAATTATTTATTCGAATTTGCGAGAATTCGTGCATGTGTTTCTGAGAGACCACTTGAATTCGGGCATATGTTTACAAGAGACCGCTATAAGACCCACCTGGTCAAATAAAAATAAGGTTGTGCAATTACTTATCTGGTCAAGTGGATCTCATAAGTGATCTTTCACAAATACCTAAGAATTTAAAAGCAAAAATTAAAATATTTTGAATATCATTGGTTGCATAAGTGTCAAAAGTTAATAAATAACTATTAATTACTTCAAATGGGAAGATTGTTAATTGGAAATTTTCCACTAGCTGGGTTATTACACGAACGGACTTTCCAATCAACCGAGAAATTTATAGATGAATATTAAATAATTAAGAGAATTTGTTTATTTGTTTTACTCCTATTGTCTCGAGCCAAAAGAAAAAGACAACTAAGAGAATTTTCCTCGTATCTGGGGAGCTCCGGCAGTGCGATTTCAGTGCGAAATAGCTGGAGAGTTTTATAGATTCTATTTCTTGGATTACTTCTCAGCTGGATGTACTACACTGGTCACGGAGTTAGGGGAATTTGTGATATTTTCATTTTATGCTCACTTTATTTCGAGGTAATTTTTATTTATTTTTTATTTTTTAGTGTTTGATAGGACCAAAAATTTTGGTCAAACCGAAATATTTTCAATTAATTAGGGAAACCTCTTTTAAGTTTTGTAAAATAGTTTCACCTTTTTATTTCTGTAAATCATTTTTTTTTAAATTTGAGCTTCTTCTTTCTCGCTCACTGTTCATTCTTCGTCACTGACGGAAGTCACTGAAACTTGATGGCTACCGTCACATTGTTGTTGCTGATTTTCGTACAAACCAAACGCCAAAAAGAGTTTTCAGGTAAAAAATAATTTGCGTTAAAATATTTTCCAATGAAAAAAACATTTTACGTCTAAAATAGAGATTTAGTTAACTGGTATTCGACATTTTTCGGTGTTTGGTAGGGGTGAAAATAATAATCAACGTGAAAATTATTTTCGTTTGACAAAAAATGCTTACTGAATTTTGGAGGATGATTTACGTTTTTTAAAAGTGTAAATCATTTTCCCCAAACGACAGACACAGTCGACCTTCACGCTATTGGAATTTGGAAATTTTAGAATCTGGAATCTGGCCAGAATGGTTGGATTCTGTGCCAAATTCTGGCCATTTTGGTCGGATTCCAGCCGTTTTGACTAGACTCCGGCCAAAATGGCTGGAATCCAACACAAATGGCCAGATTCCGACTTCTTTCGCCCAAATCCGGCCAACCCATATTCCGACGAAACTAGTCGGATTCCAGCCTTCATCACCGAAATCTGGCAACAGTAGCCGAAATCCTGCCGGTCAGTGACGGAATCTCGTCACCAAATGGTAAAAAATATTTTCAGTGAAATCATTTTTTCTGATAAATGATTTCGTTGAAAATATTTTTCTACGGAAATTATTTTACGTCGAAACAAACGGAGTATAAATATGATTTCAACCTCATTCCACGTGCCTTTCTTTATTTTTTTCCAGTCAATTGACAAAAAAGAGTTTTTTTTTTTTTTTCCCCCAATAATATATAAATCGCGGATCTAGGTGCAAAATTAGACTATCTGTGCTGGGCAAGGCGGGTCATGGATATAAAATTTTTAAACTCCCAGGTACCTGCCCCGCCCTGCACGTCTAATCCTAAAAAACTTAAAAAAAAAACCTTAAACTACCCACTCCCAAGTCCTGCGCCGCTCACCCCTCAATACCCAAACTAAGTTCTTCATTTTACCCTCAGATTCACTTTCATTTTTTCCCTTTCCCCACGTACCTACTTAGAGCATCCTCAATGGGCTATTTAAATTTTCTCTAAATTTTAGTTTAAGAATTTACTTATTTTAAGTTTAACTATCATTTTTAAAAAGTTTCCTACATCAAACTCTCTAAATATTTCTCTATTTTAATTAGATATTGTTTTTTATTGTTTTTTTTTAATAAAAAAATAGAAGGTTGAATTTTTTTTTTTAAAAAAACATAAGGTAAAAAACTAAAACCTATTGGCCCCATGCCAAGAAATTTTTTTGGCCACTGGCCCCTACCCATAAGAGCTTTTGGCTCCGTCCCTGGATTAATCCCCTTGCAAAAATTGAAGCAAGGCCAATTCTCAACCCATGCATCACCAACGCACCAATCACTCAACCCCTTCATCACCCACGTATCACCTAGACATCTTCCCTATTCATAGATGTAGTTCGTCTTAATGACGCCATTGAAGATGGAGGCAACCGTCTGGAGAGGAAAAGGAAAAGGAAAAAAGAAAAGGAAAGGAAAAGGGGCGCAAGAAAGAGATGGAAGAGGTGGGAAAATGATTAAAAAATAAATAGAGAAAGGATTTTGGGAGTCAAATATAGAGAGGGTTTCTGACATTTACCATTTCAGAGAAATTTTGAAGAGTTTGATGCATGAGATTTTTTGAGAACTTTCACCAAAATTTGGTAAATTTTTTGAAGTGAAGCGTCCATTGAGGATGCTCGCAATCCCTCCTTCTCTAAAAGTTGAATATTCTGAAAAGTATTTTCAGTTTTTGATCTTTCTTTTGGGATGAGCCAATCTTGCTTTGAATTTAGAATCCATTTATGTTCTACACTTCTTGGTCCATGCTATTTTTTTTAGACTTTGATTGACTATGATTTTTTCAACACTTGCGGTTCGCAATTGTAATGGCTATGCCTACAGTTTGAAGCTTTCATAATTTGTGGGATGTCAAGTTGGAGGCCTGTTTTTGACCGCAAATAGATTCAAATCATACGTGGGTTATGCTTGTTTTTGTTTGAAAGTCATGCTTAGGCTCCAAATAGATGAATTTCGTTTTCGTTTCTTTTGAATTTGTCTGAAATTTTGCGATTTCTCCTTTCAAGTTTTTGGAGGTTTTGAAACGAAGACCGGCTGATTGCGGCCCAACCCAATCAATTGAAAAAAAAGTACAAAAGTGTCATGCACAAAAGAGTAATGATAGGCAGGGGACGGTAAGCCCGACCATTTCTTACGTGGAAAGGGCCTTTTGTCTTTTAATAATAATTTTTTTTTAATTTTTTTTTTTAAAAAGAAAAAGAAAAAGAAAAAGAAAAAGAAAATTCGAATTTTGAAAACTCGAATATCTATACCCATTTTCCCATTTTCTTCCCAGACCGAGCTTCCCCCCAAATTTTTCCCTCCCTCTCTCCATCTACCCATTTTCTTCCCAGATCGAGCCTGCCACCGTTGACCACCATGCACGAGCCTGCCACCGTCGACCACTCACGAGCCCGCCACTGTCAACCACTCACGAGCCCGCCATTGTGCGTTCTCCATCTCTAGCCAAAACCCAACCACCGTGCGTTCTCCATCTCCGGCCGTCTTCCATCTCCAACCGAGAGACCACCGAATGAGGTCCCCCAGTTTCGGCGACCATTTCCCTCATTTCCGGTACTGATCTCCCACATTTTTTGGTTTTTTCAGTTGTTTTCAGATTTGCCTTTTTTATTGTAACTACTACTGTGACCCAGATTTAGGAAAAAACTCGTCTCCCTCGCCTTTGCATATTTCACTCGGTAATTCTATTTTACTTTTCAGTTTTGGGCTTCTTTTTGTTGTCTTAGCTAATCTATCTATGCCTCTCTCCCCCTGCTAAGCTTGATCTATGTTTTTAGTTAAAAGATCATTGGGTTGGGTTTGGGGATACTCTTCCTCAGATAATATGTATTTATGTATCCTCTAATTTGAGGCAATTTGCAATTTTTTTATTTATTTTTTTACTTTATTTAAATCCAACTAGTACAGGTCCCCATGGTCGTATGGCCCCATTTTAAGCTCCATGGCCCTGGAGATATTTCATGTATGCTTATTTTCTATATGCATAGATCTCCCCCATTTCATCGACCATTTCCCCCATTTCCGGCCCAAATCTCCCCCATTTCCAGCACCGGTAGCGATCTCCCTCATTTCTGGTTTTTTGAGTTGTTTTTGGATCTGCCTTTTTTACCATAAAAAGTGCCTTTTTGTTTTTATGTTTTATTTTTGGATCTACCTTTTTTACTAGAATTTTCTACATTCTGGAGTTATAATTGTTAATCGAAAATATACCTCTAGATTAATAATATTTCTGAAAATTCTCTCTTTCCCAGGTTTAGTTTGGAACCAGACAACCAACGAGAACATTTAGGTTATCTATGAATAATGTGCTATGATTGACATGCCATATATAATTTCAAAACATTTATTTTATTTCATTCTTTTGTTTTGTATTCATTGTTTTCGCAGAATTTTATACTTTCTAGTAAACAACTTATTACTTAGTGGTCCATTACTATCCTCTACAGCTGTATTATTGTTCATGGTTAGGATGCAAGTTAAAATGTATTGTACGAAAGAAAAGGTTTTCGATTGTTCCTTGATGTGTGAATCAACGAAAAAGCATCAATATTAATCAAATGAGCTAAATACTCTTTATGGAGACAGTTTATATATATATAATTCATTTTTTCCCCTTTATTTATTCATTTAGTCCATGTATTACTTATTATGTCTTGAGTCTCTTCATGTGCGAGAATGACTTTAAATTTGCTTCTTTGTGGTCATTATTAGAGACTATGTGAACCAGGTTTTACAAAATAGTCTTATATTTGCATGTTTGCATATGAAATCAATATTAAGCTTTGAAAAGGTTGAAACTAAGGGTTGATGGCTGAAATCAATATTTACTTCCTGTTAGTTTTAGATTTTTATGCCTTACTTGTAAAGTTGATATTTCATTGTTGCTATTATCTAAGATGTCCTTACATGTTATCTCAGGTGATATTCTTGCTCGAATTTGGTGATGTTGTGTTGAAATCTAAAAGTTGTTTGTAATTTTGTGAACATATATGTACTTATCAAAAAATAAAATAAAATTGTGAACGTATATGTTGGTGAATCTTGGATCTGAACGAAGCTGGGGAATATACAGAACAAAAGTGATGGAGTTGCTGACTTGGTTGAAAGTGATGGGGTTGTTGACTTAGAGAATATACAGAACAAAAGCTGCAGTTTTTTTGTTTATCTTGAAGCCCTTTTGGCTTACTGGTTGTTGGCAGTGGATGTAGAGGCTGTTAGTAACTGTTTCTGTGCGTAACAGAACGATTGAGGGTGTACAAATTCTTTGGATTCTATTTTGTTGAGAAATGCTTTTATAGGTGGTGTATATTTTGGATCCATTATGTTTTGTTGCATGTTTATATCTCAGAAATAATTGATTTGCATTGGCTTTCATGTACTCATCTTTTACATGTAATTGAATGCAAATGCGCATAGTGATGTGCTTGGAGATGCTCTTGATTCTCAAGTATTGTGGAAACTGATGCTCCGGCTTGTTGTTGTCACTTTGGGTATAATTAGGTTTATGCTACTTTATGGTTTTTTATGATATGGTCATCACTATGGTTGGTCAAGAAGTGGTATTGTAGAAAACCCAATAAAAAGGTTTTGCCAAGGATCACTTAAACATGCACGCTCATGAGATATATAAAGAACTGTATAAACTACACACAGACATTTTAAAAGGCCAAAGTCATTAACTAGCAAACCAAACACCCAAGATGCATTCCACATAAGCAAAAGCAACATTACAATGACATCCAACACTTGTAGTGCTTATAAGGACATCCAACAACACTTGTAGTGCTTATCCATTTTTCAACATTACAATATAAAAATTTCACTATATTCTTGTGACATATAATGCTAAACAAAATTTTATGGATAAAAGAAAAACACATTTAGTCTATTTCAACTGCCAACTTCATTCGACATTCAGCAACTTCCATTTCCATTTCTTCTTTGCACTTGCATTTTTCCTTTTCCACTGTATCGCTCTTTTTCATCTTTTAGGCACATGTATTTATCCTTCAACCGGTTCAAAACTCTTCCGCCATGCTCGCATATGGAAGGATTATTAACCCAATCAAAATATTTACATGCACAACCATGCTACAAATATAATCAAAATTAGTAAACTTTCTGTGATGAACAAAGGCTCAATTTTATACTCGAAATCAAGAAGTACTTACCTTATAATTAGCAAATGGAGCTGTCAACGGCAACACTTTCTCATGAGTATGTGCTGTAGGATGGATCACTCATCTTTGTCTACTAGCAAATAAGATAATCATTACACACACACACACACACTTCAAAAGAGAGCATCAAAATGTCCATTTACAATACAATCCTCTGTTTTTTGCTGATTGCTTAGACCTTCCTACACTCATCTTTAAATTGGTTCTCTACCTAAAGTAGTCCTAGTTTAGAAGGACAACAAGTTAAACACAATACATAGTCAAGGCCTCCTAATCAATTTGGGATTTGATTCTTGTACAACACCAATACAACAACTGTACAACAACCCCTCACATGAGGGTGGGCCCCAGTATGTGAGGGATTGTTGTACAGTTGTTGTATTGGTGTTGTAAATCTAACATTTTCCAATCAATTTTCCGCGGGAAGATACAAAATCCAACTAATTGGGAGTAATACTTGTAAACTGTTGTCCAAAGCTATAAATAAAGTGCCAACAACTTCAACAACAAACACCACGTCAATTTTCCACAACATGATTAAGTCTCTTAAGTGCTTATACCACACTATATCCATCAAAATAGAACTTATGAGTCTCTTAAGTGCTCATACGACACTATATCCATCAAAACAACCTAAAATTGCAAATAAAAAGAAAACAAAGAACGAGAAGAAAAAGACTAAGCATTGGTTGTATTAATAATCTAAGATAAATCACGGTTGCAAGTGTTGGTATTTTCAAAACAAAAAAAAAAAAGAAAAAAGAAAAGAAAAGAAAAAGTCATTTTGTAGCCAAAATTAGTCATGATACGAGTGATCTATTAGCAAGAACAAGTGCACAAAATCAGCTATGATACGAGTGACAACTTTTTCTACAACCACAAAACCAAGCACAATTCGGTTCAAACATTTTGTCGAACACCCAGCGAGCATCTTCAAGAACCAAAAAAAGACAACAAAAAATTATCACAACCACAAAACCAATCATAATTCGGTTCAGACATTTTGTCGAACACTCGGCGAGCATCCTTAAGAACCAAAAAAAGATAACAAAAACAACAAAAATGGAGGAATGAAGAAATTATTCTTATTAATTTGTTAATATTATTGCCCACCCAAAAAAAAAAAAAATGCAGGAATGGAGAAATTCAAAATTTTATCAACATGAACTGTAAAAGTATATGATATCGTGAAGTTATCATAAATTATTCACTATTATTTTACATGGGACATTCAATTATTGGTTAATTAGATAATATTGACTTTCTATAACAAGTGCAATCCAGTCCATAATTCTAATTATCTAACTGGTTCACATTAATATAGCTGAAGAATTTTAACCTTAGGTCCACCCAAATTATCTGAAAGTATCTAGCCTCACATAAATTGAGCCCAATTGACTGGCATCAAGAAACATCCTGGATACACTAGTGCATTCATAAGAGCCATAAGGGAATGAACAAAACAAGTATTTTTCTTTTTTCTTTTTTTTTTTTTCATTATTTTTTAAAAAACAGCAGACAACAAAATAGCATGTACAAAAACACCCAAAATCAAAGTCAAAACTACCAAATCAATATATATTTAGATTCTACATAAGTTACTTTTACAAATGCAATTTCCGCTAAACAATTGTTATGTTTTCTCTAATCACAGAACAATTCATTGTGGCTTTTCGAGGAGGCTAACCTTTTTTTGCATGAAAACATCTTGCTTACATAACTAGAAATGAATGGAGCTAAGTAGTGATTACTCATTTCTCTAATACAAAATGCAATGTGAAAGTTAATTTGAAGTGAAAATTGCAGTCTTGAAATATACTCACAAGCTATATCAAAGTTTAGAACCAATCCGTAAACCCGTTCCTCATTCTAAAGTTTAACAAAGGTTTAATTTTAAACCAATTAAACTATTCATTGATGGCTCAATTTGAGTTTTGACAAAAACCAATACAAACCTAAGAACATCCAAATCTAGATCTGAGTTTCAAACACAACTATATTGAGAATAATGGCACTGAGATTCTAAATCCAAAAACAAGTGGAAAAATGAGATCTTTCTAATACTACCAGAGGAGAGAAAAAATCGAAAAAACAAAAAAACAAAAAGGAAGAAGAAGAAGAAGAAGAAAACCTTACCTCTTTTGATGGCTGGGCTTGGTCGGCGAAAGGCGGTGGAAGCTCAGTCGGAGATGGAAGACGGCTAGAGATCACCACCGGTGCCGAAAATGGGGGTGATCTACGCCGGAATGGGGGAAATGGGTCGACAGAAATGAGAGAATGTTAGTCGGTGGTGTAGACTGCCAGAGAATGCAGGTCGGAGCCGGAAAAAGGGAGTATAGTTTAGCCTTAACTAATCTTAGTTAATCTCAGTTATTGACAGCTGTATCTTGTAACTATTTTACTTTAGAGTAGATATTTTTCCTGTATTCACGGATCCTTATATACATTGTAATTGTATTCTTTCTCATTCACTCAATACAATCAGAAATTCTCCAGATATTTTCTCTCCATACTCTCTCTGTTTTCTCTGCTTTCATCTTCATTCTTCAACTTGTAATATGGTATCAGAGCAAGAATCAATGGCTTTTGATTCAACATACTCTGTTGTAATCTCCATTGATGATGCGTCAAGTCCATACTATCTCCATCACGGAGATATCCCCGATTCTGTCCTTGTTTCTCAGCTTCTTCATGGCGAAAACTACCATACTTGGAGCAGGTCCATGATCATGGCACTCATCGCCAAAAATAAGATAGGTTTTATTGATGGTTCCATAACCAAACCTTCGTCAACAACTGATGCACTTCATCGTCCATGGATTTGAAGCAACAACATGGTTCTCTCTTGGCTATTGAACTCCATCTCCAAAGACATTGCTGCTAGTGTGATTTATATCAACACTGCACAAGAGATGTGGCTAGACTTGAAGGAGCGTTTTTCACTGAGGAATGGACCTCGGATCTTCCAACTGCAGAAGGCTATCCCTGTACATACTCAAGGAAGCGAATCAGTGAGTTTGTATTTTACCAAACTCAAAAGTCTGTGGGATGAATTGGTGAATTATAGGCCTATTTCGGAATGTTCTTGTGGTTCCTCTAAGTCTAATCTTGATTATCAACATCAAGATTATGTTTTTCAATTTCTCATGGGTCTCAATGACTCTTTTTCACATATCAGAGGGCAGATCTTGCTAATTGATCCTATGCCGCCCATTAACAAGGTATTTTCCCTTGTTCTTCAAGAAGAACGACAATGTGATGTTTCAATTCTTTGTCCTAGCCAAGAGACTGTTGCAATGTTAACAAGATCGAATCAGCCACAACCACAACAACCTAGGTTTGGCAAGCCAACCTATTCTCAAAATTTCCGCAAAGAGAGACCTCTTTGTACTCATTGTGGACTGTTGGGGCATTTGGTGGATAAATGCTATAAGCTTCATGGATATCCTCCAGGATATAAGCCAACTCAGCCAAGGATGCAATTTTCCTCTGCCAATCAGGTGCAAGATTTTCAATCTAGCCCTGATTCTTCTTGGATGAGCACACCTCCTTTGGGCATTACTCACGAGCAGTGCCAACAACTTCTCTCCTTGTTGAAGCCTTCTACTTTTGAGACTTCTGCATCTATGAATCTTGTTGGTAGCACTTCTGCCAACCAAGATCAACTCTTCTCAACCATGTCAGGTATCTTCTCTTCATTTTTTTCCAATTCTTTCAATTCATCATATTCAGTTTTTCTGTCATACATTCTCAAGTCTTTCAAGCTACTTCACAAACTTCTTCTCATCGTTGGATCATAGATACCGGTGCAACGGACCACATGATTTGTTCCATTTCCTATTTTTCTTCTATTACAGCAATGGTTAATTCTTTTGTAAAATTGCCTAATGGTCAACTTGCGAAAGTCACTCATATTGGAACTGTCCAACTCTCGGTTAATTTGGTTCTTACAAATGTTCTTTGTATTCCATCTTTTTCTTTCAATCTAATTTCAGCAAGCAAGCTTACTAAAAATTCTCAATGTTGCCTTATTTTCCTTGATAAATTTTGCTTTATACAGAGCATGTCCACATGGTTGACGATTGGACTGGGTAAAGAAAGAGCTGGATTATTTTACTTGCAACATAACTCGGACTCTTCTTTGCCTCCTGGTTCTTCTTTTTCTGCAACTTCAATAAAAGCTGCCTCGACTGATGTATGGCACTACCGACTTGGACATCCATCTCAGTCTAGGCTAGCCTTGTTACATACTTTGCTTCCTGTTTCTTGTTCCAATTCCAATAAAATTTGTGTTGTATGTCCTTTGGCAAAACAACACAAGTTACCTTTTCCCGTTAGTCAATCTAGTTCTCTGTCCCCATTTGATCTTATTCATTGTGACATTTAGGGACCATTCTCGGTAAATACAATAAATGGATCTCGTTTTTTTTTTTTTTTTTTTTTTTTTTTCTTACAATTGTTGATGATTTCTCTCGTTTTACTTAGGTATACTTAATGCATCATAAGTCTCAAACACAATCAATCATCAAATCTTTTTCTAGCTATGTTGTTACTCAATTTAGCCTTAAAATTAAATGCTTAAGGTTTGATAATGGAGCCGAATTTGATATGGCTGATTTCTTTTCTTTAAATGGCATTATGCATCAACGTACTTGTGTAGCTACTCCACAACAAAATGCTATAGTCGAACGAAAGCATCAACACCTTCTTAATATAGCTAGGGCTTTGAGATTCTAATCCCATTTACCTCTTTCTTTTTGGGGTGATTGCTTACTCACAGCCACCCATATCATCAACCGTTTACTTACACCTCTCTTATCCAATAAATCTCCATATGAAGCTCTTTTTAAATATCCTCCTTCATATCATCACCTACGAGTATTTGGTTGTCTTTGCTTTGCATCTACTCTTGCTAAGTCTCGTTCTAAATTTGCACCTCGAGCTCGTCCTTGCATTTTCATTGGTTATCCTATAGGTGTGAAGGGTTACAAATTAATGGATCTTCACTCTCATTCTTCTTTTATTTCCAGAGATGTTGTTTTCCATGAATCCATTTTTTCCTATAATTCTTCTTTGACTTTTCCCATTTCCAATGATAACCTTGTCATTCCTCATTCTGTTCCAGATTATCATCCTACACAACCTTCTCTTTTTCCTTCTCCACATTCTGCTGTTGAATCATCCCATCATTCGGTTACTGAACCCTCTCTTGATTTCTCTTCTACGCATCCTAGTGACTATATTGTTCCACATTCTTCTAGTCCAGAACCTCCAGCCTATATTCTCCCTTCCAGAAAATCTTCAAGACTCCACAAAGAACCTAGTTATTTGCAAGATTATCACTGTCAGCTAGCTACTTCCCAGCCGGTCTCCACCTTTATGGACATGACTGTTAGCAAAAATTCAGGTACTCCTTATTCTTTATCTTCATTTCTTTCATATGATAAGCTGTCCCCTACTCATAAACATTTTAGTCTCTCTGTTTCTACTGTTTTTGAGCCTACCTATTATTATCAAGCCATTGCTTATCCTAAATGGTGTGAGGCCATGAAAGCTGAACTTCAAGCTCTTGAGAACAATAACACTTGGTCCCTTGTTGATCTTCCTCTTCATAAGAAACCTATTGGCTGCAAGTGGGTTTTTAAGGTCAAATATAAAGCTGATGGAACTGTTGAAAGACACAAAGCCCGGCTGGTTGCCAAGGGCTATACTCAATGTGAAGGAATTGACTATCACGAGACTTTTTCTCCTGTTGCTAAGCTCACCATAGTGAGATGTCTCTTAGCTCTTGCTACTACAAAACAATGGCATCTTCATCAATTGGATGTTAATAACGCTTTTCTTCATGGTGAATTGCATTAAGAAGTGTATATGACTCCTCCTCCCGGATACGTTCCTAAAGGTGATTCTCGGGTTTGCAAATTACTCAAATCCTTATATGGTCTCAAGCAGGCTTCCCGCCAATGGTACTCCAAATTCTCATCCACTCTCATTGAGCATGGTTTTAATCAATCAAAGGCGGATTATTCTCTTTTCACCAAAGTTTATGGTTCTTGTTTTCTTTCTATTTTAGTTTATGTTGATGATGTTATTCTGGCCAGTAATGATAGCAAGACTATTTCAGATTTTATATTCTTCCTCAACCAGAAATTCAAGCTAAAAGATCTTGGTTCTGCCAAGTACTTTCTTGGTCTTGAAATTGCTCAAAGTTCTAAGGGTATTTCTCTTTGTCAACGGAAATATGCTTTAGAGATACTTGAGGATTTTGGATTTCTTGGTTTTAAACCTTCTAAGTTTCCTATGGAACCTCACTTGAAACTTTCTCGGGATAATGGTGATCTTATTGCTGATCCTTCCATGTACCGAAGGTTGATTGGCAGGCTTATTTATCTTACCCTTACTAGACCTGATCTTGCATTCTCTGTGCAGATTTTGAGTCAATTCATGGATAAGCATCGTCAACCTCATTTGGATGCAGCTTACCGAGTTCTAAGATACATAAAAAATGCTCCTGGTCAGGGCATTTTCTTCCCCTCATCTTCTACTTGTCAACTTAAGGCATTTTGTGATAGTGATTGGGCAGGTTGTTCGGATTCCAGGAGGTCTACTACCGATTTTTGTGTGTTTATTAGGGACTCCTTCATCTCCTGGAAATCTAAAAAGCAGCATACTGTATCACGATCTTCTGCAGAAGCTGAATACCGAGCTATGACTGCTACTAGTTGTGAGCTTACATGGATTCGGGCTCTTCTTGCTGATCTCCACATTAGTCATTCTCAACCTTCTCTTCTTTACTGTGATAGCAAGGCAACCCTTTACATTGCAGCAAACCCCGTGTTCCATGAAAGAACCAAGCACATTGAGTTGGACTGTCACCTTGTTCGTGATCAGATTCTCAAAGGGGTTCTCCATACAATGCATGCCAATTCTCAGCTTAACTTAGCTGACCTCTTTACCAAGGCCCTTGGTCTTCAGGTTTTTAGTTCTTTGCTGTCCAAGATGAATGCTCTGAACACTTATAGTCCAGATCATCCATCTTGAGGGGGGGTATTACAGTTAGTTTTAACTAGTATAGTTTAGGCTTAACTAATCTCAGTTATTGATAGCTGTATCTTGTAACTACTTTAGTTTGGAGTAGATATTTTTCCTGTATTCACGGATCCTTATATACATTGTAATTGTATTCTTTCTCATTCACTCAATACAATCAGAAATTTTCCAGATATTTTCTCTCCATACTCTCTCTGTTTTCTCTGCTTTCATCTTCATTCTTCAACTTGTAATAGTCGCCGGACTTGGTGGAGAGAAATTTTCGGTCTTGCTCGATGGGGGGAAATTTTAGCTTTGGGGGGGGAAAATGAGGAAATGTCTGGTTTTGAGCAAAAAAATTATTAAAAGACAAAAGGCCCTTTCCACGTAGGAAAGGGCCGGGCAGGGGACGCCGTCCCCTGCCTATCATTACTCTGCACAAAATGCTTGCCCCCCAAAATTTGAGATCCGGTGAATACTGCTCATTTTAGTCAAGCCATAAGTAGGATTTTTAAAACCTGCAGTGGGCAGGTCCAAATGTCAAAATGGCCAATACTCAACCGTGCCCACCCTTACTTGCAATGAGAGATCGAGCTGCCTTGAATTAGGCCTATGTTAATGAGAAATGCTAGACGCTCTATATTCAAATGGGAATTCACGGCAATATTCACCAAAAGACTAATTAAACATCTCAAGTGTCAACATTAAATTTTCAATCTTTCAACCAAAAAAATAATGCTTTCTTGGCATTTTTTAGAAAGTAAAATATTTGGGAAAAAAAAAAAACCAAATAATTCTAGATATTAGATCATTTACAATTATTTATTCGAATTTAAGAAAATTTTCAGAGCTAATTATGAAATACTATTTATGAAACTCATTGATTAAATAAAAATTAGACTGTCCAAACACTGATTCGGTCATGTGAATTTCAAAAGTTATCTTTCACTATCACACTTGTCCGAATTCTCTCAAATTCAAACAAATAATTATAAACTATCCTAATCAAGCCGGGGAATACATTTGTATAAGCCACCGACCACCCAAAAAAAAAAAAACTAAACGAAAGAAAAATTTATATAATGAGATCTTGAAAGAGATTCTCTTTTATTTTCCTCAGATTTTCGGGGAAACAAAAAAGAGAGGGAATTAATGTTTGAAGTGAAAGATTCCTTCTCTCGGCAGCCAACGAATGAGGTGATGAAAAATGGGGAAGGAGAGGGGTGAGCTTTGCAGAAAACGAAACAGTAGGCTTTCAGAAGGAAGAAGAAACCATACCCGTTTAACCTTACGCTTTCAAAAGAAGAAGAAAGAAAGAACGCAGCTTTTTGTTTGCTTTCAGATGGTAAACGTTTTTTCACCATCTGATTTCTTGGCTGGTTGAAAAAAGAAAAAGAAAAGAGAAATGGTATTGGAAACTTGACGTGACTGATGCCACTGTCCACAGGCCTTGAAGACGGACAAGCACGATAGCAGCTTATCAATGGTATAGTGGATTGCGGTGGATTTTGTAGTTGAAGATGCGTTACTCATTATATATAGTTGAAGTTTGTTGGAAACTTGACGTGACTGATGCCACTGTAGCCACTGTCACAGGCCTTGAAGATGGACAAACATAATGTATCTTGTTTAGTGTGCTTGTTCAGCATTAATACTATAGGGATAATTGCACCGTTGGTTTTTGTGGTATATCATAATTATTTTTCACTCTCTATGATTTAAAAAGTTCATGGAATATTCCTGTGGTATGCAATAATTACGTTTTACTCCCTGGGTCGATTTTCTGTCCACCATTTTGACGGAATCTGTTAGCTCTACACATCAGCGCCACGTGTCGCCAATAAGATGGCGACACATGTCCATCTTAATAAAAAAATATAAATTTATTAAAAAATAAATAAATTGTACTCAATAACTTGATTGTTTACAATACATATATAGGTCCCTATTTATAGTTGAATAAATTGACCTATACAAATAAACCTAAATCGACTTCTACGAAGAAACATAAATCGACTTAGACTAAAAAATATAGATCAATAATATTATATTCATAATATATTCTAACATATATAACTGGATTCATATTGGCTGGATTTTATGCACGTGGGCCTGGCCTCAACTCAATAAGGCTGAGGCGATCTGTTATGATTGAACACGCAGCAGTATTACTGTATTTCTGTTGTAATTCTGTTGGGCAAAACAGTTGTATATAGCCCAATCTTTCATTTAGTAGCATATAAGAAATTGCTTGTATCTTGTTCCTTAGCCTGTAGTGATAGTTGGAGATCGACTGATCTCTCTCGAAGTAGATCATTTAATTGCTTGTAAAAGTTCATCTTCTATTCCATAATTCCCTACAATTGTTCTCACAATCCAATCCTGAACACTGAACCAGTAACCCCCAGACTTGTATTGCGTCTAGCATTTCTCGGAACTCAGTATCGATAACATAGATATGTTTATTACATAACCGAATTCCAATTGAGTTTATACTACTCGATCGAACACGAACTGTTTACAAACAACTCGATTAATTTATGGCCATAATCCGGGCGCAACAAACACAAGATTGATAAAGTACCATTAAAACCGTCTAAAGACAGAAATGTAGGATAACGTAAGAAATTAAATGTAGAATAAGTGGTGATTTAACACTCTTTATTTAAATATATATCATGTACTATGTAGCCCCTCTCTCTCTCTCTCTCATATTTTAAGAGAGAGAGATCGAGGGGCTACATGATATATATTTTAAGAATGTTTTTTAATTATGCTTCTCAGAGAAATTAATGTGTATACCATCTTCAAATCCTAACAAAGGACTTCGAGTAAGATTTCCTCCCTTGACGTTTGCCCACCTATAAAAAAACAGAAATTTAATATTTTCACCGGTCACCAGACAGCATCTTAGGTTGTCTCATATAATTGTGATTGGATACAGTAAGAGAATATATATATAAAATTGATGAATATCCAATAACAATTATATGGAGAATATATTCTCTACTAATCTCGCCAATGGCACAACTAAAGATCAAAGAAGACCAACTATAAAGAGAGAAGCGTTACTTTACCTATACTTGGTGCACAAGACATGTAGAAAGGTAGCCATGAACGTCTTACCATAGTCTGCCCCTGCACATTGTCTAATTCCTCCTCCAAAAGGCATGAAATTCTTTGATACAACGTTTGAGTCGAGATCCTGGTTCCGTCAAATGTTAAAAATAACTTTTTTTTAAAAAAAAAATAAAAATAAAATCAAGGAATCTGATGATCATCAATGAACAGCAATGATATATATATATATATATATAAAAGACAACCAAATCACACACCTTCCAGCGCCATGGATTGAAAGCAAGTGGATCCTTGAAGGTATCGGGGTTTAGGTGAAGAGCGGAATTTGCAAGCATAATGGTCCAACCGGCCGGAATTGTATGTCCTGGCGGCCGGTAAGTACTTAATTAGCCAATCATGCATTTACACTTTGTAAACCGGATATAAATATATACCGAACCAATTAAAAATATGGGAAAAAAACGTAAAAATAGTCTATCTAGTGACACTCATTTGCAATAAATTTCTTTGTAGAATGAAATTCGAGCTCATTCTAGTATGCAAAAATAATAAATAGGTCTATATTCTCAACTTCTGTTCAAATTTTTTTACGGAAACCATGTCAATACCAATCAAATTGTGATCATGTGTAACACATAATAAAAATAAAATATAAATACAAAAAAAAAAAATAATAAATACAAAAAGCTAGAAGAGGGAGTGCCTTCGACCATACCTGGGGTGGTGGCCAAGTTGAAATTACCCATATGCGTCCACTGGGGGTGGTTTGACCACCCCCTCAATTTTTTTTGACAATTTGAGAGTGTCTGAATCACGTTATGACCATTTTGTGAATGTGACTCGGTCACTCCTAATATAACTTTCATATATATATATATATATATATATATATATATATATATATATGCCTATTTATTATTTTTGCATATTGTAGTGAGCTCTCAACAAATTTTTATACCACACAAAACTTATTACAAATCAATGTATCTGAAGGAACTGATTTTACATTTTTTCTTAAAAATAATTGAGAGCAATATATATATATATATACCTTTAAATTCAATATCTGTCAATGTTCTTCGAAGTAAACCAGGAGCAACATTTCCCATCCTAAGAGCTTCATTGATCACCTGTACGTAATTTCCACGCATCAAAATGAATCTTAATTTATACAAGACTTAAGACTAATGAATGAAGATGGAGAGAACTCACTTGAAGGGTAAAAGTCATCGACTTATATTCATCCCATGTGAGCGAGGAATTTGGATTCTCTCTCTTTGTGAGAATTGCCTCGTGCTCAGCCTGATAAACGACACATTAATTAGTACGAAATGTCATTACTTAAATATTAGGGGTATGCATGCGGATGCGAATGTGGTTATTTACATGCAACATTGTAACCGTAACGCCTTCACGTCGTTATTAATTTTACTAACCACATCCGCGCGGTTATTAAATGTGGTTATTATCCGATATGCATATTAGATCATGAGCTTTTTGGGTTTCTATTAGAGCCTATTATAAACAATTTTAAAAATAATTTAGGCTAATTTTTAGTGTTTTGGACTTGTTTTTATTTTTTTTAAAGCCCTAATCTTTTAAAAATATATTAAATTGACATTACTATTGTCTTTTTGTCAAGTTTTACATGAGAAAGGAATACAACCAACTAAATCAATGTAAACATATATAATATATACACCTAATCCAAAACAGCATCTTTCTGTGAATTTATTAAATATAATATATGAAATATATATTTTATAAAATAACCACATCCGCATACTTTAAAATCGCTATTCGCGTCGACATATATGAATAGTAATTTTTGTTAACTGCATCTGCATCCACATGTGCGGATAGCGGATATATGCATATAGTGGATGTGCATGGGCGGATCGATATATTCCGCCCGCATGTCCACTCTTAATCATATATATCATATATAATAGGGGAATCACGTTAAAAGAAATTTGTAAATCTAAATTAAATACCATCAACTCTTGAACAACAGAAGGATGATCCGCAAGAAACTTGAGAGTCAATGATAGTACTGCAGAAATCGACTCAAAGGCAGCGAATAAGAAACCAAACAACACGTAGACGACAAAATCTTCTGATAAGAACTTTTCTTTATCCATGTCGCCTATGACTTGATCAAGGAAATCTCCGCGATGTTTCTCGGGCGAAATCACGATTCTCTCTTTCAGTACATTCCTTAAGAACATTAAAACTTCATTTTGGTCCTGAATAAATCCCCAAGATTAAAAACCTATTAATATTGTGTCTGAATCATCTCAAACGATCGAATTGATCTTTTTTTTAATTATTATATATGTATATATATACCTTCAAACACTTGTGGTATGCAGTGCCAGGGATGTTCAAGGGAAATGACATGAGACCTCCTAAGATATTGTTACATTTCTCACTGATCTTAACTGGCGATTTTTCAGCATCATAACCAAAGATTTGCTTCGCAGTGAAATCAAAAATCATCTGCAATAGCCAGGAAAGATAGGTTATATATATAATATTAATAACCGCAAATTTTCTGCTATTTATTGAGACAAGAGTTACAAGAACTTCAGAGTTACAATATGGTTTGTGTAAATTAATTTTTTTTGGCAAATTTCACTTACCACTCTTGATCTTTCATCTTTTTTTTTTTTTTTTTTTTTTTTTTTTTTTTTTTTAATTTCACCAATTCGTTAAGATTTTCCATTAAATCCTGTAAAATTTCCAAAATAACCATTTTATCTATATATATGATTGAAGCATTTGTATTTTTACAAATTTCGTTAAATTCTAACCAACACTTAATTTCTTGCAATTTTCTTTTTCTTTTTTTTTTTTCCTAGAAAAAATGAGGGTCATAAACCCTTCCGTTAGAGTTTAACGGAAAATTTTAACGGATGGGTAAAATTGAAAAAAAATTGAAAGATGGATACACTTAATTAACACTTTTTAAAATTTATAAGTATAATTGCAAAAGTGGTGAAAAATCAGGGGTAACAAGTAAAGTTTTCCCTAAATTTTTTGTTATAATTTTATTAATATAAAAGTAGAAGAGACGTGTAACGTTCATATTCTTTTTTTATAAATAAAGTCTTTTATACAATCGATCAAATAATCAAGGCCAGAAAGATGTAGTTAAGAAAATACTAGGACGTGTGAACATAAGCCATAGACCAAACCGGCCACCTTAATTTTATATCTTTCTTTCATGCTTTATAGTTAATATATCAGGGCAAACTGAAACTTACAGTTGTAGAGGCACGTTTCACTTCAACACAAGGCTGCTTTGACCATGTTTGTAGGGTTTTGTTAACAAATTCTTCAATCTGAGGAAGCATTCTTTCCTTTAGGCTGTCAGTACCAAAGTGTTCCAATCCGATGCTTCTTACGTATTTGTGGACCAAACCAAGTGCAGTTATCTTATTTTCACCTTCCATGGCGAAAATCTTTGAAAATGAATCCAAGTACCACAGTTCAACCAACTTCCCTTCTTGTTTAACGATGTAACGGTTGAACTCAGGATCTGTTGATACCACAATAGGCCGACCTGCCACACTAGTTCGAAATATGGGCCCATATCTGAACCAGAAGAAATTATAAGAAGATGATCAAACAATTGCATTGATGATGAATAGTTGGCCTATATAATCAGCAGTTTCAGGAATCAAGGTGCTTATTCTATACTGTTGGAAATAAATAGAAGGAAAGAAGGCAAGTACTGCATGTGTGTGTGTGTATATATATATAATATATGCTTAAGCAGCCATATCTATCCTAGCTATTTTAACAGTATCACTCAGTGGATGAATGATAATTGATCTTCCAAAATAAGGGTGAGATATATACATGATCATTGTTGAAGTTTGTGGGTAAATCTAAAAGAGGAGAATAATAGCGGAAGCAAGAAAGAGAAAGAATTACAGATAGTTTGGTGTTAGACATTTACGTCCGCTACGTATTCTGAATAGCTTCTAAAACTGCACCATGCTCATTAAGTTGATTGTCTAACAATACATAGGTTTTTATTTTATAATCAAAAACATCAATCGACCTATAGTACTAAGAAATATAAATCAATAATCACGTAAATATTAGAATATATTCTGACAATCATGCATGATTCATCATTCATGTACACATAACATAATATAAGTCAAAGAATGTTACATGCATGTTACCTTTGAACTCTGTTTTTGATGAAGGGGAGGAGGTCTAGAGAGTTACTGGGAGCAATCAACTGAAGAGACTCTCCAATAAGAGGAAGGCCCATGGAACCTGGAGGGAGAACTCCATTGCATTTTGGGTTGCTCCTCCATTTGTTTAGCCAGTGAACAGAAAGTATGGAAACCACAGCTACAACACACAGTCCAATTGTCCACATTTCTAGCTCTTTTGATCAGTAGATATACCCAAGATTAATTACTGAGAAATCTAATATGATCAAATTGACAATCCTTTTTGTGATCATATTTATATAGTCTGTTGTAAGGAAAGGCGTCATGTAATTAACATGCATCAGCTGGCACGTACAATTTCATGTGACTTTGCCCGAGGGGCAAGGGTAATTAAATAGAAATTAATTAGCTAGAAATGGGTTTGTACATAGCAATTAGCTACAAATTAGTTTATATAATAAAGTGACATGTACTTCTAAAGCATGTGAGAAACACATATTTTTTTTAATAGGATGTGCTTCTTGAACACATTGTTTTTAAGTGTAATGATATTTGCACAACTTCTGCACAATAATCCATGTGGTTAATAATTAAAAAAATGCTGAAATATCATTACACATAAGGATTGTTGTACACAAGTTGTGCACCGCACCTAACACCCTTTTGTTTTGAGAAATTATATTTACACAACATACTTTATACAACACACTCACATGGGTCACATGAGGTGGGACCCATGTGAATAGGACCCACCACATGTCAGTGTGTTGTGTAAAGTGTGTTGTGCAAGGATCACTTTGATGCAAGGGATTCGAGTCAGACGATACTGAGTTATCAGATTGCACATTGATGGCGTTGAATTACCTGGAGCAGGCAGATCAGCGCAAGATTGACAAGAAATCGTGATCTAACCTAATTAGAGCAATTTTCGAGTACGCTACAATATTTTGGTCATAACTTTGGCTACGAGTATCCGATTTGCGCATATGACTCCAATTCGGAAAGCTCTCTTCGGCGCACACGTCATGGCTACTAAGCAATGCTCCGTACGCCTCGTTTCGAGCCCAAAATCCACTGTTTTCCCTTTAAAAACCTTAATTTTAGATTTTTTTTTTTCCTTTTATTAACTTTTCGTTTATTGTTTAGGAGGTGATTCTGAACCCGATTTGGGCCAGATTTTTGGCAGCCAACTTATCTTATTCTATATTTCGTTTTATTAAGGTTAATAGGGTTTTGTTATTTTTGGCAATTTTCAGCTATATTAGCCCGGCTTGTGGGCCTTTTTGAATAGACGATTGATTATTGATATTTTCTCAGAGTTTGTCTCTGTGTTTTGGGGATAATTATTCTGTTTTCTTCATTGCAAACTGCCTATTGAATAGCTTGCAGAATAATCACTATTCTGTCCTGCGTCAATTGGTATCAGAGCTTCAGCACTTTCCTAAGACTAATTCTTCATCAGTTTCGATGGCTAGTGGTCGTCGTGGGCAGGTTTCGAATGAGGAAACTCCGCACCATGATCATAACGTTCAGGATGTGATGATTGAGGATTTGCATAGGTAAGTTGCAGAGTTAGCCTAGCGCCTTGCGGCGCAGGAAGTCGACAATCGTGAGATGGAGAACTCCGGTTTTGATTCCACCTTTGACAACCCGTATCACAATCCTGCTCCAAATTGGGGGTATCGTGGTTGGGAAAGTTATCATGGTGCCCTCGGTTTCAAAGTAGACTCGAGTGCGCTATAGTATTTTTGCCATAACTTTGACTACGAGTATCCGATTTGCGCATATGACCCCAATTCGGAAAGCTCTCTTTGGCGCGCACATAGCAACTCGTTTCAAGCCCAAAATCCTCTATTTTCCCTTTAAAAACCCTAATTTTAAATATTCTTTTCATTTTATTAACTTTTCATTTATTGTTTAGGAGGCGATTTTGAACTCGATTTGGGCCAAATTTTTGGCAGCTGACTTATCTTATTCTATATTCCATTTTATTAAGGTTATTAGGGTTTTGCTATTTTTAACAATTTTTCAGCTATATTAGCCCGACTTGTGGGCCTTTTTGAATAGACGATTGATTATTGATATTTTCTCAGATTTTGTGTCTATGTTTTGGGGATAATTATTCTGTTTTCTTCCTTTCAAACTGCCTATTGAATAGCCTGCAGAATAATCACTATTCTGTCTGGCATCACATTTCCCGTCTGTTTTTAATAACATTAATAAGAAAGAGATATGTTATTTGCACAACTCTTACACAACAATACTGATGTGTCCAGCATTCTTTTTTTAAAAAAATAAAAATAAAAATATTAGTCACATCAACATTGTTGTGCATTAGTTGTTGTTTAACTAACATATCTCAATAAGAAAATATGTGCTTCTCACATGCTTTAGAAACACATGTCACTTTACTAAACTGATTTGTAGCTAATTTCTGTCCTGCAACTAAAATGTCTCTTTAACCCTTTCATTCACTCAACTACAATTTTCAGCAGACCTAAGGGAAGAATAATGAACACATGCAGCATACCCTACATCGTGCTTGAATTTTAATTTTGTCTTCAGTCTGGCAACTACAAAGTCCTGCCCACAATATCAACTTGTTGGAATTTAATTTCAGAAAAGAAGCGGCAAGTTTTGGTTGGGACAAGCTATCGCATGCACGGAAGTGAGGCAAGCTATTTTAATTAGCTTGCTTGGTTGTACTTGAATTTTCATTCAACTACAATTTTCAGCAGACCTAAGGGAAGAATAACAAACACATCATAACCTACATCCTACTTGAATTTTAATTTTGTCTCCAGTCCCACCGCAATTACAGAGTTTCAAAATATCACTGTATTTATTTTAAAAAAATAAATTATAAAAATTTTCAAAGATTACAAATTCCGTTAAATTCTGAACAACACTTCAATCTTAGCAATTTTTTCTTAAAAAAAAAAGAGTATTTTGAGAATTTTAGCAGGATTTAATAGTAAATCATAAAAGTACTTGTTAATATTGAGACGTTTTGAAAATTTGATACCCTAGTTTGACACGTTTTAAAGTTCAATTAATACCCTTAAGTCAAATAGGCCGATAATTCGGTACCCTTAAGTGAAGTTTTTCCAAAAATTAAATTATAACGAAAAACGCACAAATAGCGAGTTATAGGCTGGTTCAATTTTTAAAGAGCAGAAACTGATTGCAGAACCGGCCAATTTTGATGTTTGAGGACCTGGTAGAAATTCAAAGCAGGAACTATACGTTACATGAAACGTACGTTGAAGATTCAGCACCCATTGACGGGATTGGGGCCACTGGATCACTAAACGAGGAAAAATGATAAGGAGTATCAAATGCACAATTTTCTTTTATTTCTAAAGGAAATATGAGGGGTAAAGTTACAAAAGACTAACAAAATTTAGGATTTAATAGTCAAAATACCTCTCTTGTTTTTTCTTCTTTTTTTTTTTAAAAAAAAAAAAAAGAAAAAGAAAAAAAAATGATAAGATTTAGGTGGTGGTTAGAATTTAACAAAGTTTGCAAAAATATCAATACCTGAATCTTTGAAAATTTTTATACTTTTTTTTTTTAAAAAAAAAAAAAAAAAACATAGGCATTTTGAGAATTTTGGCAGAATTTAATAGCAAATTCTAATGGAGTACCCTTAAGTGTGACGTTTGGAAACGTGGATACCCCAATTTAAAACGTTTGCTAGTTCAGTACTCTTATCTCAAAACAGCATATAATTTGATACCCTTTTGTGAAGTTATCTATTTTTATTTTTTAATTTCACTTCAATTTGGGATTCAAAACGTCAACAAATCAGGCATGGGTACTTACTTGAATTTTCATTCAACTACAATTTTCAGCAGACCTAAGGGAAGAATAATAGACACAGCATACCTTACATCATACTTGAATTTTAATTTTGTCTTCAGTCCGACAATTACAAATTTTCAAAATACTTTTGTATTTATATTTTTAAAAAATTTATAAAAAATTTCAAAGATTTAAGCATGAACATTTTTACAAATTTCGTTAAATTCTGACAAACACCTAAATCTTAACAATTCTTTTCTTTTCTTTAAGGGGTATTTTGAAATTTTTGACAAGATCTAATAGAGTACTTGTTATTAAAACGTTTTAAAAATTAGATACTCTAATTTAAGACGTTTTAAAGTACAATACTTTTAAGTGAAATAGATCGATAGTTCGGCACCTTCGGTGAAGTTTTTCCTAAAATTAAATTATAATGAAAAACGTGCACATAACGAGGTATAGGCTGGTACAATTTTAAAGAGCAGAAATTGAATGTAGAACTGGCCAATTTTGAAAATTTGCCAGGGTTTGGCTTATTATCTCTGGCGTGATAATTAGCAACCTACAGGACCGCTTTATTTGAAATATGGGCAGAGCTTCATATGATTCAGCCAGCTTTTTGCAAAGCTAAAATCTCAAGTGTGCTGCACAATTATGATGTACGAGGACCTGGTAGAGATTCAAAGCAGGAAGTATAAAGTCACATGAAACATCGAATATTCAGCCCCATTGAATCACTAAACGAGGAAAAATGACAAGGAGTATCAAATGCACAATTTTCTTTTATTTCTAAAGGAAATATGAGGGGTAAAGTTGCAGCAGACGAACAAATTTGAGTTGAAATGAATGACATTCGGCTTGTAGGAAGGGAGAAACAATGTTTAATAATAACCTTTCATCAAATTCAGAAATGTAAGAAGAAAACTCTCAAGAGAATTTTTTATTGCAACACTCACCATTTTGATTACTCACGTCACTAGAGATATTCACACTTCCAGACAAGCAACATAACCTACCAATGAATATGGAACAAGCTGTATAAATCAAACGGTTCGAGAACGGTTGGGCGAAACCAGCAGAGGCAAGCGAAAGCCGAGAAATAAGGTGGTAATTCCTAACCAATCAGTCCAGATTAGCGATGACGGCATCGACAATCTCTTGGGTGGTGCTGTCTCCACCAAGATCTTTTGTACGGTATTTGCCCTCAGAGATGACACGCTTCACAGCAGTCTCGAGCCGATCGGCAAATGAAGGAAACTGGAGGTGCCTGAGCATCATGGCTGATGAGAGGAGCAAAGCTACGGGGTTTGCCTTCTTTTGATGCGTTATGTTTTCACTCCCCACATTTCCTGCTGAAGCACCTTGCTCAAACACGGCATGATCAGCCCCCGCATTGCCTGTAGACACCAAACACCGTATGAGATAAGAAATCACCAAAAAAAAAACAAAAAAAAAAAAAAGACAAGAACATTGTCGTCTTTTTGCTTTGTCTTCTTTTACTTATTTTTTCTGGTCTGCCGCGATTTGATTAGACACAGTTAACAAATAAAAAATAATAATAATTCCTCACCCCATCTTGATCAGATTCATGCCATGAAAAAGCCAAGTTATGGTCCGTTTGAATTTACGATTTCAAAAAGTGCGATTTAAAATGTGCGATTTGAAAAGGTAATTTTTAAAAACGCAGTTTAACATTTGGCAAAATCGCAGTTTGGCCTATAAAATTGAAAGTTTAGCCTTTAAAATTTTGTATTTTTAAATCGCAATTTTTTAAAAACGCAATTTTCAAACGATTCATTTTCTGCGATTTGGTTTAAAATCACACTTTTTTTCTACGAAATCCCAATCACAAACGCACCTTTAGTATGTTCACATTATGACATCCAAAATCTATAAGGCTATGATTACGAATGGTACCTCCTGGCATTACACCAGTGCCTCCAGCAATACCAGCTGCTGTATTTGCCACTAGATTGCCGTAAAGATTGGGAGTCACCTACAAAACAAAAAACTGACTCCATCAGTGCGCTGGGGGAAGAAATTAACAGAAGTGATTAATTAAATCTTCAACTCACGCACATCATCAATTGGACAGGTGAAAAGTAGACATAAGAGACCCCAAGGTATAGATGACTCTAGATATATGACTTTAGCTTATTCCTCAGCAGGCCAAAATGTAATAAGAAGGTTCCCAAAGCCCTTGAAATTAAGAAAGGAATGAATCAAGGGTTCAATAGATAACTTAGGTAATTTGAATAAACAACGAGAGCAAAACCCAAGAGAACACAATTGAGGAAAGAAAGAAAAGGAGGAACAACATTCTGAACTCATGAAAGCAACAAAATCTGAATTCACATAGCCTCGGAAAGCAGATTATTTGGCTGCTTGAGCACAATGAAACAATTCAAGCCAGGTCAGCTCAAGCATTTTATCCTCAAAATCCAACATTCATTTTTTGTGTTTAGATTTACCTCTGCTAGAGCATATATGTAGATACATAATACTCCATAATCTCATTACTTTAAACTACTCAATCACTTCTTCTGTCTAGTATTCTCTAATTATATCTCAAGGGGGTCATGTCATCAAATCCAACCCCCCCCCCCCCCAAAAAAAAAAAAAAAGAAAAAGAAAAAGAGAAAGGAAAACTAAAAAAGTACACCTAGGGGAAGAGGGAAAAGCCCCAGGTTTAGCTTCTTTTGTGAGCATGAGCACCTGCACGAGCTGCTCCACAAGCCAAGCCAGAGATAAAGCGTGCAGATGAAAGAATTGTATCTTGTTACACCATGGGATACCAAGCTGAACTGAATCATTCAATTCCAGTCAAGTTCATCTCAACCCAATATACAGCAGGATCTACTAACAATTCATCGGTCCTCACTCCACTAAAAGACAAGTTTACCAAGAACTTTTTATCACTGTATACGGCAGAGAAGTAAAACTTAATATGCCAAAAATTAAGAACAGGTACACATAATATCAAGTCATAAAGTGTGCAGATGAAAGAATTGTATCTTGTTACACCATTGGATACCAAGCTGAACTGAATCATTCAATTCCAGTCAAGTTCATCTAAACCCAATATACAGCAGGATCTACTATCTAACAATTCATCGGTCCTCACTCCACTAAAAGACAAGTTTACCAAAAACTTTTTATCACTGTATACAGCAGGGAAGTAAAACTTAATATGCCAAAAATTAAATATAGGTACACATAATATCAAGTCATAATACTTGTAAAAAAAATAATAATAATATCAAGTCATAATAGAATAAATGAGTGCTGTGCTTCACCATTAGAACCAAAACGATTTTTCTTTTTTCTCAAAGTCACATACCATAACATCGAATTGCTCGGGCTTTGAAACAAGTTGCATGCAGCAGTTGTCCACGATGATCTCATTGTACTTAATACCAGGATAATTGGTTGCAACCTCCCGGCAAGATTCTAAAAATAAACCATCTGCGAGTTTCATGATGTTGGCTTTGTGCACGGCCGTCACCTTTTTCCTGTTGTTTAGGTAAGCATACTCAAACGCGTATTTTGCAATGCGTTCTGAGCAGAACTTTGTTATCACCTAAGACAAACCACGTCATTGAACAAGAAAATAAAACTACTCTTCTTACAAATGTTACAAAATAATATATTAAAAGACTACAAAAGTAAAAAATTTCTTCATAATCGCTAAACAGAAATCCTGGTTTGGCAAAAATCCTCCAGAGTTCCTATTACAGTCTACCTTGTAGAGTTCCTTAAATCCTAACCATTATTTTAAATTAAATGATTTAGATTTTCTCCCTCAGCATTTATCACATGTAATAGGCTGAGACTAGGAACTTTTATCCTCCTTCTATCATACTCTGTATCTTTGGACTACGCCACTACGGCTTATGTGTTCCCCTTATCTTTTAGCTTTCTTGATTTTCTTACTTGTTTCTCTAGTTAGGCGTTTCCTTTTATATACTCTCAGTGTACTAAGAGGCACCTCACGCTTTTAATGAGATTGGCTTATTATTTAAAAAAAAAAAAAAGGCTGAGACTCAAATTTTAAAATATTCTAACTTATCAAAAAATATGCTGAGACTCAGATTTTAAAATATTCTTAATTTATCTTTACTTCATTGCATATTAAATGTGATACTTACTGAGGTGGTAAAATCCGAACAAATAGTGATCATGATTTAAGGCACTTCAAAAAATACCAAATAATTTGAGTCAGACAATAGCAACTAGAAAACTATAAATTTTAACTAGATGGTTCAGATTTTTTCATCGCAGATTACAATTTAACAAAATACAGTGGATAGAAAAATCTACTAACTTTATGAGATACAATGAACGAAGACAAATTAAAAATCAAAGCAAAATATGAACCAATTAATTTTTTTTTGATAAGTAATGAACCAATTAATTAAAAACAACGATTAAGAATTTAAGAACGCCGTATAATCCTGAATATACCTTGAGGCTTTCGACGACGCCGGGGACGACCTCGTGCTCGAGGCCGGAGTATTCACCCTCGGTGTTCTCCCTAATCACAACGATATCCACATTCTCGTGGCGAGTGGGAAGCCCAGGGAGATTGAAGCAATGGACGAGCGAGGCGTAGAGGTCGAGCTCCTTCCGGAGCTGCACGTTGAGCGAGTTCACTCCGCCACCGACCCGCGTCCGGAGCCCGCCCTTCAGGCACACCTTGTTCTTCTGGATCGACTCGATCACTTCCTGTGGGACACGGCTCATATCGCCGTGCACGTCGTAGCGCTCGAAGTACACCGGCGCGTGCATTGCCTCCATCACCTGCTCCACCGCGTTCGTCACCAAAGGCCCCACGCCGTCCCCGGGGATCAAAGTCACCGCGCGTGGCGCCCCGTCGCCGGGTCGGGGCATGTAGGTCACGGATCGGGTCCACGCGGGGTGCCTGTCCGTGAGCT
Organism: Alnus glutinosa; assembly: GCF_958979055.1. NCBI lineage: Eukaryota > Viridiplantae > Streptophyta > Magnoliopsida > Fagales > Betulaceae > Alnus > Alnus glutinosa. The sequence goes on along the minus strand of NC_084896.1, from coordinate 5,306,322 downwards.
GCTTGAGGATCGGGAGGGCTCGGCGCGCCATGTGATGGATATACGGAAGATTATGGTGTCTCCGGGGGTAAAGTTAAGCTTTTTGGACTTTCGGAGACTAGAGTTGAGGAGAAGGTTTAAGAGGAGCCATGAAAGAGCGCGTGATTGATTGAGGATAAAACGGAGCAGTTTTTTGCAGTAATGCCCCTTTTGTATGACTTTTTTTTACTTATCATCCGTTTCCACGTAAAATCTCGTAAAACCTTTTCGATGAAATTCCTTTTTGTTTATACCAAAATATACCAATGGTGTAAAATTGAATTCGGCAACCGTCCCAAGATTCTGGCCAAAATGACTGGAAGTCACAGGATTTTGGCAAAAAATTTTAGATTCCGGCTAGTTTAACTAGAATACGAATAAAATGGCAAGAATCCGGCTATACTAGCTCAATTCCGGCTAGTTTGGCAAGAATATAATTCGCTGGAATTCGACAAAGTCTCCGAATTCCGACATAAATTTATAGATTCCGGCCAAACTGGCCTGAATCCGGAAAAAACGGCCAGAATCCGGCTATGCTGGTCGGATTCTGGCTGTACTGGTCAGATTCCGGTGACCATCACCGAAATTCGGCCATTGCCGCTGGATTCTGACAATCCGAGACTATAATTCGAGGATCTTCAGCGGTAGAGTCGGGTTACTAACAAACTCCAATACCCGGTGATGGTGAATTCCCACAAACATGCTTAGAAGAATAATGAGTTGAAATATAAAAAACGATTTACAGTTTTCAAAATTGTAAATCGTTTTCCAAAAATTAAAAAAGATTTTACGAGTTTCGGCGTAAAATGATTTCTGGAAAATGATTTCGGCATTTTTCCGGTGTTTGGTAGGGGCGAAAATAATAGTCAACCGGAAAATGATTTCTGTTTGACCAAAAATGCTTAGTAAATTTCGGAAAATGATTTACGCTTTTTAAAAGCGTAAATCGTTTTCCGAATACGCCAGATGCAGTCGATCTATTTTAAACGGCACAGTCAACCTTCACGTTCAAGCAGCCGACCACCATCGAAATATTGCCGGTATCGGAATCCGACAACATCCGGTTAATGTCACCGGAATCTGGCGACGGAATCCGGCCACCTTCGCCGGAATCCGGCTATCCCAGATTCCGACGAAACTGTTCGGATTCCGGCCTTTATCTCGAATTATGGCTATATTAGCCGGAATCAGGTAAAAATGGTCAGAATCTTGTCGGTCAGTGACCGAATCTCGTCATCGATGATTTTTATATTATTTTACATTAATATTTTTATGTTGTGAATAAAAATTGATTTTTATAAGTTAATATGATTGAATAAAAATATAAAAAAAATATTTGCGATTTTCCGTACGCGCCAAACACCGGAAAATGCTTTCGACGGAAAATGGTTTCATGAAAAATGACTTCCCTGAAACCATTTTACTATGGAAACCATTTTACGTCCAAACAAACGGAGTGAAATCTGAAAATGATTTCCGTTGATCATTTTTTTTGTTTCCACCAAACACCGAAAAATGCCGAAAACATTTTTTTGAAAACATTTTACGCCGAAACAATCAAAGCATTAATGTATTTTTGCCTTTTTTGCTAGTCCTAAAAATAATTAACAAATGAGCTTTATATAATATTTTTATAATGGAACGAAAAATTAATGCGACGATAAAGAAAAAAAGGACATAAACTTTCTACAAAACAGTTTGTAAGAAATTTCATAAAGCCCACATATAAGAGTGACATGCATCCTTTAAACATGTGAGAAGTACATATTATTAAAATAACGGGAAAATATTTTTGTACAACACAATTGCACAATACAAGACATATGAGATGGGACCCATGTGAGTAGAACCCACTACATGGGTCCCATTTCATGCGTCTTGTGTTGTGCACTAATCACATACAACTCTAAAACAACATATACTTCTCACATGCCAAGGGACACATGTCAATCTTATGCGTAGGTTGTATAAAATTACTTATAAATCCATCAAAGTTTCTATCTTCAACCACCCACATCATGCTTGCAATTTGTCTTCGACATTAATCTTATAATCGACAAAATTGATCTCTTTAGCACTTTTTGATAATTTGATGGGTCATAGTAGTAAATTTGATAGTTTAAGGGGTTACTTTTAAAACGACTTGTAATTTGTGGAGCTTTTTTATAATTATCCCTAAAGATAAATATAACTTTTCAATGGCTGAAACCCTCTCTTTCATGCACGAATACCATTTGCATTGATCAACTTTTTACCCAGTTAATCTAAATGGCAATGAAATTTCAACTTGACAATCGAGTGAATTTGGTACGATTCAATGCAATTAGTGTACAAATTATTTTGAGCCTTTGATGTGATTTCGTAACATTAAAATATAAGAAATTAGGACTTTAATATTGAGTGAGGACTTATTTCTCTATTTATTTGTTATCAGAATCTTATTTATGGGTTCTTCTATGTGAAGAGTGCGTATCATTTAGAAATGAACAGCAGAGCTCAAGCTCGAGGGGAGAGCTCAAATTCCAAGAAAAAACAAGGAGGGCTGGCTGGCTTTATCATTTATGGAGTAGCAGAGGCAGTAGCTCTTTGGAAGGCAGTGAATCTGTGCAGTGACATAGGAGTCTCTCAAGTGGAATTTGAAGGCGATTCTTTGGAGGTGGTTCAGGCTGTGAATAGAGAGAGTCCTTGTTGGAAATCCTATGGCCATTTGATTGCAGATATTCAGACTAAGCTCCTGGTTTTCCATAGGTATGCAGTCCGGCATGTGGGCAGATCAGCTAATATATAAAGCTGCTCATGGTTTGGCAAAATTGGCAGTGAACCTTTCTTTAGATTTTGTCTGGAACGGAATATGTCCTGAATCTATCAGGGATGTTGTACTTGCTAAGTAAGCATTTTTCAGTTGATTCTATAAAGACAGTTGATTTTACTCAAAAAAAGAAAAAACAAATGTTACAACAGTTAGGGTTTGGCATAAACGGATTCGGTTCATAAACGGACCGATCACCGATCCACTTAATCCATTTATGAAATTATATATAATAAATATATATTAAAACAGGTCGTGTTGAGTTAGGCACCAAACTGGTTAAACATATTATATTTTAGTATAAACATGTCAACCGAATCGATTTATTTGTGACTCGTTTATTATACGGGTCTTGTCATGAGTCTTCCTTCTAACTTTTGCTTATAAAATGTTTATGATGTTACACTTTAACTCTTCTGCCCACGTTTCTGGTTTGAAAGAGTCAACCACTCCTTCCACCGTCGACCTGCTTTTAGATTTTATTTTATTCTATATAACTGTTTGTTTATATTATGTCACGTTATTTATTATATTTATGAGACAATATAAAAAAATAAAAGTAAAATAGAGAGAATACATTTTCCAATTCAAATTTGATTTTATTTCATGTAACAATATACATGATATAAGTTATTTATTAAATTATAAACATATGGAAAGGATCCTATTCCTTAGCGGCAAGCTAATACACGAGACAATTTATTAATCAAGCCGCGGTTTAAGATGGTAAAATCTTGATATTAGCATAATCATAACAGAAGGGTATTTTGGTTATTGACTATGAAAAACCTGGGAAAAAATATATGAGAATCGCAACTAACTACCCTTTCTCGGAAATTGTCAGCAACCATCCCAAATGCGTACGACAAGTCGACAACGGATATAAATGTCCAGTGAATAAAACATAGAAAAATAGAACCAATTTGGTTTCATGAATATTTTGCAAAATATTCAGAAACAACACGGCTGTGATGTTTCAGCCATGGCTTCCCCTGCTCCAATTCCTTGTATTCCTCATTTCTGCGGTTTCTCTCTCTCATGTTTGAATTGACCTTTAATGAATTGGCAAGTCAAAAGAGTCAATTTGAACACGACATGCCAACCCAAATTATTAACCCTAAAAAAACCAACAAAATTGCATGATAAGTAAGGTGATTTACACCATAACTACTGCCCACCAATTGATCAATAAGAGTTCTGGCCCCAACAATTCTGCAATCCCCCCATTGATTTTCTATGTAGTGGCCAAATGAGGACCAAGCAAATTGCCTGAAAAGAAGGTCCAAAGGTCTATTCAATAACTTAACTGATTCTAACTAAAACCTCCAAAGTAATTAAAGAAGCTAATTGGAGAAATAAAAAAGAAACAATGTATAAACACATAGAGATAACAAGATTAACACGACGACTATGTTAATCGAAGCAAAAAGAAAACAAAAGGTGAAAATGAGCTCTTTTTTTTTTTTTTTGGTAAGCAAGTAAAAATGAGCTTTTAAATGTGGTTTATGTGCTCTCATATTTAATAAAAGCAAATTTGATATAGCGAAATGATAAAAATCATTCTTCGTCCCATATTTTACCATCTCCGTACTGCAAATGAGTGAATCCACCATCTCTGAACTGTAGATGAGTGAATCCATTATTAGATTTGTATAATCCACATATCCAATAGTGAATTTTCTAAAAAGATGGTTAAAAGAGGGGATAGAGAATGATATATAGCATTGCTCTTTGATATAACATACAAACAAGAGTTCTTCATCCAAACTGGCATCATTTAATATATGAACTAGGAAACCAGAATTCAAGATAGAGAGAACATCAAAATATACAAAACTATGAAACTTGAGATCAAATCATACTGATGGCAATACAACCAATTACAACCAAAGTCCATGCCAACTAAACAATAAATTTACCACAAACCTTGGGTACTCAAACGTTTGAGTAATGGTGATAAACACTGTTATCTTGAACCCCTACCCACAAATGTGCCCCTAAAGTCTCTCTGCCTTCCCATTCTTCACTTGCTTCATTTGCTTTAATATTTGGTTTCCTCCACTACTTCAAATAGAAAGTAAAACTTAGAGGTAAAAAAAAATCGCATGCCTTTTACTCATAACCACCAATTAATGTCTTAAAGAGATAGTTCAATCGGCTAGGGGCCATGCCTCATGAAACGGAGATTACTAGTTCGAATCCCCTTTTTCACTCTTGTGTGGACATGTCAAAAAAAAAAAAAAAAAACCACTAATTAATCTCACATATAATTTCAATGACTTGTTTGAATAATGCTTCGCATTTTCATGTTCACTTTAATGTGAAGTGACACAAAATTGTCATTTACATATTACACACGATTTTTGCTTGTTAGGTAAATTGTATTTCATGATATATCCATGGAGTATTCATGATTGGATCAGTTCAAAACTTGATATGTAATTAAATAAAAAAAAAAAAAAAAGAAGAAAAGAAAAGAAACTCAAAATTTACATATTAATGCATCTTGACAGGGCCGGCCAACCCCTATGGCAACTTAGGCAATTGCTTAGGGACGCCAATTAATAATTGTATAGTAAAAGTTTTTTTCTAAAAAGAAAGTAAGGTTCTAATATGCTAATTTTTTTTTTTTTTTTAAAAAAAATAGTCTCTAATTATGGTTTCTAATTAATAATTGTACAATAAATATTCTTTCCAAAAAAAAAAAAACTTTTAAAATTCTACCAAGGAAAAGATTTAATAAATAAAATCTAATAAGGCCATCAATTATAGGGATTTTTTATTTTTATTTTTTACAATATTAGGGCCTTAAAAAATCTTTAGACATGAAAATAAGAATTTATTGACATGTAGTCAATCCATTTCTTCTTATGTGTACTATTCATGTTTTATAAAAAATTTCCATGGAAGTTAATAATTAAGGCAGTCGGTTAGAAAATAGATCTGAGAGCGGCTCCCTCCTCCTCTCCATTTCCCTTTTTAGTCCCCGCTCCTACCTTCCCCCTCCCCCTCCCATTCTTATTATTATTATTTTTTTTTTTTTTTGTGGTGTTCTATGACTAGATCAGCAATTTTGGCATCTCTGCTATGTATCTGTTCATCTACCTCCGTATTGTGCCGTTCATCTCCTCCATGGCCGCTGCTGCTATTTTTTGGTTGTATTTTTATTTTGAATAAGAGTTTTCTTCTCCATAAATCTGTCAACGGTATTGTGCCGTTCATCTCCTCCATGGCTGCTGCTGCTGTTTTCTGGTTGTGTTTTTATTTTGAATAAGAGTTTTCTTCTCCATAGATTTGTCATCATGGACAGATCTATGGAATGAAGGTTAGTCAGGTGTGACTTGTGAGGGGCACTCCCTCACGGCTTGGATAGTTCAGTGTGAATGGTTATCTCTCACGGTCTGGATAGTTCAGTATGAGGGGTTATCTTTCACGACAAGTTTAAATAATTTTTTTTAGGATATTTGACTACTCTTATCTTATATCTAGTCTGCTTGGAGCAGATCCGCTCTTTAATTATTTTTTTACAATGATTAGCAGAAGATGAAAGTCATAGATAATACTTTATTGTAAGAATTTTGTTTGAATATATAACTTTGTAACCTCATAGCATGTGGCTATGATTTTGCAAAGCTATAAACTTTGTAATGTAAGAGTTTTATGTTTGTAATCTTTGATCAATGAAATACTCAAATCTTTCGTTTTAAAAAAATAATTAAGGCTCTCAATGTCATAAATTTTTTGATGTGTATAAATTCTTGGAATATCCATTTGTTTATTGTCTCATTTTCACATTCATGAAAGTCTAATTTGCATAACTTTCTCCAAGGTGGGATTGGCATTGTTGTAAGGGATCATACGGGAGATGTTCTGCCCGCTTGCAGCACTACAAAAAATCTATTAGTAGAGGTTGTGGTAGCTGAAGCTTTGGCAGCTTTACATGTTGTGGAGTTTTATATCATTTAAAAAGGTGATGCTTTACATATTGTCGATGCGGTTAAAGCGAAGGGTGAAAATTGGAGCAAAATTGCTCATATAATACATGGAGTCAAAGAAGGTTTGCACTAGCTGAGATCATGGAGTATTTTTTCTTTTTTTGAACAAAAACTCTCTTCTTATTGATAAAACAAAATGATCTAACAACAGGATCTAGAAACACATACCTAGTAATAATACCACAGATGCTATTTGGTATATTTTCTAACCAAATAGAGTCTGTGACATGATTGACTGTCTCCCTTGTAAGGGTATGAGCTACTAAATTTGCTTCCCTATTAACATGGGCTACATTTGAAGATCTACGAAAAACTTAGCCCTTGTATAATGCCTTCCACGAGATGGCCACTCCTCTGCACGGGTGAGGAGCCGCAGGGCAACCCTAAAGAAAGTGAAGGACAAATTCTTCTTCCATGCCACAAATTGGACACATTTTATCAACAACAATGCCTCTCCGAAACAGGTTTAACTTAGTAGATAGTAAATTATTGCAAGCTCTCCAAAGGAAGAGTTTAACCGCGTTCTGTACACCAAGGCTCCACACTGCCTTCCACATATCTGATACTGCTTTTCCTTGTGAGCTCTATCCCTTGGTACTTGTCTGGAGTTCCCAAATGATAAGCACTACGAACAGAAAAAACCCCAGACGATCTTGTGGTTGGAGTGAGCTCAAAGAAATGTTGATGTTGACCATAGCTCGATAGGTAAATTTTTGTGGCATAGATAGATTTTGGATTGAAGAAATTTTAAATTGTATTTATGGCATTGTAATTAGGGAGCAATTGCCTTTGGTTGATTGATTTTATCAATTAAGATTTGTTCAAAAAAAAAAAAAAAAACTTTCTCTAAGGTGGCAACCTCAATTTCAATTAATTAAATGGTCAGTAGAACATGGTTTGTCTTCAATATGCTCAAACATCAATTTGAATTAAATCTTGAGAGCTAGGAATATGGAAAGTCTCGAATATAAAAACTTAATTAGTAATTTCTCATTAAAAAAATGATTTTTAAATAAAAATATAATATTAACATTAAAATAGATATTATTCATTCATCCAAAAACAAAAAAAAAAATGAAACTATATATATATATATAATTCACTTAAACTTATTGCCTAAGGACTAAAAATATATAGGGCATCTCGGTGATCCTGTGACCTATTTATTTGTTCAGTCACTTGAACTTTATATTATCACCAAGAAGTAGCACGCATGTTGTGAGTTACCATGAACATGCCTTTCACACATAATATAAAACTTAGGAAGATGATCCAAAAACACTCATTACACACCAATTATACTCTCCCCTCACATGAAGCGGAACCCACCATCACATGGGCCCCACCTCATATGAGTGGGGGTGTGTAATGTTAGGTTTTATTTTTTATTATCATTACTTTAAAACTGTTCCCAAGGAGTAGCTCAATCGGTTGGGGACCACGCTTTATGTAGCGGTGGTCAATAGTTCGAATCTTCCCTCCCTCTCTTGTGTGGACATGTAAAAAAAAAAAAAAAAAAAAAAAAAAAAAAAAAAAAAAAAAAAAAAAAAAAACTTATCACCATCTTCTTCCCGCCTTTTTACTCAAAAGAACATTTTTCTCTAGTTTTTGTTAAATATATTTTTAATGTAAATTTTTCAATGAACAAATCAGCCTTAAATCAATAATAATCTTCCTTCGAATAATGCTACATATTACCCTTATGTTCTTTTTTTGTCCCTCCCAAAAATTGATGTGGCTCTTAAAATTACCACTGGATCAAAATCCAATAGTGGTCTATCATAAATTCAATGGTGATTTTTAGAGCCGCATCAATTTTAGGGGAACACAAGGGTGATATATAACATTACTCATCTTCCTCTGCCTTTTTCGATGAATCAATTTCATCCATAGGTTATAATGCATAGTTATAACATTTGTTCATTCGTAATTGTTGGAGAATTTTTCTTTATAATACAAATTATCAAAAATTCTGAATTTTAAATATAAAAATCTAAGTTGTTATTAACGGCTAAGTAAAGTTAGCTAGGTTTTAAGCGCTCCAAAAATTATGAGTAATGTTAGAGGAAAGGCTTTTGTTTGCTTTTTGTCCCTCAAAAGTGATATGGCTTTAAAAATTATACTAGTGATCCATTCTAAATTCAATAATAATTTTAAAAGTCGCATCACCTTTGGAGGGACAAAAGTCTTCCTCCTTGGATTATTCAAAAGGGGTAATAAATTAGGCACCCACGACATAGGATTAGAAAATAAAGGAAAAGACTGAAAGAATGAGCAGAGTATGTAAAACTCAGCAATCGGAGAGGAAATAAAGGAAAGGAAAGGAAAGGATCACATGTTAATCTATAAATGGTGAAACACAATTATAATCAAGAGATAACAAAATATATAAATATATATATATACTCACACAAAAGAAAATATATAACAGATTTTCATCATTAAGGAAAAGCGCTCAGGTTGGGAATATGAAGGTTGCCTCAGCCACTAGCTAGGGGTGGGTAGAATATCCGATTGCCGCCTACCGACCACCTACCAATTTCCGGCGGTCGGTAGTCACAGTATCTATTTAATGTTTCAGGTTTAATGGCTCTCCAACAAAGTGACTTACTTTAATTTGAATAAGAAACCGTAGATCTACACCAAGAGAGGAAGTTACCAGCTAGAAGACCCAAACTCCAACTAAATTTCCAGCCATAGATACGAACTTAATGGCAGATTGTTTTCAGAAACTACAAAGATTGTCAAGTGATGAATCAGAAAACTTTCATCATTAGTTATGCTAGTAAAACAGCTACTCTCCAACCAGCTAATATTGGAAGATGATGAGAAAGGACAGTAACTGACCAAAGCATTACCAGCAATCAGTTCAAAAAATTTCACCCCCATGGACGTGGTTATTAACACTACCAAGAAAAGCTTAATAAGTCATGCTTAATTGACTGTCTTACCTCTAAATAAACCAGTCCTAAACACCCAAAAGATAAGAATTCTCAAAAGACAGAGTGCGCCTTAAACCAAGGCAATGAAAGTTAGTGAGTTCATTGAGTGAGAACAAGTGGTACGGGCTATGTACACAAGCTCTGGTCAAATTACATTCAGCTACTGACCAAAAGAAATTAACAAGCATCCACAAATTCAACTTATTAAATTGCAGAACCGATATTATTCTTCCAAACAATTTCCCATCAACAGAAAGTGAAAATAATTACACTGGGAAATGTTAATCAACATCAGAATAGCACTCATATTAATATATGGAACAAATTAACATATGATTCTCAAAAGTTTAGTTTTCAAGTAGTGAAGAACAAAGGAAACAGAAAATTTTCTAACCACAGAAACTTTAATAAAGACAAATGTAGCTTTTCAATGGTTGAAACCTATTCACTATGATGAAAAATGAAAAAGGCATACTTGGAGAGATTGTCAAAGACAGTTGTTCAAGTCTATTTGAAAACCAGCACGCATGCCTCAGAATCAAGAAAAAAAAGTATCCCCCAACAATCTCTGCATCAGTTCTTAGATATACAGCTTCAAATCTATATTCAATTGCCCATATTGTGTCTTTAACTTCCCACAGTGCCTCCTCTACCATGCATAAACTGCCAGACAACAAGCTTCGAAGAGCATTTAAAACAAGTATTTATTAATGAACTCCCCTTACCCTTTGGGTGTTTTACCTCCAGATTTGCCCTTGGATTGGAAGTTGGATAGTGATGAGGATCTGGATCCGTCCTTGGTGATTTTGAAAGCCATTGAAGAGGACTTCCATCGGGGAGTTAAGGCAGCGCGTCCAAAGACCAAAGGTAGGAGGGAAGTTTTGAATCTGGTAAGTTCCATCAACTACGGTGATTCTAGCGCGTCCTCCCGGCTTAAGAAATGCAAGGCGCACATGGTGTAGGGTTGGGGTCTCGCGAAGGTTTTGGGTTGGAGGGATTGGGTTTTAGAGGGTTGGTGGGTTTTCTTTCTTGTTGTAGGCTGCTTTGGTTGTTCCTATGTATATTTCCTGTGTATTTAGGAGCACCTTACGCTTTTTTAGTAAAATCTATATTACTTATCAAAAATGAGTTGAAGCGGCAACATTACTTCCAAGTCCCATCTTATGCCCTAGAAACGCAAGCTGCTCAACAAACTCTGCTCCTGTGAGAATTTCTGTTGTTCCATATATAACATGCTTGACAGGCTGCTGAAGCTGTGCAAATTCTTGCAAGCTCCCATACTCAACATAGTTACCACCACCAATCATAAACACAATGGCTTCCTTAAATGGTCCTCTCAAATGACTACTACCGGAACTTGACTTGGGAGAACGAGGATCAAATACAAGGCAACCATCAATTTCAGGATTTGGCTTCCCTTCCATCAAGAGTTCCACCGTCCTTGTCAATGCCAGTTGCCTATCACTAGACAAGAGATTCTTCACACCTGCTGTCACAGCATAGATTTTCTCAGCCCAGTCAACTATGTTGTTTCTGCTAGCTGAACTTGCTGATGCCATTGAAGCATTCAACGACTTCAATTTTTTCACATACTGAAATGCACTAGTATCAACCTCGGATTCCCTGAGTGCTGCTTCCACTGATTCCACTTCTGACTGATTAATGCTTTCTGAAGAGATCAGATACATGATAGCAAACCGCAGCTTATCCATCTTCATCCCTTTCCCTTTGAGCACACCAAGGAGCTCATTCCGGTCAATGCTTCCTCTGACCAGCATGTCATTCTCCTTTTTCGCATAAGAGTCAAGCAACCTCTCCTTGATCTCACCCAACAAAACAGTGGCAATATTGGTGTGCTTATCTATCACCTGCTTCCGCTCCGTCAACTCAGGCAAAGAGTTCACTGCATTCATCAAATGCTTTGTGTTCCCCGTCAAGTCTGTCTCATCAAACTCAGCCCCGTCAGTTCCACCGGTCCTCCTGTTCACCTCATCAACATCTTTCTTATATTTATTCAATTGAGTCTCAATCTCCACTGCAACTTCAGGAAATTCCAACGACCCATTTGCCACCCAGAATGGGTCCGAACTATCCAACTCATACGACCTCATCCCACCCTTTTCACCCTGCACACTCAATCTATTCAGCCTCAATCCAAGAACATCGTGAACAAGCGGCCGATACCTAAAATCATGCTGTATCCCTACTGATAACTCGAAATTCCTATCAAATATACACAAAATTGGCCGCTGAAAAGAGCTCACGAAACTCCCACCTTCTGTAAACAAATTGTTCTTTGACAACAAATGGTCTCGCAATCTCTGATCCAATGCAGAAGCAACCATCTCAGCCGGCCCACCACGAGGGCACCTAATTATTGGCACCACAGCTAGCGTAGCCAAAATACAAAACAATCCATTGACAATCCTGTCCACAATCTCCTCAATCTCTCGATCCCCAGCCGACGGATCATTCAATTGCACATAAGTAGACTTCTGTGCCAACGAAAACAAACCATCCTCCAATGTCACAAACTCCAAATACTGATCGTGCACCTTTGAAATCCGATGGATCGAATCCGAACTCAATGTCCCAGATGCAAGATCCTCGAGCAGCGGGCGGGGAATAGAGGACGAGAAATTGAGGTGGAAGCTATCATAGAGCGAGCGGGACGTGTCGGCCATGATCCGCTGAATGTTAGCTTGACTGGGTTGGACAAAATACACGGCGGGCACGTCGTGGACCGGTTTTCGATCCTTATCAATCAGAAAGTAGAGGGTCACGCCATGTTTTCGAAGGTCCTTGACGTGTATCAATGGTGATAGGATGTTTTGGCAAAACTTATCATAGATTAAAATCTTGTAAACCTCTTCGTTTGCAGTACCCGTTGCGTTAACGGGTTGGTTTAGATTCAACATTCGGGTAATACATTCTGAAGAAAAAAGAAAAAGAAAAAAAAACAAAGTTACAGAGATCGAAATTCAGAAACGCATACGCACTAAATTCACACCCATAACAAATGGGTTATACCGTTATAGTTTAATTGTGAGAATATCATTCTCAACCAAATTTCATACAGGAATTTAATAACTTTTTAGAAATATCCCATTTCAGTTTGGTTTTCTTATTCAAACCATACAAAATGAAAGATAAAATTAGGCGACCATGAGCCAAAAACCAGAGAAACGAAATGGGTTTTTGATCTAAAGCAAGAAGAAGATCCAGAGAGAGAGAGATACCTGTTTGCTTTTGACGGAGATTGAGAGCCATGACCGTGAAACTCTGTTCCGGGCGAGTGATTTTTGGTTTCTTCGTAAGTAAAATAATTTTCTGAGCTCTTCAATTTTGAGGTCTCGGATCCAACCGTGGGGGTGTTTGATATAGAAATAGTTTCCTCTGCAATGAGCTCTTTACAGTACCGTCACAAAGCCAATAATATATTGCCACGTCATAGATTGAGAAACCGGGACAGGAGGAACTGATATTTATATACACGCACAAGTCACGAATGACTCTGTTCGTGTGAGGGAAGGAACTGTTGGGATTGGACATGGAGACGACGCCGTTTGTACGCAACAGATACTGGGTTCTGAGGCACGGCAAGAGCATTCCAAACGAGAGAGGCCTTATTGTCTCCTCCGTGGTTCGTCTCTTTCGATTTTCGTTCCTTTTTTCTTTTTCTTTTTCTTTTTCCTTATTATTTTATGCAATATAAGTGGGTTTTCATTTCTGGGCAGATTCTTGTAGACGTTTAGTTTTTCCACATTCTTGTTAAGTTGGCAAGGTTTGCTTATTACTCAGCTCCTAATTGCAATAATTTGTGTATTTTAAAGATGGTAATCTCATGAAATTTTGGGTTTTGCATTTTGTGTTGTATTTAAATTGGTATTGCTCAGTTGGGTTTTTTCCAGAAATTTGTTTTCAATTTTAACCTCTCTTTTTTTTTTTTTTTTTTTTTTTTAAAAAAAAAAAATTTATATAAAGGAAAAAGCTTTATATATGGGATAAAAGCTAGTTCATTCCAGGTATTTAGAATTAACCCCTAGTTACTTGGGTTCTATCTCTTGATGACAGAGAAGATTTTTGTGGCCATGACTGGCTTTGTCAGCGGTGTTCTTAGATCTTAGGACATATTTTCTGGCAATATGATCTTTAAAATTACATTTGTTCAGAGGGTTTGGAGTCTAACTCAAGTAATTAACCGGTGCTGGCATCCTAACAGGAAAATGGTACGCGTGCAGAATTTCAATTGGCATCTGAAGGTGTTAAGCAAGCAGAGTTGGCTGGAGAGTTATTTCTAAAGGTAGTTGTTTGTAATTCAAGATTCCCGTTTGAAGCAACTGCAATGCCTGTTCTATAAATTTCTTAGGTTCCAAAGTATCCTATACGTTATTGTTTAATGGCTGATGTGGGCATACATATCTCTTTGAGTATATTTTCTATGACTAATCGGTCAAACTTTCTTGGATCATTCTTATGCATGATGCTATGTTTAAGCTTGTATAATTTGACCAGTTGCTTGAAATATTCTAGATTTGGCTCATATCAGATCCTTAGGACCACCGGATCGGAATGATTATCAGTGAAATTTAGTAACTCAATCAGATTAACATCTATGTACAGGGATTATGAATTTGATTCGCTATGTGAACGGGAGTACACTAATTATTGAACTAAGCTTATTCAACTGTATGAGTGACAAGATTAGGAATAACAACATTAGACTTGAACAGCTTCTGGACTAACTTGTACTAACTTAGTATGGAACAAAAAACCCTGAATTGCTGAAGAACACAGAATATGTCTTATGCTATCTTTGGAGTTGGGAATAATTGACTTACTGCAAGTTTCCCTAGTTTTTTTTCTGTATGCCTACTATTAGTGCAATGCGCTCGCTATAGGGAAATAAGTAAGCTTGAATAAACAGATTGCCATGATATAGAGGTACACACTAGTTACTTTCACTTGACACCGTCCAAGGACTAGTGACCTATATTGATTATTGACCTAGTACACTCTTGATGTGGAACTTAACGTATATGACTACAAAATATCCTCAACTGTTTATTTCGGATTGAATTGCAAAGCCCGTAAAGGCATTTTGCGGATGTGTGTTGACTCTCACATCGAGCGTATATTAGGTCAATCCATATAAGCTATTACAATGAGCCTCACATTAACTAGTTCTTTTGGATTATCTACATATGTGACTAGTATATCCCTAAGCCGTAACAAATGACATAAGAGTAAATGACAGGTTCCTGATGTCAGGATTTGAGTGGAAAAGATTATAGCACTCTGATAGCTTATGCTTTGTCCTATATTGAGTGTAACTTTATAGCTGTTGATAAATGAAGATAAAGAAATGGCTTCTAGCTAGGTCTAAGGCATTGGCAAAGCAGGATTTGTTTTGTGGACCCTTATAAATTTGTCTGTTGTTTGAACTACCCATTCTATACACCTTCAACATATTTCTTTGAGGAAAAAAATAATAAATTTGAAGAGTTATGTGTGCAGGAACTGAAGGAAAGTAGCATACCACTTGAAAATGTCCGCATTTGTCACTCTCCATTTTCAAGAACAACTCACACTGCTAAAGTTGTTGCATCTATGTTGAATCTTCCGTTTGAAGGTCCCCAATGTAAGGTAGCTATTCCTCCCTCATATAGATATATTTATTGAGGTTAGTTTAGCATGTGCTGAACATAAATGCAAGATATCGTATCAAATAATGAAATTTTACTCCTGGTGTCTTTAACATAGAGTTGCCCATGGGCCACTGCTCAGGCGGTGGTGTTGGGTAGGTGGGGTTCATGGCAGATCTAAGGTCCAAATACTACTTATTATAAGAAAAAGTTCTGGAACTTTTATCTTTCAAACTACAGACTAATTTAGCTCATAAAAAATTTAACAAGCTTTCTCACCCCTGCACTTTTATTTTTCTTTGCACTGATCATATAGATTTTGCTGGACAGGTGATGGAAGATCTTCGAGAACGCTTCTTTGGTCCTTCATTCGAACTTATGTCACATGATAAAGTAAGTGACAGTTAGTGGTGCTTAATATAGGTTTTGCCGAAGGGGTGGAGATAAAGATGGCAGACAGAGGGATTTAGTTCTGGCATTTATGATCAACTTTAGCAACTTAGCAAAAACAAATATACAGAAATATAACTGAATGCTGGAGTTGGATCAGTATGCTGTTTTAGTCTACAGTATGCCCCTGTTTTATAAGCCCAATACTAACATATATACTTTTCAATGCCATTTGCAATTGAAGATTTCTTAAATTTCGGTTCTTCCTTTCCTAACAGTATGCAGAGATATGGGATCTTGATCAAAAAGATCCGTTTATGCGGCCAGAAGGTGGAGAAAGTGTAGATGATGTTGCTTCTAGACTTGCAAATGCTATAGCGATTATGGAGTCAGAATTTCAAGGGTAATTATTATTTTCATCCATGTTTGCATTACTTGCATGATTTTCATGTTTGCAGATGGCATTCACCTATCTTAATATTCTATCACTAATAATTCTACAAGCATCCTACTTGCCAAGATGAATAATTCTTATCAGCATTCTCTTGCTTGAAGCTCCCCGTCACTCTCTTGCAAGGCTACGGTGGTTACCTGCTAGAAATTCCATAGTTCCTTGGAATAACTATCAGTCCATTGCAATTTGTGTAGCAAATCAACAAACAAAGTGGCAAAGCAGAGACAAAATATTAGAAATGAGGTTAATAGTTACAATCCCAGAAGCCCTTTTCAAAATGAGAGTTGATGCATGTCAATTTGCCCATCAAGACATGATTTAGTATCCATTTGGTTTAGCTGTTTCAAAACGTGCGGTATATATATATATATATATATTCAGAACATAGTTAATGAAAACGCGACTTTTAAAAATACAGTTAAGCCTTTGATAAAATAGTGGTTCGGTCTATAAAATCATGCTTTTTTTAAAATGCATTTCTCGCGGTTTCCTTAACTGCTATTTTTTTCAAATGGAACACTTTTTCTCAATTTTGTTTAAAAACACACTTTTAGCTTGCGAAATTGCAGGACAAGCACACCCTAATATTAAGAATGAAAATGAATTTCTGACTTTAATTGTGAAGTAAGAGACAACAAAGCTTTTCCTTGGGCTCCATGCCATCATCTCATTTTCATATTTCCTGCTCCAGCAAGATAATTATATAGATGAAAGCAGCTTGCCAAGCTGCACTGATACCCTATTTCTTTTGAGTGACAGTGAGCAAAAGTAAGCCTTAGCTTTCAATATTAGCCTCACTGATGTTCTTGCAAGAAAGAAAAATAGAAGTTTTTCCTAGTATTCATGATTTAACAATGTTATTTCTGTAGATGCGCAATCTTGATTGTCAGCCACGGGGATCCCCTGCAAATCCTGCAGACAGTACTCCATGCCGTTAAGCAACACATAGCATCCAGTAGCAATGACTTGGCATCAAGAGTACAAGCAGCTAGAGTGCCTTCCATCTTGTCACAGCACCGGAATTTCGCCCTCCTCACCGGAGAGCTACGGGCTGTTATATGAACTGAAGTTGTGGCCTTGGAGCCAATGCCATGGACCTTGACTGAATTTACACTAAATTATTGTGAGAGTCAAATTTCTGGGATAATTGTGAGGCTTAGGGCGATATTTTTAAATGAGGTATTTTTTATATTTAAATAATAAATAAATACTATTTGTTTTTAGTTTTTATTTTCATTTCATCTATTGGATGCATTATTATTTGTTTCCTTCCCTCCATTATACATCTATTGGTGTATA
Source organism: Alnus glutinosa (assembly GCF_958979055.1). NCBI lineage: Eukaryota > Viridiplantae > Streptophyta > Magnoliopsida > Fagales > Betulaceae > Alnus > Alnus glutinosa. The sequence continues at coordinate 5,288,770 of NC_084896.1, read as the reverse complement.
TGTTTATTACACCCTTACAGGGTTAAGGGCTACCTTTTTTCCACCTAGCAAGAGCTAACCAACCTCTTGGAAGATCCAAAACATGACCGCCCTCCCTTTGCTCGCTTGGCTAGCTTTAGGTAGCTTTGTGGGACGAACAATGCCTTCAGACATGCTAAAGAAGTTTAAGGATTTGCAGTTTGGACAATGAGGGAGCAGCAGCTATAGTGAAGGGGCAGTTCAGATGAGTTCTTGCTTGAATCACAACTGATTTCCAGGATCTACAGACACTGCCTAAGCGAACGCCTTCAATTAGATCCAGGCACTATAAGATGACCATATGGGGATGTAAATCAGCCGAGCTTGGGCGAGTAGTGCATGTCCAAGCTCGGCTCATTTAAATTTATCACAAGCTCGAGCCGAGCTCAAACTTATTTATCACGAGCTCGAGCTCATAACGAGTTTTAAAAATTCTGCTCGGCTCAATTTGGCTCGCAAAAAAGAAATACCGATATTTTGTGGTGAAGTGATCCAGTTACCACTTCCTAATCTTTATAGTTTACATTACTATGAATTGTATACTTATAAGTTAAAATTTAGGAATAATGTGACATTATATGACTATAATTTATAGTTATAACATTATATATATCACATATGAATCTTTATATTATATTCATATGAATTGTTTGATCATATTGCATAATTTACATGATTATATCATACTTAGTCACTAGTCATACAAAATAAGTGTTGTTGTCTTGTTGATATGAATGATGAATCATATGTTTATTACATAATTTACATTATATAATGAAGATACACTATGCCATATCAGTTATCACCTAAATTCTAAGATTTAGTATCATATAAACGAGTGAGCCAAGTTTTATATGGGTTTGTATTGTTTAATAATCGAGTATAATTTCGTGTTCACGAAAGGCTCATTAATTTAATAACTGAGTTGTGCAATAGCCGACTTTATCAAGCCGAGCCCAAGCAAGCTCATAGGTAACTTTGCTTTGTTTACACTCCTAATTCCATCAAATCGTCTATTTTTTTTATTTCTGTTCTCAAAATAGTTACTTTAAGTTTTGAAATTAAATTATAGTGAAGAATTCCACACATAACACTAGTTATGAACTTATGAGCTAGTTTATTTAATTATGGAATATGAATACATGTAAGTCTAGTAGGACTGGGCCACTGGGTATCGGTTAAATCAGTGTCGGTAGACCTAGTTTTGCCTACCGAATCGACAAAGTTGGTTAAGTCTTTGAATTAACCGACTTTATACTGATATATATTAATTTCAGCAATTTCGGTTAATTTAGTTATTTCGGTAAAGTAGGTTAATTGTCGGTTGGTTAAGTTGGTTAATTTTTATGGGCCAAATCCCAAATTGCTTGTTTTTTGGTCGAAATAGTTATTTTTTTAAGCTAAACATGTGTTTATTGGGCATGTTTATAAGCACTTTTAACATATTCATAATGTTAGATTATTACAAACCGTCACTAATATAGATGAAATTAAATAAGAACCGATTAATATTGCTAAGACGCTGCCCTACCATACTTTGGCTTTTCTCTAGATAAAGATATTGATAACTATATGTTTAAGTCTGTTCGGTTTGGTTCACCAACGAAATAAAAACTCTACCGATTAACCGAACCAAACCGATATCAGTATAAATTTTTTATTTCGACTACTGACAGTCAGAAGTCAATAGAAGCGATATATAGTCGATGACAATTTGGTGACGGTCGGTATACATAGGCAATAATCGAATATTTTATTTTGGCCAGCCGCAGAGCCTAGGTTTTCACATCAGCTAGCTAGGAGCCACACGCATGTAAACATAGTCGTGTTTGAAACCTTTCATCATCGATCTAGTCATACGAATGGGGCCCTTTTGGTTAACTTCTCCCTATTGGAATCTCTTATATATATGAGGAACATGCATGTATTCGGCTTATGAAAAAAGTAATCAAAGAGCACCGCACGTACAGTTGGTAAAACAACCCATGCACGTGATATATATAACACGTGCCTTGAGATAAAGTTGCCAAAGAGAAAAAGTGTAGGGTGCGTTCTCGATGTTGCCCTCAAGAGGCCAGGCCATGGAGTTCCTGGAGATAACGCATGAGTTGTTATGCCTTTCGGGCTTGTTATACTTGGCTGATTATCTGCCGTTTTGGAGGTGGGTAGTGGACCCTTATGGCTGTGAGATCAGAGGATCGATGGGGGCGGTACTAGAGAAGAGAGTGAATGATTTTCACATGAAAAATATTGATCAAGAACATATATAGGAGGGAAAGGGAGAGAAAGAGAATGGAAAAAGCAGGTGATCGATGATATATGAAGAATTGGATTTTGTTGATGTGTCCTATTATCTAATTTGCATGGTGAAGATGGGAAACAACACATGGATGCATGATATATATAGAAATTGAAGCTCTAATCCAAGTTATATAGATTTTCTTAATGTATGATAATTGCAATATTCTGTTTATTTATTTTTCTTAATATTTTTATCTTAGGAAATTATATTTTCGAATTCTAGTAATTTGGACAGATAATATGAGAGGCTTTATATGGAACCTACTTACTCAATCATATGCGGTCTCTCACACTACCTATCTAAATTGCTAACAATTCTAACATGTAATTGTTTTGAATCTCAATTCATGAGACTCACCTGCTCAGGCATCTAACCATGCAGGTTGGCCCTTTATAAAACTTTTCACATTATCTATCTAAATTAAAACTTAAAAAATTTAAAATATCACGTAAGACCGAATGAGATGACAGTAAGACCGTACATGATAGCTGCGGCTACAGACACTTTAGCTGTGACCAATGAGTAGGCGATGGTGGAGATGATTAAGCATCCATGTGTACTCTGAAAAATTCAAGAAGAGCTTGATTTCGTTGTGGCCCCCAATAGAGTGGTATCCGAATTTGATCTGGCCCACCTTAACTACATTTCCTAAGTTCTTGCATTAAAAAAAAAAAAAAAAAAAAAAAAAAAAAAAAAAGAAAAAGAAAAAGAAAAGAAAATACTAAACGCTATAAGAAATGTCTCTGCACAACAGTTGTGCAGGTGTTGTACAGGACTACATGGGTTCCACTCCATATGTCTATAGTTATGCACAACTGTAATGTAAGGATCAGCCTATGAGTCCCACACTATGTATCTACAATTGTGTATGTATTGTGCACAACTTTAGTGCAAGGATCAGCCTTCATACACTATTAGACTCCATTATTTGCATGTCAGAGAGCAGTGGTAGCAGATAAGAAGCACATGACAGTACACCTCAAGTTGTCACTTTTAGTGGAGATTTTTTTTTTTTTTTTTTTTTTTTGATAAAAGATAATTTCATTAATCAGCATTCAACTACAGGGGAAACCCTTTTTGATAATACATTCCAAATCAGGGGAGGACAAACCCCCACCCAAAGACCTTCTAAAAACTGTGAACAAGCCAAATTAGCCAAGCTAACAGCAGCGTCATTTGTTTGTTTACTAACAAAGTGAATATCAACTTTAGACAGACTTTGGATCCTAAGGTTGGCATCCTCAATCAAATGTCCAAAGCTGCTATCACTTGACCCACCCCTCGTCAAAGCATTTATCACCTCCCTCCTATCACCTTCCAGGTGCACGTAGGATGCACCCAACTCCCCACCCATCTTAGCCGCCAACCATGCCCCTAAAGCTGAAGCCTGAGCAGGGTTCAGCAGGGAGGGAAAAAACTTAGTTTGAGCAGCTACAAACTCACTTCTGTCATTCCTGGAAAGCACCCCGATACCTGTTCTATTGGCAACACAGTTGACACTAACAGCCCAATTAATTTTGATGGCTCCAGGAGGGGGGGGGCACTATGAAATAGACTGGTCATGGAGAGGAGCCGGAGACCTGTTAGCTAAGGAGATAGCAGAGGAGAACTCCCTCACCATTCTATGGGCATCAAAGACAATCCTCTCAGGGGGGGAGAACGCCTTCTCAAACACAAAGGCGTTCCTTCTCAACCAAATCAGCCGGAGCACCACCAAAGCTAGAAGCAACTCCTCCCCATCCAGTTTACCCATCAAAAATTGGATCAGACCCTTACCATCCACTTGCTCGACCGTCATCTTTTGAATTTTCTTACCACATTCTTGCCAAACTGCCATTGCTGATTTGCACTTCCATAGGATGTGAATAGCTTCTTCCGGATCTTGGGCACAGATGGGACAAGTCGGAACAGGAACTACCTTCTTGTTGAAAAGGTTCAGTTTTGTTGGGAGGAGGTTGTTTCCCATTCTCCACAGAAAGTTTTTGATCACCCCCGGAGCTTCCACTCTCCACAACTTTTGCCAAAATTTAACCTCCTCGCCCGCGCCCGAGCTCTCTCCCCTGGATTGATTATTCCGACTCTGCTCCAATAGATAGGCACTTTTAACCGAGAACTGACCATTAGTAGTACCCTGCCAGATCGGAGTATCCGGAGCTAGGAACGGACTCGGGCAAATACGGCAGATCCGGGCGATTTCATCCTCCCTGAAAGTGCCTTGAAGAAGCTGAATATTCCACCAACCAGAGGTCCTGTCAATGAGGTTGCTCACCTTAGCATTAGCATCCAACCTATGATGAGAGGAAGGGGTTGGAGAGGTTAAGGGGGTCGAGAGCCACTTATCCTTCCAAATCCTCACCGTTTCCCCATCTCCAATCCTCCAAAGTAACCCATCTTCCACAATCCTTCTAGCTTGGAAAATGCTTCTCCACGCGAAGGAAGGCCGACTCCCTAGATGAGCTGAGAAAAGGTCCCCGTTCGGGTAATATTTGGCTTTCATCACTCTAGCAACCAGAGACTCAGGGAATTTAAACAATCTCCAACCTTGCTTGGCAAGCAAGGCCCGATTAAAGATCTCCAAATCTCTAAAACCCATCCCCCCTTTCTCCTTAGGAACCCCCAAACGACTCCAACTCATCCAGGTCAATCCTTTTACCCCCTCTGATCTCCCCCACCAGAACCGACTCATAATGGAGTTAAGGTTGGAGCATAATTTTTTTGGTAATTGGAAAATGTTCATACTATACATCGGAATTGCCTGAACTACTGCTTTGATCAGGATTTCCTTCCCCGCCTGAGACAGAAATTTCTCCTTCCAACCGTCCACTTTCTTACGCACCCGGCTTAGGATCCCCTCAAAAGATCTCATCTTAGACCGCCCCACTAAGATAGGGAGCCCCAGATACTTCTCAAAGCAGGAAGAGGGAGCGAAACCAGCTGCAGAGATTAAGGCTCTGAATTCCGCACCCGTGTTACTGCTGAAAAATATGGAGGATTTTTCTATATTGATCTTCTGACCCGAAGCTGCTTCATAGGCCTCCAACACCTTCATTAGATTACCCCACTCATCAGAATTTGCCCTACAAAAGAGCAGGCTGTCATCTGCGAAGAAAAGGTGGGTTAGGTGCACCCCCCTCACTGAGATCGGGACTCCTGTGAGCAGACGGTCGTGCTCCGCCTTGACTAACATTGCACTAAGGCCCTCTACCACCAAGAGGAAGAGGTAGGGGGACAGGGGGTCCCCCTGCCTAAGGCCTCTAGAAGGAACAATTTTACCACAGGGAGAGCCATTAACCAGAACCGCGTAGGTCACTGTGCTAACACAACGCATGATAAGCCTAATCCTGATCAAGTGTTTACTTCAAGTGTTTCTTATCCTGATCAAATACGGCAAATCATCAACAATAATTGCATGTAGACCCAAAAAAAGAAAAAAAAAAAGAAAAAAGAAAAGGGAAATATTTTTTCTACGTCACATTACTCTATATCAATCCTACACCAAAACACATAGGGTGTGAAATTTATGCATATGAGTCCCATATGTGTAGGTCTCATATATATGAGTCCCACACTCAATGCAGGGACGAAGCCAAAAGTTTTTATGGGCAGGGGTCAATAGCCGAAAAAAAAAAATTTGGTAGGGACTAAGTAAGCTAAATTTCTCCATTCCTGACTCAATGTATCTAATGTAGAATTGATGTAAAGTAATGTTATGTAAGAATATATAACACATAAAAAAACAAAAGGCACACAATAGACTGCAAAGTTTTATTTATCACCCCCAAAAAGGGTCAAATGCATAGGACACAAAGCGTAGATAACAATTTTCATAACATCAGAAGGAGTTGCAGAGCACAGTTTGCAAACAATCGAAGCCTGAAAAACTAGGGCTTGGTGAAAAAAAAAAAAAAAAAAATCTCTGAGGAAAAGGTTGTCATGGCAAGCTTTGTATAACCCTTCTGCCACGGCCAAAGCCCCAGAACCACTAGGCACCAGCAACCATCACAAGAACTTGACCCAGGAACATAATCTGCCGTGCTCAGTTGATACTTTCTTCCTCTTCATTCAAGAACAAGAAAGAAGAAGAGGAAGAAGAAGAACAAGCGGCGGGCGGCGCCTACTTGAAGAGCCATTTAAATACGGCTATAGCACTGCGCAATGGATGCAGAAATGAAAATGAGTTATATCTATATATACCCAAAAGAAGAAGAATGAAATACTCCTCCAAATGCAAGCACATGTACGCACCTAGAAAACAACAATGCAGATAGTCCTCCCACAATCAAGATCAAGAGCAACAACGTAGTTCTTTTTGCCCATCTTGAGAGAAGGACGCGCATGAAATGCCCTGTTTTAGGTGCCTTCTTCCGCGCTTGGGCTCGTATATACCATCCGCACTCTTTGCCCCGTGAGTACCGAGTAGTCCTCACCCTATCACCATCACAGTTAAATCGCATCCTCTTCATCACTACTTGGTTAAATCGCATCATCTTCATCAGTTCTTGTATCCAGAACGTCATGATGTCGAGACTTAAAGATTGATCTTGATTCTTGAACGTGAGAAGGGACGTATAGGGAGGGTGCGTGCAATGAATGGCTGCCCCGGGCTCTTATATATGGGTACGTAGCCATGCCACGTCGATTTATATTTTCCAAAACCATGCATGGGAGATCGCATCGAGAAGTAGCTATATATTATCCGTCCAAAATAAATAAATAAAAGAAATTAAGGAATATTCTCTCTAACCTTAGTCGTTAATCATCAATTTATACATTAAGAAAAAATAAATAAATTTACACATCACACTTGGACAATGGACTTAGATATAGGGATCAATTTATTCTTTACATTTTTTCAAGGAATTTGATTCTTGTACAACACCAATACAATAACTGTACAACAACTCCTCACATGAGGGTGGGCCCCAGTATGTGGGACCTACCCTCATGTGAGAGATTGTTGTACAGTTGTTGTATTGGTATTGTAAATCTAACATTTTCCTTTTTTCAATTGGGATTTGATTCTTGTACAACACCAATACAACAACTGCACAACAACCCCTCACATGAGGGTGGGCCCAGTATGTGGGACTCACCCTCATGTGAGAAATTGTTGTACAGTTGTTGTATTGGTGTTGTAAATCTAACATTTTCCTTTTCAATTTAAACATTGCATTCATGACAAATCAAACTGTTAAAACATTTTAATACATATATTGTCATGATGGCTGCATAGTCTTGCTCGATCTTGGCGAGAAAAGCTGCCCTCTAGCAATGCTTGTTTCCCTGAAGAGCTCCACCCATGAGCAGTTCCACCTCTTTCTTCTCCATCTGAGCGCATTCATCTAACACATGTACTAATAGGGATGCAATCGCTCACTTCTTCTAATCGCTCAAACGAGGATTGTTTGCTCTAGGAATAAATGGAAAATCCTTCACAGTCGATACATTTCGGCGCTTCCACTTGGTCGTTGTTGGTTCACTGGTTGAACTCTATGCCTTGGCTACCTTGCAGCTTGGTCTCTCCTCCTTAATTCTACGACTCGTAGAAAGGCGGGAGTGGTCCAGTGTGACGACCCGATTTTTTTTTTTTAAAAAAAAAAAAAAAATGTAAAATGAGTCATTACAGTGACACAACTACATGTCGCTCAGCCAACATACAGTACACATTTCATAACATGTACTTGATAATTAGAGTTACATCTACGCAGTGGATAACACATAATAACATTATCAATGTAGCAGAAGGTACATCAATAGACAACAGTTAATTACAACAAAAGAGCCATTAATATGTCTATCTGTTTAAGACTTTTATATAGCTATTAAATGCGTACTAAAAATCTGGCTCATAAATTCAATTATCACATGTGACACGAGCCATTAACAAAATCTACTAAAAGGCGAACAACCCATGGTCCAACCATTATAACTGTCGCGACGGGCTTCAGTCATAACATCTCAAGTACTATGCTACGACGTCTTTCATTAGATCCATTGAACCTGCAGTCAAAACATCAGAGTATGTACGGTTGTGGGGTTAACCACATCCGTACAGGTGAAAGTATGAGCTCACCACCTCAGTAGTATAAGACTCACTAAGTATACAACAGACACAAACATAAATGCATGTAGGGTTCAACAGCGTTATTCACAAATTATTAAGTTCGCATAATAACACATTATCAAGTACAAGTCACGATGTTCATCACACATTATATTATCACGGTTTCCACTAACAATATTCCACGCATACCATAAACAATATTCCACACATCTCATGTGTGCTAGCACTTCAATGCTAGGCTTACCATCAACACCGCCCGTAAAGCTACAACCCGTAGGGCACACATCTCACGTGAACTAGCACTTCAATGCTAGGCTTACCGTCAACATTGCCCGTAAAGCTTCGACCCGCAGGGCACACATCTCACGTGAACTAGCACATCAATGCTAGGCTTACCACATATCTCACTAGTGCTAGCACTTCAATGCTAGGCTTACTGTCAACATTGCCCGTAAAGCTTCGACCCGCAGGGCATACATCTCACAAGTGCTAGCACTTCAATGCTAGGCTTACCACACATCTCAGCCAAGAGCTGCTACCCTCTGGCCTACCACTCATCTCAGATACTACAACATTAGACTTACCATCTAGCAACTACCAGGTTCTCATAATACCAAAGCATCCACACTATATACATATCATCACATGTGTATTCCCAAACATCTTTCTTTCAACACATACTACATACCACAACAAACTCATATTTAACACATAATCTCATACTACACAAACCATCATTCCAACTTCATGTTATTCAACCCCAAACCATTTCAAACATATCAATATAAACTTATCATCGCAATTCTCACAATACAGTCACACATATTTTTATCCACTATTCCATAATCATAAATACAATCAATCTCATCAACGTCCATTTATCCATAAAATCTACAATCCAATATATCTCAACTCAATCACAAACAATTTTATCAACAAATTCCATAATCATAAACAACCAAGATTCATCAACATATATCATATTCACAACATAAATCTCATGCTTCCTTTAATATTAATTCATTAATATATATCATATTCACCATATAGTTCATAATTACATATACCAAATCATCATCATAGAGTTTACATCAAATTAAACTAAACATAGCAATTCATATATCTAACTTCCTAAAATCCCTTAGTGAGTAGAATACTCACCTGGTTGCACGGATATCAAGCTTAGGTCTCCTAGACGTCACCTTGCAATGTATCACAAAATTCACCAAACCAAAACCCATGGTTTGGATAGCCTCAAGCAAGTTCCAAGTCACCCATTACCTCAAAACGATCGATAGAAATGTAGATCGGACTTTGTAGATCACGTTACCGAAAACGGATTGAAGATCGGACTATTGGATCTTTATAGATCAAGAATTTTCTATAAAAATTTAAGAGAAAAATAAGAATGAGAGGCACTGCCTCTTCAGGAAAACTGAAGAGGCCATTCGGCCTTTTTCTCTAAACAAGGCACTACGCCTTGTTTACTTGGCCCTTCCTTTTAGTGAAGGTGGGGCGCACACACCTTCTTTTATTTTTTAATTTTTTTTTTTTCTTTTAATGGCCATTTGGCCATTTAAAACATGATGGCCAAATGGCCATTTTGTTTTGAGTGTGGGGCGCAGACCTACAAAAAAATCAGGATTTCTGAACGGTTTGAAACCGTCTAGAAAAATGGGTCGCTAATTCTGATTGCAGACGGTTTGGGCAAAATTGTCCGCAATTACAGACGGTTTGGACAAAACCATCCAGAATTTTCTGTTTCTTCTTCTTCTTCTTCTTCTTTTTTCTTTTCTTTTCTAATTATAATTATTATTTTTGTTTTTAATAATAATAATGCCTCTTGGTTCGAAGATCAATCCCACATCAAAATTTTTCTCCTTTTCCCCGCACTTGTGAACCTCTTTTGCATCAAATTTTCTCTCATATTCCATCAAATTTCTCTCATTTTCCAGTCTTGTGCTCCTTTTCCCATTGATACTCGGCAAGAATGAGAGTACTCCTGAAGAAATCGTAAAAAAAACAAAGGAATCGAATGCTTTCAGTTGTTTCACCTAAAATGATGCAGCACAAACTAAGATATATATCACAATCTGATCATGTTAATGTATTTTCTCAGCAACCAAACAAAGCAGAGAAAATATGAGAAGCTAGACATCAAATAATCCGAATTAAAAATCAATCTTTGCAGTAAATAAACCAAAAGCACCGAAGCTCATTCTAGAAGTTGGAAATGCAAGAAAAGCTTCCAAAACACCCAAAACTTCACAAACTTCGCCGAATTTTCTAATTTTTACAAATCAGATTAACACACAAAATCTCAAACCCACATACAAATAAACAAGAGTCCAGATTCGGCCGGTTGCGTCCCAGATCTTGGCCAGGGGTACCGTTCTTGGCCGGCTGTGTCCCAGATCTGTGCCTTGACGCTCTTGTACTGGACACAGCGCCGAATATCGGTGGTACGGACCAAGGGGTAGTACACTGTTGAGGGGAAAAGAGAGAGCGTGAGAGAGAGACTCGAGATCAGAGACGTTAGAGAGAGCTACTGCAACCTTACCTATAGGTATCTCATGGTGGTCGACCTAGTCACTGGGTCGCTGAACCACCGGGAGAGAGGGAGAGAGAGAGAGAGAGAGAGGCGTTGGAGGGAGGGGGACGAGTGTATGGGGAGGGTCAGAGGGACATTAGGGATTTAGCAGGGAAAGTAAAGGAAGGGCAGGAGATTAAGAACATGGAAAAAAATTCCAAAAATTCATAAAAAATAAATCCAGACGTTTTCAAACCGTCTGGAAAAAATTGAAAAAAAATTATATTTATATTTCTGGACGGTTTTAATCAAACCGTCTGGAAAAATACAGACGGTTTGGTTGAAATCGTCTGGAAAAAATTGAAAAAATTTTAAATTTATATTTCTAAACGGGTTTTATAAAACCGTCTGGAAAAATACAGACGATTTTAATCAAACCGTCTGTATTTTTCTAGACGGTTTGATTAAAACCGTCCAGAAATATAAATTTAAAGACGGTTTGGTTAAAATCGTCTGTATATTTTCAGACGGGTTGATTAAAACCGTTTAGATTTATTTTTTACAGATGGTTTTCAAAAAAACCGTCTAGAAAAAAACCGTCAAGAAACGGTCATTTTTTGGTAGTGCGCCTGCGCCTCATGCTCTTAATATATATATATATATATATATATATATATATATATATATATATATATATATATATATATATATATATATATATACTTTTGTTATGACATTTACTATTTTTTTTTTTTTAAATTTCATTATCTTTTCTAATTTCTTTTCTATTTTATTTTCTTTGGACCTAAAAATATTTTCTTGCATTTTAATAACACTAAATTAACCTTTGTCAATTATTTACTCAGTTTTCGTATTTTAATTACTACAAAATGTTATGGACATTACATCCAGAATCAAATACATGATCTAGAATTACTGTCACGGTCCTTCGATTCCAGCTGATCTTATTTGGTGATTTGCAGTTTGGGGCGTATGGTTTGAAGCCTGTTGGCCAGTCACAAGATGCAGTCAAGGGTCCTTGTGGTGTCCAAACAGTCTATGTCTCACTGTAAGTCGTAGTCAACACTCTGCCATCTAGACAGTGGATTAGCTCTGATCTAAGCGCTCAGCCCGCTAAACGCTACCAATCAATTCAAACAAACAGGTTGTGACTTAGCTGCACCTCAACAACCAAGTCATAACACCATAATATCCTAACTCAATTCCTATGCCTTGGTATTTACACAATTCAAACCTACTAGTATCATAACCTATGGTTAGATCAACAATTGTAGTTTGTATAGCTGAATGCTCTGATATCATACTGTAACGCCTCCAAAATTAAATAATTATAAAACTTAACTTGAAGTGTTACTCGTAGTACTATCATACTAATTATCTGGTAATTAGTTGAAATCATTATACAATACTAATCATTCGAGTATACTATAACGGAAAGTAGAAAGAAATAATCTGAGACTAACTAAAATATTTGTAAACAATATCATTTACTATCAATACAGACTTAGAGTTCTCAAATGAATGGTTGCGTTTGGCAAACGATTTAGCTTTTTTCCCTTAAAAAGTCAATTTTTTTTATACATTACTAAACGACATTTTTTATCTTCACTCAAAAAAAAAAAATAATAAAAAATTAAAACTTCATTCTACTTTATATTACATTAATTAATTCATTTCTCTTTTTCCCTCTCAAAACCCTTTACCAAATATACCCAATATTATATAACAAAACATCTACCATCTATCTATGCAAAATTTGACAATGCGAGTCATTCGCTCAACATCTTCATCCTAGCGAAATGCTCACTTTATTATCTGACAACCTGCTAATTTTCAAAACACTGAAGTGTTCCAAATGTGGAAAAGTAACTGTCTTATAAGTCAACGACTTAGTAAGTAAATTATTGTAGAACTTATTTATGTAATGAGCCTTTGGTAACAAATCACACTTTTCAAACTTAGTATTCACAAATTTATGGGTTTTGCAAAATGAATTAGTCTTGCCACCATTATTATGCCAATATGGAAATTGATTTGGTTTAAAGTGAGGTGACATAATACTAATAACAAGTCACTTAAGTTTTATTGAAGAAAAAAAAGGTGTATAATAAATAGTTTTTAATTAATAGTCATAACTATTAAATATATGGTCTATTCAAACCCCTAACCCCTTCTTGGTAACGTTGGTGTTGTCCCAAGAGACCTGTAATACAATATCGGTGCCTCGAACATTGCCACGTACCATCTTCGTTAGTGGCTCGACTAAATTTAAACTTCGGCTGATTCATACCAGTATACCACTAACAAAGCCATAGTTGTGACCCCATCTATACATGGCGCTTCGATTACTTTTATGAGAGAACTTCACTTATAACTCCTGATCTTTCTTTTACTTTTAAAAAAAATGTACCAAAACTTTAAAAAGTGTCAATTTAGGGTATCCATCTTTTAATTTTTTTCAATTTTAACCCTCCGTTAGAATTTTCCGTTAAATTCTATCAAAATTCTTAAAATAACCTTATTTTTGTTTTTTTTTTTTTTAAAAAAAAATTATATAAAAATTTTCAAAGATTCAGGCATAGGTATTTTTACAAATTCTATTAAATTATGACCATTATCTAAATCCTAGCAACTTTTCTTTTTCTTTTTCTTTTTCTTTAAAAAAATAGGGGTATTTTGAAAATTTTGACAGACGAAAGGTTGAAATTGAAAAAAAATTGAAAGGTAGATACCATAAATTAACACTTTTTAAAGTTTGGATATATTTTTTTAAAAATGGTGAAAGATCAGGAGTTATAAGTGTTGTTCTCCCAAATAAATCTCTTTGACCATAGGGCAAGCCCATATAATAGTAGCTCATAGCCGTTATCCTACACGTTTCAGTGTAACATGTCATACGATGCAATTTATCTAATTGAAACTCCTATAAACATTCGATAAAATCGATACTGTTATAAGGCTCATGACATATTTATATTGAAAAGTAAAGCATGCTCAGTTTATTGACATATCACATAGTGAAAAGTAAAGTTTCGTAAGCATTTACTTATTTCGGGCAATTCTCTTCACCCTTGGAAATCTTAACCTCCATGTCAGGGCAATCATACTCTATTATTAGACATACTCTAAACTGGAACCTCAATAAAGCACGTAAAACCTTAATCACATAATAAAACTTTATTCATCTAGATTATTGCATTCATTGAACGTTTGGTGTCGAGGCTGATTGTTCGACCAACATAGATCGATTGTTTGATCTTGAGGGTGCAACGTTCGATGATTTCCATAATGCATGAACAACTTAGATCTCCTACACAACCTACTACCCAGCTTAACCATAACTTTTAATGATCCTAAAAGGCCTAATGAACAATAATAACACATTACAAACACATCTAGCCATACTCATGTCATACCCATGCATGATAAAACCCTAATATAGTAAACCCAAATGCTTTAAATTTACATTATGAAAAATATAATATGTGACTCTTAAGTATATGTGATTAATAATGCAACAAAATATTTAAATGCGGAATTTAAAAATCGAAGACAAATAATTTGTTGACGAAGTTGAAACTCTTTACCAACAAAAAGAAAAATCACTCCAAGATAGCCAAACCCAGAAAATTCACTATGCAGAAGATAAAGTTAGTTACAAGATAGTAGTACTCATATTAAATCGATGCAGTAGTCATATTTCTAACTCTGACACATACCTATACATGAACGCTTCCCAACTAAACCTCCTGTCTGAAAGGGTCTTCAATGGATTCCTTTAACTTAGGGTTCTTCCATAAACTAGACTTCAATGGGTTGATCTACAATCTCTGCTTAAACAACCTTTCTTAACACAATGAAGTTTATATGATACTCATTACAAAACAATACCCTAAAAGCCCATTTAAGTAGACTTCAGAAACCCTAAATCAACACTAACACGGATTTCACTAGGCGGCGTCCGGACTAGGACAGAGGACGTTCGGAAGCTTCCTTTGGTCAACTGGACGGTCACAATAGAAACCGCCTTTGTTGAACTGTAAGCGCGTCAGAATCTTCAACTTCCGGAAATTGCATTTCTTGCTACTTGTGACATGAAAATATTCTGAATATCTCTGAAAAATTCTTTGAATTACGGTGTTTTCGTTTCAGCAATACCCTAATATGGTAGTAATTTTGTCAACAGAATGAGCCAATAAACTAACACATTATACTTGTTAAATCATAAAAACAATAACTTGCAAATAGGATAAAACACTAATATAAATACAAAAATAAGATTAGACTTAACAATTACTTCCTTTAGGCTAATTGATGTTATCACCACCTTTGAATCATCAAGTGGAAACCCTTCCTAAGGGATCTCCATCATCCTAGCACGAGAGCTCTAATTTTTATACGTAGAGCTCCGTACTCTTGCGCCTTCGAAATCAAATTTTTGATGACCCTCGATTTTTGTCTCACCTAATGTCTCGCCCCCTTCACGATCGAACGTCCGGTGACTCTCGATTTTTGTCTTACATAAAGTTCACCCACGACTATCTAGGGCTCGTTCAACAATTCTTTCAACAAAATATAATCTTCTATTAATTCTCTTAACTATTCAACAAACTTCAAATCCGCTCTCAATTCCAACAAGCCTAGTCTAGTGGGACGTTGTAATCGGAAGCCATGTCATATTGACCTAAGTTGGTAATTCGAAGCTCTCTCTTTTGACTACTAGTGAAGAGCATAATATTAACTTTTGGGGTAATTACCTTTTCCCCCTCATGTACTACCAAAAAATGTGATATGCCCCCATGAACTACCAACTTGACCGAAAATGAGCATTCAACTTCCACTGTTACGCACTTTACCCCCTTCCGTCAGTCTTCCTGGTTAAAATAGACGGTCAAAGTCGGTCAACGGTCCCAGCCCTTTTTATTCCCCGTTTTGCCCTCAGCTGCAGTGGAATGAAGAAAAAAATAAAAAGAACAAGAAAAAAGAAAAATAATTCATAAAAAAAGGAAGGGTTAAATACCTTTTTAGTCCCTGAGTTTTGACAACTTTATTTTTGGGATAATTGCACCGTTGGTCCTTGTGGTATACCATAATTATTTTTCACTCTCTATGGTTTAAAAAGTTCATGGGAGGTCCTTCTGATATGCAATAATTACAAATCGATCCCTGGCGTCAAATTCTGTTAAAATTTTTAACAGATTCCGTCAAATGCCACGTCAGCGCCACGTGTCGCCAATAAGATGGCGACACGTGTCTACCGTAATAAAAAATATAAATTTATTAAAAAATAAATAAAAATACTTATTTTTTTATAAAAAAAATTCAAAAAAAAAACAAAAAAAAAAAAAGCTGAAGGGGTGGCCCAGCCACCCCTTGGGGGTGGCCTGGCCGCCCCCAGCCACTGGGGGTGGCCGCGCGCCACCCCCAGTGGCTGCAGGGGGTGGCGCGCGGCCACCCCTAGTGGCTGCAGGGGGTGGCGCGCGGCCACCCCCAGTGGCCGGGGGTGGCGCGCGGCCACCCCCAAGGCCCAGGGGGTGGCCTTCGGGCCACCCCTAGATCTACTAAGGGTGGCCCGATGGCCACCCCAGGCCACTGGGGTGGCCGCGCGCCACCCCAGGTGGCCTCTAGGGGTGGCGCGCGGCCACCCCCAGTGGCCTGGGGTGGCCATCGGGCCACCCTTAGTAGATCTAGGGGTGGCCTGAAGGCCACCCCCAATGGCCATGGGGTGGCCGTGCGCCACCCCCGGCCACTGGGGTGGCCGCGCGCCACCCCAGGCGGCCTCTGGGGGTGGCGCGCGGCCACCCCTATGGGCTGGGGGTGGCCAGGCCACCCCCTTTCCCCATTTTTGTTTTTTTGTTTTTTTGTTTTTTAAAAAAATAAGTATTTTTTATTTATTTTTTAATAAATTTATATTATTTTATTAAAATTAGACATGTCAGCGCCACGGGGCCCCCATCTTATTGGCGACACGTGGCGCTGACGTGGCATTTGACGGAATCTGTTAAAAATTTTAACAGAATTTGACGCCAGGGATCGATTTGTAATTATTGCATATCAGAAGGACCTCCCATGAACTTTTTAAACCATAGGGAGTGAAAAATAATTATGGTATACCACAAGGACCAACGGTGCAATTATCCCAAAAATAAAGTTGTCAAAACTCAGGGACTAAAAAGGTATTTAACCCTTCCTTTTTTATGAATTATTTTTCTTTTTTCTTGTTCTTTTTATTTTTTTCTTCATTCCACTGCAGCTGAGGGCAAAACGGGGAATAAAAAGGGCTGGGACCGTTGACCGACTTTGACCGTCTATTTTAACCAGGAAGACTGACGGAAGGGGGTAAAGTGCGTAACAGTGGAAGTTGAATGCTCATTTTCGGTCAAGTTGGTAGTTCATGGGGGCATATCACATTTTTTGGTAGTACATGGGGGGAAAAGGTAACTACCCCTTAACTTTTTTTGCCCTTAGTTTGAATAAGATAAACTCAGAATACAGTAAACTAGAAGAAGGATTATCTTAAACCTGATATGGAACAGCTTTAAGTTCTAAGACCGATATCGGAATAAGAGAATACCTGTATTGGAATCAACCTATCCGTGTACTGGAATAGGAACTCCCTCGAGTTCTGCAACCAAACACCCCTCTTCTTCCAAAAAAAAACCCAACGTATGACTCACAAATTCACAACCCCAAAATTGCAGCGCCACGGTCGTTTCTCACGGCTGCACACCGCCCGCTCCTCACCTCACAGCCGGTCACCAGAGAAACAGCATCGACCGCGCCACCGGAGCAGCACTGCACGCCGTTCAGTCCGTCACCAGCACTCCCCCGGAGCAACACTGCAAAACAGCACCACTAACCACCGGAGTAGCGCCGCTCTCCCACCGCACACGTCTACGGAGATCCAAACACGGTCACTGCAGCCCAATCACCACACGCAGCACTACTGGTAACGACTGAGCAATAGCCCACTGCCGCATTTCAGCACCACACACGGCACCGCAATCCTCCCACCGTCACAAGTCACTGCACAGCGAAACCTCCCAAGAAAGCATCGCTCTGATACCAGATGGTAAGAACCGTAGTTCTTATTAACGGAAATCAGAGAAGAATAAAAGAAAAACAGAAAAAGAAAAGGTATGACCACTTCGAGGGGTCTGTCCTCCACAAATCACTTGTAGCAATTGATTGAAATTCGTATTTGGTAAATTGCCATACGGCATCTACATCTAATCGATATCTCTATATCTAATTGATTGCATGCTCGTAGGGAAGCGATTTCGAATTTCGTGCATTTTTTTTTTGTATCTGGTGGGTTGGTGGCATGGATGAATAGGAGTACGCAGAAAAATGTCTCTGAGCTTATTTTCTTAATAAATTGGTCTTTGGAATTTGTTTGCAGTGGTACATTATTTTTGAAACTAGTGTTGATGAGTTAAAAGTGTTTCTTTGATTTTTTTGAATTGTATTTTTTTTCCCTAGGTCTTTAGGGGTGTACATCATATGTACAGGGGTTTGATCCCATTTGGCGCATTTGAATTAGTTTTGACAATGACAAAAAAGTGGAGCCGGGTCACGGGATGCAAGTAGAAATGATACATTAGACAGTACTTCTCTTTTTTGTTTAATCTTTGGGTTCTGACTCTTGGAATTTGCTTATCATTCATTGTGCATGTTGACAGGTATGTATCTGATTTGGCTTGGTTGATTCATCACCTTATGCAGTTACGTACGATATAGTACCATTATGCTGGCTATATCTGAGAGTATAGGCTGGTTAGAAGTTGGTATAGTTGATGAAGATGGCAACTTATCTCAATCTGGTAACCCAGTTGGCGTACACAGCACCTATATGGGCAACTCTGTTTGCTGGTTCCCTTGTAATTGTCGCTCTAGTGCTTTCAATATACCTTCTATTTGAGCACCTTTCTGCATACAAGAATCCTGAGGTTCTCCTCTATTATTGTTGGAGTTTCTTATTATATTACCGTTATGTATTACTTAGTTGACAATTTATCTTAATTTGGTTTGCATGACTTCCCAGGAGCAAAAATTTTTGATTGGAGTCATCCTAATGGTTCCATGCTATGCAATAGAATCAGTGAGTTCTTCTACTAAAGCAATATGGCATCTTAGAATGAATATCTGTGTAGAAGTTATATATTCAAATAGATGTACCTTCTGCGAAAGGTGAACATTGATATTTCTCTCTCTCTCTCTCTTCCCCCCACCCCTCCCCCCCACCCACAAAAGTTTTTTGTGAAATTTAAGATCTTGCTGTTAGTCTGTTATTTTTTTTACACATCTGGAATCCGAGTTAACCATGGCATGTGCTGAACACAACACTTTAAAGGAAGAATCGTTAGCTGAGTGGATTTTTAGATAATAGGCAATATTTTCAGATAGATCTGTGCAGTAGTGTTGTCATATTCCAATTTAGAGGTTCAGCCAGTTGTTTTTTACTTCATTTCTCTTTATGTTTATTCATTAATCTGCTGCTGCTGTTGTAAATATTTATGAATATAGTTTTCTCCCTCTTTCATAACACTATTTGATGAGTCTCTGCCTTGTTTTGCTGGCATATTGTTTTCACCTTTTCTAACTTGGGTTATTCTTAACAGTTTGTATCATTGGTGAACCCATCGATTAGTGTTGATTGTGAGATACTACGGGATTGCTATGAATCCTTTGCCATGTATTGCTTTGGAAGATACCTTGTTGCATGCTTGGGTATGTCTTTTGTCTTTTTCAAGAGCTTTTATTGATATATAGAATTTATATCTGAATTTTTAGGCCATGCTTTCAGTGGAGGTTTTGGTAATTCTAGATCCCTTGGAGCCACACTTTGTTGTTTCACTTTCTTTCTATTGCTGAAATTTCCAGTTCTTAGTTTCTATCTTCAAATTCTTGGTCATTTGATATTTTACTTCACTGATTGTAATTGTTGAACCTGTTGTTGTTTTTC
Organism: Alnus glutinosa; assembly: GCF_958979055.1. NCBI lineage: Eukaryota > Viridiplantae > Streptophyta > Magnoliopsida > Fagales > Betulaceae > Alnus > Alnus glutinosa. The sequence goes on along the minus strand of NC_084896.1, from coordinate 5,268,870 downwards.
TTTTGCTTATGCCTTTTCTTTTTTTCTCCTTTCAAGGTGGGGAAGAGAGGACTATTGAATTTATGGAAAGAGAAGGACGTGCAAGCTCTAAGACTCCACTATTAGAACACAGTTCTGAAAGAGGAACCGTGAAGCATCCTTTTCCAATGAACTTTTTCTTGAAGCCATGGAAACTAGGCCAATGGTTTTACCAAGTTATCAAAATTGGAATTGTTCAATATGTATGTTGTTCTTTCACTTATTTCTTGTTGATAGTTGTTATTCTTCAGTTCCTTTTGTCTGTGTTAAACAAAATCAAATTCAAATTATTTTTTCCCTAACAGATGATAATAAAGTCTCTAACTGCTCTTTTAGCAGTAATCCTTGAAGCCTTTGACGTATATTGTGAAGGAGAATTCAAATGGGGATGTGGGTAAGGTGTTCTAAAGTCTGTTTGCTGAATTTGTTGGTTTCTGCATCATTCCTCACATTTAGTAACTTTTGTATGGGCAATTGCTTTATACTTTTGTTTAAAATTTTTAATTCATTACTTGCTGATTATGCATGTTGTAAATTAATTTTTACTTTTTTTCCAATGGTAAATTCATTTGTTGCTAATTATGCATACTCACTTTTATGTGTACAAACTTAGTCCCGAAAACCGTCGCTCATTAATTCTCTTGCATATCTTATACATCAACCTGATGTTTATTGTTTGCTTACTAGGTAGGTCTATTGAGATAGAATGCGTCCTCAGCAGTTATTCGCTGTGGAATTGTTCTGTTGTGTTTATATATTGCATCTTTGGAATCTCTTTTTCCACAATCCAATGTTTTGAAGAATTGTTATAAAAAAAAAATTTAATGACACATTTGATGGCAACTCGTGTAAATGACCATCATTTTTGGGGTTTGGGTGTTCCGAGTTTGCAACTAACAATGGTGAGTACTGTTTTGCAGAGTTACTAAGCAACTGCTTGCAATTTTGTCACCTTCATATTTTTTTTTAATACATTTTTTAGTTTTTCAAATGAGTATTTTTGACTGGTCAAAGTTAATTTACACTTATATTCTGTAATTAGAGATGATTGAACTCAGCTGTCTTAGTACTATTAGAAACCTTTGATAAATATTGCCCATCACAACAAATTTTATGGTTGATATAGAATTGAAAAAGTAACCAAGTTTCATGACCAAGAGGTGGTAGCACAACGTGTTCTCTCATTTATACATTTAGTAAAGAAATTGAGAGGTCATTGACCGTTAAATCAGATGAAGTTGCATGAGGGTGGAGTTCAATGTTCTCAACTGCTTTGTGTTTCTTTTGGATGCCACTAAAATTGCTATGGGTTTGACTTAAGTTATGACTTGAGGCGATCTTGTTTTGTTTGTGAAACAATGTGCATATTGTCTTGTGTGATCTCAGCGTTTTGCGTTTTCTTTTTCTTTTTCCCAGTTTACTTTCTTCCCAGCAAGCTGTGGATGTTGTTGTTCTTACAATTGAATTGGTAATCTTAACTTGTAGACAACGTATTTCATGTTATATCTCATGGTCCTAGTCTTTTATTTTTATTTTTTATTTTTGGTTGTTGTAGGTACCCTTATATGGCAGTGATTCTAAATTTCAGTCAGTCGTGGGCTTTGTACTGTCTTGTTCAATTTTATACTGTTACGAAGGATGAATTGGCACACATAAAGCCATTGGCTAAGTTTCTGACATTTAAATCGATTGTATTCTTGACTTGGTGGCAAGGTGTGGCAATTGCTATTCTCTATACTCTTGGTTTGTTCAAAAGTCCTATAGCTCAAGCTTTCCAGTTTAAGTCAAGTGTTCAAGATTTCATCATTTGTATAGAGGTAGATTGTCTTCCACTAGCTTCTTTATTTCTTTGGCAATTGATTTAAGTTTCTATTAACAGCAGCCCTATTTATATATTTCCTATGACAGAATACGTTCATGAAAGATAGTTGTGACTCCTGGTTGGATTATCTTAATACTGGAAACTTCTTCCTCAACGATGACTGTGGGCATGTTAATTTAATGATTTGATACCAGATTATTGCTGCTAATAGTTCTTGTTTTATTTATTTGACTCCAGGCACAACAATTCCTGTATTATACATTTGATTTTTATTTTTTCTTCCATTGATTCTGAGAATGTTATATTTATTTGGTCTTGCTAGGACTATATAGGTTTTGTGTTCAGATTTTTATATAATATAGTACTATGAACTATAATTCATGTACTTGATCAGCTTTAAGCAATAAATAAGATATCTTAAATTCAGGTCCAGATGGATTGACCATTTGTCTTGCTGCCTAGAGGATTTACGAAGTGAATCCTTTTGGCCTTTTGTAATCTGTCTCTTATGCATCATTTTAACTGTTAGCAGTTGAATTTATTGAAAAATTTACCCCAACGGGTAGCTCAATCGGCTGGGGAGGCGTGGTCACGAGTTCGAATCTCTCATTCTCCCCTCCCCTTGGCACCAATACTTATCAAATAATAATAATAATAAAAATTATGAAGTATTTGTGTTGTCAGGTATGTGTGTTTTGTCAGGTTGAAATGCAATGTATGTGTCAAGGTTTTGTTGCACCACCCTATTTAACTATTGTTGATCTTCATATTTCTGCCAAAAGTCTATTTGTGATTGCTATAATTCTTATTAAAAAATATTGAAGTTTAACAGGTCTATATATTCATCCAGTGCAGATGGCCATTGCTTCCATCGTTCACCTATATGTATTTCCTGCAAAACCTTATGAGCTAATGGGGGACCGCTTCCCTGGAAGTGTTTCAGTTCTTGGAGACTATGCATCTGTTGACTGTCCTTTGGATCCTGATGAGGTTAGAGACAGCGAACGCCCCATAAAGCTACGCCTTCCGCAACCTGACATTGAAGTCAGGAGTGGAATGACTCTCAGAGAAAGTGTTCGGGATGTTGTTCTTGGTGGCGGGGAGCATGTAAGTTTTCTCTTATCTTATTAATGGTACAATCTGATTTTATTGCACATCTGGAGCTAATAATTACTGATTAAAAAAGAGTTTGAGAGCTTGAAATTCTTACAGGTTTAGTATGTATTTTACTGTAAACAATTATAACTTTTTTGATAAGTCTGTAAACAATTATAACTAATTAGATATTAAATAGTTATTAGATGAAATCATTTTTGTTGAAGGCATCAATTATGAGATAGCTGTGTCAGTTGAGAAGATGAGGTTTGTGGTTAGGTGGTTACATTCACCAATATAGTGATTGAAGTGGATTTGTGATGGTTTTGATGGAGGCAGTACATGTGATGGTAATGATAGCAATTGATTTTGAAAAGATACTTTTTCGTATTTGAGGAAAAAGAAAAACTGAAAAGCAGTTATAAAAGCTAATTGGCATCATATCAGAGACTTTGGATCGACTCCTGGTTTGCCTCAGGTCTGGGGGGGTTTTATGGGGGCTACCCCTGTTTTTCACCTATCCTTTGAATAATAAAGAAAGTACAAGCTAATTGGTGTTTAGATCGGTAGAAACTAAAGAACATGGGGGAAGATGGATCATAAAATATATGTAGTTTCCCTTTTAGAGGTCATGGTATATTCTCCACACCAATGGCCTTTTAAGTTATAAGTTAGACCTTGTGTGAGCGCATGTGGTGTGTGCTGAGTAAATCTTGCGAGTGTATTGTTATATTATTTTCGGTGCTGAATCTGTTGTTTGCCTCTTACACAGATTGTGAAGGATGTGAGGTTCACAGTAACCCAAGCAGTGGAGCCTGTGGAGAAGGGGATCACAAGGTTCAGTGAGAAGTTACACGCGATCTCTCAGAACATTAAGAGGAATGACAGGGATAAAAGAAGAACAAAAGATGACAATTGCATTGCCACATCATCGCCTGCACGAAGGGTGATCCGCGGGATAGATGACCCGCTTTTAAACGGGAGCATTAGTGATAGTGGGGTCTCGAGGGCAAAGAAGCACCGTCGAAAATCAGGATATACTAGTGCAGAAAGTGGGGGAGAAAGCAGTAGCGATCAAAGCTATGGTGGGTATCATATTAGAGGCGGAAGGTGGGTTACCAAAGATTAGCTAAGAGGTACAGTTGCACCTAATAGCCGGCAATCTGTCATTGTAGCATTCAGCCACCGGAGTGTGGCTCACAACCTGGCTGCTTCGTATATATACACCACAGCATGTTTTTTTTTTTTTCCTTCACACAGATGCTGTGGGTTTGATCTAAAATGATCTTTTCACTCGGATGCTTTATTCTTCACGCAGGGAGGGTGGGACTGTGATTCATGTATCATTTCTTTGCACAATTGGGCTTTTGATATGTTGTATAGAGCTCAGAATCGGGTATCTGGTCGCGTGATTGAGAAATCACTTCTTTTTGTTTGTTTGTTTGTTTTCTTCTTTAACGAAAAGAAATGTTTCTTTTCTGTCGCCAAACACCCTAATCTCTGTATTGACAAGGGTTTATACAAATGTTTCTCTTTGGTTTTCCTTTTTTCATGATGCCCTAGTCCTTAACGTGTTTACATGCTAATTGCTAAGCACCCTTTCCAATCCATAAGTTCCATCGTAGTATTGTTTATAACCCCCACTTAACTGCTGGGTTTTCATATAACATGCATACACTTTCACATACTTTATCACATAATATACTTTTCGTAATACTATATATCTCAAAATGAAATATTTATTTATCCTAAGTATTCATGGAAACTAATAATACTATATATCTCAAAATATAAAATAAAATAAAATAAATTAAGATAGTTTGTGCTTCCAATAAACTTCACTGTTTTGACTTCTTCCAAATAGGAAGAACAGTACTTCAAGACTTCTACTTGTGATGGAAACCTAGGCTGATACGAATTCCTATCTAAACAGAACAGACTTGTCTATGAAGCTGTTTTTCTTTCTCCTTTGTTAACGACTATGGCTCATGAATTGATAATCAAACTTTATGGTAACCTTGGAGAATATCTTAATTTCCTTCAGTCTATCATCCTTTCTCAAGCAGATTTTCAACGAAAAGACCAACGAGCCATTTGTGTACGCCGGCTGGCACTAACTTCCAGACAATTTGATGGAGGTCTGATCGACGGCGTTTGCTTAGGTAGTATCTGTAGATCCTGGAGATCAGTTGTGAAGCAAGAACACATCCAAACTGCCCCTTCACTATGGCCGATACCCCCTCACTGTCTAGACTGCAAATCCATAAACTTCTTTTGCATGTCTGAAGGCATCGTCCGTACTATAAAGCTCCCTAGGCCCGCACAGGGAGGGTGGTGTTTTGGATCTTCCAGAGGTTGGTTAACTTTTGCTGGGTGGAAAAAAGGTAACCCACAAGTTTTTATTTTCAATCCCCCTTTCAGGATTCCAACACCATCTTCAATCCTTGACAAAAATCCCATCTTTCGACGATTATGTCGGTGGCGCGCAGGATCCAAGCTAAGCCGCCTTACATCTTTTATTGGTAAGATTGAACTGTGATATATGATATATGTATAATGTGAACATATACCCCAATGCAAAACCATATACCCCCATATAAGATGCATGGATGTGGTGAAAATATAATGTGAACATATACCCCAGTGCAAAACCATCTTATATGGGTAATGGACTGACTACATTAATATATGTTCGTCTTATATGATATATTAACAAGTAGTAAGTCTAATATATTCTATCTAAGTAAGTAACTATAATATAAATATAATACTATTGTTAACCAAATTGATGTGATATATTGTGTTTATATATATATATAGTTAATTATATTTACTTGGTATATGTTAATTAATTAGATAATATGTTAGTTTATGAACTAACTAGTTAGTATGTATTAATTATAACTAATACACACACGTATAAATATTAAATAACATATATAACATATGTTACTTAATTAGTAAAATACATGCTTAAATTTATATAAGTTATTTTTAGTAATATATATATATGAACGAGCTAATGAGTTGGACTAACGAACTGGACGAGTGATCCGGTCGAGATTTAAATGAGCTGAGCTCGCAAGTCCCTATCGAGTTTAATTTGTTAAACGAGTCGAGTATATATCACTTACTAATCGAGCAAGTTTTAACAGTAACTGTATGGAGCTCGAGTTCGAATCGAGTTAAACCGAACGGATATTGAGAGGGTTGTCGAACGGACTGTTTTATTAACATCTCTATATGCAACTAATCTGCCCATCCCTAATGGAGAGGTCCTTAGCCCAACAAGGCTATTAAAGCGCATGATATCTGGCTCTTATATATATATATAGGCCTTATGAGTAATGCTGGGCACGCCTGACATGGCATAAAAACTCAAAGAACTTGTTAACCAACTTACATAAATTAAAACATTCTTGTTTATTTCTCCCGTCATTTTGTTGTGAAGTGCGCAAAGCATCAGTGCAACTAGTTTGTCAAGAAAACAGGGGTTTTAGATGCCATCGACCAAACTCCTTCCACAATTACCTAAGTGATAGTGAGACAATTTAATTGGGTGGCGTGGATGAAGTCATGATAGTCATCCCTTGTAAAAAACTACGACTATTGGAGTTTCTAGGAGCATCATTCATATATATAAGTTTACCCATTTCCCTCTGCATTCCACTACTCCAGTCAGCAAATTAAACAATATTCTTCTATATAACCAGGATGATCAGTTCCAAGAAACTAATCAAGATGGCAAGGAAGTGGCAGAATTTATCTACAATTAAGAGGAAGATGATTGTGCAAGCAGAAGCCAATGGAGATCATGAGGACACACAGAGCTGTAGCTGTTTTCTACTCGGCTGATCAGAGACGTTTCATGATTCCCTTATTGTGCCTCAATTCTGAGATGTTTAGTGAGCCCTTAGAATTGTCTGAAGAGGAGTTTGGGCTGCCAGGAGATAGGCCTAAGGCCTTTGACATTGTACTTTGATGCAATCATCTTGGACTACATTGTCACGTTAATCCAACGAGGTGCAAGTAAAGATGTAGAGAGAGCTTTGCTTCTGTCAGTTGCTCCCAGTCGCTGCTCATTCTCATCTATTTTCAATGAAGAAAATACAAACCAGCAATTACTTGTTCGCAGTTTCTGAATTATAACTTGACACTTCTCTTTTTTTTTGAAAATTTGTAGTCAATTTCAGCATATATGGGTACAATTTTTAAAATTTCCTGCAGCTCTATTGATTTTCAATTTTCATTCTACAAAGAAATGGAACTTCTTAGTTCTGAAAATCAGAAAAGCAGCGGTTAAGATCATCTTAGTACGTAGATTGTTCTGGCATGGTGCATTTTCGGCTAGCGATAGTGATACCATTTTCTGGCATGGTCTTGGGCATCTTCGCCGTTGAAAGTCGGTTTTTAAGGGAGAGTTCTACTTAAAGTTTGTATCATTTGGTATAAGAGTTAACCACTGCATCGAATATATGTATGGGATTGGATGCGGCGTGTAAAGTATGAGATCAAATGAATTGCCACTTTGTGGTCGAGTCATGGAATTATGAGTTTGAATTTTATTTCCGTCGTTCACATTTCGTATCAAGAGCTTCACTTCTTAAAGAGAGTTAAGCTCACACTTGAAGTAGAGTGTTACAATATAAATTAAATGATTAAATTTAGGGATAACTTCACAAAAGAGTATTGAACTATCGGCCGTTTTGAGAAAATGGTACTGAATTATCGAATGTCTCAAATTGGGATAAGAAGTTTCCAAACTTATCACTTAAAGGTACTCTGTTAGAATTTGTTGTTAAATTTTGTCAAAATTTTCAAAATATCCTTATTTTTTTTTTAGAAAAAGAAAAAGAAAAAGAAAAAAAAATGCTAGGATTTAGGTGTTGGTCATAATTTAACGGAATTTGCATAAATACCCATGCCTGAATCTTTGAATTTTTTTTTATAAATTTCTTTTAAAAAAATAAACACAGGGGTATTTTGAAAATTTTGGCAGGATTTAACAGCAAATCCTAACAGAGTACTCTTAAGTGAGACGTTTGGAAACTTGTTACCCCAATTTGAGATGTTTGATATATAGTTCAATACCATTTTTTCAAAACGGCCGATAATTCGATTCCCTTTTGTAAAGTTATCCCTTAAATTTATCATTTCTTATCATTTTAAGCTTTAGAGATAAGTGATAATTTAACATAATATCAAAGTAAAATTTAAAATTTGTCTCCATCATTCACCTCTCATTTCCAAGTATTTTTTGATAATTATTTCTATTAGTCCCAAATATGATAACATTAATAGAGGCAGAGACCTATGAGCCCACAGGTTCCGTTGTTAGGCAGTTCATGGACACGTTGGGTCCAACGGGCTGTCTTTTCACCTCATAGTTGAACAGAACAGAACCTCCGCAACTTGGTTATCCTTCCATCCTGTCAAATGTTTAGAATGAGAATTTTCTTATGAGAAATATTGTAACCCATTGGAAAGCCTATGTGGACCTGTGGTTCACAGAGTACCCATCAAGGAGCAAACAGCATTCGATCGGTTCATCTTGTTCTTAAACCACTGGCAGAAAGAGAGAGAGATAAATAATATTATATGTTAAAGAATTTTTAAAATTAATATGTATATATTTATTTTGTAGTTTAAGATTCTTTTAAATGAAATGTATTAAATAGCACCGAATGAAAAGAGTTCCACATGAAGAAAAAAAAAAGAAAAGAAAGTGTAGTTGACATTTATAAGGCCCAACATACTTTAAGCTTTTAAAGTAATGCTTAGAAGTATAGATTTGTGTGTATACTCTAGTACGAAGAAAAGCACGTGTGTGTGCATGGCAATGGGCTGTAGGGCGCTAGTGGCGCTTTTGTATCCCCTTGATGGTGCAGTACTTGACACTTATCATGAAGCATCAAAGCAATCTAATCATTAGATTCATAACCATTCAATCCAATGGTTGAATTTACTCAACCATCATTAAAATAAACTGTAAGTTTAAATCAACTTTGATATAATAGTTGAGATTAAGTAATTACGATTTAATGATTATTATTAAATAATCATTGATAATTATTTGATCTGATGTCCATAATTAAACGTCTATTTAAATAATAGTTTATTACTGTTAGATTAACGGTTAATAATGATCGAAACAAGGTGACTGTTAGTAAATAGACATAAATATCTGCTATTCAACACCAATACTTTAAATTTCAAGTTTCTGTCTCTTGCTAGAATATAAAATCTGAAGGTTTTCAGGTTTAGTTTCGTTTGTGCAAAACGTAACTAAATAACAGAGGATTTCTAGGGTTCATTAATTGTATCAAGGAAAAATAATATTTGTTGTAACCCTTTGCATACTATTTCTGATGGAGGCAAATAATTATTTCTTAAGAAAAATGACTTTGTACCGACGCACCTTAGGAGCATTTCGTTTTTATCCTTTCTTATGACTTTTCTAACGATATTATACGCCTCTATGCTCCACATTAATGTGCTGATTATCAAACATAGGAAACATGCCACCTCCCAAACAGCCCTAAAACTAAACATCACATGGATTTGCTCCCCATGAATCCCTGCAAAAAGAAAAGCTTCACTTCAGGGACTGTCTCTTCCCTTGTGAATATATAACCAATTCCTTCATCGCGCCTTCAACACACCTCCTTTCTTCTTCGATCTCAAATTTCTCTCTGCACTTTCCGCAGTGACAAAATGATCAGCGCCAAGAAGCTCATCTCAATGGCAAGGAAGTGGCGGAAGTTAGCTAATATCAAGAGGAAAAGAATCACGTTTCCAAGACCCAACGGAAATGCGGATGCAGATATTTGCAATACATCGATGCCGGTGGCTAATAAGGGCCACTTCGTTATGTACACTGCTGACCGGAGACGCTTTGTGCTTCCTTTGGAATATCTTAACAAGGAAATCTTCAAGGAGCTCTTTAGAATGGCAGAAGAAGTGTTTGGACTGCCGAGAAATGGGCCTATCACGTTGCCATGTGATGCAGCGTCTATGGAGTATGTGATTGCTATGAGCCAACATAATATCGCCAAACATATGGAGAAAGCTTTGGCCACAGCCATAGCTAGCCACTGGTTGCTGCCCACCATGTTGATCATATCTCTCTCCAGATCTACCTAACCAATTACCAACACTATTCTGCAGCTTCTGAGGCAACACGTAATGTAAATGAATGACTATATTATCTCATAGTTCAAATTCAGGACCATTGTAATGGAACGGTAAATTTAATCATTTAACCAAATTTCTGTATAGATATTTATAATCTTATCCATTTTGATTCTTATGGAACAATATGAAATTGCCATATACAATGACATAATTAAACATTCTTTCTAAACTGATATATGTAGTAGAATTTTTTGAGTGATATGTTTAGCCAATTAACGATTCATTTTTTGGAATTTGATTTAAAATCGTATTTTTTATCTACAAAATTGCAATGCCAAACGCACCATAAATCTTGCTTGTTGAAGATGACATATAGGCTTTAGCTATTAGCTCCTACATATGTTCTAAGGAGATATGGGCCTGCTAACCCCATCATGTGCTTGGACCTTTGCAACTATTTTAATTGGGTTGGAATAGGCCGGGATGGAACTAGAATTTCTCATTTGAAATGGTCGAATTTAATTTTAATAGGTTAAGATATATATATTAACCCCTATTATTGAAATACTTAGAAAGATTAACAATAATATGTTGTTAATCTTCCGAAGGACTTGGCAATATTTTCAACATTTAACGTGTTAGACATTTTTGAATATTTTCCACCAAGGATTCGGAATTTAACTTGAGGACGAGTTCTTTTCAAGAAGGGGGAGACTGATGCACGACATAAATAGTTTTTATTTATTTTGTAATCTTTTCCTTTTTAGGATTAGGTTTACTATTGCTACTATGAATAAGTTTACTATTACTACTAGGATTATGTTTACTTTCTCTACAAGTATTATTGTTACTAAGAATATTAGGTTTTTTATTACTACTAGAATTATGTTTGTTTTCTTCGCAAGTATTTCTCTTTTATAAATAGGCTTGCTTATTATGTAAAACTTAATCAATTGAATTATTATCAAATCAGAGACTTTTCTTTCAAATACTTTACGGAGTTTTATATTTCTTTTAGCCCACGGGTTTGTTTTTATCTTTTTGAGTAGAAGACGAAGACATTTCTCCTTACAAAATCAAAAACGCTCCTCTTTGATTAGTTACCTTAGTCTTTCACTACGTCAAATTTCAATTGGATTCATGTACTCAATTAAAAATGTATATATAAGTGCTTTAAGAATATATATATTAATATAAATTTTTAAAAAAGGAATATATATTAATTTAATAAATAAAATTTGAAAAAAATTCTTTGAATACAATTATTTTGCCCGTCGATTTATATGCTGTTTTGAGCCACATATTTCTTCGTAGTAGGCAGCTCATGGATATTTTGTGTGTAAACAAACTTGTCTTTTCAACTCATGTAAGACAATCTATATAAAAAAAAAACTCATCTAAGACAAAAATGCCTCACCTACATAATTCACGGACGGAACTAAAATTTTAGGGTTAGGGGCAAAACTAAATAATAAAAACTTTTGAGGGACCCAAAATAAAAAGAAAATAACATGCGGTACGGTGCATGTGACCCGCCCGAGTAATTTTAAAAGCTCTTCATGTGTCACTTTTGTGTTCCTCCAAAAATGAGGAGACTTTTAAAATAACAATTTAATCAAAATTTAATAATAATATCACAAGTCCAATGGTAATTTTGAAAGCTATCTTAATTTTAGAAGGATGCAAGAAAAACTTCTAACATTACTCGGCTGCCCTGCTACAGCTTGATGTCTATTTGGCCAAAAACAAAAAACAGGAAAATCATCCAAACATGAAGTTTTTCCCTACCTTCACGTGGATTTGTTTACCATGAATTCTTGGCACCCTAGAAGCTTATTTTATGGTAGGCCTAAAGTTAGCCAAACCTGTGAGTCCTTGCACATACTATATATAGTTGGTGACATAGAACTCCTTCTGTGGATTTAATTAATATATTAAATGTGGAAAATGAAGTGATAGAAAAACACAAGCAATATACCTTGCATGAAGAAAGCAATAAGAGTAAGATTTTCTTACCCTTTATTGTTCGAATTGCATGCAATTTGAGCATGTTTCACACAAAAGAGGCCTTGTAAAGCTCATTTGCCCCTAACAACCCGAGGTGCGGGTTCCAACAGCCCGAAATTGCTCTTTTTGTTAAGTGATCCCAATTGCATGCAATTTAAATAAGGAGGTTTCAATCTAGATAATAAACCATTGTGAAATTAAACTTCATTTATTATTTCAGATATTTCATAATTTTTGTAATCATATCTTTAAACTTTAAAAAGTGTTAATTTAAGGTCAAACGAGAGGTTTTTTTTTTTTTCTTTTTTTTCTTTTATTATTAAATCAATGTATTCCGTGGGTCAAAAAGAGGTTTTTTCTTCTTCTCTTTTATTATTAAATCAATGTATTCTGTGGGTCAAATGAGACGTTTTTTGCTTTTCTTTTATTATTAAATCAATGTATTTCGTGGTTCAAACGAGAGGTTTTTTTTTTTTTTTTTTTTTTTTTTTCTTCTTTTATTATTAAATCAATGTATTTTTATTATTTTATAAATATCTTAAGAATATAAGAGATAATTTACTCGTTAACGGTTTGATTTAACGTTGAATTTAGATAAGAGGATTGACATCGTAAAAAATTTAAATATTGCAACCCTAAATTTAGACATTTTAAAATTTTAAAATATAATTACAAAAGTAATGAAAAATCAATAAGAAAGCGGCTAGCCTTGCTTAATATTTGTGCAGGCTTGAGAATTATCCAAAACATCTACTAGCTGACGTGGCTTCCCTTTGGCTCCAATAAAGTCTTGGATAAAATGAAATATTTTATAAATGTAGACGTAAGACAAAGTATCCATCATTGATGGGGCAACTATGGATTAAATTAAGGTCTAATGAAATGTGACTTTACTTTGAAAAGGGGACAAAATCAAAATGGTGCACAAGAAAATCTTCGAAAATATGACTGGTTCAAGTTAACATTTCCTTTACCTATCTCTCTCTCTCTCTCTCTCTCTCTCTCTCTCTCTCTCTCTCTCTCTCTCTCTCTCTCTCTCTCTCTTCTGATCTTTTTCTCTGTTTTTCTCTTTATACTATTTGGAGTGTGGGCAGGGTTTGGTGAAGTTTAGTTGGTCGATCACGTTTCCTTTAATTTTTTTTAATTTTTTTTCAAACAAAACAATGTTAACTCACATTAGGGGTGAAGAGAATATATGATTGCCGCCGCGTACCTATCGCCACCGAATTGTTATGGACCGTTTACCAACTTCCAATGGACAGCAGTTAGAATACAAAAAAATGTTTTGATGTTAATTAATTTGGTTAGGCAGATAGTAAAATTTTTATTTCGTCGGTTAACTGAATCAAACCAATTTAACTAATATTGACCCTCAGTTTTTTGAATTACTTGTTTAGTCCAACAAAAAAAAACCCATTTTGGGCTCGGCCCAATATAAAAAGCTTATGACTAGCCAACTTAACTGAAATAGTAAAAAATTATTCTAGTCGGTATGAAGTCGGTTAATTAGTCGATTTCTTCTTCTTCTTTTTTTTTTTTTTTTTTTTTTTTTTTTTTTTTTCCGGATCGGTAGGTGAAAATACCCATACTATCACCGATTTAACTGATACCCGGCCCTAATTCAAATCATTAATGAATAGTAGGATTAATAGAAGGTAAAATCTGCCTTTAAGCCCTCCTAATTCGTGATTCAAGTTTGTTTGGCTTGCATTCAGTCGAAAATTAATCAGAAATCTTTAGTTAAAAAATAAATGGTAAAGATTGTAAAATTGAAGGAGAACTCCAATTATCTTTCATTGAAAGCAATTTCCACGGTTTATTTTTGCACAGAAAGATCTCAAGCGATTTCTTTTTTTTTTTTTTTTTTCACTGGGGGAAAATTAAGCTCGATACAAATTACAAATTAGTTAAAAAAAAAAAAAAAAAAAAAAAAAAAAAAAAAAAAAAAATTACCAACATTTAGTCAAACTTGGAAGGAGGTTGAGGAGTCTGTTGGCCAATAGAATTTGAACGCTGGAGGTGGTTTGATCTGCTTTAGTGAGCCTAATGTGAATTAATCAACGATTCAGCTTATTTAGTTTCATTTCTTGTTGCAGAAGAGAAAGAAAAAAACTCAGAGCCAACAGAGCCAAGACATACAAATAAAAAAGACGGCACCACCGTATGGAGTGAACGGCGATGTCTAAATTAGATCTTAGTCTGGTATGAGCCTGTCTATAAATAAAGAGGTAGAGTCAAGTATGAATTGGGTTTAGTGGTTCTACTTAAACTATGAGTGCCTAATATTTTGATTTGGTCTGAGAGTTCTATCCCTAGTCAACTAAGAGATGAGCTGTTAATCAGATTCTTCAAGGAGTTTTTATTAGAACCGGATTGAGACTACTGTCCTAATTCAACTTTGAGTTTAATTATTCCGAACACATCTCTTTCAATTTCAATTATATCGACTCCATATATAGACAGTGAACCCGCCGGCCGGTCAATGGCTTCCGCAAAGTTGTATTGTTCTTCCTATTCACATTAACAATATCCTTAGTTAATACTCCAATACCCACCAGGGAAAACATTCATTTCCAGCAATAATTAATACTTGGGAAGTTCAATTAGTCCAATAGAAAATTCAACGCCATGGATCAGCATCCTGTCCATTTCAAGTGTCGTTCATATTAAATTTTACAAATTTAATATTCCTGTCTTGTATATATTGTCACGCCATTTAAACATTTAACTAACGTGACATTATATATAGATACTGTTAGATACATGCAATGAAACAAAATTGTCCCATAAAATAAATCATTCTCATTTCACTTGAGCGATGATAATCAATGCTAGCCACATGATTTGCTCTATCACCTTGAAAATGATTAGTCAATCTGAATCTTCGTTGCCCATATGACAAGCCCTTTTAATAAATAAGCAATGTTTTTGAATTTTTGAAATCAGAATTGAATTCTTATTCTATTTGCGAATTTCGAGATTTGACTTTTTAGAAAAAATTGAATAAAATATTATTTATTTTTTAAAAAAAGTAGATTCAGAATCATATTCTGTTTCCAAAGTTCCGTATTCAAACACATAATTACTAAAACTCAACTTCCTTTAATAAATAAATAATGTGGGACTTAGCACTCATAGGTTTCTATGTGAGCTATTTATCTTTTTAATATGTGATCGGGATGTTACGGGAGATGTTACGGGAGAGGTTTTATGATTTTTTATATTTAAATTATTTAACTTTTTACCTAACATCGGATCCCACCCTTTTATTACTTTGTTTACCTAGATACATAAATCAATCTTTGCCCGTATGACAAGCCCTTTTATATGACATTTTTCAACTTCGAAAAGATTTTGCCCTAACATTCGGGCATCTCTCTTCCACGTTTTATTACTTTTTTACCTAAAGGAGAATTAGGACTTGGTCCAAGTCGAGCAGAAAAAGATAAGCGCAATGCTTCGTGTACATACTTTCTGATACCCAGCTATATTAATAGTACATTTAAATATCAAAAAGGATGCTGCTCCGCGGAGGTTGTCGGCTTCTTCCGGTCAAATTCTGTTAAGCCACGGCCGTGGTGGTGCCTCCTGCTCCGCGGAGGTTGTCAGGCCACGCGCCGGTGAGTTTATTCTTCTGTTTCTTGCGCGTGAGAGTCACGGCCTGTCGTGTGCGGTGGTGGCTGGTGTAGATCGGTGGTTTGAATGTTGGCCGCTACTGGATGGCTTCTGATGTAAGCGCGTGCATCTTACGTACCGGTTCCGGTGACGGCGCGTGTCTTGCACGCGCCGACTCCGGCGAGGACATTTTCTGATGCTGCTGTTTTTGTGGTTTTCTGGCAGTTTTTTCTTGTTTTTTTATGTACATTCCTATATCTTTTCACAGTCTACCTTTGTAATAAACTATAAATTACTTGGACATTATAGGTGGCGTGTAAGCTAGACCAGGTTCTCTTATTGTAGTTGTGTTGTGCTTGAGTGTTAAAGAGAGAACTTAATTGTATGTTCAGGTAATTTTAGTCTTGTTGCTTAGGTAGCTGCTTTAAGCTAAGTTTTTTCTTAGCTTAGTGGTTAGGGATTCTGTATCCCTAGTCACTACCTTGGGCCTACGGGCATGGGTTGTAGCTTTCGGGATGGTTGTTTGCCTTCGGGCTGTTGTATTTGCCTTCGGGCTCTTATTAATGAAGTTCATGTTCCCGTTCAAAAAAAAAAAAAAAGGATGCTGCTAAGTATGGTCGGCAATTTTTAATAAAAAGAACAGTGATTTTGCGGTTTTCATGTTGGATTCGGGTTGATCATAATGGGTTGATGGGTCTACTTACACTCTAACACATCAACTTGTTTTGCCAATTCTATTGTTAAGTGTGTACTAACAATACAAAAAATGCTGCAATTCGCCGCGTGTCTACAGTAGCGGTTACTGTAGCTACGCGGCCAACTAGCCACGTGTCTTGATGACAACATGGCAGGTTGCATATGAAAAACAAGTGGCCACGTATATTTTTTACACGTGGCCACTTGGACACGTGTATTTTTTACACGTGTCTGATTGGACACGTGTATTTTTACTGGCCGCGTGTATTTTTTACACGCGGCCATGTGGCCACGTGCATAAATATACGTGGCCAACTGTTTCTAATTTCCCCCCTCCCCCTTTAACTTTTAATTCCCCCCCCCCCTTTTTTTCCATTTCCCCGCCCCTTTATCTTTTCATTTCCGCCTCTCTCTTTTTCATTTCCCCACGCCCCTTTGACTTTTCTTTTCATTTTCATCTTCTTTTTTCTTCCTTCTTTCCCTTTTTTCACTATCCTTCTCCTTTTTTTCTTCATTTTCTTCACACAATCACAGAGAGGGAGATGGAAGAGGGAGACCGGGAGAGCTGGAGAGAGAGATTCTGAGATAGATCCGGCAAATGACGACGGAGCTGGAGTCTGGAGGGTCACGGCTCGAGAGGTTGAGCTTGTAGTCGACCGACTCTCAAAGATGGAGGAGATTCGGCCGACTCACGCTCGCCGGCCGGTTTTTGGTTTTTTGGTATTGGTTTTTCTTTTCCTGCTTTCCCTTTTTCCCAAGCTCGCCGTTCTTCTTCTCCCTTTTTTTTTTCACACAGAGGGAGATAGGAGAGTGAGATCGATCGAAGAGCTAGAGCGATTCTAAGATAGATCCGTGTCGACGACGGCGCTGGAGTCCGGAGGATCACTGCCGAAGAGGTAGAGATCGAGATCGACCGATTCTCAGAGATGGAGGAGATCCGGTCGACTCACGCTCGCCGGTCGGATTTTGAATCTGATTTTCGGTTTTTCTTGTTTTGGTTTGATGATTTCCGGCGAGTGGTTGAGGGATTGGGTTTTTGTTGTTTAGGTTTAATGGCCGGTGATTGGTTTTTTTTTTTTCTTTTTCTGGTTTGATTTCCGACGACTGGATTGTTGTAGTTTTGGTTTATTGATTTCCGGCGAATTGGTTCTGGCCTGGATGTACGCCAAATTGGGAGAAGAAGAGAGGAAAACCAAATAGAATTTCTGTTCTGTTTTTCTTTTTTCTTTTTTTTCTCTTTTTTTTTTTAAAAAAAAAAAAAAAAAATCAAAATTTTAGCCGCGTGGCTTTAATTACAATTTACACGTGGCTAGAATTGCCTTTTTTTTTTAGAAAATGAAATTGCATTTAGCCACTTTGGGTGGCACATGGCTAAACGTCTCATGACTAAATAGCTGCATATATAAAGGGACACATGGCTACAGTTGCATTTAGTAACAACTGGATTTACTGCGTGTAATCCACGTAGCTAAATGCAGTGGCTAACAGTTAGTCATGTGCATGACCCCCACACACATAGCTAACTGCAAGTGGCTAACAACAATATTTTTTGTAGTGTAAAAGCCTTCTTTATATTCTCTTTGAACATAAACGAAGAATTTTTAGTACCATTTCCCCTGAATCAAGGTGGGGTAACCAAGGTTTATATTATATCCACAGTCCACTTATTATATATTCATTTAATAACCAAAATTATAAGTGCATGCTTTGCATGCATGGGCTATAAATAGACTCCATTTTCAAGGGATGGATTTTGTAGGCAACTCTAAGAAATAGAAAGTAGTGAAATGGGTGAAACTGTGGAAAGAAGCACCACCCCAGTAACACAGGCACCTGACTCTATTGCACCAACTCCGCCAATTTCAGCCCCTCCCTCACAGTTTCACTCGCAGTCTTTGTCTCGATTCCCATTCCTCTCCACCGCCGACGACGAAATCACAAGCATAAGCACCCCAAAAGCCTCTCGAACTCCACGATTCGTTACTCCTTTGGGGAGCCCAATCAGGAGGGCTCTCCACCTTACAAAGCTTGACCCTCAAGATGCTTGGCTCCCAATCACCGAGTCCAGAAACGGCAATGCTTACTACGCTGCCTTTCACACTCTATGTTCTGGGATCGGGATTCAAGCCCTTGTGCTTCCTGTTGCCTTCACTATTCTAGGGTGGTAAGTAGACATTAGTTTTCCTGGTCAGAATCAGATATTATATATATGGAGTATGTTCCATGATATGTATATTTAGTTTTTGTTAGAATATATAATATGGTATATATTATTTATAGGATAATTATTTTCTACGAGTGATTGTAAGTGCGAATCAAATCATTAATTACCATATTTATATTTACGGAGAAACTTCACTTAATTATCTGAACTGTCGTCATTTTTGTAATTACCCTTCTAAATTTTAAAAACTCTAAATTTAATGTATCTATCTTTTAAGTTTTTTTCAATTTCACTCATCTGTTAGGATTTTTCATTAAATCCGGTCAAAATTTTCAAAATACCCCTATATATATATATATATATATATATATATATATATATATATATATATATATATCAAAGATTCAGGCGTAGATATTTTTTAAAATTCTTTTAAATCATGACCAACGCCTAAATTCTTACTATTTTTTTTTTTAGAAATGCTAAAACATCTCCTGGTGTTCTCCTAGTGTTCTCCTGCAATGTCATAGATGTAATTAAAAAATTACATCTATGTCCTTTTGGATGGCATAGATGTAATTTTTTAATCAAAAAATTTCATCTATGCCATTCCAGGAAAACACTAGGAGAACACAAGAAGATGCTCTAGCATTCCTCATTTTTTTTTCTTGTTTTTCCTAAAAGAAATGAGGGTAAATCCTAACGGAGATGTGAAATTAAAAAAAAAAAAAAATTAGAAAACTAATATATTAGATTGAGTTTTTGAAACATTGAAAATGTAATGAAAGTTCAAGGAAGTTAAATAAAGTATTCCTTATATTTATCTTCATATACTTCAATTCTCCTATAAATAGAGTTTTTGTGCTGTAAATATGATTAAGAATAAGAGTACAATATATATAGTCCTATCAAGCTCTTCTCTAGTGGTGAACGTAAATTGGTGTCTAAAAACGAGTCACTCGTAAATTATTGTCTCTATAATTTTTACATGGTTAAACAAGGCTGGCTCACTCGGGCGCTTGGTTTTAGGACATGGGGAATCATAAGCTTGACTCTAGCATTCATTTGGCAACTTTACACCCTATACTTGCTGGTGGAACTTCATGAATCAACCGAAACCGGCCTGCGCTACAGCAGATATATGCAACTTTGTAGCGCAACTTTTGGTAAGCTTTTGATGCTTAATTATATATGTTGAATCCCCTAATCTGATTAAGCAACTTTTGTTAAATCCTAAAAGCTAGCAGAATTTTGTCTTGATTTTTATGTTCTCTGATCAGGTGATAAGCTAACGAAGTTGTTAGCTGGATTTCAAATCCTTTACCTATCAGCAGGCACATGCGTGGCCCTGATCATTATCGGAGGATCGACGTCCAAGACGTTCTTTCAGATTGTGTGCGGGGCCACGTGCGCAGCAGATCCGCCGCTAACAACTGTGGAGTGGTTCTTGGTGTTTACATCTGCCGCAGTTGTTTTGTCTCAGCTGCCCAACTTGAACTCCATTGCCGGGGTGTCATTGATAGGTGCTGTCACGGCTATCGGCTATTGCACGCTGATATGGGTCCTGTCAGTGGCCAAGGGAAGTCTGCCCGGTGTGTCCTACAATCCAGTGCAAGCAAAGACGCAAATTGCTCAGGTTTTTAGTGTCCTAAATGCACTGGGGATCGTTGCTTTTGCTTTCAGAGGCCACAATCTTATTCTTGAGATACAGGTATATATCATATTATGACAACTGCATGCACTGTTATTGCATTTAAAATGTTAACAATTGATGCTAAATCATGGGCGTGAAATATTTAGTTGAAATGTAAGGTGAATTATTGAAAGCAAAGTTCGAATTCAAGAGTCAGGGCTTTTGGCTATGATATTATGTTAATTAAATATATTTCACATGTTGGGTCTCACTTATTAAGTAAAAGTTTTATTCCGATCCATATGTGAGATGAAGTGTTAGAATATTAATTAAATGATTAAATTTATTATTTTTTATCAACTTAATCTTTTGAAATAAGTGATAATTTGCATGATCAGGGACGGAGGGAGGGGGGGGCTGGCAGGGGCCATGGCCCCCCATCACCACAATTTCCTTAAAAAAAAAAATTAAAAAAAAAAAAAAAAAAAAAAAAAAAAAATTCTTAGGTAGAAAAAAAAAAATTCTAAAAAACTAAAAAATATAAGGTAAAAATCAAAATTTAGCTTATTTGGCCCCTACCAAAAAAAAAATTTGGCCATTGGCCCCTGCCCATAAAAACTTCTGGCTCCGTCCCTGTGCATGATCAAGTAAAAAAACATCTTACTAAATATATATATATGAGAATTACATCCGTAACTCTTCAATATGATAGAGATAAGTTGCTTTCGGAGCATTTACAGTAGCAGTAACCAAAATATATAGATACTTAAAAAATAAAAATTTATACTTTACCTGCTCATTTTTCTAGCAGTACACATTCCAACATATTTCTATTTTCTTTAAATTAATATTATTGTGTGGGAGAGTGTGAAAGAAAAATAGAGGGAAGAAAAAAAAAAAAAAAAAAAAAAACTGTGTACAGAAGATTAAAATGAATAATTAAAGTAAAAATTTGTACTTTTTCAATAGCTATTTTAGCTACTCTTGAAGGAAATGATCCTACTGTATGATAAAAAAAAATGTTAAAGTAATTACTCTGTTGGACACAAAATAAAACTCATAATGATTAAATTTGACTATTATAACTCATTTACGTACCTATTATGATGGCTTTGTTTACTTCAAAAACAAGACACTTCCCTTTCTTATAATTTCTTAGAAAACAAGTAATCTGGTTGTCATGTGGAAAATCTTTTGTTTTGATTCCTATGTGACAACCCATGTGAACAATTATCGGGTTTGACCATGGTTTAGCCTACTTCACGTTACTTCCAAAGATTTGCCAATTTGGTATCAATGAGTTGAATTTTGAGCCCAAGATGTTGACTTCGTAGTTGTACATGCCTTTGATCATGGCCATGGAATCGTTGAGATCGCCATTATATTCCCCAACACCCAACAATTAAGGGGCTTAATTAGCTTGCAAGTAAACTATTATGATTAAGAAAAAGCTTCTTAATTACCAATGGTAAATATTTTTCATTTTATATTATAAAAATATTAATTAAACAATTAAATTTCTTATTGTTTGTGAAGTAATTATAATCTCTTCTTTTTTCTTTTTTCTTTTTTTGTGGCAGGCCACAATGCCTTCAAGCGAAAAGCATCCATCACGCGTGCCAATGTGGAAGGGCGTGAAACTTGCATATCTGCTAATAGCAATATGCTTATTCCCCCTTTCAATAGGAGGTTATTGGGCATACGGTCAAATGGTACTATATTTTCCTTTTGTTAATGATCTAAATTGCAAAATTTTGGTTCATAAAATTGTGTTAAATTTCATTAACAGATACCGGAAAATGGGGGCATGCTAACAGCCTTGTACGCGTTCCATGGGCGGGACACCTCGGAGTTTATCATAGGATTAACAAGCTTTTCTGTCATAATTAGTGCTGTGAGCTCGTTCCAAATCTATGGCATGCCAACGTTTGATTTCATTGAGTCCATGTACACTAGGAGGAAGAAGCAGGCATGCCCGTGGTGGCTCCGGGTAATTTTCCGAGCAAATGTCGGATACTTCATGTTCTTTGTCGCCGTGGCGCTGCCAATATTCTTGGGAAGCCTAGCGGGTCTAATAGGAGGGATCGCATTGCCAGTAACCTTAGCTTATCCATGTTTTATGTGGCTCAAGATTAAGAAGCCGAAGGTGTACAGCCTAACTTGGTGGCTTAACTTGGGACTAGGGGTCGTCGGAATGGCATTAAGCGTGGCTGTGACAGCCGCCGGAGTGTATGTTGTAATTGAAACTGGTGTTCAGGTGAAATTCTTCAAGCCTCAGTAATGGGGTTAATTGTAAGGAATAGAATTAAGCCTCAGGAGTCAGTGATAGACATCATGTATTTGTAACATGTGTGCATGTTTGTATAATTATTTCTCTATAGCCTGCGTGCGATGCATTTGCATGAAGAATCGGACCAACGTAAGGGCGACTTAAATGCCTAACGTTACAGTTTTTCCATAGCCTTAGAACAATGGTATTATTGTAAATCGAAATGCATAAGGTACATTATAAAGTCACTTTTTTTAAGGAATTATTTGCCTAGACCAGAATTGGTTTGCAAAGGATTACAACGTATCTTTTCAAGCCCCCCCCAAAAAAAAGGAATTGGCATAAGATCGTATGCTAGTGTTAACCTATAGTTATGATACCATATAAGATCACATAATTTAAAAAATATATGATAATAAGAAAAAGAGAGAGAATTAATTAATGGGATTCGACCTATAACGTATATCTACACGTCAAAGCCTTTTATTAGGCGCTACTATACATCTTTGCTTAATTCATTTGATTGTATACAAGACTTTATTTATAGAGAAAGTGTCTAAACACTACAAGTATTTTCTACTTCTACATTAACAATAATAAATCTAATTTATCATCTTGTAACTTTTGTCTCTTGAGTTTTAATAACTCTTGTCTCTTGTAAAATTGTAACTCTTGTATGTTAACTTATTGTAACACTAGCTTGTCTCAATACCAAGCTGCGAGAATCAAGAAGTGGGTACATTCTAGGAAACATGGGAAAGCAATTTCGTTGCTACCAGAATACATTGAAGACAAGCAATTTGCCAAGCTTGTGGACTACTGGTGTGAAATAAATGTTAAGGTACCCAACGTACGTATCCCTGTAAAAATAATATATAGGAAACCATAGAATAAAAAAATAAAAATTACCACTACTATATTGGCAATGTGGGAGACAAAGGCTCATGAGAGCCTATCAAAGAAAATAATCAAACACACGTACGGCAGGGTGATCAACAAAATTAATAGTTAGTAATACTTTTTGAAGTTCTTGATTTTGCTTCCAAACATGTTAATTAACTCAAAATATGTTAAGGGGTGTGTTGGGAAAATTATCATTTCCAAAGCCAAGTGAGCCAATGACAGAACCGGGGGCCCAGTTGGTTTGACTGACCTGGCAAGACCAGTTCGATCATCAGGATCTCGAATATCCATTGCAGAAACTTATCAATGTTCTCGGTCGGCAGCACCAGGGATAGCCACTCTTCAACGATCCTGGATTGTCGTCGTCTCGGGAATGCAAAAAGAACACATTGAATGCCAATATCCATTTGGTCCTGGGAACGGCTTTCTCGGGATCATCACGAGAGACAATATAGATGAAACATGCTGAAATGTTTCATCCTGAGATTACGGCCAAAATTCACGGGATAAGGTTTAATCTCATAATCCCTAGCAATGCGCAAAATGACTCTATTTCAAGTTTCCCAAGATAGATCATTATCCCATAAAATAAGAGAAAAGATACCTAATATCTATATGAAATCAGCTGATAGGAAGTGTCCTACCCGAATTAGAATCTTAAGAAGATAAGTCTAATTCCATATATACAATCTAGAGATCAAACTCCTAATGAAATTGTATCAGAGCATTCCAATTATCTCAGAACTGTATGCCTATAAATAAGCTAATACTTCAATTACGAAATTAACTCTAATCTCTCTGACTTTACTCTGCTCTCGATACTCCGTGAAATTGTCTATTAGGATTTAACTTAAGCATCCGAATGAAATCAACATCACCAAGCCGAAAAATGTACCAACAAGGTGTAACACCCATGAAGGACCCTATTGTAAACTACCTTCTAGCGAGCTCTTTCAAGGTCGTGGGGGAATGCTCTGCGCCTGATTTCATTTGAAACAGTACCCTAGAAGACCATGTGTGTCTGATAGGTACTCTTTAAGTAGTTGAAGGGATCTTTAGTCCTGTTGTACACTTTGAACTTTGCTGGAAGGGGGGATTCCATATTTTAGTGACAAACAGGTGGTTGGTGTTCTGTAGGAGCTTGTCCATGGCGGAAGAGTTTTGCCATTCATCTTCCTGAGACATTTAATCCAACTTAATTAGCCTGAAATTCATTTAAGTGAACATTGACTCGGCTGCATTAAATGTCAACTGTTTCTGTAATGGGAGGAGAATGAAGCTCCCATACTGTCTCTAGCGTGAATTCTCTAGAAAAACTACTAAAACATCGAGGTTTGAACCAATTTACATATCGAGGCTAGGCTGATTGACTGCTTCAGAGTCCCGTGTAACCTGTCTACCGCTGCCGAAATAACATTGTTGGGCCGATCTGGGCCTACGCTGGTCATTACTCAAAATGGGCTACTTGGCCCAACCCGAGGGAAATAAAATCCAGGCATATGATCAGATCGAATGATTAATCCAGGCATAATTTTCTTTTAAAATGCACTCTTTTTTTTTCTTTTTCTTTTCTTTTTTTTTCCTTATTTATGTGGATCGAGCTATAGCACATCTAGCCCCAACGCCAGCAAACACCCATAAAAATAAGTTATATAAAATCTGACCCTTTATTCAATTTGGTGTTTAATTTGTCTTGAGTAATGCTACATATCATCCCTTTGTCCTCTTTTTATCCTCATAAAATTGATGTGGCTCTTAAAATTACCATTGGATCAAAATTCAATAATGATCTATCATAAATTCAATGATGATTTTAAGAGCCACATCAATTTTGAGAGGATAAAAAGAGGACAAAAAGATGATATGTAGCATTACTCATTTGGCTTTTAGCGTATTTATACGATAACTGTCACTGTATGCTTAATTGTTTAATTGTTTCTTTCTTCTTCTTCTTCTTCTTCTACATTTTTTTTTTTTTTCTAAGTAATAGCTTTCTTTCTTTGATATGAGGATACTCCCCCCTGTTTCTCAATAGTCAAGATTTCTAGAATGGAACAAGAAGACAAAGGAACTCCAAGCTTTTCTACTTGATAAACACTTAGCTTTCAAGCTTTAATATACTTGTATTCAAATTAAGGCCGAGATTATGTATACCTCCCGGCTCTAGCCCTTCAATTACCAGCTGTCTTAAGAAGTTGATTGATGGATTCATGTACTAAATTCTGGTCATACCCATATGACTTAAATCAATTATATAGCTCAATTGGT
This sequence comes from Alnus glutinosa, assembly GCF_958979055.1. NCBI lineage: Eukaryota > Viridiplantae > Streptophyta > Magnoliopsida > Fagales > Betulaceae > Alnus > Alnus glutinosa. Next base: position 5,243,246 of record NC_084896.1, on the reverse strand, counting down.
TTTTAAAAGCAGGCAAGATCGATTTTGCTAGTAATATCATTTAATTTCCATCTCTTTTCCAACATATTGAAGAAAGAATTCAAGAGCTTAAGATTTATGATGATTAATATATATATTTCCATCCTTGGCCTATATCTTTATCCACTTTTAAGTGCTTAATTGGTCCGTCGATCAGAGTGGTCGTGCAAAGAAAAAATTGAGATCAAGTTAATGGGTGAAGTTGTGGAATTAAGGTCTTTTTCCGGGGACTCCACCGATATTTCTCCGGGGCCAATAAGGGATACTCCTCCCCCTCTATGCAGTTCCGCTCCGCGTCTATGTTGACATTTGTTTCCGCCACCAACCGTCAACCTCAAGACCCTTGGCTTCCGATTACTGCATCCAGAAATGGAAATGCATACTACGCTTCCTTCCATATTCTATGTTCTGGAATTCGAATGCATGGCCTTGTGCTGCCTGTTGCCTTCAAATCCCTTGGGTGGTAAGCAAATTTCTTTGAAATGAACTGTTTCTTAACCAGATTTACATAAGAGAAGTGTTACACATTCATCTTTTACTTATTTTTTACCCACTTCTTTTATAAATTCATCATTGAATTTGTGAGACCACATGTTAGTTTCATGTGGTCTACAAATTCAATTGTGAATTTGCCCATTTCGTATTTGGAGATAGACAAAAGATGGAAATCAAACATTTATCTTCACATAATATTTCTAAGTTTGGTGCTGCAGTGTTGAGATTTATCCCACATTAGTTATAGAAGGGGCTGATGGTCAGTTTATAAGTGTGAGAGAAAGCATCACTTCATGAGTTAGCTTTTGGGGTTGAGAGAAGCTCAAGACCATTCCAACACTGGTATCAGAGCTCAGGTTACAACACGTCTCAACCCAATCCGTGGAAGGAGTCGTGTTAGTCGAACCAATCACACATTAGTTGTGGAAGGGGCTAGTAGTCACTTTATAAGTGTGAAGAAAAGTTCCACCTCAAAAGTTAGCTCTTGGGGTTGAGAGATACCAAAAACCACCCAACATGCAGGACATGGGGTATCATATGCTCGAGTATAGCATTCATATGGCAACTTTACACCATCTAGCTACTTGCTCGTGCAACTTCATGAATCAGCTGAAACTAGAATGCGCTACAACAGATACTTTGATCTTTGCTGTGCAGCATTTGGTAAGCATTTCATGCCGTATGAGTTGCTTAATTCTTTCCTTTAAATGGGTTAAAAAGATTGCTATAGGGGCTGATCATCAAAAAATCCTTTTTAAAAGAAAATTATGTCACTATAGCTGCTTTCATGCTCTTTGATATTTAGACTCCAATTTTTAATTTGATACAATATTTGAGAGATGTGCTACAAGTTAAGAATTTCTAAATCAAAAACTCTACTCATTTTCTTGTCCAATAATAATCAAAACGACTATAAAATTATAATTTTGTCATCCTCATAAAAAAAAAATGAAAAAAATGAAAAACAAAGAATTCCATGCGCCACGACCTCCCTTGCGGAGGCTGCCGGCCTCTCCATCCTCTAAGAGCGATAAGTCAATTAGTCAAAAAGCCTTTGCGACCTACTCGTGGAGGTTATGCCTCTGGAACCAACCCCTTAGAAAGGCACCTTTCCATGAGGCGTGAAGGTAAGAAAGATTGTACAACCCCCTTGTGGAGGTAAACTTTGCGATCTCGATCCATGAGGTAGGTCGGGAGGCCTATGCATGCAACCCACTCGTGGAAGTAGCGACCCTCGTAGAGGCAAGTACTACCTACGCTACAAGGGGGTGGCAAAGGCCCCCCGACACACGTCTCACAGAAGTTTGAACACTAGTCGTCATCACAAGGGATTTGTATGGCCTCCGCGGCCTCCACACCTCATGGAAAAGGTGCATGTGTAACACCCTCGTGTTTATACATTGGAATTTAACCAAGGTCTTGAGCCTAAACTTATGAACCATGTCATTAAGCCTAGTAAGCTTAATAAAAATTGGATCAATCCCTCTAAAAGAGATAATGGAAAATACTTGATTTTCATAAATTAAGGTTTAATTTATAACATATGTCATATAGAACAATATAAAATAAAACTTTGTGATTTTAATGTAACATGACTTATTTTAATTATGTGCATTAACTATTTTCAAATTATGTTTAATTATAGATGATCCTTATTAATTAAGTGGTCTTGAAATCACAAATCACTCTATGCATAAGACTACCTAGGTAAAAAGAAAAGGGACCTTTACATGGAATGAACTAGTTAATAGGAGCAATCTTTCTTCATTTGGAAGAACAATGCTCCTTTTTTACTTCCCCAAAATAAGGGAAATTGTTTCTTACCCCCCCCCCCCCCCCCCCCCCAAATTCCCACCTATACGTCCAAGCCCTCCCATTTCACTCTATCCACTCTTTCATTTTTCCTCACCTCTCAACTTCTCCAAGAGCTCATCCCACTCCTCCATTAGAGAAGCCTTTAAGCTCTAGTGTGATTTTTGTCTTAACCTTGTAAGTAACTAGGGATGTAAATAAGCCAGTCCGTCCGACAACTCGCTCAATACCCGCCCGGTTAAACTCGATCCGAACTCGAGCTCGGTACTGTACAAACCCGCTCATTACTGTTGAAACCCGTTCGATTAGTAAGTGATACATACCCGACTCGCTCGATAAAACTCGATAGGGGCTCGCGAGCCTAACTCGTTTAAAGCTCGACTTAACCCGCTCGCCCGACTCGTCTATGGGCTCGCGAGCCTAGCTAGCTCATTTAATATATTTGAATATGTTAATCAAAATGAGTTATATACATTTAAGTATGTGTATTAGTAATTGAGTAATATGCGTGTATTATCTAACTTACTAACTAGTTAGTTCATAAACTAACATATTATCTAGTTAATTAACATATACTAAATAAACATAATTAACTATAGGTTACTCAATATTTTTATGTATATTATATATGTGTGTGTGTGTGTGTGTTAGTATTAACATACTAACTAGTTAGTTAATATATACTAACTTAGTATTACTACGGAAGGTTAATACTATGTTAATAAAATATATATAAAGTTACTAACTAAGCATAATTAACTACATGTTAATTTGATTAAAAAAAAAAAGTCGTAGGTTACTTAACATATTTTTATGTATATTATATATATGAATATATATGTATGTATGTGTGCATATATTAGTATTAATATACAAACTAGTTAGTTAATATATACTAATTTAGTATTACAAAGTAAGTTAACTATTTTTTGTTTTTTTAAAAAAGGTAAGTTAATTAACATAAGTTACACAAATATTGGTTTATATGAAACATTATGACAAATGGTTAAGTACTTAAGTTGTTAACTAATTAAATATATATAACTATATAGCTATATTGAATAGTTACTAAATAGTAAATACTTTCTATATAACTAAATAGCTAATATTAATAACAAGCCATAACATGTTTAATTATATAATTATATGCTAAGAATTAAGGTGTTAGTGTATATTAACATATTAATGTCAATTAGATTTTTTTTTCTTCTTCTAAGCAACATTATATATACATTATGTATTATAATTACTAAGTTATTGATTAGTTGATTAATTGTTGATTATTTTAATTAAAATGGATTAATTGTTGACATATTAATATACTACTCTATTTAGATTATATATATATATATATATATAGTATTTTTAGTTTTTAATATGATGAATCTTAACTGTTGGATTAATATAAGCAAATCCTAACCGTCCAACATTTCAATTTTTTTTTTTTCCAGTTTTTCACTTTATTTTCAACCGTTGGATTCAGATGTATTACTTTCATATTTGAAAATGTCACACACCCAATACACCTACCATCTTGTTTTTGGGAAAAATCTGACTCATTCACGTGGGATTAGTAGAGCTTATTTTTCACCTACTCTCAATTGTACATTTTTTGTTTTACACATCGATGGTAGGATTTCATTGGTAAGGTTCAGCCCATGGTGTTCAACATATCTACTTATCCTATGGCCTACTTACCAGGTTTTACGACAAGGACAATATACTCGAAACAGACAATTAGTCCACATATTGCTTCACGCGTCTTTGATTCACCTTGTCACTTCTCTGACTTCTCGGGCTACACTCCTCATACTGCTTCGATTCACGCGTCTCTGTATTTTTACGCTACTGCTTTTCTTCTTCCACCTGTTCTCTCTTCTACAAACGTCTTCTATCCTCTATTTTCTTTCTTCTTCACGCCATATACCTGCCATCCCCAGGTGACCTTTACCTTCTTCTCCACACTAAGAGAGATGCAAACTGAGAGAGAGGGAGAGATATGCAAACCTAGAAAATGAGAGAGAGCTCCTGGTGGCGAGGAAAAAGAAGAAGAGGGTGAAGCCAAGGAGGAGGTCCGACCGTTTGGAGCTGGTGTTGCGTGTCTAGTATGCGCACCCTATCCAGAACATTTTTGGCTTCAGTCTTGAGGCTACACGCTGTGGAATGCTTAAAGCTCGAGTCGAGTTGAGCCTGTCGAGTACCCGGCTCAACTCGACTAATTGTTTTCAAACAAGCTCGAGCTCGAGCTCGAGTTAGGCTAAACTCCTAGCGAGCCGAGCTCGGACAAGCATTTCTTAGCCCGGCTCAAGCTCGAGCTCGGCTCGATTAGGAACCTTCATAAACAAGTCAGTCCTGGAAATTCAAAGCTCGGCCCGGCCCGGCTCGGCTCGATTACATCCCTATAAGTAACTCATCATCTCCTCTTTCAAGCTACCATTTATATTATGCTTTAACTTTAATTGTATGTTATATTTTATTTGGGTATTTAAAACCATGTGTTAGCATGCTTCAACCTAGATGATATATTTTGCCTATGTTGTATAAATATTTGTTTAAACCATGAAAATGTGACTAAATTATTTATTAGGTAACTTAACTCTTATATCATCAAATTTCTTTTATATCATGAAAACACATTTTAAAAAGACCTCATAAAAGCATGTACAGTACCCAAACCTATGTACCTTATGTTTTATTTTTCTTAAATCACATCTACCTTATCTTAGATGACCAAGAGTTTTGTAAATAACCAAATGTATGAGCTCTTGAACACCACCTTGCTATAAAAAAAACTTCATAATGACCCTTTAGTAATATTCTTCATGGAAACCATGAAAATGTGACTAAATTATTTATTAGGTAACTTAACTCTTATATCATCAAATTTCTTTTATATCATGAAAACACATTTTAAAAAGACCTCATAAAAGCATGTACAGTACCCAAACCTATGTACCTTATGTTTTATTTTTCTTAAATCACATCTACCTTATCTTAGATGACCAAGAGTTTTGTAAATAACCAAATGTATGAGCTCTTGAACACCACCTTGCTATAAAAAAAACTTCATAATGACCCTTTAGTAATATTCTTCATGGAAATGACCTAAGATTCATACCAAATGTCCATAGTTGTAAAATGATGTGAAAAATAGTTTATAAAAAAAATGAGTAAAGAGTTTGGATTTTAGAGTGGGTCATAATCTTTTATAACAACAAAAAAAAAAAAAAAAAAAAAAAAAAAAGAAGAAGAAGAAGAAGAAGAAGAAGGTTTGAATTAAATCTGAAAAATTTATTTCCATGGCATATTTGAGTGGGTGTTGCTCCAAAATTTATTAAGTAAATAGCCTTAGGTGTTTTGGGCCATTAGCCCAAGTAGGTTAAGTAAGGTAGCACTAGTTTAGACCCATTTAGTGAGTTTTGGGCCTTAGTGCTTAACCTAGTTATGAGGATGTCCAAATGGGTCATTCTTGACCCAAGCCCCCATGTATATATATAAAAGTTAATTAATTAATTTTATTTATTTATTTATTAGTAAAAAAAAAAGAAGAAGAAAAGAAAAAGTTAATTAATTAATTATTTATTTATTAAAAAAAATTATTTTAATACAGGGAAAGGGTTAGGAAGGTTGTGTAAGAAACGACATACTCTTAATTAGGGTAGTTGAGTAGCTAGCTCTGCGCTAACCCAGATGAACTTTATTATTAAGGTCTTAACAGATCCTCGTATTTTAATTCTAAAGATTTTCAATTCTTTTTACTATACATGTCATGATGGATTATTTTGAAAGTTTAATTGCCTTGCAAAGTAATGCTTTATTATCTTAAATATTTTAATGACATGTATTTGTTATTAAATTTATCTTAATTTGTTAGTGTTTTAAATATGTTCCTTTTTCTTCTTCTTTTTCATCATCATGTGATTTAAAAAGCTCATTGCATTAGAATGATTTATAACTAAGTTGTCACTCAAAAGTGGGTATATATGCTCCGTATCAAAAATGTTGATTTCAAACTAGGGGAGCTTCTATTCTAGTGATTTTTCCCCAATGAAGAAAAGTTTCCATTTATAAAAAGTTTCTAATTAAGGAAACTTTCCATTTTAGGAAAATTTTCCAATAAAGAAAGTTTTACATGACGAAGTGGTACCCTTTTCACATACTAAGTTAAATGATTATTGAAAGTTTGAGGAAGTAAAGGATGAGCATGTGTAAAGTGAAACCAAATTACGTAAATAAATGTTTGAAGACACTTAGCCTTAAGAAAAGAAGCACGGTACCGGGCTAGATAGAGTGCCTCACACTGAAGTACGGTTTCGGGAAAGTGTAGCCATCACTAATGTCATGCTGAGTGCACCAACAAGTTAATCAGCTGACCAGGGCAACCCAAGGCCACGGGTGATGACCGATCCTCGAAGGTTGGATCGCACAACCCCACGCATACGGGGCATAATAGTATTTAAGGCCATAAATGATAAGAGAAAAGAAAAATGTTTTGAAGATAGATAAATGGAGTTTGACTCAAGTAATTACTTTTTGTTATATGCTTAAGTCTCACCTTCAAATTTGTAATGTTACTTTATTTCAAAAAGTCTCAACCTCAACCGTTTTAACTCGGTTGGGAATATTATTTATTGAACATTTCGTTCACCCCTTACTTTCTCCCATTTTCAGGTTTTGAGGCAGATGGGTAGGTGGCCAGAATGCTTAGGCTTTTGGGGAGGTCATCATATCACCCACTATGTTACTTTATTGTATTTCTATTTTGTTAAACTATGTGGTATGTTAGTAAGTGCATTGCGCACAAAAAAAAAAAATGGATCACTTAACTTGTTAAGTCATGTTATTATGTTTTTTTTTTTGTAATGTTAAGAACTTGTGCTTCTGCAAAAAAAAAAAAAAATATATATATATATATATATATATATATATATATATATATATATATATATATATATATATATATATATATATATATATTATTTTCTCATGATATGCATGGTAGTATTTTACAAGTGTTCTGGCGTCCTAATATGTAACATTGCATCTTTGAAACTTTAAGGATAACAAATTAGGCTCTTTTGAGTCTTGGCGTTACAGCATGGGTTTCCATGGTTGACTATGGGAAGAGATCATAACTTTTTCTTTTTTCTTTTTTGTATGTAAGGGACAATTGTATTTTTATAATTAACAACGTTGTAGGTAGTATAGGTCCAAATTTATCAAATTAAAAACTGGAATAATTTTTTCTTGAGAAAATTATAGTTTAGCCCCTCAAATTACCACCCGTTTTGCGGATATCCCCCTAAACTGCCAACACTCCGACTCCGGCCTACCAAACTACCAAATCCTTTGAAAAATGCCCCATTTGGTGAAATATCTCCATATTACCCCTGCCACGTGTCATTTTTCAATTAAAAAATAATATATATATATATATATATATATAAAATAAAAAAAAATTAAAAAAAAAAATATGGGTTTTTTGGGTGGCTCGACGGGCTCAGGGGGTGGCGCGCGGCCACCCTTGGGGCCGGGTGTGGCCGCCCGGCTACCCCTAGTGGCCAAGAGCGGCCGTGCGCCACCTACCGAGCCCTAGGGGTGGCTGGAAAAGCCACCCCTAGGGCTCGGGGGGTGGTGCATGGCCACCCCTGGGGCCGAGGGTGGCCAAGCGACTGCCTGCAATGGCCGCGCGCCACCCACCAAGCCCTAGGGGTGGCCCGAAAAGCCACCCCTAGGGCTCAGTGGGTGGCGCGCGGCCGATCCCGACCACCCCCTGGGGCCGGGGGGGCCTGCAAGCCACCCCAAAAACCCATATTTTCTATTTTTTAAAAAAATAATAAAAATAAAAATAAAATTTTAGTTTTTTAATTTTTTAATTGTTTATTAGTTTTTTTAATTGAAAAATGACACGTGGCAGGGATAATATGGAGATATTTCGCCAAATGTGGCCTTTTTCAAAGGGTTTGGTAGGGCAGAGTCGGAGTGTTGACAGTTTAGGGAGCTATCCGCAAAACGGGTGGTAATTTGGGGGGCTAAACTGTAATTTTTCATTTTTTTCTTTTTTGGAAAAAAAAAAACTGGATGGAAGTACGAGAGAGTTATCATCCAATTATAATGAAAAGGCTTCTATTGATTAGCGCTTTAAAGCATGGACGGAATTAAAATTTTAGGTTTGGAATGGGCAAATTTTTTTATTTTTTATTTTTTTGTATGGAGATATACAAAAGATGTAAGTGTATCATTTCTCTTTAAGCATATATCTTTTTTTTTTTTTACAAAAAAAAAGAGTTAAATACCTTATTGGTACATGTAGTGAGGGTGATAATCAAACGGCCGCCTCGGTTTTAAAAAGTATCACATGTGGTACCTATCGTTAATCGATATATCCACTTGATACTTCCGTTTAAGTTTCGTCCATTTTTTTTATGGTCATCCACGTCATCTCCTTTAAAATTGTGACACCTATACCCGTTGCCACATATTTTAGTCAAGTTATAATATCATCTTACTTGGCCGTGTATTACATACATATGATACCTATGCTTTTAATGTCACGTAAGATGCAGGAAATAATTAAAAATTACCTAAACTTTTTTTTTTAAAAAAAAAAATGACAAAACAAAATAGGAGTTGCCAGCCACCTTGGCTCGAGCTACTTTTATTATTTTCTACATCCTACGTGGTATTAAAAGCATAGCCAGGTATCACTCGAGATACACAGCCACGTAGGTTGATATTCTGACTTGACTAGAATATGTGGCAGCCGAGATAGGTATCACTCTTTTAAGAAGGTGACGTGGATGGCCATTAAAAAAAATGGATGAAACTTGGACAAAAGTAACAAGTGGATATTTCGATTAACATGTGGATATTTCCTAGCACTGACTAGGAAAGGATTATTATAAGAGGCGTGGAGGTTATATATTAACACGTCCACCTTAAGTTTGAACGGGCAGTTAAGTGGATTCCAACTGAGTTCAACTGGAGAGGAACAATGTGAAAATTATCGAAATACCCTTACTTAGAACTAGCTAGCTCCTCTTTAGTTAAGTTTCCTCTTGCCAAATGAGTGATGTGTTTTGTGGTCCCATGCATATTGGTTCATATATGTTTGTGATTCAATATACAGACTTATTCTCTAAATGAGTAAATTAAGGAAATAAATGATTTCTCTTAAGTAATTCTTAATTAACTAATTGGCTTCTTGTAGGCTACCATGCCTTCAAATGAAAAGCTCCCATCACGTGTGCCAATGTGGAAGGGTGTCAAATCTGCATATTTACTTACCGGAATGTGCTTGTTCCCCCCTTGCAATAGGAGGCTATTGGGCATATGGCCATATGGTGCTACTTTTTATCTTAATTTTCATATTCACATTCCCCTATCTCTCTAGTTCTACAAATTTAAAAATTCTCAATTTGTCCTCTTTCTTGACTATGTTTAAAGAAGGAAGAAAATTTGATTTTTTTATTTTTTATTTTTTATTTTGTGACAGATACCAAAAGAAGGGGGGCATGCTAATAGCCTTGTACATGTTCCACGGGGGTGACACTTCTTCAAGATATGTTCTAGGATTAACAAGTTTACTGCTCATACTTAGCTAGCGCGGTGAGCTCCTTCCCAATCTATGCCATGCCAGTATTTGATGGCATCGAGTCTGTGTACACAAGCAGGAAGATCGAAGAAGCCATGTCCATGGTGGCTCCGGGCAATCTTCCGAGTTATGCTTGGATTCTTGTGCTTCTTTTTGGCCGTGGCAATCTCATTTTATGGAACCATAGGAGCCGTCTTAGTGGAGGGTTCTCCTTGCCTCTGACTTTAGCTATTCCTTGTTTTATGTGGGTTAAGATTAAGAAACCAGAGGTATATAGCCTGATGCGGTGGCTTAACTGGGGACTAGGGTTGTTAGGAATGGCTCTAAGTGGGATTTTGATTGCGGCAGGAGTACTGTATGCTGTAATTACCACAGGTGTTTGATGTCAGATTTTTCAAGCCCCGCTAATTAATTGGATTAAAGAAATGTTATTTTGAGTCCATCAAATTTAGATACTTGAAATATAGTTGTGATATTCGACAGTGAATATGTTTTGGGTTCATCATCTCTGGCTCGTTGTGGCCTGAGAATTTGGTGGTCTTGCCATCTCCCATTAGCCCAAACCCAAATATCATATCCAACCCATAAAAAAGTTTTACTAAATATGAGTTATCGCGTGGCTTATACCCTTCCCTCCCTCTTCTTCTTCTTCTTCTTCTTCCTCTTCTGGATGAATATTTTCTTTAAATTGGGTCTAAGAATTTTTATTTTTTATTTTTGCCAATTTTTTATTTACTAAACTGACGTGTATTTAAAATAAATGTGAAAATTACAGACACAATAAAGAATTAGAAAAAATAAATTCCAACCTAATTTAAAAAAGAAAGTTGGTACAATTGTGGCCCCCAACACTAATTTTGACGACTAATCTCATGAATATATTCTTACCTGTTTTTTCACCGTGGTCCATATCAGACCGCACAATGTAGAAACCGAAAAATCTACTTACCACTTACCCCTCAAGTTGGACCATTTTTTATCGTGCTTTCAATATTTAAAAAGTAGTAATGGTGGATTCTCTCTCCAGTTTCAACCGTTTGACAAATTTGCACATCCATTAATCTTTTCCGTCTTCTCTCAACTAAAGGTTTTTAGGTGATGAAGTCCCAAAAATGACCCTATTTTAAAAAACAAAAAAAAAAAAAAAAAAAGAATTAAGGATGGTCGTTTGGCTAGAATGACAGGTGGCGAACCACTCCCAATTATTTTTTGTTTCTTTTTCAAAATATATATTACATTTAAACGTTTTTTTTGGTTTGTATTTATTTTTTTATATCCCCTAAAACCCTATGTGCAATCTACGTCGATCATTTTCTATCAGACGGGACAAAAATAGCTAACAGATGGACAAATTTGCCAACAACTGAAACTTCAAAGAATTGATTACCACTTTTTAAGCATTCGAGACAAAATTGAAAAAGGGTCCAACTTCAAAAGAGATAAAATGAAATAGTAAAAAAAAAAAAAAAATACTAAAAACCCTAAGCCCTAATATATCAAAATCTTACTATTACCTATAGGATATTCTTTTCTTAAGGAAAAAATAAAAAGAAAAAACTTGTTTTCTATTGAAAAGAAGCGACGGGTGCTTCACTCAAAGCAAATGTGCTACGCGGAACCACTTTGCTCAAGTCGATGAAGGACACGTGATTCAAGGGGAGCCGTTGAGTGTGAGAAGTGAGAACACACTTTAATTGCGCGCCTCTAGGAAGCAGTGGCGAATCTGAAGAGAAGTCCCGGCGTGTTTACCCTTTTATGGCAAGTCCCAATAAGTGTCGCTGCGCATGCATAAGGGATTCGGATCCGAAAATAACTTATATTCGGTAGTGGCAAAAACAACTATCTTTTTGTCCACCAATAGCAAGTTGACATATCAGCATGAAACAAAAAAAACACAAAAAATGTAAGCGTAGGCAAAAACACCGAATCATCCTCCTTCCTTCAGTCTTTAGAAAAAAAAAAAAAAAACCAAAAATCCTCCTCCCAGCCACTGCCCCACGCGGCCACGCCAGACCTCGAGCTCGGCGGCAACTCCACGGCGTCGGAACTCGAAGGAGAAGATGAATGTAATGGGTAGTCCCTGTACGGGAAGGAGAAGACGAATGGATCGGCAACTTTTTGGACCCAAAGTTGGCCAAGGGTGGCAGCGCGGTTACCCCCGGTCCATGGGGCGGCCGCGCGACCATCCCCGGGGTCTGGGGGTGGCCTTCGGGCCAACCCTAGATCCATCTAGGGCTGGCCCGATGTCCACCCCAGGCCCTGCGCGGCCACCCCCGACCACTGGGGGGTGGCCGCGTTGCTACCCCCGGTCCATGGGGAGGCCGCGCGGCCACCCCCAAGGTCTGGGGTTGGCCCGAACCTAGGGGTGGCCTTCGGGCCAACCATTCCGTCGGCCGGGTGAACGTCGATCCGTAGGAGGAGCAGCGTTCGGTGGCGTGTTCCGGCCTGGACGGTGCTGGCAGCGGGTCCATTACGGGCGTTGGTTTTGGCCTGGCTGGTATTCCGACCCGGTCGGTGGTAGCGGGTCCATTACGGGCGTTGGCAGCGTGGTTTGGTCTGGGCGGTGCCGGCGTGGTCTGGCCTGGGCAGTGTCGGCGGCGTCCGGCCTAGCTGTGGCGGAATGTCTGCTTGGGCAGGGGCGGTCTCTTTCTTCTCAACTTCTTTGAGAGGGAAATGAGGCAAAAGATCCGGTGTTTCAACAGCAATTGAAATTTTTGAGTTTTTTTTTTTCTTGAAATGACGTGTCAAAATGTAATTGGTGGGCAGAAAATAAGGGTTTTCTGCCATGGCCTGATAGAATGGGCTCTCTTCGGATCCAAGTCATTGTGTGACGGTGACGGTGACGGACTAAGGATTTTAGTTGAGGGGATCAATTTTTTTTTTTTTTTTTTCTTTTAGGAACATAAATAAAATTATTAAAAAATATAACTAATATAATAATTAAAAAATTCAACAAAATTTAATTATCGCTTAAAATATATCAATGCATCTAACAATTTATTTTGTCACAACCCGTGTTCAGTTATTCAGTTGTCTTTAATGAGTCTTCATACATTAAAATTGCTGTATGATTTTTTTATTGCTGATAATCTTAAGTACATTCTTCTCAATATAAGTAACCAGACAATCTTTCATCCATTGATCTTTTCCGTCTTCTCTCAACTAATGGTTTTTAGGTGATGAAGTCCCAAAAATGACCCTATTTTTAAAATAAAAAAAATAAAATTAAGGATGGCGGTTTGGCTAGAATGACAGGTGGCGAACCACCCCCAATTATTTTTTGTTTCTTTTTCAAAATATATATTACATTTAAACGTGTTTTTGGTTTGTATTTATTTTTTTATATCCCCTAAAACCCTATGTGCAATGTACGTCAATCATTTTCTGTCAAATGGGACAAAAATAGCTAACGGATGGACAAATTTGCCAACGGCGGAAACCTCAAAGAATTAATTACCACTTTTTAAACATTTGAGACACAATCGAAAAAAGGTCCAACTTCAAAAGAGATAAAATGAAAAGGTAAAAAAAAAAAAATCACTAAAAATCCTAAGCCCTAATCCATCAAAATCTTACTATTACCTATCGGATATTCTTTTCTTAAGGAAAAAAAAAAAAAAAATATATATATATATATATATATATATAAAAAAAAAAACTTGTTTTTTTATTGAAAAGAAGCGACGAGTGATTTCTCTATTTTTGTGCGTCACTACCATCATGAGATTCACCACCTCTTTTTCCTTCTGCCTTTACGAATAAAGAAAAACGCACTCGATCTGTACGTCCTAGCCTCTTTTTCGTGTGGCACTCTTGCTAATGCGGTGTGATTTGCCATAGACAACAAAAGATTCTCCATTCATAATTGCGGGAGTTGGTTAAGAAAGAAACCTACAGCGGATCGTGGAGAAGGACAACAATAGCGCCCCCCCAACCCCACTCGACTTGACAGTGAATTATTTATAATTATTTGTTTGAATTCAAAAGAATTTAGACAAATAATTATGAGAGATTATTTATAAAATTCATCTGACTGGATAAGTAGTTGGACATTTCAATTTTTATTTGGTCAAGTAAATTTTATAAATGGTCCCACAATCACCTCCCTGAATTCTCTCAAATTCAAACAAATAATTATAGAGGATCCTAATAAAATAGTCACCGCGTTAACATTTCTAGACTCCAAGTGTCCATTAATAGTAGTAGGAGGAGATATACAAAAGGATATCCCTCAAGTGCTAAAAAAAGTAAAGATTTTTTTTTGTCCACTTCTTTTATAAATACTTTATTGAATCTATAAGACCCACATCGAATCTTATATCTATAAGATTCGATAGTCTATTTGCAGACAAGAGATAGAACAAAAAATGAAATCAAAACATATCTCGTTCAGAGAAAAATTCAGGCTTTAAAAAAGCTGTTGTGAGTGCGATGGCAAATGGTATGAACCAGAAGTCCACCTCCTACATGCATTTCTACTCTACGCCTTACACTTGGCCTACCAGTTCTCCTCAGAAAGTTGTTGCTTAGAAAAAGCATATTTGACAATTTGGCATTAACCAACACTTGCAAACCCCCTATTGTCTTCCTAGTTGCTCCTCATCATCTAATCAAATCGCCATTCTTTTCCCAATCGACCCAAGTGCCCTGTAAAAACCCCAGTTTCCCCAAATGACGTGCCCTGACGTATTACAAATGGGAAACAGAGTGAGAAAAAACAGGGCATAGATGGGTATTTAGTCATTGTGTTATATATATTAGATATTAAAGATATAATTTTTTTTTTTTTTTTTTGTGTGTGTGTGTGTGTGTGAATGTTGATTTGTATTTTTTAAATCAAAGAATTTAGACGATTTGATTATCGTATATTTAGCGATTTTTTAACAGAAATGATACACATATATATCCCCTACGAGTAATATTAGAAGATTCTTTTGTGTTTTTGTGTTCATCCAATAATAATGTGAGACTTTTAAAATTATCATTACGCTTGTAATTAATCATTCTTGCATTTTGATCAAATGGTAATTTTTTTAAAAAACAACCTCATATTGGAAGAACATAAGAGAAACTTTTAGAATTAATCAAATCCACAAATCCAATTGTAAATTTCAAAATGAGATGTGTAAGAGATGTATTTATATTATTTCTCATTTAATAACCATAATTTAAAAAATATGTTTGTATTTAAAATTATTCAAATTACATATAAAACTCTATAAATGCACTCAAGTCAAATATGCTAAACCACCTAAATTCTCTATTTCATTCTCTGCACATTATGTCTCTTCATTTTATTCTTAGTTTCAATAATAGAAAATGGTTCTCAATTTTCACCACTGACGCTACTTCTATCAGTCGGCATTAAAGAATTTTGCGTGCACCGTGCAGCCTATATAAAATATTGTTGAGTGGCATGCTAAAGGAGCGGCCAGCAGACAACTCGTGGGCTGCAGCAGCGTAATTGATAATTACGGCAAAGGAAATTAAGGGTCGGATGCTCATGCAGTTGGTATCGTTGAGGATGAAACGATTCATCTTAAATGATATAATATTGATCCTTTTTTACTTTTTAGAACTAAATTTTTGAAGAGGTGACCTGATCGCAGTATTATTATTGCAGAAGCATGTTTAACTGTAAAATTCTTATGAGTTTATGGCTTTAAAACATATTATGTCAAGAAGAATATATATATATATAAATTATTACGGGAATGATTTTTCAAACATATAACGGGATAAATTGATAAGTTTTGAGAAAATTTAGACTTTAAATTCTGAGAGAATTTAGACATTTTTAAACACAAGGTTTGAGATTAATTCTGTTTTTTCTCTTTATTAAGGCTACATGAATGACTTATACACCATGGTGCTATAAATAATTAAAAGACACTGACTTAGAAAAGATAACTATAATTATCCTTATTTAATTAAACTACGACTACTCTAAGATAAGATACAGCAAAGCTACCTGCAAGAGTTTCATAGGATATGTGGTCGTGAGTCATGCCAACGTCTTTTATCTGTTGTATAATTCTACTTTCATAATATAAATGTTATGAGTCACACATTGCCAATGCATGCCTAGGTTGTGAGCTTTATAAGCCTTGAGTAAACCACTTTCCTTAAGATGTCTTTTGTAAAAGATTTAGGCTCAATAAATTTTATCATGGTATCAGAGCTTCAGGGCCTTAGACAATATTGAGTATTTCCTCCCATTATACACATGTTTAAACAATAGTGTCACATATGAGGGGACGTGTTAAAAGTCTCATATTGTCAAGACATATCTGAATTGTAGGCTTTATAAGTCTTGAGTAAAAATCTTCCTTTAAAATCTATTTTATGAAAGAGTAATGTACAATAAACTTATCAATATACACATCTTCATTTTTATACCCAAAGAATATGAAACGTCACGGAAGACGTAGCGGAAGACCCCTATTCAGGTGCAAAGGGATACCACTGTAGACACCTCTTCATAGACCGGCTGCAGTGGAGCTTTGCTGGCTCCCATGCACCTGGCCATGAAATGATCAGGTTTCTTTGTTGGTTTTGAAATTCTTTTTTAGACTTAAAGACGAAGAATATTGGTAGATGTGTAATAATTGACGTTGAAAAGTAAGGCAAAAATGCAAATGACTAAAGGGTCACGCTAGCTATTATCATCCTATATATATTATATGAGCAGTATATAAATGAAATGATGAGAGAGTTAAAATTAATTTTTAATTTTTTTTTTATAAGTGTTAATTTATGGTTAATTTTTATTGTCACATTATCAAATTATATGATAATCGAATAACAGTCTAATAAATAACATTACTCATAATTTTAAATTATATAATTATTTGAAACTCTTGATTTTAAATGTTTATTCAAATATTAATTTTCATTGCCATATTATCAGATTATATAATAGTCTAATAAATAATATTCCTCGTGACAAAAACATTACTCATGATTCCAAATTAGATTATTATATATAGAGAATCATGCTTAACATGTGTAATTAAAGAGGATGATTATAATGATTCCTTAGAATTTGTAGATCGAGAATGTTAATAATAAAAAAAAGTGTACATACCCCTCAAGCTAATATATTATTATCAATATTCTTCCAAATTAGCAATTATGGCAATATTTTAATTTAAAAAGTGTCAATTAAGTTAAAAAGTGCTTTATAAAACATTTTAAAAAACATATACAATATATTCCTTCTTGCGAGTGATTAAATGAGTGAACTTTTGAAACATGGCTAAATGCAGTGTCTCCTCTAGTTGCTTTAAATGTACGTTAGAGAAGGATCGGAGAATATCTAAAATCAAACTTTTATATATCACACCGGGGCCAATTAGCTAGGTATAGCTCGGGGCATTATACACGAGTTAAGAGTATTC
Source organism: Alnus glutinosa (assembly GCF_958979055.1). Classification (NCBI taxonomy): domain Eukaryota; kingdom Viridiplantae; phylum Streptophyta; class Magnoliopsida; order Fagales; family Betulaceae; genus Alnus; species Alnus glutinosa. The sequence continues at coordinate 5,225,927 of NC_084896.1, read as the reverse complement.
CTTAAGCTCAATAATATTGATTAATTTGATATATTTTTAGTGACTTTTTATACTGATTATTTTTTTAAAAAAATATTAATCACTTAAAATACGACCTCAGCCGGTATGAATAAATAATCAAAAATAAAAGTAATTAAAAACACGTAAAATAATGGGCAATAATATTTCTGATTTCCTAATAAATCAATAATGTAAACTTATTTCCTAAAATCATGAAAATCATTTCAAAGTTCTCTAATATATCTAATTTAGTTTCCTAAACTCTTGGACATTCCTAATATTGAATCTTGATCATTTTTTCATTAATGGCTTTAATTATAATGAAAGTTCATACAGCTAGAGGGACAGAAATGGACAAAAAGTTAGCTACAAACTGTTTGCAACTAATTTTTACAAACCAGTCTAATAAATTATCAAGTACCCATTAGAATGTGAAAAACACTTGGTTTTTTTTTTTTTTTCTAATACCATTAAAAAAAAATGTATTTTCACATGTTTTAAGAACGTATGTCACTTTATTAGACTGATTTGTAGAAATTAGCTAAAAATTAGGTGTGGCAATTCATGTTCACATGTTCAATTTGGGTCGTGTCGAGGCATGCGTATAAGATTTTATAGGTCAACTATAATCTGATCCATTTAAATAAACAGGTCAAACTCTTCAACCCGAACCTTTTAATTTTGTGTTAGATTTATATCAAATTCACATACTGTATTAAAAATTGACAACCCTACTAAAAACCAATTTATAACTAATTTCCTACAAATTTAACTTTTGTCCCCACGAGAGAGAGAGAGAGAGAGAGAGAGAGAGAGAGAGAGAGGGGGGGGGGGGGGGGGGGAGAAAAAAATAAAAGGAAGCTACCGCGTTGGCCCTACACGTTCAAGCTTGGTGCCCCGCTCTTTCCTTTAATTTCTTTTGGTCTCCAATATTGAATGGTCTAACCTAAACCTACCGCGATAAAGTTAATCTTGTAAATGTTTTTTTTTTGTATCAACATATATTTTTTAAGATTTATGACGTCTATTTTTCTTGGAAAATAAATTTATATATACCATCCACGTCAAGCGTTTCCCACGCTAAAGAGTTGGCGGAATAGACCCACTACTTTTCAATTTTTTTTAAAAATTTTTTTTTAAAAAAAATAATAAGAGGTTTTTTTTTTTTTAATAATTTTGATTCGATTCCAATTAAAATATATGAATTGTCACCAAACTAAAAAGTAAGAATTGTCATTTCATTCCACTCTCTTTTATTCTCAGTGATAATTATTCAATTTCTTAATAGAATATTCAATCTTTAGTGATTTACATATTCCTTGAATATTGTTACAAACCTACCACTCTTTAATAATTTTTTTTTACAACATGATGACACGTCAGAATGTGATTAGAGGTTAGAGTCATGCATGTTAGTTACAAAAATAAATGTTTTAACTAATACATATTCCTTGAATAATGTTACACACCTACCACTCTTTTATAATTTTTTTTACAATTACCTAACTAACAAGTATCAACATGTGATTGAAAAATGTTAACTTTTTGGCTTTAATATCTAATCACATGCTGACATGTGTTCACAAGTTGTATAAAAGCTGTAACTCTAGCATTTTTTATATTCATTTCCTTTCCTTTTTGTAACTTTCAATTAATACTATAAAATTGTAAGAAAAAATGATTTGATCGATTGGATCATTCGTATTTTTTTTTTTCACATTTCAACAATATATAATTAGAAGAAAAACTTAAGACCTGCAAATTTTTTACAATTTACTGACACTTGTCAACATGTGATTGGAAGATATTAAAAAAAATAAAATTAGTAACTGATTTTGCTCCAAACATATTTGCTGACATGTGCATGTCAACAAATAATAAAATTAAGAGTAATTATATGTGTAGCATTGCTCTAATCAAGTATTTGATCTAATGATAAACTATGTACAATAATAACTAGGAGACGAACCATGTTGAAGCATGGTCCACCCCCCCCCCCCAAAAAAAAAAAAAAAAAAAAAAACCTCTAAAGTCCTTGACTGCAAGCTGGCTCAAATCATAATGTTTGGATCGAGAAAAAATCATAGCAAAAATGAGAAAGACATTAATAATGTTCAAAAAAAAAAAAAAAAAAAAGACATTATTAATAAGTATATGTATTAATGAAATTTAATTCATGGCGTGTATCTCGCATCATCTTTTTTTATTTATTCTCCGAGTCCAATCTCCCAAATCAGATCGAACATGGGAAAATTGGAAAAAGAAGAAATAGCGTCACATCATTTACATCACAACGATGACGTCACTGCTTTTATGTAATCCAAGTCACGACATACGCTTGACGCAAACCTAGTAGTGATTGATGATCACACCCCACATCTGAGGGCTTTCTTCCAAATGGCCTTCTGTCGAAATTCTATATATATAAATTACTCCTTTGGGAGATAGTTGGCGACCAGACAACACCCATTAGCCACCGCTCAAATAGACATAAGACACTCGATCCCTCGATAGCAATAATCTCGAAATTGTTGCTCTATTAAACGGCCCGTCGCCCACATAATCTTGCGAGCTTAGTGGAGGGAGGGAGGGAGGGCGGCCATGGGAGAAGTAGCGGTTGAAGCAGATTACAGCTCCGACATTCCTCTCCACCCTTCCGCTTCCAAAAGACATGAACAACAAGAGCATTCCGCCATTTCCATCACACCGAGTCCAGAGATTACAAAGCCGACAAATCGCCAAACTTACGAGCACAACCCACAAGAAGCTTGGCTTCCGATCACCGAGTCCAGAAATGGCAACACCTTTTTCGCTACGTTTCATATACTCTGCTCCGGGATTGGAATGCAAGCCCTCGTTCTTCCCGTTGCGTTCGCTACGCTCGGATGGTAAGCAGCTTTATCTTTCCAGTTATTTCAGCTTTTCATGCATTGTTAATAAATTCGATGAGAATTATAAATTTTTTGCTTAGGGTTTAGGGTTCCCTAAAATTTGCCGGAAACCGGGCTCCCAACGGCTTTCCCAGTTGATTCCGGTCGTCGGTAGAGATGGACCCCGTCAACTTTTTTCTATTCCAAGTTCTCTAGGTTGATCTGGAAAGTTTTTAGCCACACTACGATAGAGATTCTATAAATGGCTCTTCTTCTTTTTTCTTTTTTTCTTTTTTTAATAATGAAATTGAATATACCTGTGCATCATTTGAGGAGTATAAAACGTTTTTTCTGAAACAAAAAAAAAAAAAAAAAAAAAAAACGTTTTTTCTGCATATAATAAACAAAAGAAAAACTAATCAGATGTCAGCTTTCTTCTTTGATTATGACTTTTTGAGTTTATTTTAAAAGAAAAACAATACTTTAAATAACTTTCTTTTGAAAAAAAAAAAAAAAAAATCAAATCTGCTGTAAATTTTCGGATGAGTATTTACAAATAATTATATACATTTGAAAAGAAAAGAAAAGAAAACATATGACCATCCATTTCAAAATAGCCGCATATTTTTATGTTGGAGTTGATTGGTTCACAACAATTGCGTTGTGAAGAGCTATTCTCTTTTTTATTCGTTGGCAACTGGGTTCCGCGATGTTTCCTAGTTGACTTTTTACGTCCGAGGTGGGACCTAAGCTTACCGTGTTGCCGTTTCAAAATTGTCTATATGAGACGTGTTTGGCAACCGGATTTTTTCTCCCTTTTTTTGGGTCAAAATTCTCTCTTGCGTCAATAAACCACCTACCCAAAACACAAGACAGGCTCCGTGAGATTATAATGTGAAAAGCTAGGGTGTGTTTCGTAAACTTTTTGATAATATATATATCTTTTTTTAATAATAATAAAAAGCGATAAACGTCATATAAAGTAGTATGAAATTTTAAATTTTTTACGGTAAAAAATGTTAAAAAGTAATTAATATAATACAAAAAGTGAAAAAATATTATTAAAAAGAAGTAATGCTACACATCATCCTTTTATCCTCCTTTTATCCTTCCAAAATTGATGTAACTCTTAAAATCACCATTGAATTTTTAATATATCACTATTGAATTTTGATTCAATGGTGATTTTAAGAGCCACATCAATTTTGGAAGGACAAGGGAATGATGTGTAGCGTTACTCATTAAAAAGTGATTAATACAATATATAAAAGATAGAAGATAAATGTTAGAGCATCTACTGTGGTTCTTTTCAAATCTTTTTGTTCTGATTTGGCATCTTTTTTTTTTAATGCATCGCTTAGTTTGCGAAATAGATACTTAGAATGGAATAAATGTTAGAGCATCTACTGTGGTCCTTTTCAAATCTTTTTGTTCTGATTTGGCATCTTTTTTTTAATGTATCGCTTAGTTTGCGAAATAGATACTTAGAATGGAATAACTATTCCATAGGAATAGTCATTTTTTTGTTAGATAAGGGTTCATTCCATTGAATAGTTATTTTCGTTGAAAAAACTATTCTCTTATGAAGAGGAATACCTATTCCTCTAAAAATAAGAGAAATAATTGTTCATATAGGAATAAATTATATTTTTTACAAAAAAAAAAAAAAGAAACTCATTATTTTATATTTTCTCTCATTTTTTTTTAAAAAAAGAAAATACAAACCCTTACATTGAGGTGGTCAGCCAGCCACATAAGGAGCCATGGGTGGTTGCGGCCACCCTTGGCTCTTTGGTGGGTGGGCAACCACCTCTACTTTTTTTAAAAAAATAAAAAATAAAAAAAAAATTGTATTTTTTTTTTAATAATTTGAGTTTAATTTTTTTTTTTAGTAATTTTGATTGGATTTCAATTAAAGTATATGAGTTGTTACTAAACTAAAGAGTAAGAATAATAATTTCATTCCGAAAAATGCTTGGTTGTACACTCTCATCTCACTCCTATCTCACCATTATCTACGTGAACCAATAATATTGTTAAAAAAATGAGGGTTTCACTATCTCTCACATTATTGATCCACGTAGACAAATGTGTGATAGAAGTATGATGAGACTATACAACTAAGCATTTCTAATTTATTCCACTCTCTTTTATTCTTTGGAATAACTATTCTATTTCTGGAATACTTATTCCGCGAACTAAACGAAACCTTAAATGCTTGAAACTGGTTCTCTTTATTTTCATTTCTTTCTTTCTCTTTCTAAAAAAATAAAAAATGGGTGTTAGCACTGAAATGACCAAGAAAAAAACCTCAGCATAAGATATTTTGAAGTTGACTTGGATGTCTGATACATATATGGCTTCAAGCCCCTATTTGGTAAGGGAGTATGAATTAGGAGTAATAGTAAGAAATAATAGATGTTATATAAAGTAAAAAGAATTTATATGAAAAAAAAAAAAAAAAATTGTATTGTAGTGAATTTTTTTATTTAAATAAAAATAAAAAATTATTAATGTAATATAGAGTTAAAATATTTTGAAATTGATTTTTTTTTTTAAAAAAAAGTAAAGAGGGTAGAAAATTTTTCTTCCTTGCCGAACAAGCTCCAAATTTCTTTTAAAAACTGACTCAGCCGACACTGAAAAGATGTGATTCCGAAAAAGCTGGCTTCTCACAAAAGTTATCTGACATATAACAGACATAAAAAAATAAAAAGAAAAAAAAACCAACCATCTCTCATTCTCTCTTTTTTTTTTTTTTTTTTTTTTTTTTTTTTTTTTTCACTTTTCTTAAAAAAAGCATCAATTTAAAATATTGTAATTATTTTTTACCATTTATATTGCATTAACAAATTTTTATTATTAATTAATTAAAAAAATTTACTACAATATATTATTTGTTTTTACTTTTATATGTAATTTATTTCTACTTTATATCACATCAATCAATTTTTCTTATCACTTAAAAAAAAAAAAAAAAAAAACAGCTCCAACATAAAGGAAAGGGTTGTCAAATAAGCCCACCATTTTAGCCAAAACACATTTCTTTTCAAAAAATGATTTTTTTGCACAATTCACGCGTTTGAGGGTCTTGAATTATGTAAAAATTGTGCATTTAAACGGTGCAACAAATACATCCCATTCTTTTGTTCCAAAACGATAACAGAACAGAAAAATAAAAAATAAAAAAATTGGCTAAAACCGGTTGCCGAACAGACCCTACACAGATATATTTATATATATTTCTCACCAAGTCAGCTTCTTCAATAAATGAAGTATCAGCCTTCAAAGATTAATGTCCCACAAGGACACGTACGATAGCGATTCAACTTTGAATAATTTTGAGGACTGCGCATTAAAGCGACAACGCCCACAAGTAACGTCAGTGTGTGGGTACCTCAACGTTAAAAAATAAACGTCAGTGCATGTGAGATGTGTGGTCCATGCTTATAATTTGACACTGATATTTGGGTTGGAATCTTCAATAGTTAGCTTTTCAAATTACTAATAATTTGATAATAATTATCAGAATTTATATAAAATTCAAATGCTTAAATAGTGATCCGACAATTCAAAATTTATTTAAATATATAAACTCTCTAATAATTACTGCATTTAACTAATTGATGTAAATTTCGATATATGATAAACAGCTTCCAAATAGGCTTAAATGCCTCTAGCTCGAAGAGAATTAATCTTATTCCGTTGATTGCAGGGCATGGGGCATCATATGTTTGTCGGTAGCATTTGTGTGGCAGCTCTACACCATATGGATTCTAGTCAGACTACATGAATCGGTTGCCGGAATCCGCTATAGTAGATACCTCCACCTTGCAATGGCTGCGTTTGGTAGGTGCAGGGAGACTTGAATTATTATTATTATTATTTTTTTAAAAAAAAAAAAAAAAATTCCTTATAATTGTGTGTGATAACATATATATGTAGGTCCAAAGGTAGGGAAATTGCTGGCCATTTTTCCTATAATGTACTTATCGGGGGGCTCGTGTGCCATGCTGATTATCATAGGCGGTGGGACCATGCAACTCTTCTTCAAAACCATGTGTCAGGGTGACGCCACGTGTCTTGCCAGGTCATTGAGCGGGACAGAGTGGTTCTTGGTGTTCACCTGCGTAGCGATTCTTATAGCTCAAATGCCCAACCTCAACTCCATAGCTGGGACGTCTCTGATCGGGGCCATCACGGGCGTCGGATTTTGTACTCTGATTTGGGTTCTCTCAATCAACAAGGGTAGGCCCAGCGGGGTGTCCTACAGTCCATCTGACGTGGTGAAATCTGACATGGGCAAAATTAGTAGAATTCTTAATGCTCTTGGGATCATTGCTCTTGTTTTCAGAGGTCATAATGTTGTCCTCGAGATACAGGTCAGTGTTTCTTTAAGTACGTTCGAAGAAAGTGAAGCTTTTTCATACTGATTACAATGCAATTATGGTGCATGCAGGGAACATTGCCTTCAAGTTCAAAACACCCTTCCTATAAGCGAATGTGGAAGGGAGTGATAGTATCATATATACTGATTGCCATGTGCCAATTTCCCCTCGCAATCGCTGGATTTTGGGCTTATGGAAACCAGGCAAGCCAAATTTATCTTATTTAATTTCATGAGATTTGTTATCCACTTATATATATATATTTCCGATATCATGCACAACCTTGAGTAACTTTAAAAAAAAATAATTATAATAAAATAAAATAAAATTACAACATTGAGTAATGTTACGTATCATATTTTATTTTACAATTATCCAACAATGATGATGTGGTAACCTTAACTAATTCTTGGATCAATATTGTTTGTAAATACAGATGTGAATAGAGGTTTTAGGGTATGCAGATGTAGATAATAACAGCATCCACATACCCTTTATATTTAATATATATTTTTAAAAAAATTTATATATATTTCACTATGATTGTATAATATTTAGACAATTTATATTTTTTATCTTATGAATTTGTAATATTATTTTATTTATGTTGGATTTGTAATTTTTATTTTTTTATATTTGTTGGCTTAATTGTTATATTCATTGAATCATGGATAAAGAAAAAAAAAGGTACTTCTTATGAGCATTGATTACTATGAATATTTTGAGGCCGTATCCATCGTTCCTTTTTTTTTTTTTCTTGACTCTACATATTTTTTGTGTTACATTATATTTTCAAAACAAGTCTAAAAAAGACTAAAAATCGGTCAAAATTATTTTTGAAAAGCGATTAAAATAGGCTCGTTACTTATTTGCGAATAACAGATAATAACCGCGCAATTTACGAATGCGAATGCGGATACGGATCGGATATCATAAATAACCAAACAGATATCCGCGTACATATAGACCCCTATCCGTCATCATCAATGTTGTGGAGAATCTTTCCTGTTTGATGACACTGTTTAATTCCTATGGATGCCAGATACCTTATAATGGAGGATTGTTGAGTACCTTTTCGCGAGTCCACGGGCGCAGCACATCGAAGGTGATGATGGGCTTAATTTACGCACTAGTAATTGTGAGCTGCTTATGCACATTCCAAGTCTACGCGATGCCAGTTTTTGACAATTTGGAAATCAGATACACAAGCAAGAAACAGCAGCCGTGCCCAAGGTGGGTTCGCACATGCCTACGCATCTTCTTTGGAGGGCTGGCTTTCTTTATAGCAGTGGCTTTTCCATTCTTAGGAAGCCTGGCTCCTCTTGTTGGAGGGATCACGTTGCCTTTGACGCTTGCTTATCCATGTTTCATGTGGATCTCACTCAAGAAACCCCGCCCAAATGGTGCTTCCTGGTCTCTAAACTTGGGGCTCGGTTGCTTTGGCATTGTTTTCAGTGTTCTGTTAGTTGTTGCAGCGGCCTGGACTTTAGCTGACAAAGGCTTAAATGCAAACTTCTTCAAGCCTTAATTGATGGCTGAGAAATTAAAGAAACAAATAACCATTTTGAAAGTGGTTTCAATCTTGTTAATTAGAGCTGTATGTATCTATGAAGTTGATGGGCTCATTTGTTGAGTGTCAGATGGACAATCTTATGTTAACATCAAGAATTGTTCAGTAAAACTTTTTTGTGACCATGTTAGATACAGATGTAATATATATATATATATATATATACCGGGTTAACACCAAGTTGAAAGAGAGAGGGGCACAAGAATTACATAGTTTGATCTATGACCTATATTTACATGTGAAAGTTTTAGAGGCTACATTTTGCTCTTATTTCTTGATTTGTTTACATAAAAAATGATCTCATATTTATAGCAGAATTGAGGTATGTGAAGATAAGATAAGTATGGTAATCAAATCATAAAAGATAAATATCCTCCAATGAATTTAAACCTAATATGGAATCATATCCATATATTCTAACATCCCCTCAAATTAAAGGTAAAAGGTTGTGGAAACTTGAGTTTGAAAATAGAATGGCGTGATTTTATTTTATTTTCCTAAACGGGATCTAATGTCGCAAGCATCAAAAACTGATTGTGAGCTCGACTACTAGAGAACCATTGGATGAAGCTGATGAGATTCTGTGTAGCAGGCGGTGGGGAGTCCTAGGAGGGAGGCATTGCCGGGAAAATGAAGAAAACAAAACTTCGAGTCTACAGGGCCATTTGGGATCGAAGACTAGCAGTAGCTGATGAGTCTGATACTATCAAGAAACTCATAATAAACTAAACATATAGAAGAAGAAAGAGAGAGGTACACAAAATTATGTAGTTAAATTAATATATGATCTACCTCCGCATGTGAAAGGGTTAGAGACCACATTTTTCTCTTATTGCTTTATGTCTTTAGAGCTCAATTGGGCATGATTGGTTGAATTAGTGGTAGACTGAGGGGCAGCAGTGAATGCTTGCATTAGTGGGGTTGAATCTTTCTGAAAAGAGTATTCAAATCTTTGGTAACAACTCAATGCAGAATGGCCAACCTTATTACAAACCTAACAATAATGCTTAGTATCATCTACGAACACACTCCGGATAACTCTTGTAGTTTGAGAACTTATTTGAGCCAGAACCAGGTGTAGGGGAGTGGGTGTGGGTGTTGTTCAAATGAACCGAAGAAGAGTCGATTCTTTTTTTTTTTTTTAAAAAGGCAAAATTGTTTTAAAAATATAAATTAACAATTTTACCCTTTTAAAAGATCCGATTCGGTATAAATGAAATAAAAGATTGAAATGGGATATTTTGGACCTGTTTAGTCTCTGCTTATTGTGCTTCAAAATCTGATGCTCCACTGGCTGCCCATCAGATCACAGGGGTTCTACATTTACATATACAAAAACAACGGAAGGAACATGCATATATACACACACACAATTAGATATATACACAAGCAAACATACAAACAGAAGCTCTAAACAAGGTTACCAAACCCCATACCACATTAACATCACAAGAAAATCAGTATTTTGTCAAAGCTTTACTGAATCCCAGTACAGTATCTTCATCACAGTAGCAGTTAACTTGGAGAACACAAATCTCACTCATCATCTAAAGGCCATAGCATATTTTTACTAATATTCTAGAAATGACAATCGGGTACACTTCATTCATTGGGCATATGACATCATTGACTGAATACATGGAACCCCAAAGATATCCTATTTGTCAATTTAACATGTCATAACTATCCGCAATATCGAATTTCCGTCATTCATCTCCCATAACACATTTCCCCAGCAATTCTTGATTCATCAATAAATTCCACTATTGTCAACAATCAAAGATGAAAGGCTAGCAGATCTTGTTATCATATATCTTACATACAAGAAATGAAATATACATGGCAAACCCCAGTAAGTGTAGATCATTTACCGGTAGTCACAAGACTTTGTCAAATTATGGGGTTTGCCGAGTCTATTGCCTCTAAGAGTTACAGAGCATTGGACTCTCCTATAAAACTTGGACTTCACTAGTCTTCCCAAAATGTAGGCCCTCGACCTCACGACAAGCGTTAGGTTCATTGGAATTGCCATTTTCTCATGGTGCTCTCTCGTGTTCGGAATTGCCGCAATCCCGCCGTAGAGTGGCACTTGATGCCCTACCACTACTGTCACTACCGTTCGCTGGCTCTTCCTCGACTGATAAAACTTTTTCATCTATTACATTAATTCGTTACATGTTAATTAGATAAGAACATCACAAAGATCATGAGGCATATTCAAATTCAATTTATTCAGAGACCAAATTATAAACAAAATATATAACCTTATGCAATAAAATTATAGCTTAGCTAGTTTAGAAGTTCAAGCCAACGAGACCATGTTAAAGATAAACTTACAGTTACAATAGTACATTGTTAAAGAGGTAAATGAGAACATGACCCTAAATAGGATCAAATGGTGTAAAAAGATCTATGTAACCCATACCATATAGTTGGTATTAAAGTTTATTGAGTTGAGTTAAAATATTATGACCTATGTCTTGATCTGTTTTTATGAAAGAACTTTGTATGAATATCTCTAATTTCATGTGAACAAGAAAATCTATTGCACCGTATTTATACCTAGGTATTGCATGGGATTTGATTCCACCCAAAACACTAAAAAGTTAAAACTGTTATCACCCTTTTGTCATATCAGAATATTTTTTCAAACAAAAAATACACCCAAAACACATTAACAAACAGACCCATGATTTTTCCTGGACGGTTCATTTTAAATAAACGGTCCGGATCTTGCCAACAATGCAAAAAAGGAGAAAAAAAAAATATTGAGTTTGGTGGTTGTGTTGAGGTGGCCGAAGAGGGTGGTGGTTCGGCCACCCCACCTAAAACATCCAATTCTATTTTCTTTTTGACATTGCTAGTACAATCAGAACTGTTCATTTGAGAAAACTCTATTACACCCTATGCAAGACCCAAGCTTTCTATGGGATTTGAGTACCGAAAGCTGGAGAAATGCTAGAAATGCACCCCTCATCCCCCCTTTGTCTCCCCCTTTTCCTTAAAAAAATTGATTATATATATATATTTGTCACCCCAAATATATATATATATAAAAGGAAGCTTATAGTGCGTTTGGGTATTGAATTTTGAGAATTAGACAAATATCAAGGTAAGAAATTGTGTTTGGGTGTTGAATTTTGAGATTGAAAAATATTATATTTTAATGGTAAGAAATGATTGATAGTTTAAAAAGTTGTGTATAATGATTGGTATTTTGAAAAGTTGTGTGAAATAATAATTTAAATAATAATAATTTATTATATATTGATTATTTAATTAAAAATAAATAAATAATTTTTTTAAAAAAAATAATTGAAATCAAAATTTAAAATTTAAAATTTAAAATTTAAAAAAAAAAAAAAAAAAAAATGAAGCAAGGGTGGCTGGGGTGGCCGCGCGCCACCCCCAGAGGAGGTCGGGGGTGGCCGCGCGGCCACCCCCAGTACTCGGGGGAGGCCGCGCGGCTACCCCCAAGGGTCAGGGGTGGCCGCGCGGCCACCCCCAGTAGTCGGGGGAGGCCGCGCGGCCTCCCCCAAGGGTCGGGGGTGGCCGCGCGGCCACCCCCAGTAGTCGGGGGAGGCCGCTCGGCCTCCCCCCAGGGTCGGGGGTGGCCGCGCGGCCACCCCCAATAGTCGGGGGCAGCCACCCCTCTGTTTTTTTTTTTTAATTTCTTTTATTTTTTTTTATTTAAATTATTAATATTAATTTTTTTTTATTTTATATTGATTTAAATTATTAATATTAATATTTTTTTAGTCAACTTTTTCTGCGCTGGGTCCCACCAGTAATTTCAAAATTGGGGTCAAAATTCGGGTTTTTGGGCGGGTGGGTGAGTTTTAGAAAAAACTCGGATGGAATAAAATTTCATTTCTAATGCCAAACAGTTTAATATTTTTCTTTTTCTTTACAATACCCTACACTCCCAAGTCCCAAAGAATCCAGGCAATGCAACGATCCCTCCGAAGGAACCTTGTTGACAAATCAGGCAAATACAAACATAAAAGTGGACCCTGTTGAGCTTTTCAACGTAAAGTCTCGGATTCTGGTTGCTGCAGGCTAGTGCCAGCCTTTAAAATTCTGCAGGCACTCTAACAAAGAAAGGACCAATCAAATTCAAACTTCCTCTGCGGCGCTCACCCCTCAAGGTGACAAGACCATGGAAGTAATTACCCCACGCCTAAGGACTCGAAATGACCAAAATCACCCACAAATACAACTCGATTTATATTTTTGACAGGGATTAAACAGACTTTTCATACTGATCTACACAAATTTTACTGACCTGTCCCGAGGCAAGCTGGAGCTGGTAATAGTGAAGTTCCAAGGGAGTGGACGTGACATGGACGCCGAAGAACGTGGCAGGATTTCTGTACACCAATTTGACCGTCGAATTCAACGACAGCATATCTGTTGCCACGCCTGAGTGATCACTCCCCGCCTGGATGTTGAAGTTCTCGAACACTATGTTCTGCCCCAGAAATCAAAACTGACAAACATTACTATACATTTTTTTAATTCCAAATTTAATAATTTAATCGATCCATCATACTCTTTTAGATTTTTCAAATTATTTTACAATGAATATATTAATTTTAATTAAATAACTTGGATTATATGACAAAATCTACGTAATTTGATAGAAAATGACGTGACGGTCAAAGTTATAAACGTCATATAATCCCGAGTTTCCCGGGTAAACACCGGGTGAAACTGAGTCCACCACTCGGGGGCAGTTTTTCAACCGAGTCGCGTACTCGACTCGGTCCTGTCTGAGCAGAGAGAGAGAGAGTACCTTAACGAAGACCTTAGGCTTGTAACCCTTGCTCGCACTCCACAGAATCAACGAGAAAACTGAGAAGAGCACGACGAAGAGGAAAACGAAGCAAATATACAACCTCAGATTGCGGCCCAAACCCCCGAAGGTGCCAACTCCGTCGTCGTTTTCGTCGTCGTCGTCGTCGGACTCTGGCTCCTTCTGAATCTTCTTCCAGGCGGAGTGGTTTCTGGTGTTCTTGAGGGACGCGGAGAAGCGCGAGGTGGAGGACTCGCGGGAGTGGTGGATCGGCGAGCAGTGGTAGTAGTGGTGCGGGGAGCCCATGGGGCTGGACCCGTAGGACATTTTCTCGACGTCGTGGTTCGACGGGCTCTGCACGAAGTAGACGAGTCTACGAGGCGAGCGCGGGGGTGAGGAGCCATGGTCCATGCTCGTCACCTCCGAGTCGGACTTCACGTGCATTGTCACAGCCATAACAGAGAGAAACACACCCACAGACGAGATTAGGGGGGGGTTTGTGGGGTTATGTGTACGAGAAAGAAAGTGACAGGTAAATGCTAAAGAAACAGAGTTGGGTCACTTTTGTGTGGAAGTACTCTGAATTGCGAGGTTCGATGTTTGTTAATTAATTTGGATACTCCATCTCCATTGTCATCACTACGATCAGCATCCTCTGTGGACTGTGGGCGTATATTTCACGCTTTGCTTGACACCACGCGCTGCTTCACTGTTCGCGGGAGAATATGCAATATTCTTATTTTTTAATTAACTTTTAAAATTATCACTAAATCAAATTTTAATAATAATATATTACAAATTAAATGTTATTTTTAAAATTTAAATATATAATGTTTATATGTAACATTATTCATGTCTTACATCACCCCTCAGTCACGAAACTTATGTAACGCGTTCTTGATTATGCCACGTGCTGGACGGTGTGACTATAACATTACTCTAGGTGATAACCTATTACACATAAAGAAAAATGTAATAATTTATTGGTAGAGGTTTTCAATTTTTAATTATTAATTTTATTCAATAATTTAGATCTTATACCAAAAATTATCTTAAGCATAACTTTAGGAGGGATAAAAAGTCCTAATTTCACATGTTTGTTAATTTTTTTTTTTTTCATAATAGATATATTAATAAATAATTCAAAACATAAAATTATATTTTAATTTTGAATAATGTTATAAGTATGAATTATGTCCCTCTTTCTTTCTTTTTTTCTTTTTTTTTTTTTTTTGCTTTTTTTTGATAACTTTACATAAGAGTATTGAAGTATTGGCCATTTTGATTTAGGGGTACTAAACTTCCAAACGTCTTAAATTAGAATATTCAAGTTTTCAAACGTCTCAATAAAAAGTAATCCATAAGGATTTGCCGTTAAATCTTGTCAAAATTTTCAAAATACCCTTGTATTTATTTATTTATTTATTTTAAATTATAAAATTTTTCAAAGATTTAGGCATGGGTATTTTTGTAAATGCTGTTAAATTTTAACCAACACCCAAATCTTAGCATTTTTTTTTTCTCTAAAAAAATGAGAAGTATTTTAGAGATTTTGGCATGATTTAACAACAAATTCTAACAAAGTATCTGTAATTGAGACGTTTGAAAAATTAGATGCTTCGGTTTGAGACATTTGGAAGTTCAATACTTCTAAATCAAGACGGTCGATACTTCAACACATTTATATGAAATTATTATTATTTTTTTAAATAGTAATATAACTTTTAAAATTAGCATTAAATTTAAAATTAATAACTATTAAATTTCCTCCTGTTCACAAAAACTTTGGCACCAACCTAAAATCCGATGGGTTGTTATTCAGCGCTAATAATTCGTTGATTTCAATTCTTTTGACGGTTGGATAATCCGATGGGCCGGAAGGAATGAGAATGGGGGGCATGGCTAAACCATGACAGTGGAGGTGCGATGCACGCTCAGTTGATTGTTGACAGCACAGGGATGGATGCATGTGTGGTATGGTGGGGGTGACAGAAGACTGAAGAGAGAGTATTGGAATGTCCGCCTTAACCCTAGTTAAAACTTAAACATGAGGGGGAGACCGGGAGAGGGGTCTCGAGTAAGGGTATTGTTGGAATCATGCGAAATTGGCCTGGCGGTTTGAAATGAATCGGTCAGTGTTGGGCCATGAAAGCATGTAGGTGATGGTTTTTGTTACAATGGCGTGCAGGTTAGGGTTGCAGAGTTGGACCCATAGTATGCTTCCATTTAATTGACTTTTCTTCTTCTTTTTCGGTCTTTATCTTTTGTTTGCTGGATTTGTAATCAACGGTCTGTAATTGATGAGTAATGGCAAGTAAATTTACCGACTGGTGCAACTGTGCAAGCTGTCATTACGATGGACCCACTTCTGTTAATTTCCACTTACTAGTTTCTTTAATGGTGTCAAGCTTGCCTTCCGTTTTAGGTGAGTGTATCGGTTTAATGCAGTGGCCGAAACGGAGATCAGATCTTTTCATTTAATTATTTGTTCGAAAAAAAGAAAATTTGGATAAATAATTATAAAAAATTATTTATAGAATTTGTTTGACCAAATAAAAATTGAGATGTTCAACCATTTAACCGAACAAGTGAGTCTATAAGTAATTTCTCACAATCACATGTTTATATTCGTTTATGTTATAATAGTTTTCGGTATGGTGACGTGTCGCTTAATAATTCGTTGTTGTCTTCTAATTCGACCTCATTAGTTTCGATGCTTAAATCAATTTTGATAGACAATTTTGAAAATATTGGAGAGCAAAATAAACTCAAAAATTAGAATGTAAATATATATATATATAGGGTAACAGCCTATTTATAGACACACAATCCTAACCGGGTTAACCGGACCGAATGTCCCCGGTTTGACCATGAGCACACTTAACTTTGGAGGTTTTGCCTCGGCCACAGCCAAAGTCCATTAGTTATAATATTTTATCGACAAATTTCTGAATGAATGGCAATTTTGTAATTAAATACTATTGCCAAGTCAGTGGCGGGGCAGAGTTTCAGAACAGGCTTAAAAAAACAAAGCAACTCTCAAATTGGCTTGCAAAATAAATAAAATAAAAAGAAAAAAAGTTACAAACATTTAAAAATCTAGAGAAACTGACAAACAGAAGACTAGAGTAGCTTGAAAAAGCTCTAAGCTTCTACATCCGGTGAGAGTGGCCGGTGGAAGACAGCGAGACCCAACAACGAAAGTAAGATGGCTATGAAGTGGAAAACAAAAGACTAGAGTCACTCAAAGTCTCAAGCGGCAGCGTAGAATTATACGAAGTCCTTATTGAAGTTATTTTTTAGGCGAATCATTCTCTTTTTACTATCTAGATGAAGATCTAAAAGAAGGAAAAGAAAATTGGGAATTTTTCTATTAAATATGGGGAAAAAGACCCATTCAATTAAGATGTATGAGATTATTGACAAAATCTTCCAATCCGAGTTTAGATGATTATCTTCGCACTTGTATATGGTTAAAAGATATAGTTTAGGTGTAGTAAAAAAAAAAAAAAAAAATACAGTATATATACTATAATTTTTTTTAAAGTTCAAATTTAATTTTACTTTCTATGTGTTTTCATAAAACACTTAAAATTAAATGTAAACGGTAAAAAAATATTACAGCACACCTAATCCTGAAAAAAGACAATACCTTTAAGGTCTTACTATAGTTTGTTAGGATATCATCTTAAATTTAAAGTTATATCAAATAACTTATTAACCATTTTCTAATATTATTATTGGGTTCTAATTAGAATCTTAATTTCTTACTATCATATGCCTGAATTGCAGTACAATTTGAGCAACTCACATAAAGAGAACAGCGAGACTGTGGGATCTATCTACCTTAGGCAATTTGGAATGCATGGCCTATTTGCTCGAACAATCTAAAATTTACAACTCCCCTCCTATGTGATCTGTCCAAATTACAGCGTGATTCAGGCACATTGTAAGGTATCCCTATCTTCCTAATTACTCATCCTATGATATATACATATAACTCTAATAAATATTATTTAAGGCATTCATCTAATGGCACCAATCAAGGATATACGTGCCCCCACCCAACAATTGACAAAGACAGGCGTTTTCACGGGCCAAGTGACAATGGTGTATGAAGGAAGTATTAATCATGGATTTAGTCTTTTTCCAGGTCTACTTCATTAGTTACTGACTTGCTGGCGCTATTGGACAAGAGCTAGTTTAGACCTTAGATTGTGGCATCACGTACGCCTACTAATACTCCTTGATTGAGGAAATATTCAGACCAATCTAATTTGAATCCACGGCAAGTCCAATTAGCACTTTGTCCATTCTATAAAGACAACCATTTGTCTCCGAATTTAATTTTGTAAACTTTGGACGGGCAAAAATTTCTTACTAATTAATTTGCAGGAAATTTCATATAATTCACATATTAGAATGCTATATATCCTTTAAATATGTGAGAAACACATTTTTTTTAATTAAAAAAATATGTGAGATGCTTTAACAAAATGACACATGTCAATCTTATATGTGAGTTGTATGTTCGAACAATTGAATATATATATATATATATCCCGGCAACAACCTAATTGGTAGGGCTGTCAATTTTTGATACAACGTGCAAATTTAACACAAAATTAACGAGTTAAGATTTTATATAATTGAGTTCGGGTCATATCAGGCCTACTTGAATTAACCCGTTTAACAAATGACTAAATACCGGTCAATTTCAGGTAATACCGCTTAACCAATGAGTGAACTGTTTAACCAGCATACTAAAATCAAATTTTTGTCTTTTTTTCTTTTTAACAAAAACAAAAATTTCTAAAACTACAAATAAAGTAAGCCAATTATGCATGCCGAATTAAATTGGACATTTATTTATTTGAGTTAGTTTTCAAATAACGAGTCGTGTCAAGATTGAATTTTAATAAATTGGCAGATTGGTTCACCCGACAAACCAACCCAGGTTGCTAGGCCTAAATTCCTCGTCCATTTACAAAAGTCACTTAATCGTGGAGCCCAATTTGTGGTTTTTAATAATGCTTATCATGCTTTACAAAATCTTGGAAGGAGAAATTTTTTTTGCTGCCCAATCACAGTAAGCCTCATTTCAAATAACAACAGAAATGAACAGAAAACCCAATATCAAAAGCCCGAATAATTTTTATGTCCCATCCTTACTCAATTGAGCCTGGGCCTCCACCATCTGGGCCTCCTCAAACTTTTTGATTAGTTCAGGATCAACATTCTCCTCAGGCTCCCACGTGGCTTCATCCATATCCGTCCATTTCACCAAGTACTCTTTGCCCCCATCATCACCAACTCTCTTCCCCACCACTCCCTCTGCCACAGCATATTCCAGCCCAGCCTCATAGTCCCTCACCAGGTCCTCCCCTATCAACCCAGCTTTGACCCACTCATTATCTTCACCGTCCTTCCATTTGACCAAATACTCCACATTATCACCCTTCCCTCTCTTCTCCAATATCTCCTGCACCTCCGCGTACTCGAATATTGCCTCCTCCAACATCCTAATCACACTCTCCAGCCCCAGTCTCCTAGCAAATTGCACGGGGTTTCCTTTAGGCGTAACCGTCAATATCTCTTTCGCCAAATCCAACGGCCTACGTCCCTTATCATCTTCCACCTCTGGGTCCGCACCGAGCTCCAACAACACCTTAACCACGCCTGGCTTAACGTACCCAGCCGCCATATGAAGAGCCGTCAAGCCGCCGCTATTATCGCGATGGTCCAGGTTCGCGCCGGCTTCGGCTAGGAGTTTGACACACGGCTCGGAGCCGAGCCCGGAAACAAAAATAAGCGCCGTCCGCCCATCTTTGTCCACGGCGTCCACGTCACGCATGTCCTCCTCGGCGAGCCGCTGGAGAGCCGGCTCGTCGGCTTTCTTGGCTGCGGTCCACCACGGAGTCTCGTACTCCGCCACCACATCTTTAGCTATGTAATCCGACAGGAGCCAGGACGGGGCATGCCCGTCTTTCCACTCGATCAAGTACTCCATCGCGGTCCCACCTCCCACTGCTCTGCCACCGATGATCTTGTTGACTTCGCCGTAGGACTCGTCTTCGTTGCTGTTTCTTGGAAGCGTTTCCTGGAAGCGATTCTCTTGGTTTTGGATGGCATAGACAGTGAGGTTAGGGGTGCCATGGTTTGGTTTGAGGGCGAGTTGTTGTTGGGAAGGAAAAGAAGAAGGGACGGTTCTGGGTTTGAGGCGAGAGAGAGATCGGTTCACTGCGAGAGCGTCCATGGGTAGTGTTAGAGCCGGCGTGATGTTTGGAGGAGATGGGTGGGTTAGAGAACGGACTGAGTTGGCAATGGTAGGCGCAGTGTAATCTAGGAAGTGGGTTTGGGATAAGGAACCACATCCATAATCCATTATCATGGTTATGTCCATATGTTGGTGTTTCTGCAATTGGTTTGTTTTTTTGCCTTGGCCACGTAATTTTTGTGGTATTGATTTCTGGCCACAAAAATGGCATTGGGCCAAGTAGAAATGATCGTGAGCTGTGTCGGTGGAGGACGAGTATGGCCCAATTAAGGTTTGATTTGGCCTTATTGATGGGAAAAGGGCCTTCTGGGTCAGGTCAAAAGAAAAAAGTGGGGCCTAAAAAGGACAAAAAGGCTGGAAAAATATTGGTTTTCGAGCTGCTTTTTAGATGGGCTTCAGAGCGCACACACAATGTTTGGGGTTCAAAATGTTTGCACCAACGGAATAAAGATATTAATGTCAGTCATACTCATTAAATTGTTGGCAGGGATTTTGTGGGGTGCATGTCTTTTGTTTAGAACCATCATGCAATACAAACAACGATTGTGTACTTTTTTTAAAAAAATAAATTTATTTACAGAAAAAACCATACTCCTGTTTTTTTTTTTTTTTTTTAATAGCACATACTAACAGCTAACAGTAAAATGTGTCCCTCGCATGCACATATTTTGGTTTGTAGAAATTTTTGTACAAATTAACTTCTAATAGTGATATGTGTCAGTTGGTTTTGTATGAATTTTCTACAAACCAGTTTGTAGGAAATTTGTGTTATTTTTTATATATATAATAAGGGAAGGGAGAGAGAGAAAATGAAAATTCGAACTAGTAACATCCTTTTTTATGATACGTTGTCTAATGCCGATTGAGTTACCCCTTTATGTTCATTAGGAAAAACTATGCTTACCACTATTAAACTTGCACCCAAATTTTAATATCCTCCTCAAACTTTAAAAAGTTGCAATTGACTCTCTAAATTATCTAATCCTTTCACAATTTCACTTACCTTACTCCATTAGATTTTTCTAATAAATATGACGGAAAATAGGTAAAATGTCCATTATACCCCTATCATTTTATGTGAAAAAATGCAATTATGCCCTTAGATTTTATGAGAAAGGGTTATGTAGTATAGGGGGTCAATTATAACTTTTTTTACAATTTGGAGAAACATTACAATTTGAATATAAGTTTAAGGAACATAAATTTAGTTTTCCTTATTTACATTAGAATCACACATCTAAGAGAGTGGAGAAAGTGCAATACAAGAAGGACTAATAACCCTACAATTTTTTCTTATAAAAAAATAAAATAAAATAAGCCTACAATTTTCAAAATATCATCGACAAGAAGAGGAAACGTTGAACTTCTAAGTACATCTTATCAATCTTATCTAATTGTTAGGTTCTGAACGAACCTAAACTTTTTAGATTCTGAGAGAGCACATTTTCAAACACAAAACTTGAGATTAATTTTCTGTTTCCTCTTTATTAATTGATCACCCTTTAAATAGAGGACTACATGACTATACAACTCAAACTGAATCAAACTAAAAGATTTGGAGATAAACTCCTGCAATGAACAATAGAAACCTACTACTAAATAACTTATGAACCATAATGCTATAAATAATTAAAAGACTGACTTAGATAGAAAATTACAACTATTATTATTTAATTAAACTACTCATGCCCTAAGATAATTAAGCTAGAGCCAAGATAACTTTTAATGAGATATTCTGTCTTGATAAAATCCTCTAGCATCCAAATTCTAATACCATAACAATCCATGTGGGACTTGTTCTAGCAAGAAATTGCCTTTTTTTTTTTTTTTTTTTTTTTTAAGTAAATTAATTTAGATTAAAATCACACAAATTAAACTCGTACTATATGATATTAGACCCTTGTTAAGTTGTTATCGCCCACACAAATTAAGTGACATAGTCCCCCTACCATAAAGCTTACATGCCCGGCCAATGCCGTTACCTCATCAAGAATGTGTGTCATTTGGCAAGAATGTCATTATTTGCTTGAAATAATTTACATGCATGTGACATGTCTCATATTCACATGTGATATTGACAGGAAAATGAAATTCTCCTAATTCATAGCAATTTCCTTTTATTTATTTTTTTATTCATCGCCACATATATATATATATATATATATATAATTAATCTCCCTCGGTATCTTTTGGCAGGTGTATCAAAGCCTGCCAAAAACATTAGATTACAGCACTCAAGGCTGCATGCAAAACACATTAATTATATCATTAATCCTGATTCATTAATTTTTCATATTCTGTCAACAGCAGGCAAAAAGCATAAAGGCTGACCAGAAGCCAATCATATATAGTTTCCGCGTATAATTATTTATTTTTAATGTGTTTAACATCAATCTCCCCCGTTGGGCCTACCTACTCCATCCTGACCCTCCAATTTGACGCGGACCCAACGAGAGAAACAACGTGCCCCGTTGATGACGCCAACCATGGAGTGAAGACCAAAACAAAGGGAAGAGGCGGGAAGCTTCAGAAGGTGGCGTGTTTGGGAAGTGAGAAAATTAGCAAATTAGGCACATGAGAATGCCGTGTGTCCCGTCAGAAATCACGGCCATTTACTCTATTTTCCAGCACATACATGGGAAAGCAAAGCCACGCGGTTATGCTGAGTTTTATTCCCAAACTAGCGACCCCAAATTACACCCCTGTGATCGCCACGTGTTAGGATCTAAGTGGCTTAATCGATCATTACGGTGGAGAATGGAGAAAATAAAGAATTTTTAGGGTAGACCCACCACGTACCGCTTCTAGTGCCGCACCAACACCATTTGAAGTTGAAATGGACATAAACTATTTTTAAATAATGATTAGATCTTACAAATCTAAATATTCATATGTTTTCAGGGTAATCCTAAATAATAAGCCCTATTTTATTGAATTGATGTAGTAATATTTATCCGTTTTTAGATTTTATTTATTTATTTATTTATTATAACAATAACTGATGGGCACCGAGCCCATTGAAATAGAAGTGGAATGAAGTATAGTATTTAGTATTAATTAATTTATGTTATATATTGCTAGAGTAATATTATACACTATACCTTCATCTCACGTCCATCCGCCTTTAGTTGTTTATTTTAACAAGAGTGGATCTAAAAGTTTATATGCATGGCCACATTAGTCTAGCATTATGAAGATGTTGGGGTGCAACAATATCGTTCTACTCAAGTAAATGGCCCTTAAATCCTACCTTGTAATGTGAATTTTGAATGCCATAAATTAAAGACTTTGACTTCCTTCACCAATTAATTTTTAGATGGGAAAGAAGTGTAATATTTACTAATCTTGATTATCTATTTCACTTGAAACATACCTTGTCGGATAGGGTACACCCAGCCGACACCAAATTGGCCTTAACCTTTTTAATTGTTAATATTTTTTTTCTTTTCTTTTTGAACTCTTTAATTAACTGATCTCTTTTTTGGTGTTGGGCAGTGGGCACAGCTTCCCTCCATGTATGGCTCTTTAAATACGTCACGGATTCATAGACTCCTATTCAGTTTCCTCTGGCAATATTATAAAGTGTCTCTCTCATTCCATAACCCTTCAAACTCCAGAAGAGACTAATTTCTCTCTACATCCATTGATACGCTAGCTTCAAGCTAAGCTAGCTTGTACTTTCACCTGCTCAAAAATGCTGCTAAAACTAGCACGATTTGCTGCATGGCTTTTGTCTGCCATTTTTATGATCTTGGGTTTCGTAAATGCTGAGGACCCTTACAGGTTCTTCAACTGGAATGTTACCTATGGCGACATATATCCCCTTGGAGTTCGTCAACAGGTTTGTAGATTTCTCCGCTAGCTTGTTGTTTTGATCTGAAAGATCGATAATTCATTTCATTAATTAATGCATGTCATCCTTTTCTGTTAATTTCTGTTGGCTTGCAGGGAATCCTCATCAACGGCCAGTTTCCGGGGCCGGAAATATACTCCGTTACCAATGACAATTTAATCATAAATGTGCATAACAGCTTACCAGAGCCTTTCCTCTTGTCATGGTGAGAAATCTTGATCTATTTGATCTTCCTTCTCAAGCAATTCTTTTTGTTTTTGCTTAATTCTTAGCTACTCTCTTGCTGCTGGTGAACACCATGTTCTTAAACTTACATGACCCAAAAAGATTGTTTCTTTTTCTTTTTCTTTTTTCTTTGTCTTTTTAATTTTCTATATTCAAACAAATTTTTGTACTAGACTTTAGAGATCCTGAATATTTGTCCTACTTAGCAAGAAATGAAAATCAAATCAAACATTTATTTAATAAAGTAAAGTTGTAATTGTCCTTCAACATATATTATGACATGACACGAAAAAGATGGTCCCGGATTCACCTCTAATTTAGAGATTAATTTGTTGATTAAGATTAATATTACTCCTTTTCCCTTTCAAACTCTACTTTAATTCTTGGTGTTATGGATCATTAGAGGATTAGTTGATTAGTTAGATCTTTTTAAGTTAAGAGTTTTGTATGTTATTTCTAATTAAATTGGGTGTTGGATCACATCATAGATATAGTTATTATGTCGATAACAAGTACATGTAATAATCACATTACATGATAATATTTTGTTTAGACTTTTTTTTTAAAAAAAAGAAAAAAGAAAAAGTAGAGGGCAAAAATTAAAGGCCTTTGTGGAAGATCATTAGCTGCAATTCAAATTTACAGTTGGCATCGATCACTCATGAGATGCAACCTTAGTCAAACATGTAATGTGATTGGTAGGCTGCTTTTGTGACTAGAACATGTAATGAGCCCACTTGATGCTTTGACTGTGACTAGCCTTTGTGTGGGACCTGAAATGAAACAGAAGTTTCAAAAAAAAAAATATATATATATATATATATATATATATATATATATATATATATATATATATATATATATATATATATATATATATATATTTTCTTTTGACTTGGAATTATTTCAAAGCAATGCGTAAATTTCGGATACACACAAAGCTACTTGTAAAAACCGTGTATCGGTTGAGTGGGGACTTGAACAACCGATCTTGTGATCGATATTAACTAAACGAGTCGACTATTCGAATTCACACTCACCGTCGAGGCATTTGTGATAATTTTTGCTTTATTTTTTACTACTTGGAATCCAAGTAGGGTGTAAAAATCATGTATCTGTTGAGTAGAACTCGAACAGTTGATCTCGTATATTAACCAAGCGAGTTGACCATTTGAGCTCACCCTTGCTGTCTAGGCATTTGTGATTTTAACACATTCATTAGCTAGTTTTGAAAATGTAGGCATAATCGATCATAGTTTCTTGTAATGGCTTTAATTTGGAGTCGAGCTGAATTGGAAAAATGTAACAGGAATGGGATTCAGCAGAGGAGAAATTCTTACCAAGATGGAGTGTATGGAACCACATGCCCCATCCCTCCAGGCAAAAACTTCACCTACACACTGCAGGTGAAAGATCAAATAGGCAGTTTTTTCTACTTCCCATCTCTTCAATTCCACAAGGCAGCTGGTGGCTTTGGAGGTATTAAAATCCTCAGCAGGCCTAGAATTCCCGTCCCATTCCCTGAACCTGCTGGGGATTACACTCTTCTCATTGGAGATTGGTACAAGACTAATCACACGGTAATAGATTAAGTGTCTTCTTTTTCTTTTTTCTTTTTTCTGGTTGGTACAAGAATATATATATATATATCCTCAGTATATTTTAACATTGTTTTGTTACTATTTCAGAAATTGAAGGCCATTTTAGATCGTGGTCATAGGCTTCCCATCCCCAATGCTGTTCTAATCAATGGTCGAGGATCAAATGGAACATCTTTCACTTTTGAACAAGGTAATTTTTC
Organism: Alnus glutinosa; assembly: GCF_958979055.1. Lineage (NCBI taxonomy): Eukaryota > Viridiplantae > Streptophyta > Magnoliopsida > Fagales > Betulaceae > Alnus > Alnus glutinosa. The sequence goes on along the minus strand of NC_084896.1, from coordinate 5,200,148 downwards.
AAAAAAATTTCACTTTCACTACAGTTTTTTTTTTTTTTTTACCTGTAGTGAGTAACAATTAATGGGTATTCCTTTGCCTCTTATAGGGAAAACCTATAGGCTTAGGATATCAAATGTGGGTCTCCAAAATTCACTCAACTTCAGGATTCAGGGCCACAAGATGAAGCTTGTTGAGGTTGAGGGCACCCACACGATGCAAACCACCTTCTCGGAGCTCGACATCCATGTAGGCCAATCTTATTCGGTGCTAGTCACGGCGGATCAGCCGGCTCAGGATTACTTTGTCGCAGTCTCAACCCGATTCACCAAACGGGTACTCACCACTACTGCCACCCTTCACTACAAGAACTCCAACCGCCCTGTTTCTGGCCAGATTCCTGGTGGACCGACCACCCAAATCGCTTGGTCTCTTAACCAGGCTCGTGCAATCAGGTACTTCTAGTGAATTTTTTTAGCTTTCTTGGTTTGATTCCTAGTAGAAAGTGGATGTTCTAGGCCCATAGTGACAATTTTTTCTCTGGTCAAAATAAGATGCAACTCAATAGTATACTTGTATATCAATGTGATCAACTAGCTAACGGTCCGTTTAAGTTGGCGATTTCAAAACGTGCAGTTTTAATAGGTGTTTGTATCTTTTTGTGCATTCCAGGACCAACCTTACTGCAAGTGGACCAAGACCAAACCCACAGGGCTCATACCACTATGGTCTAATTAACATTTCGAGGACCATCAAGCTAGAGAGCTCGGCTGCTCAAGTTGATGGCAAGCAAAGATATGCAGTGAATAGCGTGTCTTTTGTCCCTGCTGACACGCCCCTCAAGATTGCAGATTACTTCAAGATTGGTGGCGTTTTTCGCGTTGGAAGCATCTCGGATAGTCCTCCTACTGGTAAAAAGATGTACCTTGACACATCAGTTATGGGTGCTGACTTTCGAGCCTTTGTTGAGATCGTGTTTCAGAACCATGAGAACGTCGTCCAGAGCTGGCACATCGATGGATACGCCTTCTGGGTTGTTGGGTAAGAACATGCATACAAGAATTAATGACAAACTTCACTTTAATCCTCGTCAACTTTAATTACATTTGCAATTATCTTTTTAAACTTCAAAAACTCTCAATTTAGTATATCTATCTTTTAATTTTTTTTCAATTCCACCCATTAGGGAGGAGTGTCAAAAATTTTGAAATACTCATTTCTTTTATGAAAAAAGAAAAAGAAAAAACAAAAAACAAAATTGCAACGATTTAGGCGTTGGTCAATATTGAATGAATTTGTAAAAATACCTACACCTGAATCTTTGATTTTTTATTTTTATTTTTTTTAAAAAAATTGGTATTTTAAAAATTTTGACAGGATTTAATGAAAAATCCTAACGAATTGGTGAAATTGAAAATAATTGAAAGAAGAATACACTAAATTGAGAGTTTTTGAAGTTTTGGGCAGTCATTACAAAAAACGGTGACAATTCAATGGATTAAGTGAAATTTCCCCAAAAATTAAATAGCTAAAAATGGTGCTTAATTAGTGTATGCGTGTATGCCATGTGGGCCGCACAATTCATGTATTGATCTGAATCCGATGTTGTAATGCAGAATGGATGGAGGAGTTTGGACACCAGCCAGTCGAAATCAGTACAATCTAAGAGATGCCGTTTCACGTTCTACCACACAGGTTAGTACTTGACACGACGTGTGAACCAAACACGAACCCAACATAAAATTATTGAATTAAGATTAAAGAGCCTGATTGTGAGTTAAGATTGACCTATACAGTTTTATATATACTCATACGTACCCCGACATTGACCCGCACACGATTTGCCACCCCTAGCTAGTGCATTGATCAAAGTCTTTGGTGGCTGCAGGTATATCCCAAGTCATGGACTGCTATTTACATGGCACTTGATAATGTGGGAATGTGGAATGTAAGAACTGAGTTTTGGGCGCGGCAATACCTCGGACAACAATTCTATCTCCGCGTATATTCACCTGTGGAATCAATAAGGGATGAGTTCCCCATTCCAAAGAATGCCCTTCTCTGTGGCAGGGCTGCAGGCAGACAAACCAGACCTCTTTAAACCAGAAGCTGAAGAAGAAGATAGAGGATTAACCATTACAAGTACTACACATATATGATTGACGACTCAACTCGAGTCGTTATATATAATTCTTTGCTTGGTTTATAATTATGTAATATTATTAATGCTTCTGCAAATCAATTTCTTTATTTTAACTCTTGCTGAATGAAAACTCATTTTGCTGTGTGGATTAAAGCTTACCTTGAGGAATATATGCCGTTCTTGGGCTTTATTTCTTAGATTTTCATCCTCTTTCCTTGATTTATTAATAAAATAATCACGATATCGAGTCGAGCCGAGCTGAGCAGTGCGCACCAAATCCCGCCCGAGCCCTTGATTGAGCCAGCTAATAAGATTTGTGCTCGGCATGAAATAATCTTGTATATATTATTGCATACTTACAAGAGTATAACACCTAGAGGCGGACCTGAGTATAGTTAAAATTTAAAATATTTCCTTAAAATCTATATTCTTATAAAAGAGCATGTTTCGGTGGTTTTTGTTTTTAAAATACTGTTTTTCAGAATTCAAATTCTATTCAAATTTTATCCAATTTTTTTTTTTTTTTTTTAAAAAAAATCTCAAGTTTTCTAAACCATCAAAACGTAAAAACAAAAAACAAATTATCTCGATATTCATAATTTTGATTTTTTTTTTAAAAAAAATAAAAATCACACACTCAAATGAGCCATAAAATTTCTAATTCCATCCGGCACCCTAAGTTGACAAATTAGAGCCAGCCGGCCTCGATCTAGCCTAGCTCCTTAAGAAATTTGGCTTTTTCATGTCTCCACTAAACGATTTACAGTTGAAATTAAACCAAATTTGTTAATAAAAAAAAGACCTCTAGCCTCCTTATTTATAGATTTGTTCAAAACCAAATCTATTTTTTGCTTGAAATGACCGGCACATATACTTAATTGAATTTGTACTTGTTTGATATTGTTGATGATATTTTTGGGCCGATGACGTGGCATGATCAGAGACGTCCTTTCTTCTCATGCTGGCCTGCAAAACAGGAAAGACCCGCCGGGGGTTGGCCGGCGGAGCCTCCTCCGACGATCAAGTCAGTCCAGTGTTTGTAAGAAGGAAAGAGAGAGAGAGAGAGAGAGAGAATAATGGCTCTAGAGAATAGATCCTGATACTCCCTTTTATACTCATACATGTTATATGTTCATTTTGCCCTTGTCAAGCACAAGGTCCAATGGAGACGTCTGATGCCTTCTCTGACTTGATTTGACTAGCCTCATAAACATTGAAGGCTTCCGGCGACCTCAAGTTCTATTTCCAGGGACTAATTATCCCAGGGTCTGAAATCCCATAAAGTAGGCCAACCTGGCCCACTCCAAAGCGGGGACAAATAAAATCAGTCCATGTGATTGACTTAATTTATAAATCGCTCATTGTCGTATCAAAGTGAATTCAAAAGTCTCTAAGATATGCCAAAAAAATAATTTATTTCCTGAAGTAAAATTTCGTTAAAACATTTGACAGATTCTGTTAGGTGTCACGTTAACGCCAATAAAATAACAACACATGTCTCTTAATAAAAAATATAGATATATAAAACTACTTTTTTTTTAAAAAAAAAAAAATAGAAAAGAGGAGCGGCCACCCCTAGATCAGGCTGGGGGTGGGGGTGGGGGTGGCGACACGCCACCCCTTTCCTTTTTTCCTTTTATATATATATATAGTTTTTTAGTTTTATATATTTATATTTTTTTAATTAAGAATGACACATGTCGTCATTTTATTGCCGTTGACGTAACACCTTATAATAAAATCCGTCAAATGTTTTAACGGAATTTGATTTCATGGACTAAATTATTATTTTTGACAAGTCCCAGAGACTTCTGAATTCACTTTGATATGACAGAAAGTAATTTGTAAATTAGACCAACCACAATGACTAATTTTGCATTTTTCTCTTTCTTTGATTCCATGTGATCTTAAGAAATGTATAATCAAAAATATGGGAGCAAGGAAGTTGGGCATTATAAGTGTGGCACCAGTTGGTTGCTGTCCATCTCAAAGAATGTACAACGCTACCGGCGGGTGTTTGGAGGAGCTGAACGAGCACGCAAGAGCTTTTCAGTTTTCATGCGATGCTTGCTTCCCTCTTGTTGAAGCTGAGCTCACAACATGAGGGCATCAACGACTCCCTCGGAAACGCATACGAAATGACAACAAATGTTATGCACAACCCCGTTTTATTCAGTAAGCAATTCACGACTCTTCAAATAAAATATTACATTTAGTTAAACGGTCCGCTTTTCGGATAATTAATTGTGATTTAATTCAAATTTTGTCTCCGTCGTAGCGTCATTTACCTTTCATTTTTATTAAATATTTCACGTGTTAAGTATTTATTAATTAATAAGAGAAATTTTGAGCACACACATGAGAGAGAGTATTTGAATATTAATCATAATTAAAGGAAACTTCACTTAACTCCCCTGAATTGTCCTCGCTTTTGCAATTACTCCCCTCAACTTCAAAAACTCCAATTTAGTATATCCATCTTTCAATTTTTTTTCAACTTCACCCCTCCGTTAAGATTTTTCGTTAAATCCGGTCAAAATTTCCAAAATACTCCATATTTTTTTTTCAATAATTTTTTTTTAAAAGATTTATGAGTTGGTATTTTTACAAATTCTGTTAAATCCTGTTTAACACTAAATTCTTGCAATTTTTTTTCCTGAAAAAAGGAGAGGTATTTTGAGAATTTTGACACCCCCGGTTAGGATTTAACGGAAAACCTATGGATGAGTGAAATTAAAATATAGATACATTAAATTGAAAGTTTTTTAAGTTTATGGGAGTAAGTGCAAATGTGATGGAAGTTCAAAGAGTTAAATGAAGTTTTCCCTTATAATTAAATAATTGAATTTATCCTTTTCTCAAGCTTTGTCAAGGCTATTGCTACTAGGGTTGGCAAAACGGGTTATTGGGTCGGCCTAATTGACCCACCAACCTAAACTCGACACGATCAGTTAAACGAGTTGAGACATTAAACCTAAACACAACACGTTTATAAGGGACATAAACAGGTTGACGTGTCATAAACGGATTGACTTGCATAACGGGTTGACCCGTTTGACTCGTTTATAACCTGAACACATTTAGCCTAAACTCAAACCCTACAACTTCGTATCGTGTTTGAATCGAATTCACAAGTCTATTAAGGGAGAAAATCAAGTTGAAGAAGAAAGCAAGTAACGGCTAGTAGAAAGCAAGTAACTGCTAGTAGACTCATATTTTTCTAGCTCTTATTTCCTAAGATTTTCTTAGCATTATCTTCCTTGAAGTCAGCATGCGCATGATCCCAAGCCATCAGATGATCTATCCTCAGCATATTTTCTAGAACAGTCTGCACAGCAGACTTGCAGCCCGATTCCCTCCAGGAATTCTGCTGCATACTACACCTCAGTGTTTCCCGGTTGACTCAAGAGTCCTCAAACTCAGCAAACTACTTTTTCCTTTTTTGTTTCATCTCACACAATTTTGTTTGTGAAAAGCTTTGTACAATTTTTCCTAAACAAGTGTAAACTTTATTCTATAAATAATATCAAGCAGCATTGGTTTTGGTTAAGCAACCAAACCAGTTTGTCACTTGCATTTTCATGGTATCATAGCCCAAAACAGCCAACACTCAAACAATGGCCAACACCAACCCTTCCTCTGCCAACTCTGCCTCTTCTTCTCAGCAGAACACACCACCTGCTTCCAACTCTGCCAACTCTGCTCCTTCCTCCCAGCAGAACACGCCACCTGCTTCCAACCCCATCTCGAATCCTAATAACTCAGTTACATCCTCAAATCCACCAACTAACATTACCTCACCACTTTCCACCATGCATGCTTTCTCCCAACTCTTCAAACTTGAAGGACCAAACTACCTGGCCTGGGTAGCTCAGTTCCAACCCATCCTCCGAGGCAATGACCTCCAAGGTCTAGTCGATGGCACTGACCTTTGTCCACCACAATTTGTGGTTAATTCTGAAAATGTCCAAGTCCTCAACCCTACCTATGTTACATGGCAGAAGAAAGACCAATTTCTCTTGAGTTGGATCATTTGTTCACTCTCTCCATCCATTGTATCCACGATGTATGGTTTGAAAACATCGTATGAAGCTTGGACTACTCTTGCAACACGCTATGCGTTTCAGTCCAAGTCTAGGATTTCTCATCTCAAGCAGCAGTTACAAAGCTTGCAGCAGGGAAGTCGCTCATGCACTGAATACTTGAATTAAGCTAAACAATGGGCAGATCAACTATCTGCTGCAGGAAAACCCATAGATGATGATGACCTCATCTCCTTTGTTATGTTTCACACCTTTGTTACCATCCACTCCTTTGCTACCCGTGATCATGATATGGCATTTGCTGACTTTCAATCTGAACTTCTGAACCATGAGATAATACTGGAAAACCAGCAACGTCCCACTATCACACCAGAAATAGGATCCTTTGCCTTGCATGCCAAGCAGAACCAGAACATCCATCACACACTTGAACCATTCCAATTCAAAAGGACTAGATTTCCTCCTTCCAGACCTACCTTTCGACCCCAACAATTTGCTCCCATAAGCAATTCAGAGGAAATGGTAATCAACCTGCATACAATCAAAACTTCAAGCCTCCCCATTTTCAGCCAAATCTCCTCCATCAGCAAGGAACTCCTTAAAACCGTAACATTCAGACTCCAGCACCTCCAGCACCTCAGACTCCAGCACCTCGTCCACCTTGTCAAATCTGTGGCAAAAGCAGTCACAGTGCACTTGACTACTACCATCACATGGACTTTGCCTATCAAGGAAGGCATCCCCCTACTCAGCTTGCAGCAATGGTGGCACAACTTAATGAAGGGTTTGAAACACAAGATTGGTTGGCAGATTCCGGAGCCAACACTCATATCACTGCCGATTCATCCAACATTGACAACCCTCAGCCATTTGATGGTGCAGACACTGTAGGAGTAGGCAATGGGGCAGGTTTGAGTATCAAACATTCTGGTTCTTCCTTAGTTCATAGCAAGACTTCATCTGTGCCTTCATTTCTTCCCAAAATATCTTACACTGTCCAAGTGCTTCAGCAAACCTTCTCTCCATCAATAACTATAAGTTCTGTATTGACAATGATTGCTGGTTTGCCCTCACTGGTTCTAGCTTTTCTGTGCAGGACAACCTGACGGGGGCTATGCTGCTCCAGGGACCAAGAGAAAATGGGTTGTACCCGATTCCTCTTCACTCTCTCAACTCCTTAAATAAATGGAAGGGTCTCACAGCTCATCTTGGAGTAAAAACCACGGACATGGTTTGGCACCAAAGACTTGGACACCCTTCCTTCTCCATTTTTCGGCAGCTTTTGAAGAACCATTGTCTACCCCTCACTGGTTCACCTGATAGGACAAGAGTTTGTGAATCATGTCAACTTGGCAAATCCAAACAATTGCCCTTTTTTGATTCCACTAGAACCTTTACTAGGCCTTTAGAACTAGTCCATTCAGATGTATGGACATCCACTGTTGCTTCTCTAAGTGGTTGTAAGTTTTATGTTCTGTTTGTAGATGACTATAGCCGGTTCACCTGGTTATATCCTATCTTAAATAAAAGTGATGTTTATCAAAGCTTTGTTAAGTTCAAATTACTTGCTGAAAATCTCTTCTCCACCAAAATTAAAAGTTTCAAAGTGACAATGGAGGAGAATATACCTCCATTCTTTTCAAGCAATTTCTTGCTCAACATGGCATTCTACATCGTCTAACTTGTCCACACACCTCTCAACAAAATGGCATTGTCGAGAGAAAGCACATGCATGTCATGGAAATGGGACTGACTCTTCTTGCTCAATCTGGTCTCTCACCTAAGTATTGGGTAGATGCTTTTCTCACTACCATTTTCTTAATCAACCAACTTCCATCTCCTATTCTCCAACATGAATCTCCTTTTTCTAAACTTTTCCACCATTCCCCAGATTACACTTCACTTCGAGCTTTTGGATGTCTGTGTTACCCTTTTTTGAGACCTTATGCAAACCACAAACTTTCATTCAAAAGCAAACCATGCATTTTTATTGGTTATGGTTCAAACCAGAAAAGGTACAGGTGCCTTGACCCTACAACCCACAAGGTGGTCCTGCCAAGAATCCAACATTTTCACTTGGTTCCTGCAAAGTCACAGCCTCTCCAAGTAATTCTTTAGTTTTCCTACCTTCTAATTTTTCTCATACTTCAAATTTTTCATCTTCACCTTTATCACCTCACCAATCAGCAACACTACAACCAACACATTCTCAAAACTCGACTGAAACACCATTTTCTGCAGTAGCTGATTCTCCATCTGATTCTCTGGAAATCCCATCTTCTCCTGCTTCTTCCAAAGAGTCCTCTAGTCATCAAGACACTCAACCGGATTCTCCTTCAGCCCTTCATCAACTTCCTCAACCTTTCCTTCCTCCTTCTTCCTCCACATCTCCTTCCCTTTCCCTTGAAGTTCCACTTGATCGTATGGTAACCAGATCACAAACTAGTCACTTGAAACCAAAACAATATCCTGGTTTTCAATTGTTCCCTGCTATTAGACACCCTTTGCATGCCCTTCACTCCTGCCTTTTGCCTCCAGAACCTACAACCTTCAAACAGGCTGCCACCAAACCCGAGTGGGTCAATGCCATGAATCTTGAATACCAAGCATTGATTTCTAACAAAACCTGGTCCTTGTGTCCCAGACCACCTCATCATAATGTAGTTAGAAATAAATGGGTGTTCTAAATCAAACAAAAATCATATGGTAGTGTGGATAGATATAAGGCTAGGCTAGTTGCCAAAGGATTTGATTAACTCAATGGTGTGGACTACTATGAGACCTTTAGCCCTGTCATAAAGCCAGCACCAATTCGGCTTGTTCTAGCTCTAGCAGTGCAGTTTGATTGGTCTACTAATCAACTGGATGTCTCTAATGCCTTTCTCCATGAGGAGCTAGATGAAGAAGTATACATGGAGCAACCCCAAGGCATTATCCACCCTTCCTATCCAGATCATGTTTGTAGACTCCACAAATCTCTTTATTGCTTGAAACAAGCTCCTAAAGCTTGGTTCACTCATTTGTCTCAAGCACTTTTGGAAATTGGATTTCAATGGTCTCAACTGGATCCCTCTCTTTTTATTTATCACACTAGCCAAGTTCACATCTTCATACTAGTTTATGTTGATGGTATCATTCTAACTGGTAATCACAAGGCTACCATCTCCTGGATCCTCAACAAGCTCAAATCAGACTTTGCCATCAAAGATCTTGGTGAACTTAACTATTTTCTAGGCATTCAGGCTACCCGAAATAATTCTGGTCTTCACCTTCGTCAGTCTAAATATAACCTAGACCTACTTGACCGGACTCAAATGACTACTTCTAAACCCTATCTAGCTCCATGTGCTACAAGTTCAAAAATGTCAAAATATGATGGAATTCCTCTTCCCAATCCTACCATCTACCACCACATTGTTGGGGCTCTACAATATGTGACTCTTACTAGACCCGAGATAGCATACTCGGTTAATCAACTGTGTCAGCATATGCATGCTCCAACTTCTGCTCACTTCACAGCTGCCAAGCGTGTCTTGAGATATCTTAGGGATCAGTTGATCATGGTCTACAATACAACAAAGGTCCAATCACCATTACTGCCTACTGTAACTCGGATTGGGCAGGCAATCCAGATGATAGAAGATCTACTACAGGTTTTGGCATCTTTCTTGGACCAAATCTGATTTCTTAAACTGCTAAGAAACAACATATTGTGTCCAGATCCAGCACTAAGGCCGAGTACAGGTCACTGTCCTTGGCTACTGCTGAGATGTATTGGCTGCGCATGCTTCATAAGGAACTTCAAGTAATTCTTCCTTCTCCACCTCTTCTTTGGTGTGACAATTATGGTGCTCTTGCCATTATGTCCAATCCAGTCAATCATGCCCGTACCAAGCACATTGAAGTGGACATTCATTTTGTTCGGGAAAAAGTTCTCAATCGAGATATCCAACTCAAGCATATCTCCACTCTTGAACAACTAGCAAATATCTTCACCAAGGGACATATTGCTGCTAGGTTCTCTTTTCTCCGTGACAAACTGATGGTTCTTCCCCCCATCAGTTTGCCGGGGGGGGGGGGGGGTGTTAAGGGAGAAAATCAAGTTGAAGAAGAAAGCAAGTAACGGCTAGTAGAAAGCAAGTAACTGCTAGTAGACTCATATTTTTCTAGCTCTTATTTCCTAAGATTTTCTCAGCATTATCTTCATTGAAGTCAACATGCGCATGATCCCAAGCCATTAGATGATCTATCCTAAGCATATTTTCTGGAACAGTCTGCACAGCAGACTTGCAGCCTGATTCCCTCCAGGAATTCTGTTGCATACTACACCTCAGTGTTTCCCGGTTGACTCAAGAGTCCTCAAACTCGGCAAACTACTTTTTCCTTTTTTGTTTCATCTCACACAATTCTGTTTGTGAAAAGCTTTGTACAATTTTTCCTAAACAAGTGTAAACTCTATTCTATAAATAATATCAAGCAGCACTGGTTTTGGTTAAGCAACCAAACCAGTTTGTCACTTGCATTTTCAAAGTCATGTCAAAAATTACCAACCCTAATTGCTACAACGTACTAGTGCATGTATATCTAATAAATAGTAACAATCGATCTGTAAATTTTTTTCAGATTTTACAGAGGTGGAGACTGCATGTTGTGGAGCAGGGAAGTTCAATGCAGAATCCTTGTGTGATCCAAAGGCAAATCTATGTTTGAATCGCGAGGAATACTTTTTCTGGGACTTATTCCACCCAACACTGGCTGCTTCGAAGCTTGCAGCTCTAACCCTCTTCAATGGTTCACCAAGATTTGTAGCCCCTATTAACTTCTCTCAGTTGGCCAAGGCTTAATTATGAATATTCTTCAAAGCAGGCATTTGGGGCCTCCTTATTCATATTGCAATAAATGAATTGTTTCCTCTCTTCTCTTATTTTTTCTTTGTATTTTTTCGATGTTAGTACTGCAAGTCTGCAATGATGACATAATAATACATCCCATTGGAGCTTAATTTTGATTGAATTTTCAGAAGCTTTAATCTGTAGTTGAGTTCTCATTATAGACATATACTTTTCCAGCATTCTTCTTATTAAAACGTTCATTGGGACTTCGGTTGCTCGCTGATGTGCAAATTATAATACTCGCAAGTGCACGAATTGTTTGCAATATAGTGTTATGCAAGTGCGAGGTCGATCCCACAGGGAATTGTGTTGCGAAAATTAATCTCTATTCAAACTAATCTTATTTTAACCTAGTTCCAAATTTAGGGATTTTTAACAAAAGAAAACGTAAACAAAATTAATGAAAATAAAAGGGTCTAAGGTTTTGGAATCCACACTCACCAAATCGTAGCAACCTATTCTCATGCTCATCACACATATTTGAAGTTTTCACATGCAAAACTTAGGTATGCTCTACTTTGCTTCAAAAGTTGTTTAAATCATTCAATGAATCCATACGTGCACAAATCACAAAAGATATCTAGTTTTGACTAAATCATCAAATGTATCCATGGAATGAAACACAACGAATATCCAACATTTTGATAAATGAAAACCCAAGCCATCAATTTAATGAAACTATATCAAATCATCACTTGTATCCGGAAATCACAAGAGATATCCAACAATAATCTCAATAATTGAAGTAGAACAATGAGAAATCAAAACCCATAAACTCAAATAGCATAAACAAGCATGGAAACTCAGTTTCTCTTCAATGGTGAGATTTCATCCTCAACCCTAGACGAAATTTCAGCTACACATAACTAAAGAAAGCATAAATAAACAACAAGAATGCATTAAAATCAAAGAAACTTACAAAGGATTGAAGTTCTAGGTCAAAATCAAACCAAAAACCCTAAACTACAGTGAGAACGGCGCCTAGGGCGCTCCCAAGCGGTCTCCTGCTCTCCAAAAATGAGAAAAGAATGGTATTTATAGAGTTAGCTAGGGTTTCTGAAATTTCAACTCCGCATAAATTCGATCGATCGATTTTATAATCGATCGATCGACATCGGGCAATTTTCGATTGATCAATTTGAGATTCAATCGATCGACTTCCCAGCAATTCCGAATTTCCAGCTTTTTATGTATTTTCACTTGAAAATTACCATTTTTCTCTTAATGTCCTGCAAAAACGCAAAAACACCAAAACTAACCAAAACATCAGAAAATAATAACGCCAAAGGTCTAACTAGTGTAAATTAAGGGGTTCAAATATACAATATTTGGCACTCATCACTCGCTCCCCTGTAATCAGGTCATCAACTTCCTTGACCTTCCGGCACTGGGCAGGCGTCAGCCCCTTTCACACTGGTATCAGGATTTCATAATTTGGCTTTGTAATCCAATTTGTTTGAATGCAACAGAGAAAATTGTTGAGTAATGCATATAGAATACATGCAGAAAAACAGATCTAATTAATAAAATGGTACATTTGACATATATGTGACTTGTTTACAGGGCAGAGATCTTATAATAAAAGGCCTTTGAAGTTATTCTTAGCAATTAATATAATTATTTAAAGAAACTACATACCAATTGGTCATTGAGCTTGCATTTTCAGATAATTTTTCCTAAAAATCTTGAAGATAACGTATACAATTATCTAGAGTCATCACCGACTGAGTCAACATGTCTCCACAGGCCTCTTTCACCTTTGGAGCTATTCTCATGCAGGGAGTCATCTCTCTCGAGCATCATTAGCCTGTATTCTGGCTCCTCAAATAACCTCAGTATCTGCCCAAACAAAACAACATTGCAAACCAAGTTAACTCGAACTGTCAGTGTAAATGTGCACTGAAACAGAATCTGCATAAGTGTTAATTTATCTGGTGACAGAAAGTCCAACCTGACTCTTTTAATGCCCAACAAAGATAAAATTATGAACTTTGTTTAATCACTATTTATCTCAAAATCTTAAGATCATAGAACGATTGTGATTTAACATTGTATAAGAGTTAGAAATTATGAATTTGAACCATGACTCTTCTTTCATTCACCTTCTCATTTCAGTTAAATATTTCATGTGTTAGGCTCACTTATTCAAAAGAAGTTTGAACTTACACGTGAGAGTAAATGTTAAAGTATTGATTATAAATGATTAGATTTACTATTTTCTATCGTTTAAGCTTTTGGGATAAGTGGTCATTTAACATGGTATCAGAACCAAAGGTCATGACATTTCAGTTAAAAATTACATGTGTTGATCCTCACTTGTTGAAGTGGATTTTGAACTCATGCGTGAGGGAGAGTGTTAGAATATAATTTAAATGATTAAATCAACTCTTTCTTATCAGCTTAATCTTTTTGAGATAAGTGGTGATTTAACAAATTTCAAGTCTTGCGGATTAGCTTAGGGACACTACAGTGCTTATGTTGGGATTGTAAATAGCTTGGCTGCTGGGCAAATGTATAAACATTAAGCAATGTTAGAGCAGAACATTTTGCATTACAGAGAATACTTACAAAAGATGTTTTTTATTACCCAAAAAAAAAAAAAAATTACCATTTTCATTGTTGGCCTTTTAGAAGATGAATGCAAGAGGCAGAGGCGTGCTGCAAACATCATTGTTTCCATCTCTTCCTTCTTGTAGCATTCGTGAAGGTAAGGGTCTATTAAACGTTCGAATAAGCCACAGCTGAGTAAAGACCTTGCCTGCCATATATGCCCAAAACTTTAAGATTAATATAATCTTTGCTCTTGAGGATTATATATCAAAGCCAGAATATTTTCTTCCATTACCCAGAGTACTAAGCTTTCAAGATTTTCCTGCAGATTGGTTTGAATCGCCTCTTTGCCAGTGATGAGCTCCAGAAGCACAACCCCAAAGGAGTACACGTCTGTCTTCTCATCAACTGTTCCATACATCATGTACTCAGGGGCCATGTATCCGAAGGTCCCAACAACATTAAATGACTTTGCAGTTTCTGAGGTTTGATGAAGTAGCAATGCTAATCCAAAATCTGTCAGCTGAGAATTAAAAATCAAATAATCTCTAGGTGTGGAAATTTATATGAAGGCAGAGTATTCATGGCGAAATACCGAGTTAGGTATCTTTCATGTATTGGGAACTTCTTAAACTTGCCAATAAGTTGAGCAGGTGTAGTGAAAAAAGAGCAAATCAATGCAATGGTAAGACCAAGAAATTTACTATTAAGTATTACAAACTTCTGCTGCTATAACTAAAACCCAAAAAAACGTTGTTATTTGTTCGAATATTAATTAAATGATTAAATAAATCATTTCCTATTAGATTAAGCTTTAGAGACAAGCGGTGGTTTAATATGGTATCAGAATAAAGGTCTTAAGTTTGAACCTTGCATGTCTCTATCGTTCTTCTTCTATTTTAATTAAATATTCCACGTTTCTTATTAGCTTAAGCTTTTAGAAAAAGTTGCAGTGTAACGCTCTTGCACTAACTCACACCCTAGTCTTGCCTTCCAACTTTCACCTACCATTCAACCCACACATGCAGGCATCTTTCAGGCTCAAAATCTGCTCTTTGGACAACCCATTCCACGTTCTTCTAACTACAAAACTCCTCTACATGGGAATACCACCTAAAATCAAAGCCACTAAATCCTTAGAGGCAATGGTGTTATTTATAGGCTTCAATTCCAATTCCTATTCCTTTCATGGATAAGAATTACCAAATTACTCTTTTCACAAGAAAAATGCCTTCCTTCCAGACCAAAAAGCCTCAAATTTTTAACATGAGACTAAAATTAGCATCAATGGATATTTGAATCTAATTTGGACTGAACTTACTTGTGGTTGGCAATTGTCAGAGAGGAGAATGTTAGATGATTTCACATCTCTATGAATGACAGGAGGGTTGCAAGAATGATGAAGGTACTGCAACGCCTTCGCCATACCAATCGCGACCCCCATCCTCTCACTCCACGAGAGTTGTCTCAAATATTGCTTCAGGCTTCCCTCTAGTAGATTATACACGATTGCACACATGTCCTTGTCATTACAGTAACCAATAATCTGGACTATGTGTTCATGTTTTATTCCAGACAACAGGCCTACTTCTCGGAGAAGATCATCCTCCGAAGAAGGGGCGGTTTTAAGGACTTTCACGGCTGCAGCACGACCATCCTCAAGGTTTGCTCTGTACACCTTACTGTGGCCGCCTTCTCCTATTACCATTGAAGGGCTAAAATTGGTAGTTGCAAAACTAAGCTCTTCTGATGTGAAATGTTTGATGGATCCCTCTACTAATCTCTTCTGTGTGACCAAGTCAGGAACCTGTACTGTCTTCTTGACATTGAACGGATTAATTTGCGGTGTTGATGATGACGACATTGAGGGCGATGGTATGGTCAATGATTTTTGCAAATTCCGGGTGGGAATTGATTGATCAAAGCAAGTGCGGTTCAATGGAAGTGACAAAGAAGTTTGGAGGACTACCTTTGTAGAGCCTTGTTGGGAAGTTCCCTGCCTCTGGACCAGGATTCTTCCTATGCTATCCAAAACCAGAAGAAAGCAAGTGGGAGGCAACCTTTTCAGACAAATATTTACGACTGAATATCTGGGCCTGCATAACAAAATAACCATATGAGAGAGAGAGAGAGAGAGAGAGAGAGAGAGAGAGATTTGGTCAATGGTTTCAGTGAAGAAATTCATAGTAAAATGTAAATTGTGGAAGAAAAAGGAAGGAAGAAAAGAGAAAATAACACAACGGGTGATTCGGTGTTAGAACTTAGACACCTACATCCACCACTGAAAAGAGTTAAAAGGGCTACATCTTACTCCTATTCCTTGCTTATATTTTCAATACAAAAACCTCTAATTGACGGGAGAATTGGGGTATGGTAGAGATAATATCAATCAAATCTGATTACCTAAAAGGTAGGAAATTATAATCAAATAAGAAATCAAATCATATATTCTAACATTCAGTACCCTGAAGGGTTGCATCCAAGTGCAAGGATAGTTGCATAGTTTACTCGTACTTGACGGGCCAACTCAGAAATGTACGAGTCTCCAATGCAAACCTTAACCTGCAAATCCACCTGCAGGAAAAGGCCATTAAAATAAGCAACCAGTAAATCGGCTCTTTTTCCCATTCCACATAAACATGGGAATATCTTACCTGCTTAGACTTGCAGAGATCTTCATGGATGTGGAAAGTGTTTGGATCAAAAGTGTCGTTTGAAACTTGAACATGAATAGCCAAAACACTATCCCCTGGCTTTACAACCGAAGTAAGTAATCGAAGCAGCATCTCTCTACCGCAGTTATCTGATTTTAAGCCTACGATGATTGTCCTCTTCTTCACTGTCTTGGACCTCAGGAGTGATGGCATTCGGATGTCAATTCCAAGCATTCCAACCATCATAGACAATATGACCTTTTGATCTCCACGCACCATCTCATTGCAGACCTGAGCAGAGATGTTTCAGTTCCCGACTGTTTTGCCATTTCCTGATTTAACGAAGCCTGAAATTTGCCTCATGGCTATGATTTATTAAGAGTGATTGTTGATGTGAACTATTTTGGTCCATCCTTCATAAACTGCACCATTGGTTGATTGGTTTGAGCATTTACTAATAGTTGTTCAGTACTTAAGGCGAAATTTAATTGCTTCAGGTCAGCCAAAAGAGAGAAGAAGTAGTCATTAGAAGTTGCAATCCTGATACATAGACCTCACCAGACTTTCCCAGCTTCACCTCTCTCATAAATGTTTTCTCAACAGGTCTGTGGAGCAGTTACTTGATACAAACTTTGACACTTGGTTAAGATTGTTCTATCGATATTGACCAGGATGGCTCCACTCACCTATACAATGGCCTCCGTGACTCAGTCATAACACTACAAAAAACTCTACAATTGGCCGAGTGTTTACAGTACCTGTTACTGTAGACACGCGTCCAATTAACCACGTGTATACAGTACACGTGGCTAGAAGTATGCGCATCACAGTTGGCCGCGTGTAATTAATTACATGCGGCATACACGCGGCCAGTTGGCCGCGTGTATTTTTTACACGCGGCCAATTGACCGCGTGTATTAATACATGTGGCCAATTGTTTTTATTAAATATATATTAATAAAAACAAATTTTATTAAGTTTTGTATATGGCCACGTGTATTAAATACACATGGCTAATTGTTTTTATTAAATATATATTAATAAAAGTAAATTTTATTATGTATATATACGTATAAGATAACTGGCCGCGTGGCCTAAAGCCACGCGGCCAGAATTTGTGAAGATAGCAGTGGCGCGCGGGAATTGTCCCGCGCGCCACTACACAGTAGTTTCAAATGAAAAAAAAAAAAAAAAAAAATCGTTAAATACATGCATATTCTGATGTTCTCTCTCTCTGTACCGCTCTCTCTCTCTCTCCTCTGTATCTCTCTGTCTCTCGCTCTCGCTCTCTCTCTCTCTCTCTCCTCTGTATCCGGTTGATACGTATTGCTCTCTCTCTCTCTCTCTCACGGTGTGTTCTCTCTCTCTCTCTCTCTCTCTCTCTCTCTCTCTCCTCTGTATCGCTCTCTCTCTCTCTCTCTGTCTCTCGCTCTCTCTCTCTCTCCTCTGTATCGCTCTCTCTCTCTGTCTCTCTCTCTCTCGCTCTCTCTCTCTCACAGTGTGTTCTCTCTCTCTCTGTATCGCTCTCTCTCTCTCTCTGTCTCTCTCTCTCTCGCTCTCTCTCTCTCTGTCTCTCGCTCTCTCTGTCTCTCTCTCTCTGTATCTCTCTGTCTCTCTCTGTCTCTCTCTCTCTCTCTCTGTATCTCTCTTTCTCCCTACTGAACTTGCTCGTACGTGTTTTCCTCTTCAATTTTTTTTTTTTTTTTTTTTTTTTCAGTTATTATATTTTTTTCCTCTAAAAGTAAAGAATTAAATTAAAAATACAATCAATTATTTAAAAAAATAATTAAATACAGATTTAAATTAAATAAAAAATTATTTTTTATTTTTTTTTAAAAAAAAACATATTGCCACGTGTATAATAATACACGCGGCCAACCGTTGGCCGCGTGTATTAAAATACGCGCGGCCAATTGTGCAGTTAGTGTCAACCGGACCCACCGCGTGTATTTACGTGGCCACTTGCACGCGGCCAACAGTTCGCCACGTGTACAGTGACCGTACACGTGGCGAACTGCAAGTGGCGAAAAACAATTTTTTTTGTAGTGTAAAGCCGGAAACCCTTCTATCCTATTCTCGTGGTGACCAACTCTGATATCAAATTATATAAATTTTGGATAAAATTCACCTTTAAGAACCGACATGTAAGAAAAGGGTACTAAAGGGCTTACATACACAAACCATATGGCCCAGGGTGAGCAAATTATCCGCCTACCGCCTACCGACCGCTTACCGAACCGAACCGAACCACCATCGACCGCTTACCGACTAATTTCGGTTCGGTAGTCGGTATAAAATTTTATTCCGAAAGCCGGATCGGCAGCCGAACCGAACCGAACCGCCTTTTAAGCTGCAGCCGAACCGAACTGAACTGCCTTTTAAGCGGTAACCGAACCGAATCGAACCGAATTCTATTTCGACCGATTAACCGAATCGATATAAAACGAAACGACGTCGTTTCATTACCCATTTTAACCGAATGTTAACCGACTTAACCGACCGTCTATTAACCGCCTTACCGACTTAACCGACCGCCTATTAACCGCTTTACCGACTAAACCGACCGCTTATTAACCGCTTAACCGACTTAACCGACCGCCTATTAACCGCTTAACCGACTTAACCGAAATAAATTCACCGACTACATTCCGACAAAAGTCGGTTAACCGACTTAACCGCCTAACAAACCGACGCCCACCCCTACATATGGGACATTTAGGATCTGTTATGAACCACATTCCATACTGGTGTTTTATGAACACAAATTACGGGTTGAAGTACTATATTTGCCTGGATCTTTTATAATTAAGAAGAAAAAAAAAATGACTTCATATTATTGCATCAAGTAACTCTTATTGATTACCAGGTCTGCAACATAAGGTCATTCTGCTTAAAGGATTCGTATGTGAAAATGAAGCAGGAATATTTTGCACCCTTTGAGTAGCTCTTCATAATTATAATTTAAACCCACTTTGAAAATTATAGTTGTGTCTTCTAGAATGTTGCTCTCTAGTTCTAGTTTTCATCCTTGAGTGAAAGGATCTGTAAAATTCAGCTGTAGTAGACCTTGGGTACATAGATGTTGCCACACAAGTAAGATTTTGGATGGCAATTACATAGAAAAATGGAAGAAAAAAAAAAGGAAAACTACACTTACCCTTCAATTTATCATTCAATTTGCAAAAAATCTCCCGATGTTTCAATTTTTGTATTGTATCTTACCAATCTACCACTCAATTTGTAATATCTCCTTCCATCGATTCTCTATTAAATTATACAGAAAGCGCATCACGTGACCCACACATGATATAAAATGTTCATTTTATTCCCATAAAATTTATAGAAAAGTAATTATATCATTTTTTTTATTAAAAAAAACAAAAAAATGCAGCCGTGGGAGGGTTTTTTTCTCTTTTCTTTCTTCGTTTTTTCTGAATTTTTTAACTAATGCATGGTATTTTTGTCATTTTAAATAACGTGAAATGTCCATTATACCCCCACTGTTAAGATTTAATAGAAAACTTTTAACGAAAAATGGACACTGCAACCTGCTTAGTAGATTGGTTGGGGTACATTGTAAAAATTGAAACATTGAGGATAACATTACAAATTAGATGATAAATTAAGGTGATAAGTGTAATTTTCAAAAATTCAGCTGCCCAAAATGCACTAATTGGCTGAAAGCTCCACAGGGCCACAAAAAGAGCATAGACTAGAATCTAAATTCAATGCACCATTAAAGCTGCCCTACAAGAAATTTCTCAGCCATGCTAGCTCATTGCCATCGTGATCCTTCTTTATACTCATTGAATTGTGGCCAAGTTATGCCCAATTATTATTCAATTTGTCTCCATCAATCACAAGGAGAAATGAAATTGGGGGCAGAGAAGTTGCCTTGTGATTTGATACTTCGTAATGAATGGCACACATAAATGGCTGAAAATTAACAAGATATTTGTTGGTACAGTTTCCAGTATGGTGTGAATCTGCACGTTCCTTTGATGTTCTTCACGCTTCTCAATAACTCTGCAAAACAACAAAACCTAGGGACCCTTCCGGGGGTCCCGCTCCGATGCCTAAGTTAGCTTCTGTGAGAAAATAATGTTCTATGCATAAAATTGAGTCTTAGTTTGTACCTGGGGTATGGGCCTAATTATAGGCAAAGAGGTGGAGTCAAAGCTGGATTAGAATTCCTGCTCCTTGTCGATCTAGAACTGCTGTCAGAGTTCTAATCGAGATCTAGAATTGATATCAAAGTTCTAATTGGACTCTGATCCTTTATTAGACTTCTGATCTTATATCTTCTTAGACTTATGATATGATTATTCTTATCTGTTTGGACCTTATTTGACTTTCGAATCTCCTCTTTGGATCGGGTTGAGTGGGATTTATCCCCAACAGTTACCCCCCAATTCCCTTATCCGAAGCTTGCTTGAATAATGGGAATTCCATGTCTAAGGAAACTCGAGCTTTGTCTCCTTCTGAAAACCTGCTAACTTGCAAAACCTGAAGGTTAAATCTTATCCCCCATTACCTTCTTGTTTTTCCTTAGGGTTTTCTCCATGTCTCATAAAAAACCTGCAAAACCCGAGGGTTAAATCCGACCCCCCTGGCTCTCTTTATTTCTTTCTCTTGGCAATGATTGATCCGAGAATGCTTTCTTGTTGCTCTCGGCAAGGACTGATCCGAGACTCTTGGCTAGGACTTATCCGAGAGTTTTTCTTCTTACTCTCGGTTAGGACTGATCCGAGAGGCTCCTTCTCGGCTAGGACTGATCCGAGAAGTTTTTTTTCTTGCTCTCGGTTAGGACTGATCCGAGAGGCTTCTTCTCGGCTAGGACTGATCCGAGAAGTTTTTTCTTGCTCTCGGCTAGGACTGATCCGAGAAGTTTCTTCTTGCTCTCGGCTAGGACTGATCCGAGAGGCTCCTTCTCGGCTAGGACTGATCCGAGAAGTTTTTTCTTGCTCTCGGTTAGGACTGATCCGAGAGGCTCCTTCTCGGCTAGGACTGGTCCGAGAAGTTTCTTCTTATACTCGGCTAGGACTAATCCGAGAGATTTCTTCTTACTCTCGGCATTGAGAGGTGTAAAATTGTAATCTTTAAACTTCTTTACCTGCCTCTGCTCTTCCCCATCAACTTTCCTGAATTCTTTCCTTTTCTTTTCTGGGGCTGTCTCTCGGGGTGGCCTAGAACTGGCCATAGACTTCAGCGTTTCTTCCTGATTGATGAATTCTTCTATCTTATCCATGAGGCCCTGCAAGGTACTCGGTTGCTTCCGGACCAACTTCTTCATCAAAGGCTCCTCGAGTGAAATTCCTTGATAAATGGCAGCAAATACCATATCCTCGGTTGGATCTTCAACCGTTACCTTCTCTCGGTTAAACCGAGCCATGAACTCCTTAAGACTTTCGTTGCTTTGCTGGTGCAATGGTAGCAAATATCCCGAAGGCTTCTTCCTTGTTCGGAAAGCTAGAAATTCGGTTAGGAATATTTTGGACAACTCCTTGAACTGATCAACGGAATTCGGGGGCAGCTTCCTGAACCAGTCTCGGGCATTCCCCGAAAGATTAAGAGGGAAGGCCCGACATGCTACTTCATCAGGTGTCCCGTGAAGGTCTAGATGAGCTCGAAAATTTTCTAGGTGATCCAAGGGATCTCTGTCTCCTGCATAACTTAGAATTTGGGGTACCTTAAACTTATCGAGAAGCCGATAGTCTGCCACCCGTCTGGTGAAGGGTGAGTCTATACCCATTAGGAGCTTGTCCACCATTACGGATCTGCTTTTGTCCTTTCTTTCCATCTCCATGTACGTGCACCTTCTCTCCAGCTCAGCAATAACTCTACTCAGATCTCCTTGGCGATCATCCTCCCTCCGAGGATTAGTGTTGCTGTTGTGATCTTCTTCTTCACGCTCATCCCTGTTCATCTCGGGATTGGGCTGTTCCGGCCTCCTTCGCAACAACTCGGCATTCCGCTGTGTTAAGGATTCAATCTGGGCTTCCAACGCTGCTATACGATTTTGATCTCCACCCCCCGGGGGAGGGTTCGGTGGAGGCTGCAAATTTTTCTGAATAACTGGCTCCATTCGGACTATGGGCTCTCGGTTGGTCTGACTTCCGGAACGTGTGTTCATCACCATGCTGGATCTTCTTTTTCTTTTATGAGGAACGAATAATTGTTCCCACAGACGGCGCCAAACTGTTGGTACAGTTTCCGGTATGGTGTGAATCTGCACGTTCCTTTGATGTTCTTCACGCTTCTCAATAACTCTGCAAAACAACAAAACCTAGGGACCCTTCCGGGGGTCCCGCTCCAATGCCTAAGTTAGCTTCTGTGAGAAAATAATGCTCTATGCATAAAATTGAGTCTTAGTTTGTACTTGGGGTATGGGCCTATTTATAGGCAAAGAGGTGGAGCCAAAGCTGGATTAGAATTTCTGCTCCTTGTCGATCTAGAACTGCTGTCAGAGTTCTAATCGAGATCTAGAATTGATATCAAAGTTCTAATTGAACTCTGATCCTTTATTAGACTTCTAATCTGATATCTTCTTAGATTTCTGATCTGATATCTTCTTAGACTTCTAATATGATCATTATTCTTATATGTTTTGACCTTATTTGACTTTCGAATCTCCTCTTTGGATCGGGTTGAGTGGGATTTATCCCCAACAATATTAATTAGAGAATATGACATACTTCTTATGTAAATCACCAGACACCAGATATTGCGGTGGGGAATTTTTAAAGTCTAATGCTATGAAGAACAAGCACTTCCACGCATGCCATAGTGATTCACATCCGATTCTTAATATATATTAAAAAAAAAAAAAAATCAAATCAAATCAAATTTTGATGAACCCATTTTTTTTTTACTCGAGGAGAGGTAGAGAATTGAATAAAAAAAAAGGGTGAAGAATGTTATAGTGGTTCTTCATGTATGAAAAAGAGGGTTTGGAAAACCAGATCTGAATGCTCTCTCAGTACTCGATCTCAGATGCGATTAGGTCTATTTATTGAATTAAGGCAAGCCCCTCATTGAGTAGAGTTGTGTAATAATTAGCTTATCAAAAAGTACGAAATCTTCCTTCATTTTTGGCTCTTAATGCAACGAAGATTGCTCAATTTATGAGCGCAAAGCAACACACAAATTACATAATTAATAGGGCACAAAGCTGAGTGCCCACTTTTAAAACTCAACTACCAACATTATTTTGTATATATATATATTCCCGCCGATGTGGCCCAAAGATGACCAGCCTTGAAAAAGATCACATGCATTGAAAAATACACAATCAATAAAGACACTCGAGCATCTGTTCCACACTGCTCAAGCTATTAAAACTAACAGGTATGCATTTGATTTTATAAAGACAGCAATTTGCAAGGCTCTATAATTACAACCACCGCCTGCGTAAATTAGCATTTTTCGGATTAAGGAAACCATTACTCCATGCATTTTTCTGATAGATTTTACCCTACCCACAAGAACATTGATCTTTAACTGAGACATCCATGTTTTTTTTTTTTTTTTTAAATATATTAAAAAGCATAAGACATCCCTAAATACACAAACAATACAGGCAAGAGGCTCTAAACAAGCAGGAAAACCAATCCCTCAAACCCAAAACCTGACAAACCATCAAACCCAAAACCCACAAAACAACAAAACAACAAAACCTCCCGAAGCACTAAAGCTAGAAGACGTGAGGCTTGCCTTTCTCCCACCTAGAGGATATAAACTTAGCATCGTAGTTGATGAAGCAATTCTATATTTTGAAGCTTCCTTCTACCCTTTACCTTCCACGGGGAGGGGGGTAGCCTCTAAGGTGGTATCGATCCCCTCACATGGCTCCCCCATCAAATCCCAATCTAAACGAGTCGCAGGGGAAAATCACCCAAAATCTCCTTATTCCCCATCCCCACCCCAGCATTATCCAGTCTTCCACACCCTAGAAATCTTCGTCCTCCTCTTCACTATCCACCAACTCCAAAATCCAATTAACCCAAAATTTTCAGGAATTTTCTAGCCAAATACAAATGAAAGGTAGCAAGCCTTAGAGCAACCTTGCAAAAGATGTATTGCCTGTTGGCATAGATAGCTAGTAAAGAATTATAGGGCAGGCCGTATGTAGTCGCATTAGGTTTTAACAAAACAATTGTAGCTATGTGGGGCATTACACATGATGAGCCAAAACTAAAACCTCTACTTCGAAAATCGTGACTTACAAAATTAATAGCACAAGAAGCAAGAGACGCAAAGCAATTCTGCATAGTTACAGAGCCAAAACTCGGCTTGTCAATTTTCAGTATTCCACAGGGGGAGGAAGGCAAACACCCTCCAAAACAACTAGTCAGCATATACCATGTTTCGCAACAAAGGAAATATTATTACTCCAATTTCATGCAATACCATTTCTCTGCATATAAACCAATCAGTTGTTTGTTGGGGAAAAAAAAAGTTATAGTACAACTGTAACCAAAATAGGCTAGAGACAATGGCTAGCATTGTCTTTCTCTATCCAGATTTTATTAAGTATAAGCGGACACTATACATACAACAGGCCAGAAACCACATATAGCATATGAATCACGAATGATCTGCCACACATCAAAATGCAGTACTCCTTGACAATCCCCAATGAAACCTGCCTGCTGTTCTGGGCCGAAGATGCAGCTGTGATCACTCATTCAGCAATCTGCTTGTGCAGAATTACAACCAGTTAAAGAGTTGGAATCAGAAAAAGTAACGAACAACCCATCTACAGTTGATCCACCAAACCATAAAAACAGTGTCTTCTATGAGTAACTGAAGGGTCTGAATATTAAATATAGCTAGATGTAGTTGTAAACCATAGAACATGGAAGTTAAAACAGAGTTGGACCTTATTCAGTTTTCATGTAGAACTAAGCTAGTAAAAGCAGAAGAGGATCCTCTCCATTTTAAATGAATTTCATGGTTAGGATTTTGTGCATCTAACGATGTACATGATGTCAATATTAGTAAGTCTTTTAATAATGTAACATCATGTACACCGTTAGATGCACCAACTTTAAATCTTGACTGTGAAATGGAAAGGATCCTTGTCCAGTAAAAGCATGGAAAACTAAAACGGAAAAGGAAAACATTAATTCAACCTAATCTCCAAAAGCAGTGCAAGGAAAACACAAGATTACAAAAATTCAGATTGAAAGCAAAAGGCACCAGTTGAGAAGATAAATTCTAAAACTTACCTGGTTAAGAGGATTGTCCTGAGATTTCTTCCATAGCTTCCATATCATGTCCTTGTATTGAGTGTGAGTAAGACCTGGTTTCTCTTCCTTCAGCTTGGGGAGCTCAGCTTCCTCAAAAGCCTACAAGTAACAGAAGAAATCAACACTGAATCAACAGAGGAAGAAGATAATTTTCAGGTACCATACATTAATAGGATACGAAGGAGCAAATGTATAAAACACCCAATACAAGAAAGTGGCTTGGCCATAACGAAATGACACCTCAAAATATTTTCATCCAACTAGCCAATATTAAAGGAAGAAAGCTTATAGCTACAGACTCCAAAGCTATATTTCATAGAAGAAACCAGCAATAGCACTTACATCATAGAAGTGGCAGCAGCAGCAGTGAGAGAAATAGCACTAATAATGATGCAAATTGCAACTCCACCATAGGATGATAAATAATACATGTACAATGGCCACAAAAATAATACATGTACAATGGCCACAAAACTCCATCCTTAAAATTGCTATTCTTTTGTAAACAAATTTAAATCTTACCCTTAAGGTACAGAGAGAAAATACATCAAAACTGTGAGCGAACAAGTGTGCACTAAAAAGAAAGAAAGAAATTGTATCTTCTTTTTTGGGAGTAGGAGTAGATTCTGAGCTACAAATTCATATCTTCTGTTTTGGGACAACTTTCACTTGGAAAGGAAGAATTTTACTTTTATAAGTAATTGCAAATTTATTAAAATAGCAAAAAGGCGCATGCCAAATACATAGGAAGTATACAAGAGATACATCTAACTAAAAGAAGAAAAAATATCAAGAAAAAAATTAAAGCTAGAAATATTAAAGTTAAAGGCAACACTTTGACTACATAGTAAGTGCATACAAAAAATGTGAGTATGCATGTGCACGCAGACAAGATACAGAGAGAAGAAAGAGAGAGCTAAGAACATCTCCCGGTTCATTTTAGGGAAATGGAAGCGGTTAGTAGATTTTTTGAGATGTTGTACACTCTTAAAGTTAGAAGTGAGGGAGAACATAAAATGTGTTGGATTCCAGCACGAAAGAAATCATTTGAGGTAGTCTTACTATAAGGTTTTATCTAGTCCTATTCAGTCTTCATTTCCGTGGAAAAGTATTTGGAAAGTTAAGGTCCCCTCGAGAGTGGCATTCTTAGTGTGGACGGCGACTTCAGGAAAAATCTTAACTTTGGATAATTTACGAAAGAGGAACATTATTGTGATGGAGTGGTGCTATATATGTAAGATTTATGGAGAGTCCATTGACCATTTGTTTTTGCATTGTATGGTCGCTACAGAATTGTGGAGGACGATATTGCAAATGTTTGGGGTGGAGTGGGTAATCCCACGGTTAGTGAAAGATATGTTGGGGAGTTAAAGGGGGAAGGGGGTAAAAGGGAAATCGGTCGTTGATACCGATTTGGCGCATGGCTCCATTGTGTTTGATCTGGTGTGTATAGAGGGAACGAAATGCACGCTATTTTGAAGATTGTGAGACTGATTTAATGAAATTGAAGAAGATGATGCTACAAACGTTGTTTATGTGGAGAGAGAAATCTCAGTTTATGCATGAGTGTTCTTATTTTGAATTTATAGATAGATGCTCTCTTTTTTCTTTGAATTAGGAGCCTCATGTATATGTCCTATGTACTATGGGTTGCGCCCCTTTGTGCCTTTTGAATATACTTTACTTATATAAAATAAAATAAAAAAAAAATAAATTATTCTCCAACATATCCTTTCAAGATACATTATTCTCTTCCCCCCTTATAGCAGTGGGTAGACATCACTAGCTCAGCCTTACCTCTTTAGAAAAAGAGCAGCAAAATGTCAACTAAAGGGGTTGTAAAAGCCACAGGCCCATGTCAATTTTCAGCATTGCATCTCCTGCTTCAATTTCTTTCCTACATCAAATTTGCACAAATGCTATCCTGCTCTCCATTACTGTCCACTATAGGCCTGTAAAAGTTAAATTTCCATATAAGTTATCAAAAACCTCCATGAAGTAAACCATTCTCGTCTCAGCCATTCCTCAACACACTTAATAACATTCCCTTTTGGACATTCATCCACCACTATCCCTAACATTTGCCACAATCTGTACCATATGAATTCAACTCATTTAACCACTCCTATTGATGATATAGTCTCTTGTGCACACACTATGTTAGCCCAATTTACATTCAGTAATTCAGTATATCCATCCACTCCATAACTTTACCACAAACTAACTTAACATTTCCCAATTTACCTTATGCATTGCAGAACTAAAAAATTTCATCGATTGAAACGCATGCTAATTTCAAACTGCATCCTTGATAACCTACATTCTCATTTCCAGCATTTGACTCAGTTCTATAATCTCTTACTCTCACAGTACCTAGCGCTCCACAGCCTCCACCATGCGCAAGATAACGCTAACATAAAAATCAATTCTCCACAAGAACAACCATTGTCCCCTCAGAAGTGATCCGAACTTCATTTCCTCCAAGTAAGAGCTCGAATGCCATAGCCACATACATAAATACATAAATGTAAATATGTGCGTATATATAAACCAAAACCAAAACCAAGAATTCACGGAACAAATAAAAACCCTAACTCTCCACAAACAATTCAACATTCAACAAAAAAAAAATTCACAATTCTGAACCAAAGAGCGCACCTTAAAGGAGGCTTTGAGCCGCCTCTCAGGGTGGCGATCCACCGGCAAGCTATCGGCGACGGTCATCTGCGTGATTGCCTCCTCCACCGTCCTCGCCTCGAGGATTGAATCGTCGCGATTCGTGTTCTGCACCAGCACCATCCTTTCGTACTCCTCCTCCGCCGCGGTCCTGCTCTGCCGCTTCTTCCCCTCCTCGGCCTTCCTTTGCAGCTCGGCTTGCTCCTCCTCGCGCCGGCGCCTAAGCTCGGCCTCCGTCACCTTCGGGACCGGGATCGAGACCCGGGCCGCCTTCTTGTCCGGCTTCCTCGCCGCCTTCTCGAGCTCCTTCTCCTCCAGCTCCGCCTGTCGCCGCGCCTCCGCCCGGCGCGCCGAGGCCTCAGCGCGCTTCTCCGCTTCCTCCTCACGCTTCTTGGCGGCGCGCGACTTCGCCCCCTCGGCTTCGCGCCAGTACTGCTCCTCCTTCTCTCGTGCCTCGCGCTCCTTGCGGTCTGCTTCGGTCGCGCTCTTCCGAGCCCTAGCCTCCTCGGCCTTGCTGTTCACTCCCATTTTCTTCGGCATCGCGAGTTGCGACGTCGTTCAAGATGATAATCTCTCTGTGATAGTAAAAGAATTGATCGTTGCGGGGTTGAGAATATTGAGATCAAGATTGAGAACACTTGCGTGTGTTTTGTGAGCGCTCACCGACTGGCGACTTGTAAAAAAGGCGGTTACGGTTTCACGGTTTGAGAGTGATGGTAATTTGGTAGTGACGGGCAGGTCGTTCCAACCGGTCGCGGTTATTGTTATTTTTTTCGTAATCGCAATTGTGATATAATTGCAATTGTAATTAGAGTATCCGATTACAAGAACAAGATGGGATACGTTTACAGTTTTAGTAAAGTTTTTGTATAATTTTAACAATTTTTTTTTGTAAGATTAATTATTAAATATTTAGAGTTCATATATTTAAGAAAACAAATCTAATAATTAGTTTAAAAAAAAATTGTTAAAGTTGTACAAGAATTATATCAATAATTGTACAATAATTATTTCTTTCCAATTATTATCATTTAAATATCGGTAATCGGTTGATACCAACCGCTAATTATCCGGTTCTTAAAAACCGGTTATTAATGTAATAATCGAATAATCAATTTTCATACATTGTTAATTTTTAGGAAAAGTACATATATTCCTCTCAAAATTTCACTCAATTTTCAATGTCTCCTTAAATTACCAATTGTGTTAATGTTCTTCCTCAAACTACTAAAAAAATGTCATTATAAATTCGAAAAGAAAAGAAAAGAAAAAACTAAAAAAAAAAAAAAAAAAAACCTAAAAAAAAAAAATTATAAAAAAAATTACGAAAAAAAAAATAACTGAAAATTATAAAAAAAACAATTTAAAAAAAAAAAAAGAAGAAAACTCAGTTTTTTTTTTTTTTTTGTTATTTGTTTTATAACTTTTTGTTATTTTAGAATTTTTTAATAATTTTTTAGTTTTTTTTTTTTTAATTTTAATAATTTTATGAAGTGTATTTTTGTCATCGGGGGACATTGACATGTTTTGATAGTTTAGGAGAGACATTGACACAATTGGTAGTTTTAGAGAACTTTGACAATGGGGTAGTAGTTTGAGAAAGTTATGTGTATTTTTCCTTTAATTTTTTTTTTTTTAATCCAATATCTAACCATTCAATATTCAATGCCTAAAATTCTACAGAAAATTGGTTGCTAAGCATAAACTCGACAACCTAGTTGGACAGCTAATCATTTTAACAGAAGTGTAAACTTTTGTACCCATCATGTGGCAAATTGGATTACAACCAGACTACACTATGGCTACATTCACATTCTTTCACCTTTCTCTAGCTCTTTTCCTCCTTGTAATGGAAAAGATTTTCCGTCCATTTTCTTTGTTTACTTTCTACTCAAAGAAAAAAAAAAAAAATTACAACATAAACAATCGGCACCGTTGAAGTTCATGCATTACCAGCCCAATTCTTAAAAGATCTTCATCTCCTGACTTTTCTCCCCTACTTGAATCACTACGACACCGCATCGAAGAAACCTCCCTTAACCAAAGCATCGATCAAGTTGTGATCAAATCTTATCCCCTTTTGCCCATCAGGAGGAAATTTTCGTTTAATCTCATTCCAGAGCGTCAAAACATTGAAATATTTTTCTGCCGATACTCGTTAATTAGGGACAAACACGTCTGCTCATTTGGCTCAAACTACAGGAATATATATATATATATATATATATATATACATCCTATAACTGGTGACCGTAATTGAAGTGTCCGATTATCTAGTTTCATGTTTATCTAGTGTTAAATAAAAATCCCGACCTGCCAGATATGGGTCGAGTCCAATATTTCTCTAGCCCAACAACAGTTAAAGTATGGATTAAATCGGTCGGCCAGTCAACATCTTGGCCCAACAACTCATAATGATAAACTACCAAGTCCAACTCATCCAGAATCGATAAAATACAGAACCACCGAAAATTGCAAGATGCATGCCATGATGGCCGAACCATAAGGGAAGAAGCTTCCCTCGACAAGACTCCTAGTTCAAAATAAACTATATCACGTATAGACTGTTTGAATTCGAATACTAGCCCTCTAAGCCCGTGGCTCAATGAAAAGAGGGATTACTTTTGCTACTCTGCCTATAAATACCTCATTAATGCCTAGGTATAAAAGATTGCTCTCTATTATTCTAAAAATCTGGTAATCAGGCTAACATTAATTTAAGCATCAGAGTGGAATTGTCGGGCTCCTCTTGACGCAATTTTCTTTCGTGCAGGTTGAAAGCTCTTGAAGATCAACACGTCACTAGACAGGAATCTGTTCTAACATCCGATTAACGATTGTTGGTAGTTATTAGCGGTTAATAACCACCCATCTTGTATACCACTAGTAACAGGTGGTAAAAATAAAAATAAAATCAATTATAAATCAAATTTCAAACTACCACTCAATTGACAATGTCTTCTTTACAATTTTTTTTTAATTATTTTTGTAAGGAAGATCATATTTATAAATCAAATTTCAAAATATTCTTGTTCATCAAGTACAGTCAACGTAATAAAATTGGAAAAGGAATTCCAAACCTTTGCTTGGCTTGGAGAGACATTGACAAATTTTTAGTAATTTGGAGGGGATATTGTCTAAATTGACAATTTAAGGACATTGTCAATTAAGTAGTAATTTAAAGAAGTGCGTGAACTTTTTCCAACAAAATATAACTAAATATATTGTTAAGATGGTTTCCGGAACAGTAGCATAAGCTTCTAGAAAGTCCTTTTGTTCTCTGCAAAACAATGAAGATCGAGAAATGAACTTGCTGAGAGTGTCAGCTAGTCCCACTCTGATGCTTAAATCAATCTTTGGGAGAGAATATATATGAATGCCTTAATCACAATAATTTCAGCTAGCTAATATTTGAGTGTCTGTGTGTATTTATAGTAAGGACTTGGATTGGTTTTCTCCGAATATGGAGGCAACCGACTTTCTGATCGTGGGTTGTGGGTCTACGCACACCCGAAGCATGGGTCTTCATGTTCCTGAAACATGGGTTTCCGATTCTTCAGATCATGTGTCCCCACGTTCTGGGACATGGGTTTCCACGTATCTGGAACGTGGGTCTTAATATTCTTGAGACACCTCTAGATATCTCGGGATCTCAATCTTTCCAAGGCTTTTCACGGATTGCTCCTGGATGGACTTGGGCTAAGCCTGGCCTTGCTCCCGGTTGGGCTTGGGTTAAGCCCAACCTTGCTCCCGGTCGGGTTGGACTTTGGCACCCGATGGATCACATTGCCAGGCATTCTGGGTTAACAGATGGGCTTAGTTAATGGATAAGCGCATCTATTAGCTATCAGGGATATTTCCCAACATATATGATTATGTGATATATATATATATATATATATATATAACTAACGCAATAAATACGTGATTATTAGAAATAAATATGACAAAAAAATCTTCAAAAAATAATAATAGAAACAGAATCGAACGGATTGGATTAATTATTCAAATTAAAAAGTTAGACGATACTATACTAGTCTTGTAATTCAGGCTAAGTCCGATTCATTGGTTGAGTTTAATGGTAAAAAGATATAGGCAATTATTCTTTCATCTTAATTCACAGCACTATTTTTAATATCTATTGTGTGATCAAATCAAAACAAAATAAAAATATGGACATAATTATTAATCATACAATAAACATGCTAAGTATAATAAAAAAAAACCGTAAATAATAGAAAGATATTGATCAGATTGATAATTAGTGAAAAAAAAAAAAAGAAAAAAAAACAGAGAAATGCTACCAACTCAATTGGTATCCCACCAATATACAATGAGTGATGTGACACCTTATTGTCATCTAATTTTGAAAATTAGATTTTGGTGTTTTTTTTTTTTATTATTTATTTTTCTTTTATTAATGGAGAGCCACATCACTTTGATTATACACCGACAAAATACGAGTTGAATTTATAGCATTTCTTGACCGAAAGTATATGTCGTCTTCAACCCGTGCAAGGTCTCATATGCTTAATGGCAATTCTGTATTGGGTTATTATTAATTTTCTTTTCTTTTCTTTTTTTTTTCTTTTTTTTTTTTGAACTAATAGCATGTGCTATTATAAATTCTGAAAGCTTACATCTTGAGCAATGAGGGACATGTCCTCCAAACTCTTAAGCCAGAAGGATCTAGCTTAAAAAACAGCTACTTATGCAGAATCCCAAACTTTACTAAAATTACAATTAAGCCTCCATTACAAAGACAATTTCAATAAAATTTGAGCCACACATAGGCAAACTGTACATAGAAACTAAGGGATACACAAACAAATCTAACAGAAATCAATCCAAGTCACCGGAAGGAACACTGCCATCGCCAGAAAACGGCGCGTGAACAACACGCGCCTCCCCCGAAGCTACCAAACAGCAGATCGGCCTCTCAGAGTCCGGGCACCACCGTTGCGCGACTAAAAGAAGCGGAGCGTGACCGTCATGCGCAGCTCAAAGAAAAGACGTCCCTGGCGCGTGATAGCCACGCGCCGGCCACCGGTAACCCACACGGCCGCAGCAAAGAACGACGGAGCTAGAACACGCCGGTGGACCCATCTAAGTAGCGCGTGTCTCTCAGAAGCCTATGGATAAGCGTAGATCTAACATCAAAGAAGCTTCACAAATAAGGCTCGGAAACGCTCCACAGGCGAGACAACAACGACAAAATTCCCCACCGGACGCCTCAGGATCAACCTCTTGTCAGAGAAACGCGAAGAAGACGAAGAAAAAACAACAAAAACCAACACAAAACTCCAAAGTCCAGTAAGGACTCGGAGAAGCAAAGCTCCACAGCCCTAATGGCTGGGAGAATACTATCTCCAATGATACCCATTATGGAGGAAACAAAAAATTCCGTAGTCCAAAAAGGCTAGGAGGCAACACCACCGAGGAAGGGTGGCAAAGAGCCTCCCTTCCCGGCGAACAACAACTCAGATAAGAACTTCTCTCATTAGAAGATAAGAACTCTTCTTTTTTTTTTTCTAAGCAAATTACAAACAAAGGAAAGAACTAGAAATCATGGAAAAGTAACTTCCATGAATTTTTCCAATCTAGGGCCCATATCTTTTGAATTTTGAGGTGTCCAAAGCCCTGTTCGGTTGGGTGGGAACAACATATTTGAACTAGATACACCCAAATCGATTTTTTCTTAAAAAGTAATTCCTCGAATTATGTATGATCTTTCTCATCAACATTTATCTTCTACCAATATATTCATTCTTATCATTCTTTTTTCCCTCAGCAAATGACGTAATAAAGTATGAAGTCAAGGTGAATGCATTATGGACCCCATATGACACAATTATTAACCATCTTTTGCTTCTTCTTCTTCTTTTTTTTTTTTTTTTTTTTTAAACAAAAAATACAAAACCAAACCCAACTCATCAACATGATTTTGTGATTTTTTTTTTTATAATTATAATAATAATAAAAAAGTGATAAATAGTTTTGTGTGGCGAAATATCAATCCTCATATATTTTATTGACATTTAGGGGATAAGAATCAAAAGACGGTCCATATAAAAGTCTTTGGCCAATCAAAAGCCAGGGTCTACTGCTCTGCATCAGTGCCAACGAATCAGAAACAAGTTGTTTAGAATTCGTCAGAAGTAGCGGCGTTGTTCTTTCATCTTTGGATGTATTTAGGAAGTGTTCACTATACCGTATAATTTTGTCATTTTGCAATAAACTAGTGTTTGGGTGGTCAAGGATCATAACTTTCCTTTTTTTTTTTTTTCTTTTTTTTTAACAAAATAGTCGAAGCTATCATGCATTAATTTGAAGAGGTTCGAAGGTAAATACAATGAATAGAGGCACATCGACACCCTACACACTAAGCCAAAAAAATCTAACTTAAATGTTACCTACAAATAAACAAATATTACAAGGACAGACGTTTAAACTCCTTTTTAACAATAAAGCACCCCTAATATAGAAAAGATGACTGATCTAACTAACAAGCTATAAAAAGTCCAGTAAAATCTGCAAATTTAACATACGGACTTTCAAAAACTACTCTAAAAAAACAGAGAAAAAAATAACTACAGAAAGCACCCAACACAAGCCGACATCAAAAGAGAAACTACGCGTGTCATGCAGAAACCGATGGAAAAACATGGATCTGGCCTCAAAAGTATATGTAAAAGAAAAAAGTTCAGCCAAACTTTCGCCGACGATACGAACGGAGAAGCCGCTTTCCTACGAGAAGTCTTGTGTTAGCCTTCGTGCCAAAAGAAACCAAAAACAAAGAAAAAACACAAAGCTACATAGCCTTAGAAGGACAAGGAGAACAAAAGTTCCATAACCCTAAAAGGATTAGGAGAACAAAAGCTCCACTAGATCTAAGCCACGAGAAAAACAAAAAATCTCTATAGCCCTAAAAGAACTAGGAGGAAAGCATCATTGGGGGAAGGGAGGCGTGGAGCCTCCCTCCTCCTCAAACACCTCTCTTCTTTCTCCTTTTTCTCTTTAGGCCATTCCTCTCAATGACCCCTTTCTTAATTGACCTGCCTAGGATCATAACTTTCTAAAGTTACAAAAATGTTTTTGAATACTTATTATTATACTTTCTTTTCAACCTTAAACACTGTCTCTTTCAAATTAATTTAGAGAGAAAAATCATATTTAGCTTTTAAGTATTTGTCTGAAATTAAATTTTGTATATGACTTTCTAATTTTAAGAATAAACTTCTTGATTTTTTATTTTTCAGTTTTAAATAGGTTTTTCTGTCATTTAATGGTCAAAATTAATGATTGGTCATATGTCACGTATCTCATTTTACTCACCAGCGTCCATGTCAACACTCAATATTGATCAATATCATATCATCAAGTACCAAGTCATAAAAAATAAAAATAAAAACACCCCTTTACCAAAAACAAACTCAAATACTATTGGAATAATGAATTAATTATAAGATAAAAAACACATATGATGACCCCATATGACTATCCCCAACTCAATATAAACATCAACAACCGGGAAGAAACTGTAGAAACGATATAGAGTAAGATTGAAGGAGGGCTGGGAGACTGGAGCACTTATATGTATTGGCCAAAGATCGAGGCCGATGTCATGGAAGATGAGGCTAGTATGATGGAGATGGGTGGCAATTTATGACTGGTTGTTTCGTGGTGTATAAACTTGTGCTAGATGATAAAAGTGGAAGGGCTATGGAAAGGGTCGAGGTGAAACACAGATTGGGATGGCAGAAGATTGATTTTGTTTTTAAAGTTGTCTCGTAACTTGCCCTGCTATGTTCTATTCAAGTCATTTCCCTTTCACTGTAAAGTTTGCGCGTTCCGTGAGACGTAAGGTACAATATTGGTGTCCCAATGAAGTACAATAGGCAGCCACCCTTTCGTCGCTCATATTAGGTTGATACTCTAGCTGCATGTGCACGCAATTAGGCGATGCCGCAAGTGTAACCTCCACCGGTGGGTGGTTACACCAGTCACGGTAATACTCAGATCCATAGTAGAAACTCACACACAACAGCTAGGCCATAGGGTCTATTTGTATAGTCTAGTATGCATATGCTACATATTTCTTTCACGGTAAATTTTGCATTATTTAATAAAGGTGGTCATGTCACACAAGCACATTATCATTTCATTTTCATGTATGTAAAATAGCATTGAGATTCACATAATTATTCGTTTTCCAAAATCATTATCTTTAATTAGAAACTAAGGGTTCCCAACATTAAAATCACACAGTATTTCATGACTGTATAAGATACGAACTTTTGATATCAAAATATGAATGCTTGAAAATGTTGGCAAATAGTTTTCACATGAGTTTTTAATTGTAATATTTCTCCTCGAACTCCCCCTTTGAATACTTCGATTCTTTTGTCTGCAACGTATCT
Source organism: Alnus glutinosa (assembly GCF_958979055.1). NCBI lineage: Eukaryota > Viridiplantae > Streptophyta > Magnoliopsida > Fagales > Betulaceae > Alnus > Alnus glutinosa. The sequence goes on along the minus strand of NC_084896.1, from coordinate 5,163,542 downwards.
TGTCATTAGAAGGGTTTATTAGGCTAAAATCCTCACCCTAGTCCTCAAGACAACCTATTTTAGCATTATGATCTGGGGGTGATTGATCACTCACTGTAGCAGTGATCGATCATTATATTGTTTATCATCTTCAACTTCTGAAAAATCACATTTTTAGCTCCGATAAGGCCTCTAGAGGCCCTAAGACTTAAAAAAGATAACCCCTTTAACACTCCTAACACCATTTAACACTTAAAGTTCAAACATTTTTACATTGAAACCACAAAGTGACCAACTTTAAAGATGCTTAAATAGACCAAACTCCATGCCTGCATGTCTATTCTTAGACGTATTCAAATAACCAATCGATCACTAAAAGAGGGGGAGGTCAATCACTCAGGCCAAAAAATGACCCAATTAAGTGTCATTTCAAACCTACTTTTCTTAATTTTCACGTCAAACATTTTTTCTTACTAATCTTCAAAGCCTAATTAAGGATTTATTAACCCTAGTTTAGGTCAGGGTACTACATGTATTGTGAACACTATAGAGTAATGTTCAATTGTCACTCTTAGCTGCTAACTGCGGCAGCCTTGTTTACTATAGAAACAATTAATCAAGTCCATATAATAAGAGGTGGAACTACACAAAAGATTGAGGTAATAGCCTCGAAAAATTTTAAAACTTCCCTTAAAATTTCATGTTTCTATTAGATAGATCATCTAGAATTAATTATTATTATTATTATTATTATTTTTTTTACTCTTTCAGAAGTTTTATTATATATTTTTAATTTTATCCCACCAAAAATTTGAGTTCCCTCCTAAATTTATATAATTAGAGAAATGTATAAAGGAAATAAAAGTAATTTGCTTCACTTTAAGGGGACACCCATATTAATCACATTTGTGTACCAAACAATAAAGCTGCAAGCCAAGTTCTATACTCATCCACTGCAACACGTAACATAGGCGTCGCTAGCACCTCTAAGACTCGACCAACGCGAAGCAGTGGTCAAGAAGTCAAGCAACATTATTTACCTTCGAAGCTATATATGCTTAATATCTTGTAAACATTCAAAGCCTGAAACTATCAAAGACAAGTGGAAGCAAAATTGCTGACAAATTTAAGTATATTTATGATTTTACATGCATATACGTCTGCAAAATGACACATTTAAGGCTGTCATAAACTTATTATACATATTATTTCAAGGAAAAAAAATACATTTTACCCCCAATGTTTCACAAATTTTTCAATATTGTCTCAAAAGTAAAAAAAAAAAAAAATTGCAATGAATCCTACAAAAGTTTCATAATTTTGCAATGTAACATATTCATTATAGGATTCCGTTTTCCCCAAGGAAAATTGCCGCACGTGTAATCTTTGCTGTCTTCTTCACCAAATTAGGTTTGCGTTGAAATGAGGTTTGCGCCAATTTCATCTGGGTTTGGGTTCTCTTGCGGTATTTGAACAATCATGAGGTTCGTTGTTGAGGAAACAATACTTTCCTGGCGAATCAGATGCAGAGAGAGTTTGGGAACATGTCGATGACAAGTATTGTAGCGCGTGGTTCACATGTCTGCAGATTCAACTCTACTAGGTTTGTGGTTTGCGGTTTGCAAAGGAAACAACGATTATGGACAGTTGAATGTTCCTTCTTAGAATTTGGCGTAAGAGTTCTCGACTTTGGCGCTTTGGGAGAGCCATAGTTGTGAGATTAGACGAACAACTGGGTTGGTGATGTGTTGGGGTGGCGGTGGAGAGTATTCGTTGAATGTGACACAAGTGGTTTCATTTGAAACAATTGCGTTGGGATTAAATTTTATTTGTAGATTAACGACAGAGAATTTTTCAATTACATGAGGGCAATTTGGTGAAGAAGACGGCAAAAATCACTCATGCGACGCAAGTGTGGCAATTTCCGTCAGGGAAGACGAAATCCTCAAATGGATGGGCTACATTACAAAATTAAAAAACTTTGTTGAGGTCCATTGCAAATTTTTTCACTTTTTGGAGGCAATATTGAAAAATGGGTGAAACATTAGGGATAAAATGTATTTTTCCCTTGTTTCAAACATAATTAACTTTTTTTAAAAAAAAATAATGGAAAGAAAGAAAAAAAAGTGAGCATAGTTTAATTTCAATTAACCTAGGAGAGGTTTTTGATAGAGGAAGAGCGTTACTCTACTATTTATCCCATTAGGTTATCCCTTAGGTTCAATTTTAATTGAAATTGGACTTATTAAAATTGTGACACGTGTATCTTATAATAAAACATAAAAGACATGTACTTTAATTCTAATTAAAATAGTTTTAACTAGAACCGGGTCTAAGTCGAATTCATCGTATTATTATTGTTGAAAGAATATTGGCATTTCCTAAAATTAGTTATAAGGTTTAATCTTTCCCGCTTTATGGTATAATAATATATTCCATTTTTAAAAGTCATTGTTGTTACTTTAGATTAATTTAATTTATTATTGTTTTTTATAGCAATGCTTATTCTTTATTCATTTCATAAAAATAGAGTTTATTGGTCTAACAAAACAATATCATAGATACAAGAAGAAATTTATTCCATCTAAATCTGATCTATGCTTTGTTTAACTCTTTGAATGTCACCATTCCAATCAGTTTCCAGATCCGCAACATATTTCGACGAATCACGTCCCTGCCCATTGCCCGATCCATCATAACTTTAACTAGACAGTAATAATTTCAATTATTATTGTTAATTTTTAAAAGAGTTGAGGGAATAAATAAAATCCCCCAAAATCTAATAACGGATACTTAAGGCCCGGCACATAGATAATCACGAAAGTTTAAGCACCAAATTAAGTTAATTAAGCAGACAGTTTGAACGTCGAGTGAGTCACGTCAACGGTGTTAGTTGGATCATTCATGATAGTCAACAACTGTTTTTATTCGCTTGAATCCCTTAAATGTCTTTGGGATTGTGTATATATTTTTTCAAAGAAATCTCTTTGTAATCAGCAGTGATCACCAACTCCAAAATTTCGAAGTCATAAAACTAATTAAGTCTAGGAGGTCAATTATCACTGAGATCAAAGGGTCTCGATTGACTGGGTTTAATTATCCACTGTGGCTGATCGTACACTGTGTATTAACCCTTCTGAGTGTGAATAATACAAACGGTTCATGATCTGCTTTCCCATCCACATATCTTAAACCCGACCAGCCGACCTACACTCTTTTTAGCCGCCTGGTTCTTCACGTGCATGAGACTCTACGAGTCTATGGTGGTCCTCACAAGTCGGCTCGGGAATCAACGGCGGGTTTTAAATAATTGTATCGGTAAACAGAGGGCAATTAAAAGAGTATTGTTTAATCACAACCATCGGATTGGAGGATTTCAGTGACGTAAATGAAATCTGCTTCGAGGAGATCGGCTAAATCGGGAAGCGACACGTGGTATTTTTCTGCTTTTGGGACGGTCAAATGTTCCTGTGTGAATCTGAGACCGCACATCACCGTGAAATCTTTGAAATAAAGTGTGTTTAACGTGGTAACGATTGTATACGCAAACCACATCCGAGAAAGAATGCTTCTCCTCCACACAATGTCAGACTTGTCAGCAGCTGATGTGGGAGGTCCTGTGGGGCCGTAAATGCGAGGCATCTTCGGTTCCCTTCCAACGGCCCAGATTACTGTACTAGATCGTACGGTTGCTGGAGAGAACTCTTTAACTCATCGATTTTCATCATCCGGTTTAACTTTTAACTTTTAATTGCATTCAAAGGGTTTGCACTGAAAAACATTTTAATTAAAGCGTGTACTTGTAACTAAGTAAAGGTAAAACTGTTGAATAATTGATAGTTTATGATAATATCAAATGGATTAATAATTTTAATTTTTTTTAAGGAATTGGTGCACAGTTTCTTGACTAGTTTTAATACACTTTTTATGACGTCATAAAAGTGAAAATTATTTTTGTGTTTAAATAAGTATTTTGTGTTAGGAATGATTTATTAATGTCTTTAGATTGAGGATATAAAACAAATGATTTATTAATAAACATGGCCTAACTTTTAATTATTATTTTCAAATCAATAGTTAAAGATTTTATCAGTCCAGTATTTATTACTTTTAAAATGTAGTGAAATGTTATAAATACTGAATTGATAAAAGTGAGAATTATTTATGTTATAAATTTTTCAATCATTTAATTTAAAAACACAGTGGCTAATATTTTAAAATTGAACCTGATATAGTATTTTATAAATTAAAAGATCATAATCCGTGATGTAATCTTAATTTTAAAAAACCTCAATAAATAATCCTAAAGTTCATTGAACAAACATGTGAGAAGATTAATTCATAATTTTATTTTATTTTTTAATTTCATCTCAGTTTAGATTATAACTTTTAAAGTTGCATTACAGAAGGATGAAGTCAAACGCGAGACTTAAAGAACATGTTCCAATCTGACGCTTTGGGTGGAGAGGCCACGGTACATACTCTGAGAACGCCCGCTTTTCAATAAATCTCCCCCGCGAAAAATTAACCGCCGTTTCCAATCTCACTTGCAAATTCGCTCCGTTACCCGCCCGAATTAACACTCTCACTCCACAAAGCACCGTTTCCGTTCCATCCTACCAGTACGTTTATAAGGGGTACAGAGTGGGTCCCGTTGGTAAAGTCCGTGTCGGGTGTCCAGCCCTGGTGTTACGGAAAGACAACCCCCTGCAGACGCCGTCTCTTTTGCTTTTCTTGGCTTTTGCTACCGCATCATCATCATCATCAGTAGCGACCACTATAGCACTACCACTGGCATTACCGAACTGTTGAGCATATATATATATATATATATAATGTAGGAAAGAGGATCAAAGGGAGGAGAATAGAGAAAAGTGTGCATTGTGAGAGCTTTTTATATCTGCTTTTGCTTTTTGTTGCATCAATCACCCCCACGTTACCATTTCAGACCACGCGAGAGGGAAAGCGAGAGCTCCAATTGCCTGCGCTAAGCCTCGTTGCACCAAATGTGCGCCCTGAGCGCTTGAGATTTGTTGTTACCGTCGGATCTTGGGAATCAGTATGGGCAGCGTGTCGTCGGAGGAGGGTTCCGGCTCCGGCTCCGACCAGGAGCAGAGTGAGCGGTGTGGGAGCTACAGCCCGAGCGCTGACGTCAGCGAGTCCGAGAGCTGCAGTAGCTTCTCGTGCCGGCGGTTTGACGCCGAGGGCGGCGCTTCGAGTTCGATGACGTCGTCCCCCCGTCCAGTCGCCGGGAATTTCGGTTTTTCGGCGCCGGTGATGCTGCCGGTGGGCAAGGATGTGGTTTGGGATGTGAAGCCTGAGAAACGGGAAACTGATTTGTCCGGTACTTTATCTTTTATTTTTAGTAATTATTGGATATTTTCATTTTGCCTCTTAATTTGGTGCTAAATCAAGACGGGGGAGTGAGATTTGTGCTTACTTTTTGGTTTGTTTGAGTACAACTAGTTCTCTTCGCTGCTTGAGCTTCTGTTCTCTTTGTTTTATATCCTCAGGAAAATGAGACTCAAATTGGCTTTGCCGATTCACTGTAAAATGAGAAACACAATGGAATGGGTGTCTTCGATTAATTTCTGTGTTTTGTTTTTTATTTTATACCGATTTTCCTCCCAAGTTTCTCTGCAACCAAACACGGATTTATACTGTGGATAGTTAAACTGAGAACTCAGACTGCAATTTTACAAGGATTTTTTAATTGATTTTCATGTTTTTCAACAGAGGTTGAGATGATGAAGGAGAGGTTCGCGAAGCTTCTTCTTGGAGAAGACATGTCTGGAGGAGGGAAAGGAGTGTGCACTGCCCTCGCCATCTCAAACGCCATTACCAATTTGTCTGGTCAGTTATATATGTATATATGAATATGTTTTTGGTATGATTTTGGTTGTTATGGCGCTGAAATTTAATTTTGTTTGCTATGGCAGCGACGGTGTTTGGTGAGCTGTGGAGGTTAGAGCCACTGGCGCCGCAGAAGAAGGCAATGTGGCACCGAGAAATGGAGTGGCTCTTATGCGTAAGCGATTCCATAGTTGAGCTCGTGCCTTCCATACAACAGTTTCCGGGTGGGGGCACATATGAAGTAATGGCAACACGACCACGTTCAGATTTGTACGTGAATCTACCCGCGCTGAAGAAGCTTGATGCAATGCTGATTAGTATGCTTGATGGGTTTTGTGATACGGAGTTTTGGTACGTTGATAGGGGGATAGTTCTGGGCGAATCGAATGATTGTGATGCCTATGGATCATGTGGTGGGAGGCCTTCGATTAGGCAGGAAGAGAAGTGGTGGCTGCCCTGTCCGAAAGTGCAGCCATGTGGGTTGTCGGAGGATGCCAGGAAGAGGTTGCAGCAGTGCAGGGACTGCACGAACCAGATATTGAAGGCGGCCTTGGCGATTAATAGTGGTGTGCTAGCTGAGATGGAGATCCCCAGTGCTTACTTGGAGACCTTGCCCAAGGTATGGGTTTCTATGCCGCTTGGGATTATAATGTTAACATGACACAGCCAAAGACTAAACTTGCTAGCACATATCATTTGTTTTGCTTCATGTATTAGTATGCATCTCATCAACTAACTGGGTTGGCAACTTATAAGTGGTCTATGATATCTTACTGCTGGTTGTTGGAAATGTTTTCAAATTGAAGATGTAGGTGGGGTTATGGCCTGTGGAGTGGTCTTGGAAGAATGTTGCTCCTAGCCTCCTAGGAACTTAGGGATTATTTCTTTTTTATACCCAGTAGATCCATAGTCAAATAGAGTTTGAAAATTTGTTGACGCTTAAATCTGAGATTATCTAGTTCCTTTATATTTCAGAGTCCTTTGGCAATCCCGCTGGAGCTTTGTCATTCGATAATGTCCCTTAGAATTAGTGAAACCCTTGAATTTTATCATTTGATTAGCCAATGGCTCTTGATCTCACAGAAATTAAGTCTGGATGTCTATTTTACGTGATTGTGTTATTTTCTGAAAGGTGCAACATGTTTCTCTAAGTTAGACCAATTTAGTTTCTAAGTTATATGGTAAGTGGTAATGGTTCTTTTCAAAATTTGATGATTATTGAACAATGAAGCAATCTATCTGCAGAACATAAGAGATGGAGAAATCATGTTTTTATGCCTTATTTGATTTTAACAGTATAAGATGTTTATGATGTCTTAATCTAATTGTAGAGCTGAATGGAATTCAACATATCATAACAATAGCCAATTCAGAAACTGTTTCATTGCACATACGAACAAATATGCTACTTGGTTATAGTTGATTTCTATTAACACTTCATTTGATTCCTTTTGTTGTCTGATTGCATTGCAGAGTGGAAAAGCTTGTCTTGGTGATATCATTTATCGCTACATAACTGCTGACCTGTTCTCACCAGAATGTCTACTTGATTGCCTGGACCTTTCATCCGAGCATCACACTCTGGAGATAGCTAACAGGATAGAAGCAGCAGTGCATGTCTGGAAGCAAAAAAACCGGAGGAAACACGCAAATCACATTAAATCTAGGCGCTCGTCTTGGGGTGGCAAGGTCAAGGGCCTTGTAGCTGATGCTGAGAAGAATCATTTTTTGGCCCAAAGAGCAGAGACCCTCTTACAGAGCTTGAGGCTTCGTTTCCCTGGCCTCCCACAAACTGCACTGGATATGAATAAGATCCAATATAATAAGGTATTATGCTCTGATAACCTTTTATTGTCCAGTAAACCTGACATTATACGCCCACACACATTACTTTGGTTATTGATGCCAAGTATGTGGTGACTCACTTTTGGGGATATTCACAACAAATAGCATCCGTTATTTAGTTGTTAATACAATGTGGCTCTAATGGTGCAGTGAGGAAAAGGGGTTTCTTGGTAATTTATGGGCATTGTGATTTAGAGGTTTGGTGCAATCGTGTGCCAGTACAAGCTACCAACTATACAGTCAAGCATATGGCATATTCACAATCTTGATGGGCTGTTACAACAAATAGTTCAAGGGACAGTGATATTAGACAATTGGAGTCATTCCCTAGATGCATTTTGGTAGTTGGAACCTTTTAGTAGGGCCATGGAGGCAAAGTCACATGTCTCGTCATAATCTTATTAAGAAAGGGAGAGAGGAAAAGAGGGGAAAATAGATGAGAGTTTGATCTATAGTTCTTTTGTGTACATTTCGTCTTCTTAAAGAAGGTTCCCCATTTGTCTTTACCGTGCTATTGCCATGCAGTACATTCTGGTAGAAGATGATAAGAACTTTCCAGTGATGTAAATATTGAAAGCATTTATTTCTTGCAGGATGTAGGGCAGTCAATTCTTGAAAGCTACTCAAGGGTGATGGAAAGCTTGGCCTTTAACATAACGGCCAGGATAGATGACGTCCTTTACGTCGATGATGCGACGAAGCGTTGTGCAGCAGCTGAAACAATGTCTATTTTCAGCAGGGGTGGTCTAGGCGGTATTCCTATTCAGAAGCGAATGTCTCCTAGCCCCTTCTCGATCCACCACACCCCATACGCCTCTCCATTTGCAACTCCGACCTTCTGTTCTTCCACTCCAGTAATGGGAAGCCCAGGGAGGGCACCTTCCTCTCTTAAGAGGACTGGTCTTAAGGAAGCAACTGACCTGAAGTCAGAAAAATTAGTCCCGGCAGATTTTGACCAAGTTTGGTCATATGCTGGGAACGTCAGTGCAAGAAGAGTTCCCGGAAATGCTCCAGAGCGTGATTGACTTCTAGGTGCAGGTAAGTTGAAACACCTAATCAAAACTAACAAAGAAGCTGTAGAGCTGGTCTGGAAGGCGGAAGCCTTGAGGGCTGCGAGAATGAGAAATATCGGAGGGGGGGTAAAGGTAATATTGTATATGCATTAGCAATAGAATTAGGATGGTTTATTAAAGTTTTGAGATTAGATCATGGCTTTTCATCAGGTGATAGGTGAAAAGAGAGGAGATTATGATTTTCTTATATTTGCAATGCTTTCTAAAGTTTTCTTTTTCCATGGCAAAGCCGGTCTCGCTTTACTGTCGAGAGAGCACGATTGATTGCTAACCCTTGACGAAAAGAGTTCTTGATCAAATCCATGCTTGCAGTTCTAACATGAAGATGGTATTTCAGATCTAGAATGAGCACAAGCAAATCTTAGGTACCTGAGCATAACCCAAAAAAAAAAACGAATATATAATTAAATTAGCAAAGATAAATTGTCTGAAGAAAGAGATCAGAGAGGCTTATATACAGTAAAAAGATTGGAAACAAAAATTTACGTACTTTTTACTTAATAACTCTAATTTCAGTTTCAAAGCGCGTTTGAAAATAATAGCTATTTTAATACGCAAAAGAAAATTCAGATTTTCAAACTGTAGACAAGGAATGGGTTTTTGAAATGCACAATTTTAAAAGTAAAAATAAAAAATGATTTTATTATATGCTTAATTACATTTTTAAAAATTATAATTTTATTAACTGCATTTGAAAATCACTTTTAATTTTTTTTAATAGTACGTTTTGAACCACTAAACCAAACCAAACCAAACAGATTCTCTCTCACTCTCTCATGACAAAAACACAGGTTTGTGAACAATATAACATTGTCATCTTTGGCAGTATCCCTATAAATCTTTGCGGTATGGCTAAAAAATAAATAAAAAGAAACTAATATTTCAACTTTCTCTAGGACCTGCTTATTTTTTTTTCGAACATGATAGCATATGCTATCCAGTGTATTAACTGAAAAGGTCCGAAGGCTTAGATGAGAAGGAGGTCTAAGACCCTTACAACTTGAAGTCAGAAGGATCTGACTTCAAAACAGCTGTCGAAGCAGAAACATAAACATTACAAGAATTACATTTGGGCCTCTTTTTACATTTACGCACACTCTCAACATAAAAGAGGGCCGATCTAGCAATTAGCGAACACAAATTCCAGTAAAAGTTATGCAATACAGAAACAAACTGTACCAAGGAAACAAATGGAATGCACAACACAAAGGCAGAGAAAAACCTAAAAACAAGGCGCCAAAACAGTGGAGAAAAGGCAGACTTCGCCAGAGTGGCGGCGCGTGTAGTACACGCGCCGACACCGGGAGCACCAAGCAGCAGCTCCAACGCCGAAGACCCCAGACGCCGCCAAGCACGGCTTGAAAAGGCAGAGCGTGGCCTTCACGCGCAATCAGAGAGCAAAAACACTCTGGCGCGTGAGGACCACTCGCCGAGCTCCGATGAAGCACGCGAGCAATACTTCCGGCGGTAGGGGCGGAAAGCGACGGGGAACGCGGCTGAGTGGCGCGTGTCAAGCAGAAATCGACGGATGTGCGTAGATCTAGCTTCAACTCCGCTGCAAGAAAACACTAAAATCCGGCCAGAAACACACCGTCGACGACACAGGATGCCGGCCACTCCCCACTGGACTTCTTGAGTTGGATCTCCCTACCAGAAACCAGAAGAAATAAAACAAGAAAAACAACAACAAAACCACCATAGCTCAAAAGGAGCTAGGGGAACACCAGCCTCCACCGGTATTACCGGGGGGAACCAAGGAACTCTACAGCTCAAAGGCTGAGAGCAAAACAAAAAGCACTACCGGGAGGAGGGAAAGGAGCCTCTCTCCTCCGGCAAAACAGTTCACACTATAAGACTCTCTCTCTTTTTTCTCTCACAGGAAGACGAAGAGAGAGAAAAATCAACAGCTCTTTTAGGACCTGCTTATTGTTTTCAATCCCTGTCATATGACTCATATGTACCTAATGCAGCCCCAACTGTTATAATCAGAAATTCGCCATGACAAAAACAAAAAGCAGCCCAGGTTCGGCCAGCACAGATTGCTCAGCCGTAGCTCCTCTTTATCTTCCCTAATCCTAAATAGCACTAAAAATCTGTGTGGGAGATGTGCAGATGCTCCCAGATGCAAATATAGCAAGGTAGCAAAGCAATTGGCAAGATTATTAGGTCATTGAGATGGTTGAATTCTGTTGTTCAAGACGCAATCTTCAGGATGCATAAGCCATGACAATAGCTACAACCTTATGCTGATGTCTCTGCTGCCGCCACCACCACCATCCCAGACGGATGTTTAGATCAAATTCCTCTTCATGCTTGACCCACCAAGCACTTTCACATCAATCTGCAAACAGAAAAGATCTTTTTCCGCTCGTAAGTAAATTACTTGGTAGAAATAACATATCAGAAATCGTATTTTGTAACCATTAAATCTTCAACATTTCAAGTGATGATAAAATAAAAATGGTAAGTTTATCTCCACAGAATATACTAAATCGAGTGGTTTGAGAAAAAAAAAATAAGAGAAGGAAATATATTATTACTATGTCAGCATGCACATTCTTTTTGATAAGTAAACGAAATATCAATAAAAACACAAAGGCGCAACTCAAGTACAAATGGAGTATACAAGAGAAAAACCCAGTTAAAAAGAGAAAACAAGTCAAAAAAATCATGAAAACTATGCATATTAAAATCTAGAGCAGCTGTTCAATGATAAAGAGTTTCGGACAAAAAGAAAAGACTTAAGTTCTATCACCGTTCTCTAACTGTCTTCAAAACTTTTGTCATTTCTTTCACGCTACAAAAGACAGGAGGACACCATGCCTCCAAATAAGTCAATATTTTCAGCATGCACATTCTACTCAAAGGTAGGATTGGAAAACTTCAAAAGCACTCAAGAACAATCATTTACTATATTTTGATGTCATAGTAATCCTCCCAAATGATTAAATATGATATTAGAAGTTCATTGTTGCCCAGGAACATGGAAAATGATTTTAGCCATGTTGTCTGCCTCATTTTTATCATAACTGGGGAGTGTTAAGTCCCCCTCAAATAGTTTGGTAATAACAAATTAGGACAAAATCATGCACTGATCCAAATCCATCGTGTCAAAGGCAAAATAAGGCATACAAGAAGATTTTAAAACCCCCAAAAGTCACAAGTTATGAAAGCATTCATGGGTCCAGATCCCAACAAGTACCAAGTTGTTTGGCTATTTACCTAACGGGCCAGAAAATCAAGAAAATAATCTTCGCCTCAAAAGGACAGTTCTTCAAATTGATTTTGCACCTGTTGCAGTCACCAAATTAGCACTTCACACACCATGATATATTGACGACAGATACTTATACATGCGATATAAAAAATAAAAAATAAAAAATAAAAAAAATCACATGAATACTGTTACATTTGGACCATGTCAATGAACAATCAATAAAACCATGATTGCTTGCCAGTGACTTATTCAATTGGCTGCCAGTCACAATAGTACCCAGCAAAAACTTCACAAGATTTAAACTGCAGCTAAAATTATAATTAACAATTAACTTAATCTATTGGAGTTAAAAAAAATCATGGGCATAGAAATATCCTCTCAACAATATTTTCTTCAACCTCCATCAATCAGCCATTCGATTTTTTTTTCTTCCTTGAGCAGCCATTCAAAATTTAGTATTTCAGATTTTCTGCAACAAAACACCAGGACCTGAGAAAGAAAACTTTGCCCTTGAGAGAGAGAGAGAACCTAGGTGGCAGAGATTCTCATTTGGAAGAACCAGGATGTGGGTAAGGGATGAGATACAGAGATAGTAGGTTGAGAAAAATTTCCATGAACACCAGATAACTTGAAAATAAAGAATGTGAAGTCAAATTTGTGGTCGCTTCACAAGAAGACTGCTTAGGGGAGTTGAAAGCCATACTGCAATAGTTGACTAACTCCTAGAATTTTATTTCTCTGAGGTTGAGTTATTAGCCGCTTGGAGTGCTCGGCTCAGACTCGCCCTTCGTGAAGGTCACACCCAAAGGGTGGCTTCTCAAGGTGTTCACTTTCAAATAAATGACCCTAAAGGTGCTCACCTTAATGGATCCGAAACAGGAAGGAGGAAGCTTGAAACAACTTCAATTCTTATCAACTGTAACTCACAGCTTTCATGTCATGGGCCTTTAACATAGCTCAATGCTCTAAGTGGGTGCTGCCCCAAGGGAGAAAGGATCTCTGCTGCTTCAAGAATAGCTACTGCTCAAGACACCTGTCCTTGGAGCCTGCCTATTCACTTGATAATACTCAAACCTGGCCCTGCAGATCCTATGAATGGCAGATCCTCAAACCACGAGGCCCAGGAGCACGTGCATTGAATATGTTTCCTAACACAAAGCACCACAAGTGACTATAATTAAGGCGCAACGCCTTGACTTACTCTGTTGCCTATGGAGCTTCTGCTATCAAACTAATTACTGGAAGATCCCTCCCAACTAAGAATCCTTTAGCCATAAATGTTTCCATGCCAGGCCTTGCTGAGTAGTTCTCGTAGGCCCTTGTTAAATTTCAAAATTCTCACATGCTAAGATCAATAGTCCTTGACTGCCACATTAATTCTTTCAAAATCTTCAATAGTAGTGAACTGTTGGTTTTGTCTACTAAACCATTATCCCATTCATGGATTTAAACCAATTATTCTGTCCTCCACAGGGACATTTCCTCAACCATTGAGCCTTAGACAAAGAAAAAAGATAACTACGAAAATAAAAATTAGCACTAGAGAGTGACATGGTAATATTCAAGTAGTAACCCAACATGCCATAACCTACAACAACAATGAGAAAATGGAGCATATCTTAGGAGGTTTTGCTGGCCAACTTGAAAAATCTCAGTGTTTGACAATGACATTAACCTAGAGTCAACTATTAGAGCATTTTGCAAGACCTCCTTTCAGTTCTAGCACTGTTTTCTGCCTAGGTTAACAACACATACAGCTGCATTTAACACATAATTCATAATGTTCAAGAACTATAAAAATTCGATTTTTTTCCACAAGTCTAGATCATTCCAATTTTTACCTCTCAAGTTTCCAAAGCTTTTTTCAATTCCTAGGCTCCATTTTTTTGCTTTACTTTCAAAAATATACAACTGCTTTCATGATCAGTAAAGAGTGAAAACTCCGAGTTCTGAGAAGACCTTATCTGATGTTCTACAGGTTAGATAAGGTAAGACATAATATTGCATATTACATGCAGCATGGAGGAAATGCTTACAAGTTGGGTTATGTCAACTGTTATTTTATAGCCCATTGCTAACTAGTCTTCAATGCCAAATAACTCCTCCATTCAAGAAATCCCTTAAACCCCTTTGTTGTCAAAGAAAGCAGTTCACAAACCAAGGCCACAAGGCCACCTCAACATAATTCCTCTTCCCAACCAAATGATTATCTTGAAACAATACAAGACAAACTTCACTCTGTGTGGCACATTCACAGTTTTGAACCAACAGTTGTTCACCACGTAAAGATATAATAGCATTTAAACCCCACAACAAACCAAAAGCAAACAAACAAGTGAGCACTGAATTCATTTCTAGTGGTTAAAGCAGCAAGGCATCACTTTCAAACATATGTAAACTAGCAACTAAGGAATGAAAATTCCCAACTTCAAGAATGGCTTTCAAGTTATAAATTGTTTGTACCAAGCATTGATAATTAAGAATGTAGCATCTTAAGCAAACTGTATTGCACAGGAAAGCAAATGAATATATGCAAACGCAATCATATGAACCTTTATAACAGTAGAAAACCCATAAGCTATTGCAAAGAACAATACTCACGGTCAAATTTGTCAATACCACCAAATCCGGAGGCGGCCAAAACAGCCTCGAATACTCCGGACAATCTCCCAAAAGCGCAATACTATCATTATCCAAATCAAACACACATATATCCGGACCCTTGAAAACTCCATCACTGACACTACTACCTCCTTCACCCCTCATGTAAAAGAAATTATCCGGAAACAACACGCAATTCCCTTTGATACAACCCGATAGCGACAACTCCGCCATAGACGCCGAAAACGCACAATCATCCCCCAAGAACAACACCTGATCCCTCAAGCTATCCACCTCCACCCACCTCTTCCCCTCTATATCCAACCTAAAAACCTTAAACCGAACCGTTCTCTCCCCCACGTACTCATCAAAAACCTCGTAAACATCAATATCAAAACCATCACCAACATCCACATACCCCTCACTCAAATACATATCAACCAATAACAACTCACCATTGGACTCGACCAGAAACTTCTTGTCCCCGCCATACACAGACTCGGCAACCAAGCTCACATCCAATGACAACCCGAGAAGAACCGTCCTCCCCGTGTCATCAACTGCGTAGAACTCCCTTTGAAACAAAATGACATCGTCATAGGAAGGCATATCGTCTATTATGGTCCACCGCTTGTCGCCAGACTTAAAAAAAGCCAATTTTCCAGAAACGTGAATAGTGAGCAGCAAGAATTCCTCGTTGATTTCTCCACAACCCAAGCTCATGAACGCAACTTTTTCCATGTACAAGTTTCCGAGATCACCGAAAGAGTCCCCGAAGGGTAGGACATATTCTTGGCCCAATTCCAAAACGTTGAAATAGGTTAGGTCCATTGCGTTAGGAAAAGAGGTTGGCAAGGGCTTGAGTTGGACCCGAGAGAGTGGGTTCAGCAAGCGCATTCGACTGGGATGGATCTCTTCAACCTTGACGAGCCAGGATGAATTGGGGGGTGTTTGGGAACGAGCATCGGGGGACCTGATGAGGAATATGGTGCGCCGGGAGAGGTGGAAGCCCCATGTGGAGTCCGTGATTCCGTCGCCCTGAATGAAGGGGAAACGGCCCGGCAAGCGCAGGAGGGGTCTGGGGGAGAAGGAGGAGCGCCATGAGGAGCAGACGGATCGGAATCGGAGCTGGTAGAAGGGACTGTTGAGGCGTTCGGCGATTAGGCCCAAGAGTTCCTTGGGGAGTTGGGACCAGTCTGCCATTGGGTTTTTTCTTTTTCTCGGGTAACAAGAATTGCAGAAGAAGGAAAAAAACAGAGCATAAAAGATGGAGAGAAAACAATTCTCTATTGATTTCATACACTGGGTGCTTACAGTATATATAGATTTTACAAAGGAATAAAAAGGCTAACTTAAGAATAACCGAAAGAATCTATAATGTACATCTCACTCTAACAAAAATAAAGAATATACAATCCAGCTCAGCATAACCGTCTTGAAGACCTTCTAGAAGATGCTGAAAATCAATCCATACACTTATTAGTCGATGGTCTCTATATAAGTGTTTTATTACAATTGAGATACTCCCCCTCAAGAGGAAGATATAAATTAAATAAATTCATCTTGGACATAAGAAATACAAAAGCAATCTTGCCAAGGGGTTTGGTAAAACTGTCGGCAACTTGATGCTGAGAGGCAGCATGCATGGTGCGCAGCAGACCTTGCTGGATTTTATCACGAACGATATGACAGTCTATGTCGATGTGTTTAGTACGTTCGTGAAAAACTGGATTTGCGGCAATGTGGAGAGCAGCTTTGCTATCACAAAAGAGTAGAGCAGGCTGTGGATGGAGAATGGTAAAATCCCGAAGCAAAGCAATTAGCCAAGTAAGTTCACATGAACAAGAAGCCATGGAACGATACTCGACTTCAGCAGATGATCGAGAAACAGTATGATGTTTCTTTGATTTCCAGGAAATGAGTGAAGCACCAAGAAAAACACAAAAACTGGAGGTGGAGCGACGAGTATCAAAGCACCCTGCCTAATCACTATCACAAAAGGCTTTAAGTTTAAAATCAGAATGAGATGGATACAGAAGACCTTGACCTGGAGCGTGCTTGAGGTAACGGAGAATCCGAAGAGTAGCATCCATATGTGGTTGGCGAGGACTAGCCATGTATTGACTGAGAACCTGAACGGGATAGGCAATGTTAGGACGTGTGATGGTCAAATAGATTAAGCGACCAATTAATCTTCTGTACTGAGAAGGATCAAGAAGAAGAGTCCCATTGTCCTTGGAGAGTTTGAAGTTGGCTTCCATAGGAAAGGCAACGGGTTTTGCTGCTAGGAGCCCATTGTCCTAAAGAATGTCGAGTGCATACTTACGCTGGCAAACATAAATGCTAGAGGAATTTCGAGCAATCTCCAAGCCTAAGAAGAACTTGACTGGTCCTAAGTCTTTAAGGTGGAATTGTGAGTAAAGGAACTTAGTAAGAAGAGTAACAGCTGCATTATCATTACTGGCAATGAGGATATCGTCAACATAAACCAGTAAGGCAATAAAAGAAGTTCCTTGTAAATGGGTAAAGATTGAGTAATCAGCTTTGGATTGTACAAGGCCATGACGGATTAGTGTCGTGGAGAACCGAGAGAACCATTGTCGAGAGGCTTGTTTTAAACCGTATAAGGACTTCGTAAGCCTGCAAACCTTGGACTCCCCCTTGCCAGCAAAACCGGGTGGAAGTTGCATATAGACCTCTTCATCTAAGGTACCATGTAAAAAGGCGTTGTTGACGTCGAGTTGATGCAAACACCAATGATTGGCAGCAGCAAGGGCAAATAATAAACGAACAGTGGTAAGCTTAGCCACTGGAGAAAATGTCTCGTGGTAATCAAGACCTTCACACTGAGTGTACCCTTTTGCAACTAACCGGGCCTTATATCTTTCAATTTGGCCATCAGACTTGTACTTGACTCTGAAGACCCATTTACAACCGATTGGTTTCTTGTTGGGAGGTAAGTCAACAAGAATCCAAGTATGATTCTCCTCAAGGGTAGCAATTCCAGCTTGCATAGCTGCTCTCCAATTAGGATACTTAACAGCCTAATGATAAAATTGAGGTTCGAAAACTGAAGAAACAGACATGCTAAAACGCAAATGATTGTTAGAAAGTTTATGATAAGAAAGAACAGAAGAGAGGAGATATTTTGTACCTGATGAAGGTGCAGAATCAGCCAGAGGGATGGAAGGAAGTGAGGGAGGAGAAGTAGCTACCTGACAGTGAAAGTTGGTTAGATAACTAGGAGGATGTTTTACTCGTGTGGATCGACGAAGTGGAATGATAGGTGGCTGAGAAGAGTCAGAAATAGGAGGGGAATGGGAAATGAGAGGTGGGGGAGAAGAAGAATGAGGTGATGGTTGAGTAGGGGGGAAGGACATGTAGTATCAGGAAAGGAAAGTGGAAAAACATAAGAACCATCGGAAGTTGGATGTAAAAGACTGGAAGCATAAGGGAAGATGGATTCATGAAAAGTGACATCCTGAGAAATAAAAATGGATTTGGTGTGAAGATCAAATAAAGTGTATCCTTTAACACCGGATGGATAGCCTAAGAATAAGCATGGTTTAGCACGGGAATCAAATTTAGATCGAGAGCGAGTTAATGTAGAGGCATAACATAAACTGCCGAAGGCCCGTAAATGAGAATATGTATGGGGTTTTTGATATAGAATCTCAAATGGTAATTTGTTTGAAAGTGATGGTGTGGGGATCCTATTGATTATGTGTGCAGCAGTAAGAATGCATTCTCCCCAAAAAGATAAAGGAAGATGTGATTGAAATCTTAAGGAACGAGCTACATTGAGTAAGTGTTGATGTTTACGCTCAACCACGGCATTTTGTTGTGGTGACTCAACGCAACTACGCTGATGTAAAATGCCTTTGGAAGCAAAAAAATTCAGAAATAAGAAATTTGGGGCCATTATCCGTACGTAAGCTTTGAATTTTATAAGGAAACTGAGTTTCAACAAAATTAACAAAAATTGGAAAAGACAACGAGTTTGAGATTTATGGGTCATTAGAAACACTCAAGTAAATCTACTATGATCATCAACCACAGTTAGAAAATAATGAGAACCATTTGTTGATTTAACCAAGAAGTGACCCCATATATCGCAATGAACCAGTTCAAAAGGTGATTTAGTGATTGAATTGCTAATAGGAAATGGAAGTCTTTTTTGTTTAGCAAGTGGACATATGGTGCAAACATGTTTGGAATTAATAGAAATATCTGGAACAGAGTTATGTAATAAACTAAGCCTAGAAGATGATAAATGACCTAAGCGATAGTGCCAAATATCATTTGATACATTTTTAATTGAAACAGCAGAAGAAACAAGAGGAACTGATTCTGATCGCACCAAGTAAAACAAACCATCCTTCTCTTCACCCACTCCAATCGTCTCCCAGCTGGTCAAATTCTGCACAAAACAGAATTTATGAATAAAAATAAGACAACAATGAATGGATTTGATAAGTTTGTTGGCAGAGATAAGATTGAAAGATAAAGAAGGGACACAAAGGACGTCAGTTAAAATCAAGGAATTTAAAAATTTAACGGTGCCAATATGCGTGACCAAAGCAAATTGGCCATTGGGTAATTTGACGTGTGAAGATACAACTGCAGTGATAGTTGTGAAATGGTGGATGGAACTGACCATATGGTCAGTGGCACCTGTGTCGATGATCCAAGGCTGTTTACGATGATATTTTGATGCAACAATGAAAGTTGAAGATGAATAAAAAATAGAATGTCTTTTATTCAATGCAGAGGAAAGAAATGTACCTGTCACCTTTGAGAAAAGGTGATCCTGGTGAGAGGAACTACCTACTTGATAAAAAGCAGGTGAAGGATCAAAGGAAGCAGGTTTGATGAGAGCTAGCAGCTGCTGACATTGCTCGTGTGATGGAGAGGTGAGGAACCGGCTGTTGGTCTGAGTCCTGAACATTGTTGGCCGAATGAGAACCTCCTTTTGTTTCGGGTGAACTTAAAGCATGGCGAGTAACCGTGTAGGCGATAACACTTTTCCATCGTGTGCCCAATGATTCCACAATGGCTGCAAGTTGGTTTATCTTTGCGCAGACCCTGTGGCTTGCCAGAGCGAGATTGAGGTGAAGAAGAAGCAGTTCTACTCATCATGACAGCAGAATTATGAGCAAAATAACCAACAGATGCAGAGGCCTCACGTTGACGTTCTTCTTGAAGCACTAAGGCAAAAACCTTATTAATTTGAGGTAAGGGGTCGATTAACAGAATCTGTCCACGGATATAGGAGAACGTATCATTCAATCCCATTAAAAATTGAAAAACTTATTCATGATGGAAATACTCATGAATAGTTTTCATTGACCCACAAGAACAATAAGGAATAGGATGATAATTACTGAGCTCATCCCATAGTGCTTTGATCTTAGTAAAGTAAGCACCGACGGAGAGATCATCCTGGGAAAGAGCAGAAATGGATTTCTGTATCTGGTAGATCCTCGGCCCGTTCTTTTGTGAGAAGCATTCCTTGAGATCGATCCAGACATCGGCAGCATTATCAATATAGATAACACTGGCAGCAATATCTTTAGAAACCGAGTTTAGAATCCATGAGGTAACCATCGTATTACAACGAATCAAGGCATGGCATTCAGCGCCTGACTCATCGGATGGCTTACTCAATGAACCGTTTAAGAAGCTAAGCTTATTCTTAGCGGTGAGGGCCGTCACCATGGAACGACTCTATGTGTGGTAATTATCACCATCAAGAAGTTGAGAAACAAGGACAGTCCTTGGACTATCTCCATGGTGGAGATGATATGGAGAAGAGTCGTCAATAGTAAAACTTGAAGAAGACATGAAAAATTCTTTCAGAAGAGCTCTGATACCATAACAAGAATTGCAGAAGAAGGAAAAAAACAGAGCACAAAAGATGGAGAGAAAAGAATTCTCGATTGATTTCATGCACTGGGTGCTTACAGTATATATAGATTTTATAAAGGAATAAAAAGGCTAACAGAAGAATAACCGAACGAATCTATAATGTACAGTTCACTCTAACAAAAATATAGAATATACAATCCAGCTTGGCATAACCGTCTTGGAGACCTTCTAGAAGATGCTGAAAATCAATCCATACACTTATCAGTCGATGGTCTCTATTGGTGTTTTATTATAATTGTGATATCGAGAAAGTGTGGGAAAACAGGAAAGTGAGGAGAATATAAATATAGAGTCACAATGCAACGTGGCATGGTGTAGACGGAGCCAAAAACTAAAAGTGGAGGGCTGGGCGATAATCACTTTACGGCAAAAATGGTATGTACTAGGAATTTATCCGTACCGTAAATACAACGTAATATAATCGTATGGTTTATGCATTCGAAATTTCTTCCATCGTTAAAAAAGAAAAAGAAAAGATAAAACCCTACTACTAGGTATATATATAATAGTATGGTATTATTCAAACTATAAAATATTTCACGAAGCTTGTTCAAATAAAAATATTTTCAGTCTCCAAGGAGTAGCTCAATCTGCTGGGGACCATACCTCATGAAGCGGATGTCACTAGTTCGAATCCCCGAATAAGAAATGTATGGCCGAGTTAGTGTACAATATTGCAATTCACCCACCAAACTCCTATAGTCCAAGTAATCAGGTAGCACTTCACCATCGAATCTGGAGAGCTTAGAGCCAGAGTTGCAGGGAGTCTTAGCAGGCTTGGCATCGGACATGTGTGTCCGAGTGAGGATATCAGCAACATATTTGGCTTGGCATAGGTGCAGACCAGTGGATGTCCGAGTGACCTGGATACCAAGAAAATAGCTCAAAAGCCCCAAGTCTTTAATTGGGAATTTATGTTGCATCCGGGTGATAAGAGCATTAATGACATAGGGATGAGTACCTATAACAATAATGTCATCAACATATACGAGGAGAAACACTTTAACATGAACAGAGATATGAAGGAAGAGAGATGTGTCCACAAGGGATGCTATGAATCCAAGATCAAGAAGAAACTGGGACAATCTGGTATACCAAGCTCTAGGGGCTTGTTTAAGCCCATAAATGGCCTTATGAAGCTTGCATACCAAATTCGGATGAGCCTTGTCAACAAAACCTTGCGGCTGCTCCATATACACATCTTCAGTCAATGAGCCATGGAGGAAAGCATTAGAGATATCTAGTTGTCGGATAGGCTAATCAAAGTTGACAGCCAATGCTAGGAGAAGCCGAATGGTGGCTCGTTTGATAACAGGACTGAAAGTCTCTATATAGTCAATTCCAGCCTGCTGTTCAAAGCCTTTAGCCACAAGTCTGGCCTTAAATCTCTCAACTGAACCATCTGCCTTTCGTTTAATTTTATACACCCATTTATTGGGTATAACATGTTGATTCTGAGGCCTAGGACAAAGAGACCAAGTCCCATTTGAAATGAGAGCATCAAATTCGGCTGTCATGGCAACTTACCATCTGGAATCAGATGCAGCCTTGCTATAGCAGGAGGGTTCCGATTCAGGAAAGGAGGAATGGTAGCCAAGAAAAGGATACCTGCTGTGGTAGAGGTGAAAGCCAGGGAATTGGGTAGGCTTACGAGTACTAGACTGAGACCTTGTAATCATAGTGTGTGGGGTCTGAGAGATAGCAAGAGGAAGAGATGAGGCAGGTTGAGAAAGAGCTGAGGCAGGAGCAAGATCAGGAAGAGGGAGAGAAGGTAAGGAAGGACTCGAAGTAGGATTAGTAGGTGGAAGAGTGGGAGATGGAGAGAGATGGTCAAATTAAGGAATTATCTCAAGTAAGGAGGTGGGAATAGATGGAAAAATTGAGGTAATGGAGGTAGAGGTCGTGTCATGTGGCAGAGTGAAAGGAAATGATGGTGTAGGTCTAGGCTGTTCTTGTGGGACAGGAGGAGTAAGTGATGTCTCCTTAATGAGGACTTGCGGTATAGGATTAGGTGAGGAAGTAGTATCTGCATCAAGGGAGAAAGAAGTAACAACAGGAATAGTAAACAAAGTGGGAGAAAGAAGATGAGTAGAATTACCTGTAAGAGAGAGCTGAGAGGGAAGAAGTGCTGCGGCTTGTTCCTTGTCAGGGAAGGAGGACTCATCAAACACAACATGTCGGGAAAGGTAGACTTTATTTGTCACTGGATCCAAGCATTTATATCCTGCATAGTGATAGCCTAAGAAGATGCAAGGTTTGGACCTGAAATCTAATTTGTGTAAGCCAAAAGGTCGAAGCCAGGGGATAGCATCGGCAGCCAAAAACTCGAAATCTTTGGTAGTCGGGAGACCTTTGGAACAATTTTTCATCAGGAGACAAGTGGTTGAGAACATGAGTAGGCAGTCAGTTTATGGTGTAGACAGCAGTGATAAATGAATCAACCCAATATTTGTTGGAAAGATGGGCATGGGCTAGGAGAGTGAGGCCGGTTTCTAGTATGTGCCTTAGCTTTCTTTCAGCAATGCCATTTTGTAAGGAAGTGTATGGACCTGTCTTTCGAAATTATATGCCATGCTGAGTTAGAAAAGATTTGAATTGAAGTGAGGTATATTCACCCCCTCCATCCGATTGAAGCTGCTTGATTTTAGTGCTAAATTGATTTTCCACAAGACTCTTAAATTTCAGTGGTAAAGGTGTCAGATTTTTGGTGCAGAGGGTAAATCCAAGTGTATCTTGAGAAGTCATCAATAAAGGCTACATAGTATTTAAATCCGGTTATGGATGCAATGGGAGAGGTCCAGAGATCAGTGTGTGTTAGATGAAGTGGAGATGTTGTGATTCTATTAGATGCAAAGAAGGGTTGTTTCTTCCCTTTTCCCAATTGACAAGAGAAACAGATAGTTTTATTGATATTTGAAGAAGAAGAAACAGGCAACTTATTATCTTTGAAAACACGGGTTACAATTTTTGAAGATGGATGTCCTAATTTGTGATGCCACATTAAAGAGGATGTCCTTATTCCTAACATGGTAGTGAAAGCCTTGCTGCCTTGTGAGTCATCTTCTTCCCAAGCCGAAGTGGATACATGTCATTCTCCCTCTCCCCTTTCAACAGGAGGGATTTTGTCTGTAGGTCAATGATATAATAATGAGTTGAGGTTAGAAAATAAAACAACAATCATTATTCATGCAAAATCTTTGAATAGAAATGAGATTGGCAGCAGCCTTGGGACAGTGTAACACATTTTTAAGAAGGAAATCATTTTAAAAAGAGGAGAGAACAGCAGAACCAGAATTTGCTATAGCAAAGGCAGTGCCATTGCCGACTCCAACTGCTTCATCATTCTGAAATGGTTGCTGGATTTGTAGGTTCCCTAACTCATGAGTGATATGTGCATTTGCAGCACTATCAGCATACCATTCTTGATCTTCAAGGATAGAGTTGTTGTGAGCCACCATTGCCTGCAATTGAGCTGGAGGGCGCCTGCCTTGGAAGGAGTAATCCATCCTATGAAAACAATCCAAGGCCAAATGGTTAAGCTTACCACAAATCTGGCAAGGGATCCAAGGGGCAGATGAGAAGATGGGCCTAGAATCGGTTGCTGGCCTTGGAGCAGGAGGCCTGACAGCATAGCTTGCAGGAGGTGGAACTGAGTTGTACCTAGGGGTAGGGGCTGCTGCATCAGTTGGTATGGATCCATACTGTCTTGGATGAAATTTTTGGAAAGAGCCCCCAGGAGGCCTTGCTGAGAAGTTTCTATTACCTTGTTTTTGGTTGAACAAGGCAAAAGTGGAGGTATCAGCCACTTTGGCTTGCTGGTGGTTAAGGAGCATTTCATGGTTGAGGAGTTCTTCTTGAAAGTCCTCAAAAGTGAGTTGTTTGTCTCGAGACAGAATTGAAACAGTGTTGATGAAGCTGTTGTAAGAAGAGTTTAAACCATTAAAGAGATAGGTAATAAGATCATCATCAGGGATCGGCTTACCAACTGCTGCCAATTGATCAGCACATTCCTTGGCAGTTTGAAGATATTCAATACAGCTCTTGGAGCCTTGGTGGAGACTTTACAGCTACTTCTTGAGATTAGCTACACGGGTTTTGGACTGGTTAGCAAATTAATTTGCTAAGGCTGTCCAGACTTGGCGAGATGTCTCTAGTCCATAGATGGTTGAAAGAACTTTCTTTGAGAGGGTGATGTATGAACTTGGCAAGTCCTGCTTTCCATGCTTGTTTGATTGTCTTAACATTGAGTTGGCCCGACAATATAGATTGGTCCTCTTGTTTTCCATTGATAGCACACATCATAGCATGATGTGCAGCTGCATGCTGGATAGAAGGTCTTGTAGCTGGCTGCTGATTACCGCAATTCCTTGGGATAGTTTCCTTTGATAGTTGCAGGCTCGTTGTATGCTATGCTGGAATTGGTTGCTGTAATATCTTCAGGATCATGTTTTGCAGCTAGCAGATCAACATTAGATAATGCTGCCACTGCTGCTACATCATGAGGTGCTGGTGAAGTGGCTGCTGCCTCATCTGCTGGGGCTACTACATCATCATGGGGTGCTGATGAAGTGGTTGCTGCATCATATAGCTTAACAAGGAAGAGGTTGCTATGCAGGGACTGCACGAATCAGATATTGAAGGCAGCCTTGGCGATTAATAGTGGTGTGCTAGCTAAGATGGAGATCCCCAGTGCTTACTTGGAAACCTTTCCCAAGGTATGGGTTTCTATTATAGAAGTAGAGGAAAGAGGTAATTTGAAGAATAGCTTTCGCTTGCTTTTCATTCTATTGATAGTTGGTATTTATACACATTTTGATATTTTTACAAATGGAAATAAATCATGTGATTATACAGAAAATAATATTGTAGCCATTTGTGTTGATTTCCTTCTTGAGATTGCTAGCCGTTGGTGTTGATTGAGTTTCCTTCTTGAGATGTTTCCTGTTGTGGGTTGATTTGGTTTCCTTATGTGGTTGCTAGCTGTTGTGTGTTGGTGTGAGTTCATTGTTGGTTGTTTTCCTTAGATGGTTCATTGAGCCCCCGCAAGAGAGACATAGGGAACATGACATTGAGCTTGGTGCATATGAGAGAGAAATATGGTGAGGCTGTGGGTTTGGTAAAAATGTCGGCGAGGTTGTCTTTGCTGGAGATGAAGCGGATAGCTAAGGTTTTGGAGGCGACTTTGTCACGAACGAAGTGAAAATCGATTTCGATGTGTTTGGTGCGAGCATGGAAAGCGGGATTTGAGGATAGGTAGGTGGCCCCAATGTTATCACACCAGAGGGTGGGTGGAGATGAAAGGAAAATGTCAAGGTCATGGAGCGTGGATTGGAGCCAAATGAGCTCGGCGGTGATTATAGCAAGGGTGCGGTATTCAGATTCAGTGCTGGATCGGGCAACTGTTCGTTGTTTGCGGGAGGACCAAGAGATGAGATTAGGATCGAGGAAGACACAGAAACCCCCAATAGATTTTCTGCCATCGGGGCAGCCGGCCCAGTCAGCGTTGGAGTAGGCTTGGAGGGTGTGGGATAAGGAGCGGCGAAGGAGTAGGCCATAGAAAATGGTAGATTTGAGGTACCTGAGAATACGTTTGACGGCTTGGAGATGGAGGGAAGTGGGTTGATGCATGAACTAGGAGACTTTGTTTACAGCAAAGGATATCAGGACGGGTGAGGGATAGATATTGCAAGGCTCCAACAAGACTACAGTATGGGGAGGGATTGATGAGAGGATCACCAGAGAGGAGTGAGAGTGCATGTGCGGTGGACATGGGAGTCTTGACGGGTTTAGCTTCGGACATGTTGCTCTTTTGGAGAAGATCAAGTATGTAGCGTTGTTGGGATAGAATGAGGCCATCTGGAGTATAAGTAGCTTCCATCCCAAGGAAGTAATGAAGGGGGACCTAAGTCCTTGATAGCAAATTCAGCGCGGAGGGACTGGATGAGAGTAGCAGTGCCTTGAGGAAGGGAGCTGGTGATGAGGATATCATCAACATAGATGAGGACAAGGGTGGTTTCTTGAGATGTGCGGCGAATGAACTATGAGGGGTCGGAACAGGAGCTGATAAAGCCAAGTTCTTGGAGACGATCACTTAGACGAGAAAACCAAGCACGAGGGGCTCTTTTTAAGCCATAGAGCGCCTTGTGGAGCTTGCAAACATGATTTGGAAATTAGGGATGAATGAAGCCAGGGGGCTAAGTCATGAACACATTTTCGGACAGCCAACCATGTAAGAAGGCATTCTGGACATCGATCTGTTGGATGGGCCAGCCGACAGAAGTTGCAAGGGAGAGAACCAGGCAAATGGTAGTAGGCTTGACAACAGGACTAAAAGTTTCTTCAAAGTTGACACCAGGTTGTTGGTGGGATCCTTTGGCGACAAGACGGGCCTTGTAACGATCAATGGAGCCACCAGCTTTGCGTTTGAGGTGGAACACCCATTTGCAGCCAATAATGTTCATGTCAGAGGTAGGGGGAACCAGAGTCCAAGTGTCGTTGCGAAGAAGGGCATCAAATTCAAGATTCATGGCATCACGCCAAGCCGGGTGCTTGGAGGCTGTAGAGTAGGAGGTTGGTTCTACATCTGCTGAGCCAATGGTGGCAGTGAGTGCTTTAGGAAGAGGATAGCGGATGAGAACATTGGAGAGCGTCTTGGGCTTGAAGATGTGGTTCTTGGAACGAGTCTGAATGGCGTGCTGCGGAGGCGGGATCACTAGAGTGGGTTCAGGGTCTTCAGAATGGACCTGCAGACAAGGAGAAGATGAAACAGTGTTAGTAGGGGAAGAGGATGATAAAGTGTGAGGAAGAGCCGATTCTGGAGATACGGCTGCAGGAGACCCGAGAGGTGGAGATGCTGGGGTTGTGATTGGAGCATCAGGTTAGCGTGGGGGAGTGGGAAGGATCTCTAAATGGGGAGGATAGAGAGTGGTGTGGGTGTTTGGAGGATGGGGGCTAGGAGATGGTGAGGAGAGATGGAATGGAAAGGTGGATTCGTCAAAGATGACGTTGCGAGAAATGTAGATGCGACCAGTAGGGAGATGTAGGCATTTGTAGCCACGGTGAGAGGGACTGTAGCCAATGAAGATGCAAGTTTTGGAGCGAAAGTCGAGTTTATGTTGGTTGTAAGGCCGGAGGTGAGGCCAACAAGCACATCCAAAGACACGCATAAAGCTATAATTAGGTTGTGAAGAAAATAGTTTTTGGAAGGGTGAGGCATTTTTTAGGACAAGGGTGGGTAAGCGGTTTATGAGGTAACATGCAGTGAGGAAAGCTTCAGCCCAATATTGGAGAGGAGCGGAGCAATGTGCGAGAAGAGTTAGGCCCATTTCTACAATGTGTCGGTGTTTGCGTTCGATAGAAGCATTTTGTTGGTGGGTGTGGGGACACGTGATACGATGATGGATGCCATGTGATGCAAAATGGTGGCGTAATTTTGTGTATTTACCACCACCATCGGTTTGAATGGATTTTATTTTATGATTAAATTGGCGTTCTACATAAGCCTGAAACTTAAGGAAAATAGAGAAAACGTCAGATTTGCAAGCAATAGGATAAAGCCAAGTAAATTTGCTAAAATGGTCAACAAAAATAACGTAAAAGCGTGCTCCATTATTAGATAAAATAGGGGATGGTCCCCAAACATCAGAAAAAATTAACTCAAGTGGACCATTAGATTTAGTTTCAGACGGGCAAAAAGGAAGCTGATGACTTTTGTCGAGCTGACAGGCAAGACAAATAGTTTGCTTTTTATTTGAAATAAAGGGAAGTTGAAATTTAGATAAAACAGTGTGAACTATGCGATCGGCGGGTGACCGCACTAACCGAGGCAGGCGTGCCAGTCCACAAAGGTGGTGCGAGTGCTGGAGAAGATACTAGGTGGTGCAATCGTTGGAGAAAACCAGTGATATAAGCCATGTCTACTAAGGCCTTGATATAGAATTTTTCTGGAGATACGATCTTTAACAAAGAAACAAGAGGGGTGAAATTCCACATAAACATTATTATCAGAAGTAAATTTTTGAAAAGAAAGTAAATTTTTTGTAATTTGGGGAACATATAAAATAGAATGTAAAATGAAATTAGGAGAGAGTGTAGAAATGCCCGTATTTTTAATGGCAAGACGGGTATTATTGCCCACTTGGATTTCATCATGTCCATCATAAGCTTCAAAGTGAAGATTTAAATTGTTGAAGTTGGAGGTAATGTGATGGTAGCGCCAGTGTCGGGGTACCAATTTAGATCCCGTGGTTGAGATGGGCCAGCAGTGTAGGCTGTGAGAGTGGGCCCGGCGGCTTGAAAAGAATGGTCAAACTTGCGATAACAATTTAGAGCAATATGGCCCAGTTTGCTACAAACTTGACATGTGGGCCTTGAAGAATACTGTGGGCCGGAGTGGGTAGTGGACCCATTTTGAGAGAAGGATCCGGAAAGGGGGGTGGGTAATAACCCACGTCCATTGTGTCTTGGGGGACCAGAAGGTCTCGGTCCATGGGTGAAAAATCTGGACACTCCAGAGGATGCAGAATGGCGCCATGCGTGGTTGTGCCGACTTCGACCACGAGCAGAATTTCGGTGATGGGTGGCAGCGTTGGCGATGAGCAGGGGATCGGCAGTGGAGTTGTGCTTCTCAATCCGAGTTTCATGAGCAAGGAAGTGGCCGAGGAGGTCGTCAATGGAGAGAGGCTTAAGCCGGGTTGTGACAGAGGTGACGAGGGGGTCGTATTCGGGACCCAAACCGGCAAGGAGGTACGAGGTGAACTAGTAATCGTTGAGTGGTTGGTTGGCAGCAGCAAGGGTGGCAGAAATCTACTTGATCCGCTGGAAATAGTCGGTGATGGAAGAGTTTCCCTTCTTGGCAGTGGCAAGCTCGTAATGAAGGCTCATGGTACGAGCACGAGCTGTGGAGGCAAAGTCTGGCGGAGAGCAGTCCAGAGCTCTTGGGCAGTGCGGCAACCGAGTATTTTGGGAAGAAGATCATCGGAGATGGTGGACATAAGCATGCTGAGAATTAGTTGATCTTGGCGGAACCACTGGAGAGTTGCTGGGTCAGTGGAGATTGTGAGAGACCCATCTGCAGAAGTAGAAGAATAGGGGTGAGGTGGTGTTTTGGTACCATCAACAAAGCCGTAAAGATCGTGCCCGTGAACGTATGTCTCAATTTGGTGATGCCAGACAAGAAAATTGGTTTTTGTTAATTTGGATATGGATTGAGCAAAGTTGGAGAGGGAGGCAGGGGAAGGATTTGGAGTGGCAGACTGAGTGTTGGTCTCGGTAGAGATGGGATTCTGGGTATTGCTGGAGGATGCCATGAGTGCGGCTTAGGTGTTTGAGAAAAGGCGTCTAACAGAAGGAGGAAAAAAAAAAGGATGCTGGTAGTCGAGGGCAGAGGCAGAATTTGAAAAAGGTTGACACATTTTGATATTTTTACAAATGGAAATAAATCATGTGATTATACAGAAAATAATATTGTAGCCGTTTGTGTTGATTTCCTTCTTCTTTTTCTTTTTCTTTTTTTTTTTTTTTTTTTTTTTTGAATATTAAGTACTCATTCAGATTTCAAGAACAAAATCACTGAGTGTTACATAAGCTCATCATGAAGAAGATCCTGGATGAGGAGTGGACACTCCTCCTTCCATACACACTCATTGTGGACTACCAATGCATACTTTGCTAGTGAATGAGCCACTTGGTTGGCTTCTCTGTGAACAAAATTCACTGCCAAAGGGCTGAACTGGTAGAGTCTATCCTTGATAGCTGCCACAATGTTTCCACAAGGTCTCCAGCAATGCCCTACTTCATTAATGCTATTGACCACGTTGAGAGCAAAGACTACTCCTCGAACCCCTAGTTCTTCACCAAAACAGACCGCCCTCCAAGCTGTTAAGGCCTCGGCCACCTCTGGATCACGAATGTAAGGCATGGTAGAAACCACAGCCGCTAGGAAAGCCCCAGAATCATCCCTAGCGACAATCCCCATTCCCATACGCTTCCCATTGGTATCCAAGGAAGCATCCCAATTGATCTTGATAGAGCCCAATGGAGGTTTCGTCCACTTGTGAATTACGGGGGTCTTCACCAATAGACGAGGTTCTCCATGCGCAGTTGCTGCCTTAAACTCTTCCAAGGTGGCAGTGGCTTGCTGAACAAGATGGAGAGGAGGGGAGAAAAAACCCTCAAAAACAAAAGAGTTCCTCCTCAACCAAATGAGCCTAGCTACCACCATAGCAAATATGAAATCAAGTTCCTCCAACTGCTGTTGTAGTTTCTGCAGCAGAAGCATCCCATCATTCTCCATTATGGCCAGTTTTTGAATTTTCCTAGAACACTCCTGCCAAACTGCTTGAGATGATCGGCAGCTCCAGATTATGTGACCCTTTGATTCACTTTCCTGATAACATATCCGGCAAAGAGGGTCTTGGGCAGCATGTTTTCTATGGAGGTTTTCCTTGGTAGGGAGTATATTGAGACTCACCTTCCACATAAAATTTTTAAGCACAGCCGGGATTTCCAAAGCCCATAAATTCTTCCAGAAAACTCTTGCTGCCCCTTTTGATGAGCTCTCCCCCCTCTCTTGATCACGTCTCTGCTTCTCCAGAAAATAAGCACTTCTAACCGTAAAGGAACCCTGTTTAGAAACTGCCCATATCAATCTATCCGGTGGAGAAAATGGGCTCAAAGGAATGCTACATATGATGTCCGCCTCTTGCTAGGAGAAAATTGAGTTTATGAGGCTAACATTCCATCCTCCATTACTGTGGTCAATCAGAGAAGAGACCCTTGCATTGGATGGTAGAATGGAGACAGGGGACTGAATTCTAGAGTTGGAAAGATTAGGCAACCACTTATCCTTCCAAATCGAAATCTGATTACCATCTCCTACATGCCACAGCAAGCCAGCCTCTAGAATACTTCGAGCTTGAGAAATACTCCTCCATGCATATGAGGGTCTCCTGCCAACTTGAGCCTCCAGAAAAGAGTCTTTGGGGAAGTATTTCTCCTTGAAGATCCGGGCTACCAAGGACTCTGGGTTTTGTATAAACCTCCAACCTTGTTTTGCAAGTAACGCAAGGTTGAAGATTTCCAATTCCCTAAAGCCCAGCCCGCCTGCCTGTTTAGACTTTCCCAACTTCTCCCAACTCAACCAAGCCATCTTCCTTTCATTCTTTTGAGAGCTCCACCAGAATTTACTCATTAAGGAATTTAACTGAGAGCACAAAGACTTTGGTAATCGGAACACACTCATACTATAGGTCGGAATTGCTTGAACAACGGCTTTGAGTAAGACTTCCTTTCCGGCTTGGGACAAGAAACGCTCCTTCCATCCATCTAAGCGCTTGCTAACCCGGTCACTTATTGATTTCCTTCTTGAGATTGCTAGCCGTTGGTGTTGATTGAGTTTCCTTCTTGAGATGTTGCCTGTTGTGGGTTGATTTGGTTTTCTTGTGTGGTTGCTAGCCGTTGTGTGTTGGTGTGAGTTCCTTGTTGGTTGTTTTCCTTAGATGGTTCATTATCTATTCCGCTTGGGATTATAATGTTAACATGACACAGCCAAAGACTAAACTTGCTAGCACGTATCATTTGTTTTGCTTCATGTATTAGTATGCATCTCATCAATTTACTGGGTTGGCAACTTATAAGTGGTCTATGATATCTTACTGCTGGTTGTTGGAAATGCTTTCAAATTGAAGATGTAGGAGGGGTTATGGCCTGTGGAGTGGTCTTGGAAGAATGTGGCTCCTAGCCTCCTAGGAACGTAGGGATTATTTCTTTTTTATAAGCAGTAGATCCATAGTCAAATAGAGTTTGAAAATTTGGTGACGCTTAAATCTGAGATTATCTAGTTCCTTTATATTTCAGAGTCCTTTGGCAATCCCGCTGGAGCTTTGTCATTCGATAATGTCCCTTAGAATTGGTGAAACCCTTGAATTTTATCATTTGATTAGCCAATGGCTCTTGATCTCACAGAAATTAAGTCTGGATGTCTATTTTACGTGACTGTGTTGTTTTCTGAAAGGTGCAACATGTTTCTCTAATTTAGACCAATTTAGTTTCTAAGTTATATGGTAAGTGGTAATGGTTCTTTTCAAAATTTGATGATTATTGAACAAAGAAGCAATCTATCTGCAGAACATAAGAGATGGAGAAATCATGTTTTTATACCTTATTTGATTTTAACAGTATAAGATGTTTATGATGTCTTAATCTAATTGTAGAGCTGAATGGAATTCAACATATCATAACAATAGCCAATTCAGAAACTGTTTCATTGCACATACGAACAAATATGCAACTTGGTTATAGTTGATTTCTATTAACACTTCATTTGATTCCTTTTATTGTCTGATTGCATTGCAGAGTGGAAAAGCTTGTCTTGGTGATATCATTTATCACTACATAACTGCTGACCTGTTCTCACCAGAATGTTTACTTGATTGCCTGGACCTTTCATCCGAGCATCACACTCTGGAGATAGCTAACAGGATAGAAGCAGCAATGCATGTCTGGAAGCAAAAAAACCGGAGGAAACACGCAAATCACATTAAATCTAGGCGCTCGTCTTAGGGTGGCAAGGTTAAGGGCCTTGTAGCTGATGCTGAGAAGAATCATTTTTGGGCCCAAAAAGCAGAGACCCTCTTACAGAGCTTGAGGCTTCGTTTCCCTGGCCTCCCACAAATTGTACTGGATATGAATAAGATCCAATACAATAAGGTATTATGCCCTGATAACCTTTTATTGTCCAGTAAACCTGACATTATACGCCCACACACATTACTTTGGTTATTGATGCCAAGTATGTGGTGACTCACTTTTGGGGATATTCACAACAAATAGCGTCCGCTATTTAGTTGTTAATACAATGTGGCTCTAATGGTGCAGTGAGGAAAAGGGGTTTCTTGGTAATTTATGGGCATTGTGATTTAGAGGTTTGGTGCATCCGTGTGCCAGTACAAGCTACCAACTCTACAGTCAAGCATATGGCATATTCACAATCTTGATGGGCTGTTACAACAAATAGTTCAAGGGACAGTGATAGTAGACAATTGGAGTCATTCCCTAGATGCATTTTGGTAGTTGGAACCTTTTAGTAGGGCCATAGGAGGCAAAGTCACATGTCTCGTCATAATCTTATTAAAAAAGGGAGAGAGGAAAAGAGGGGGTAATAGATGAGAGTTTGATCTATAGTTCTTTTGTGTACATTTCGTCTTCTTAAAAAAGGTTCCCCGTTTGTCTTTACCGTGCTATTGCCATGCAGTACATTCTGGTAGAAGATGATAAGAACTTTCCAGTGATGTAAATATTGAAAGCATTTATTTCTTGCAGGATGTAGGGCAGTCAATTCTTGAAAGCTACTCAAGGGTGATGGAAAGCTTGGTCTTTAACATAACGGCCAGGATAGATGACGTCCTTTACGTCGATGATGCGACGAAGCGTTGTGCAGCAGCTGAAACAATGTCTATTTTCAGCAGGGGTGGTCTAGGCGGTATTCCTATTCAGAAGCGAATGTCTCCTAGCCCCTTCTCGATCCACCACACCCCGTACGCCTCTCCATTTGCAACTCCGACCTTCTGTTCTTCCACTCCAGTAATGGGAAGCCCAGGGAGGGCACCTTCCTCTCTTAAGAGGACTGGTCTTAAGGAAGCAACTGACCTGAAGTCAGAAAAATTAGTCCCGGCAGATTTTGACCAAGTGTGGTCATATGCTGGGAACGTCAGTGCAAGAAGAGTTCCCGGAAATGCTCCAGAGCGTGATTGACTTCTAGGTGCAGGTAAGTTGAAACACCTAATCAAAACTAACAAAGAAGCTGTAGAGCTGGTCTGGAAGGCGGAAGCCTTGAGGGCTGCGAGAATGAGAAATATCGGAGGGGGGGTAAAGGTAATATTGTATATGCATTAGCAATAGAATTAGGATGGTTTATTAAAGTTTTGAGATTAGATCATCTGATCATGGCTTTTCATCAGATGATAGGTGAAAAGAGAGGAGATTATGATTTTCTTATATTTGCAATGCTTTCTGAAGTTTTCTTTTTCCATGGCAAAGCCGGTCTCGCCTTCCTGTCGAGAGAGCACGTTTGATTGCTATTCCTTGACGAAAAGAGTTCTTGATCAAATCCATGCTTCCAGTTCTAACATGAAGATGGTATTTCAGATCAAACTTAGGGACCTGAGCATAACCCAAAAAAATAAAAAACAAATATATAATTAAATTATAGGATAATTGCACTATTGATACCTGTGGTATGTCATAATTATTTTTCATTTCCAATGATTTAAAAAGTTTAAGAAAGGTCTTTGTGGTAAGCAATAATTACAAATTGATTCCTGGCGTCAAATTCCATTAAAATTTTAACAGATTCCGTCAAATATCACGTCAGCGCCACGTGTTGCCAATAAAATAACGACACGCGTCCATCTTAATAAAAAAAACTATTAATAAATAAATAAATATACTTATTTTTTTAAAAAAAATAAATAAATTCAAAAAAAAATAAAAAGCAGCAAGGGGTGGCTGGGCCACCCTCATTGGCTGGGGGCGGCCAGGCCACCCCTTGCTTCCCGTTTTTCTTCTTCTTCTTTTTTTTTTTTTTTTTTTTAAAAAAAAAAAAAGTATTTTTATTTGTTTTTTAATAAATTTATATTTTTTTTATTAAGATGGCGACACGTGGCGCTGACGTGACATTTGACAAAATCTGTTAAAAATTTTAACGGAATTTAACACCAGGGATCGATTTGTAATTATTACTTACTACAAGGACCTCTCATGAACTTTTTAAACTATAAAGAGTGAAAAATAATTATAGCATACCACAAGGACCAATGGTACAATTATCCCTTAAATTAGAAAAGATAAATTGTCTGAAGAAAGAGATCAGAATTCCTCAAGTCTATATATACTAAGAAATATTTCCTGGAAAATTAACATTACAGGTGCAAATTATAAGTAAATCTTAAAGAACACTAATAATGAATAGTCATCTCTCATGACCGGATTATTCATAAAGGCATTTGAAGAGCTAATTTGGTGAATGTAGCAAACCTTTTCTCTTGAAATAGCTCATCTCAATTTCAAGTGAAATGGAGGAAGCCTACTCCACCTTTTCTAGCATTTCAGAAGGCATAGCCACTTTATTTCATTTTCTTGGTGCCAAACCAACAACATATAAGGAATCAATATATTTTCTTGTTCCTAAAACACATTCTTGCCAGAAAGATATCTCAATAAGGAAATTTAAGTAATCTTAATATATTATTAGAGTTCTACGGATTGGCGTACGTGCGTGACTTAGAGACCATTGCAGTATTGTTTAAAATACTTCAATACAAGATCTAGCCTTAACGCTTCATCAATCTCTTATCTCTTTCTATGCTTTCGTTCTCTTTCTCTTCTATATTATATTTTTCCAACCATATATTTCTACTCTAGCGGTATAGAAATTTTGAGTTGAGACAGTGACTCACTCAAACACTTCTCAGCTTATCTTCTGAGGCTTATCACCCTAGCACCCACATTTTATTTTGCTATTTCTTACTTCCGTACAAAATTCGTCCATCCATGGCAGAATGGTCCCACTCCGGCCCACAAGATCTCCTTCTCCAAATCGCCAAATGCCTCGATCGAGAATCGCTTTGACCTCGGTCCGGCCACTTTCTATCCATCCATCTGCACAACATGGCGAGCTTCTGCCTCGCCCAAGCCTCGTGGCTTACCCAGCCACCTCCCTATACCCACGTACGACCGCTACATGACAGACAGTTCTACCTACAAAAATACACCATTTATCTCATTGAATTGCCTGAACGTACTTCCAGACCAAACTCCTCCACATCAATGGTTGGTCAAGATGGAGGAAGACAAGCACGGAAGAATGCACCTACTGAATCCTCTTACAAGCGAGAAGAGAAGTCTTCCCATGTTGTTGGACATGAGAAACTTTCACGTATCTGAATTGGGTCAAGAACATTTTTTCCAGCTTGATGGCTGCGTGTCATGTTAGAAATATTCAACATGTTACTTAAACTAACATGCACAGCGGAAAACAAATAAGACAGGATTCAGGCTTACCTCTAGCCATATTTGCTCAAGCTTTTCCACGATCTATCTGAAGAACAAGAAAAGATTATTTGAGGGATCTTCTTTTTTATGCCTATAACTGTATTGCCGTACTGATGGTGTACACAGGTTATTAATTTATAGGCTAGGTCAGGGACCCTCAAATATGGTAAATACCGTATTGTTCCTCCCATCAAGGAAACAATATTATTAATTGATTTTTAAATCAATTAAATGATTCCATTACGGTAATCTAAATTAATAGAAATTACCATAACCATAATACCTTATATTATATTTACAATAAATATAATAAACACCGTATATGTGACATATAGGCCATATATGGAGATAATATCTTACATTCTCCCACTTGGCCTTTATGACACATGACCTTATGGTATTAGGTTCTTTAGTTTGGCCAATCACTTATGGAATCCTCCAACTCAGATAAGAAATGTTTCACACGAATCATGGCGGTAAAACCATTATAAAATTAGGTGGTCCCTTCCATGTATCACAATGTAAAACACTCCTTATATGAGTACCTTATGGATAATTAAGCTTTATGAATGAACTTCCTATAAGTCATTCGGGTCCAACTTTATTTATCCTCATGGATAAAATAACAAATGTAAACAAAATCTTTATTATAATAACTTTATGTCTATAGACCAAAAAGAGACAAACCAAGCAAAAAATGAATTAATGAGTCTCATATATTCCGCATGACTTTATTCTTTATTTACCGGTAAATTTTAAGTCATGGGATCCGCAATCATTAATTCATTACTTATATGCGCAATAGACCCTTTATGTCTCTTAATGTTATCTCTCGTACTGAGATACTTGATGTCGATTTACTTCTGCTTCTACTCTTTATTCTTATAAAAGAAGATTATAGTAGAATTACCGCAAAGTATCTTTATGGTCTAACTGTGAAATCGACAATATTGAGACTTTCAACAAAACGTCGCATCCATCATGCCTGTGTACTAAATTCATAGCACACTAGAATTTTAGCTTTCTTGGTAGACGTAGCAATCATAGTCTGCATACTGCATCTTTAAGATATATACCCTAAAGTAGACTTTCTACTATCTACACAATCAGCAAAACAACTAATCACCTTCAAATGTAAACTGTATCCTTAGGTTAAGTTGTACTTCTTGGTTCCTTGCATATACTGCAAGACTTTATTTGCAGCACTTTATTGACTCAATATACTTATTGTCAGTCATATGGTTATGTATAATGCAGACGCTTATAACTTTTCATCTGCCCTTATTCCAATACCTTTTGGGACATTAATCTGTATTTAATTGGTCCCTCTTAATTGCTACTGAAGGTACATAATCATTCATTCTAAATCTTCCCAAAACTTTTTTCAATGTAGGCCTTCCGAGACAATGTTAATATTCTTTATGTTTCTGTGAATCTCTATGTCAAAAGACATAAGAGATTTCACCCAAATCCTTCATTTCAAAGTTTGTGAAATGAACTTTATGTAACAAACCTAAATCACCACTTGCAAAAATAATATCCACATTTAGGACTAGAAAGATTACTGTACTCCCACTGACCTTAAGGTATATATACTAATTAACAAGGTTTTTCAATAAACAATAAAATAATAACCTTGTAAAAAGTATATCACCGATGAGAGATCTATCACAGCTCATAAATAAAATTCTTTAATTTGCAAGCTTTCTTACTGTTATTTATAAAACCCTTTTAATTGTTTCATGTAAACCTCTTACTTGAGATCCCTATTCTCGAAAGTTGTTCTCACATCCATTTGATGTAGCTCTAGGTCAAAAAATGAGCTACTAATGCTATGATTATCTTGATGAACCATTCTTAGACACTGGAGAGAATGTTTCACGATAATCAATGCCTTCCTTATGAGTAAAACCATTGTCTACGAGTCTAGCTTGACTTTTGAGCAAATGGATTTATCTCTTACTTCATGGCACTGAATCTCAATGTGGATTTTTCTTCACTCATAGCATGTGAAAACAAATTTGGATCATCTTTATGTCCAATGTCAACATCAGACTCTGGGAGATATACAACATGATCACTAAGAATTGTTGATGTCCTTATTCTATAGGATTTTTTTTTTTTTCCTAATTCTACTTCCTCTGCATTTTGCAATGGGAGAATAGACTTTTGAACCTATCCTGTATGAGTTGGTTGTTCTAGAAATGATTGTGGCTCAAGATAATCAATATGATTTTCCCTGAATACAATCAATCATCCTCTATGAGGAGGAGATTTGGCCAACTCTAGTGCTTCCTCAAATTCCAATTTATATGAATAATCACTCCCACTAGGTTCTGCATCCTTTAGAAATTTTACAATCAACAACTTTATGATTATATGAAGGATAATTAAAACATTAAAACCCCTTAGAGTTTACTAAATAGCCTATAAAAGATCCGCCGGTTGTCCTTGAATCTAATTTCCTTAGGCCAAGATTATAAATCCCCTCTTTAGCAAGGCAACCCTATATGTGTGAATAATTTAAACTTGGCTTCCATCTATTTCATACTTTAAAAGGTGTCTTAAGAACAACCTTAGATAGAAACCTGTTTAACATATACACAACGGTCTTTAAAGCTTTACTCTATAAGGGTAATAGCAGATTAGTATTACTAATCATTTCCCCTTTTGTGTGTACCTACCTTAATATTCTATGCCTATATTAGATCTTATGATCTTCATATTGTTTCTCTTCTTCTTCCTTATAGGTGTTGAAAGTATTCAATACCTCAGCTTTAATATTTAAAAGATAGAGATATATAAACTTTATATGGTCATCACTAAAAGAGATAAAAAATATCTCTGACCATTTAGGCAATGAGTATGAAAAGGTCAACACCTTTCAATGTACATGATCTCAAGAATTTTAAAAGGCTCTCTTTGGCACCTCTAGTGGTCTTGTTGGTATGCTTTCCCTTATGCAATCCACACAAGTACCAAAGTCAGTAAATTACCGACTTTTATTTTCTGTATGGAGATATATTTCAATCTCCAAAGCCATAACAAGAGCAATTTTTAAATTCTCAAAGACTCTATTTTACGTCAACATCAGTATGCAGAAACAAACAAATAATTTTGTTTCAAAAATTGGGATGTATGTCAATTTTAAATAGACTTTAATTAAACCCCAACCAATATTCCACCAAAAAATAAGAAAAATTTCAAGTTTAAAATAAAATTGAAATTTTTAACAAGCCAAACTAGAAAATAAATTTCTAAAAGATTATGGAATATAAATCATTTTTTAGGTAAAAAATATAACTGAATTTCAAAATTAACCTATAGATCCCAACAACCTCAAATTATAAACACGTGTTATTCATTTTAAAAAGACTCTGCATTTGTGTTGACAACTTGGATTGTTAAACCATAATCAATCCACAACATATTTGAATGGGTCACTAAAAGAGATTCACGACATACTAGATATATGAGATTATCTTTATTTTAAGTCATTTCTTATACTTCATGCAATCTTTCTTTATATGCCCTTAATTTTCCTTATTGCATGAGAAATAGGTATTTTAATTGTCATAATACTTTATTGGCACCTTATTCTCGTACTATAAGTGTTGGACATGATTGCATTTATTGATCCTTCCCTTGACATGAGTAATCATGTGAACACTTTATGGATTCTCTCATATTCTTGAACACACATGGTTAGAAGTTCATTTACTAACCATTTATCCTTATGTGTGTTAAAAGATAAAATTCTACATTTAGAAGAGAGAATTCAAAAAATGAAATAGACCAACAATGACTCAAAAAATCTCAATCTTTAGGGACTTAAGCTAAGCTATAATATCCTTCATTCCCATAATGAGATTACAAACACTTTAGAAACTGTAAAAGGTTTGTCTTTAAAGCTTTTTCTATTAGGGTGCTGGCCAAGTTTTGTTTGAACTTACTAAATGTTCATAAACAACCTTTATAAAACTTTGGCTCTAAAACGTTCAGGAATAAATCTCTGATGACTTTAGTGACATGAGATTTCATGAACATCTAACTTAAGTGATTAAATCACTCCCACCGTTCATGCTTAATAATCTCACGTGGCATACTTAATTCTGCGGGAGTAGGTGGTTTGTCCACACGGAGCACCAAATTTTTAACACCCCAAATGAAAAAGCATATTAATATTTTTCAGTCAGAAAAAATATTACCTTAAAGTATTGGAATATAAAACTACCAAAAGTAAAGTAATACGAATAGCTGCAATGACCAAGAATATAAAAAATAAAAATACTTTAATGCTATGAAGTAACTTTATTTCAAATTGGCAAATGCCAATTTAAATAGTAAATAGTAAATTTCAACCTACCTGTGGGCAAATGTTGCATTACGCATGAAATTTACTCTTTATTAATAAGACTAAAGCAAATTTAAATATTAATAAATAAAATTCTCCGTACCTGTGGGCAACCGAGAGAAATTTTACTTTTAATACTAAATTTGTTATCTTATTCTAATTAAGTCATAAAAATAAAAACTTTCCTGTGGGGATAAGTAATTAAATTTATGAATTAATTACAAGACGATGTTAATTTTTTTATATGAAGTTCATGTGTATGATCTTTATGCAATTATTATAAAATCGATATGCTGTGGCTCTCCCAAAATCATAATAATCACTCTGCAGTTTATGAACATCTAAAAAATTCTTTATGATGTTCTTATGTGTAATCCTGATGTAATTATCATTAAAAATCGGGATGTTGTGGCTCCCCAAAATCATAATGATAATTACGTGTGTGTAATCCTGATGCAATTATCATCCAAATTTGGGATACTGTGACTCCCCAAAATCATTATGATAATTGCGACTTCATTAACATCTAACAACTTTATAGATGCCCCCTTAATAGCCTCAGGAATATAACAAATCAATACCTAAATGGGGTAAACAGCATTTTCCAAGGTGCAACCAGGTGAGTTCCCAGGAAAGTGAGGGGGGTCACTTGGACACACTTAAATCCCAAGACTTTCCTAGCTAGAACTTTTCTAGACATTGCATTCTTGGATATTACTGTAAACACACCAGCGTATATGGTATTGTTAATTATTCTTCGGTCTAGGCATCAAGCAATTTATATTTAAACAATATAAATTTAACAATTAAAAAATATTCCTCAATTTATGTATTAAAGAAACAATAATTTTAATACAGATCAATGCAAATCATAAGAGAAATAAAATTGCAACATGAGGACATAATAAAATACATGGCTCAATGGTTTAGTAAATGACCTTAGCCCTTTACACTTGGTCAACCCAAGTTCTAAAACCCACATGAGCCTACTATTTTTAATTTTATTTAAAAGCTACTGTAATGGGCTACTATATTGGGTTGGGCTTTTGGGTCACAATACTCCAAATGGGTTACTGTATTGGGCAATTAGGTCAACCCACTTAATCGGGTCGGGCCTCTGGGTCTATGTATAGTGCTGGCCCAAATTGGGTCAGCCCACTTAAATGGCCCAAAACTGCATGAGTTTTAAAAAACCCTACCCGAAAATATATCCAATCCAGAAACCTTAATGGGTCGAAACCCTACCCGGTCAGCAACCAACCCGACCCGTAATGTTTCAGATGGGTTGAAAACCCTAAAAATTGGAACCCTAGCCGCCACCCTTTATGAAAATACCTATATCAAGATTACGGCAACTCAAAAATAGGCAGTATATCACAATACACAGAATAGTGATAATAATAATAAAAAAAAAAAAATTGCCATATCAAATTTATGAGTTTTCAATGTGAACAACAAATTTAATTGTATTCACAAAACATCTACTGGATTGAACAAAAATATGTTCACAAAACTATGATTTAACAACCGAACGTGAACAATAAAAAACAGACTATGTTCACAGAAATTATGGATTCAATAAAAACTTATTGCTAAGCAAAATAGCATAGAAATGGCTCTGATACCACATGTTAGAAATATTCAACATGTTACTTAAACTAACATGCGCAGCGGAAAACAAATAAGACAGGATTCAGGCTTACCTCTAGCCATATTTGCTCAAGCTTTTCCACGATCCATCTGAAGAACAAGAAAAGATTATTTGAGGGATCTTCTAACCTATGTCTATGACTGTATTGCCGTACTGATGGTGTACATAGGCTATTAATTTATAGGCTTGGTCAGGGACCCTTAAATATGGTAAATACCGTATTGTTCCTCCCATCAAGGAAACAATATTATTAATTGATTTTTAAATCAATTAAATGATTTCATTACGGTAATCTAAATTAATAGAAATTACCATAACCATAATACCGTATATTATATTTACAATAAATATAATAAACACCGTATATATGACATATATAGGCCATATATGGAGATAATATCTTACATGTCAATCACAAAGAAGGTTGTTTTCATGCGCTTGAGTTCTGAAAGCGACGAGTTTGTATTGGTCACTCTTGCTCGTGGCAAAATGGCCTTCCTTTTTTTAAGCCGGAACATGAGAAATGGACAATGATTGAAGAACCGCGACTGCAGTACGATGATGTTGTTCTTTTTAATGACAAGTTTGGTTTTTGTCTTGCGAGTTTCTCAGCAATCGGAACATATTGGTTGAATGGAGCGGCAAGCTATTGTTAGTTTAATTTCTATGTTCGTGAAGGATTATTGCGCTGAAAGTACTCATGAGGGCACGAGCAATGTTGTGGTCAAGTTTGAAATATTTGTGTTTGATGACGGTCATGCAGCAGAAGTGGATATATTGAGCTGAAAAGCTTGGGCGATGGAGTGCTATTTTGGGTTATTCCAAGTTGTACCGGCCAC
The DNA here is from genome assembly GCF_958979055.1 of Alnus glutinosa. Taxonomy (NCBI): domain Eukaryota; kingdom Viridiplantae; phylum Streptophyta; class Magnoliopsida; order Fagales; family Betulaceae; genus Alnus; species Alnus glutinosa. Next base: position 5,120,152 of record NC_084896.1, on the reverse strand, counting down.
CTACTCGTTGGGTTGGATAGAAATTTCCAGCAATTTTGTTGCTTGGATGGGCCGGATTTCTAGCAATTGTGTGAGAGAATTTTTATAGAGTCTATCTGCTCAAATAAATTTTGGACTATCCGCCTACTTGTTTGGACAAGTGAGCTCCACGTAGATTCTTCTGCATTTATTGGAGATCCGGATCCGGTTGAGTCACTCTATAAGAAGTATCTCAAAGTGATGAATTGCTAGCCCATGTATCTACATACGTCTACTGTGAATTGAAATTGAACTAGATCTCTCATGGTAGGGTTTACTAGTTGTTTATTTTGTTCTAGAGATATATCTTTCTCTCTCAATTTTCCCTTGATAAAACTCAAGAGGTTTATGAGAAAAGGAACATTATCATCTTTGGCAGCATGTTTACAAATTTTTGCGGTATATGGATCGAAGGAGGAGGAGATTTATATCTATCCCCACTTAATGAGCCTAGAATTGAGCTTTGAGATTAATTACATCGTTTTGTAGGATTAGGCCCAAACACAGGTTCATCCTGCTTAGTGTAAATATAATCATATAAATGGGCTGGAGTACTGCAAAAGCCTGCTTTTATGCTATACGCTAATACGCCTATACTTAGAAAATTAAGGGCTTATTTGGTAGAGCCTTTAAGGTCTTTTTTTTTTTTTTTTAGCAAAAATAAAAAATAAAAGCGTTAACAAATAACTCAAAAAAAAAAAAAAAAACACTACAGATCAATTTAATGCATACTACACCATCAACACTCTTTTAACCCCTAAAACACCTTTATTGGGTTATTCACCTTCTTTTTTCTTTTTCTATCTTTTTTTTTCTTGTCTTTTTAGAGAGGTTTTCTTTTTCTTTTTCTTTTTTTGAACGATTTATATACAGTAGAAAAAGATTGGAAACAAAAACTCACGCACTTTTTACTCAATAACTCTAATGATCCTAATTTAATTAATGCTCGCTATAAATGTAGCCCACTCCTCTTTTGGAAACAAAAACTGAATTAGGGTTCATTTGGCCAATTTTTCAAATCAAAAGTGTGTTTTTAAACAAAATTGTAAAAAAATTGTTCAATTTCAAAGCAAGATCAAAAATAATAGCAATTTGAAAACGCAATAAATGTAAATTTTCTAACTGTAGACAGAGTTTTTAAAATGCACAAGTTTAAAGGTTAAAAAACAATTTTACCATATGCTTAATTACATTTTAAAAAATTATATTTTCATTAATTGCATTTTAAAATCTTTTTTCTTTTAATTGTACATTTTGAAACCACTAAACCAAACGGATTCTCTCTCGTGACAAAATCACATAGGTTTGTGAACAATATAACATTATCATCTTTGGCAGTACCCCTATAAATCTTTAAGGTATATATGGCTAAAAATTAAATAAAAAGAAACTAATATTTCAACTTTCTTTAGGACCTGCTTATTGTTTTCAATCCTTGTCATATGTACCTAATGCAGCCCCAACTGTTATAATCAGAAATTCGCCATGACAAAAACAAAAGGCAGCCCAGGTTCGGCCAGCACAGATTGCTCAGCCGTAGCTCCTCTTTATCTTCCCTAATCCTAACTAGCACTAAAAATCTGTATGGGAGATGTGCAGATGCTCCCAGATGCAAATATAGCAAGGTAGCAAAGCAATTGGCAAGATTATTAGGTCATTGACATGGTTGAATTCTGTTGTTCAAGATGCAATCTTCAGGATGCATAAGCCATGACAATAGCTACAACTGTATGCGGATGTCTCCGCTGCCGCCCCCACCACCATCCCAGACGGATGTTTAGATCAAATTCCTCTTCATGCTTGACCCACCAAGCACTTTCACATCAATCTGCAAACAGAAAAGATCTTTTTCCACTCGTAAGTAAATTACTTGGTAGAAATAACATATCAGAAATCGTATTTTGTAACCATTAAATCTTCAACATTTCAAGTGAAGATAAAATAAAAATGGTATGTTTATCTCCACAGAATATACTAAATCAAGTGGTTTGAGAAAAAAAAAAATTAAGAGAAGGAAATATATTATTACTATTTCAGCATGCACATTCATTTTGATAAGTAAACGAAATATCAATAAAAACGCAAAAGCGCAACTCAAGTACACATGGAGTATACAAGAGAAAAACCTAGTTAGAAAGAGAAAACAAGTCAAGAAAATCATGAAAACTATGCATATTAAAATCTAGAGCAGCTGTTTAATGATAAATAGTTTCGAAAAAGAAAGACTTAAGTTCCATCACCATTCTCTCACTGTCTTCAAAACTTCTGTCATTTCTTTTCACGCTATAAAGAGGACACCATGCCTCCAACTAAGTCAATATTTTCAGCATGCACATTATACTCAAAGGTAGGATTGGAAAACTTCAAAAGCACTCAAGAACAATCATTTACTATATGTTGATGGCATAGTAATCCTCCCAAATGATTAAGCAATTCAGAAGTGATCAAATATGCTATTAGAAGTTCCTTGCTGGCCAGGAACATGGAAAATGATTTTAGCCATTTTGCCTGGCTCATTTTTATCATAACTGGGGAGTGTTAAGTTACCCTCAAATAGTTTGGTAATAACAAATAAGGACAAAATCATGCACTGATCCAAATCCATCGTGTCAAAGGCAAAATAAGGCATACAAGAAGATTTTAAAACCCCCAAAAGTCATGAGTTATGAAAGCATTCATGGTTCCAGATCCCAACAAGTACCAAGTTGTTTGGCTGTTTACCTAACGGGCCAGAAAATCAAAGAAAATAATCTTCACTTCACAAGGACAGTTCTTCAAATTGATTTTGCACCTGTTGCAGTCACCAAATTAGCACTTCACACACCATGATATATTTTTTTTGATGAGTAACATGCCATGATATACTGACGACAGATACTTATACATGCGATATAAAAAAAAAAAAAATAAATAAAAAATAAAAAATAAAAAATAAAAAAATAAAAAAAAAGAAAAGAAAATCACATGAATACTAGTTACATTTGGACCATGTCAATGAACAATCAATAAAACCATGATTGCTTGCCATTGACTTATTCAATTGGCTGCCAGTCACAATAGTACCCAACAAAAACTTCACAAGATTTAAACTACAGCTAAAATTATAATTAACAATTAACTTAATCTATTGGAGTTAAAAAAAATCATGGGCATAGAAATATCCTCTCAACAATATTTTCTTCAACCTCCATCAATCAGCCATTCAAATTTTTTTTCTTCCTTGAGCAGCCATTCAAAAATTTAGTATTTCAGATTTTCTGCAACAAACCTGAGGGAGGGAGGGAGGGAGGGAGGGAGAGATTCTCAAATGGCAGAGATTCTCATTTGGAAGAACCAGGATGTGGTTTAGGGATGAGATAGTAGGTTGAGAAAAATGGCCATGAACACCAGAAAACTTGAAAATAAAGAATGTAAAGTCAAATTTGTGGTCGCTTCACAAGAAGACTGCTTAGGGGAGTTGAAAGCCATACTGCAATAATTGACTAACTCCTGAAATTTTATTTCTCTGAGGTTGAGTTATTAGCCGCTTGGAGTGCTCGGCTCAGACTCGCCCTTCGTGAAGGTCACACCCAAAGGGTGGCTTCCCAAGGTGTTCACTTTCAAATAAATGCCCCTAAAGGTGCTCACCTTAATGGATCCGAAACAGGAAGGAGGAAGCTTGAAACAACTTCAATTCTTATCAACTGTAAGTCACAGATTTCATGTCATGGGCCTTTAACATAGCTCAATGCTCTACGTGGGTGCTGCCCAAGGGAGAAAGGATCTCTGCTGCTTCAAGAATAGCTACTGCTCAAGACACCTGTCCTTGGAGCCTGCCTATTCACTAGATAATACTCAAACCTGGCCCTGCAGATCCTATGAATGGCAGACCCTCAAACCAAGAGGCCCAGGAGCACGTGCATTGAATATGTTTCCTAACACAAAGCACCACAAGTGCCTATAATTAAGGCACAACACCTTGACTTACTCAGTTGCCTATGGAGCTTCTGCTATCAAACTAATTACTGGAAGATCCCTCCCAACTAAGAATCCTTTACCCATAAATGTTTCCACGCCAGGCCTTGCTGAGTAGTTCTCGTAGGCCCTTGTTAAATTTCAAAAATTCTCACATGCTAAGATCAATAGTAGTGAACTGTTGGTTTTGTCTACTAAACCATTATCCCATTCATGGATTTAAACCAATTTTTCTGTCCTGCACTGGGACATTTCCTCAACCATTGAGCCTTAGACAAAGAAAAAAGATAACTACGAAAATAAAAATTAGCACTAGAGATTGACGTGGTAATATTCAAGTAGCAACCCAACATGCCATAACCTACAAGAACAATGAGAAAATGGAGCATATCTTAGAAGGTTTTACTGGCCACACAGTGGCTAACTTGAAAAATCTCAGTGTTTGACGATGACATTAACCTAGGGTCAACTATTAGAGCATTTTGCAAGAAATCCCTTCAGTTCTAGCACAGTTTTCTGCCTAGGTTAACAACGCATACAACTGCATTTAACACATAATTTATAATGTTCAAGAACTATAAAAATTTGATTTTTTTCCACAAGTTTAGATCATTCCAATTTTTGCCTCTCAAGTTTCCAAAGCTTTTTTTCAATTCCTAGGCTCCATTTTTTTGCTTTACTTTCAAATATATACAACTGCTTTCATGATTAAGTAAAGAGTGAAAACTCCGAGTTCTGAGAAGACCTTATCTGATGATTTACAGGTTAGATAAAGTAAGACATAGTATTGCATATTACATGCAGCATGGAGGAAATGCTTACAAGTTGGGTTATGTCAAATGTTATTTTATAGCCCATTGCTAACTAGTCTTCAATGCCAAATAACTCCTCCATTCAAGAAATCCCTTAAACCCCTTTGCTGTCAAAGAAAGCAGATCACAAACCAAGGCCACAAGGCCACCTCAACATAATTCCTCTTCCCAACCAAATGATTATCTTGAAACAATACAAGACGAACTTCACTCTATGTGGCACATTCACAGTTTTGAACCAACAGTTGTTCACCACGTAAAGATATAATTAGCATTTAAACCCCACAACAAACCAAAAGCAAACAAACAAGTGAGGACTGAATTCATTTCTAGTGCTTAAAGCAGTATATAAACTAGAAACTACAAGAATGGCTTTCAAGTTACAAATTGTTTGTACCAAGCATTGATAATTAAGAATGTAGCATCTTAAGCAAACTGTATTACACAGGAAAGCAAATGAATATATGCAAACGCAATTATATGAACCTTTATAACTGTAGAAAACCCACAAGCTATCTGCTATTGCAAAGAACAATACTCACCGTCAAATTTGTCGATACAACCATATCCGGAGGCGGCCAAAACAGCCTCGAATACTCAGGACAATCTGCCAAAAGCGCAATACTATCATTATCCAAATCAAACACACATATATCCCGACCCTTGAAAACTTCGTCACTGAGACTACTACCTCCTTCACCCCTCGTGTAAAAGAAATTATCCGTAAACAACACGCAATTCCCTTTGATACAACTCGATAACGACAACTCCGCCACAGAGGATGAAAACGTACAATCATCCCCCAAGAACAACACCCGATCCCCCAAGCTATCCACCTCCACCCACCTCTTCCCCTCTATATCCAACCCAAAAACCTTAAACCGAACCGCTCTCTCCCCCACGTACTCATCAAAAACCTCGTCAACATCAACATCATCACCATCACCAACACCCACATAACCGGCACTCAAATACATGTCAACCAATAACAACTCACCATTGGACTCGACCAGAAACTTCTTGTCCCCGCCATACACAGACTCGGCAACCAAGCTCACATCCAATGACAAACCGACAACCACAGTCCTCCCCGTGCCATCAACAGCGTAAAACTCCCTTTGAAACAAAATGACATCGTCATACGGGGAAGGCATATCGTGTATTATGGTCCACCGCTTGTCCCCAGACTTAAACATAGCCAATTTTCCAGAAACGTGAATAGTGAGCAGCAAGAATTCCTCGTTGATTTCTCCACAACCCGAGCTCATGAACACAACTTTTTCCATGTACAAGTTTCCGAGATCACCGAAAGAGTCTCCGAAGGGTCGGAAATTCAAGAAATTCATGTAGTGGAGAACATATTCTTGGCCCAATTCCAAAACGTTGAAACAGGCTAGGTCCATTGCGTTAGGAAAAGATGTTGGCAAGGGCTTGAGTTGGACTCGAGAGAGTGGGTTCAGCAAGCGCATTCGACTGGGATGGATCTCTTCAACCTTGACAAGCCAGGATGAATTGGGGGGTGTTTGGGAACGAGCATCGGAGGACCTGATGAGGAATATGGTGCGCCGGGAGAGGTGGAAGCCCCATGTGGAGTCCGTGATTCCGTCGCACTGATGGAAGGGGAAACGGCCCGGCAAGCGCAGGAGGGGTCTGGGGGAGACGGAGGAGCGCCATGAGGAGCAGACGGATCGGAATCGGAGCTGGTAGAAGGGACTGTTGAGGCGTTCAGCGATTAGACCGAGGAGTTCCTTGGGGAGTTGGGACCAGTCTGCCATATTGGGTTTTTTCTTTTTCTCGGGAAAGCGTGGAAAACAGGAGAGAAAGTGATGAGAATATAAATATAGAGTCACAATGCAACGTGGCATAGTGCAGACGCAGCCAAAAAGTGGAGGGCGGGGCGATAATCACTTTACGGCAAAAATGATATGTAATAGGAATTTCTCCATGCCGTAAATACAACGTAATATAATCGGGACATAAATTTTTTTAAATCGGTTTGTAATAAATTTTTTATGAGTCACGTATAAAAATGATATGCATTTTTTTAAGCATATGAGAAGTATAAGTTTTTTTATTAATACCATTAAAAAATCATGTGAAAATTGTATGCTATTAAAACAATAAGTACTTCTCACATGTTTAAAGGACACATGCCATTTTTATATGTGAATTGTAAAAAATTTCCTACAAATCGATTTGTAGGTAATTTTTGTCCATATAATCGTATAGTTTCTGACTTTATGTATTCAAAATTTCTTCCGTCGTTAAAAAAAAAAAAGGTTAAACATGTTTTTGATTCCTGAGTTTTGAAAACTTTATTTTTTAGTACCTGAGTTTCAATTCGCATCACATATGGTATTTCCATTTTATAAAAAGACCAAATTAGTACATCAATCAAATTTTCCATCCAAAAACTAATGGCCCGTCAGGTGTTAGTCTTTAGGGGTTGACACGTGTTTTAGTATAAAAAAAAATAATAATAATTAAAAAAAAATATTTAAAACTGAAAAAAGAAAAAGAAAAAATGAAGTCACCCTCTTGACCGGTTTAGGGTGGCCGAACCACCCCATGGAGAGTGGTTTGACCACCTCATGGCAAAAATAAATAAATAAATGATCAAGGGCCAAAACCCATAAAGAAAAAAATAATAAATAAATAAATAAAAATTGAGGGTTTGCCGACCACCCTAAGGGTCAAAATCCTTAACCAATTTTTTCTTTTTCTTTTTTGCCATAGGGTGGTTCGGCCACCCCAAACCGGCCAAGAGGGTGGCCGACCCCAAACCGGCCAAGAGGGTGGCTCGGCCACCCTTCTTCTTTTTCTTTTTTTTCTTTTTCAATTTCTTTTAAGTTTTTAATATTTTTTTAAAATTTTTTAATTAATTTTTTAATATTTTTTATTTTTTATTTTTTTTTACTAAAACACGTGTCAACCCTTAGGAGTTGACACCTGGCGGGCCGTTAGTTTTTTAACGGAAAACTTAATTGAGGTATTAATTTGGTATTTTCTCAAAACGAAGGTATCATCTGTAATGCGAATTAAAATTCAAGTACTAAAAAATAAAGTTTTTAAAACTCAACGAACAAAAACGTATTTTACCCAAAAAGAAAATATAAAACCCTCCTACTATATATATAGTAGTATGGTATTATTCAAACTATAAAATATTTCACAAAATGGTAAAGAATGCTTGTTCAAATAAAAATATTTTCCCTAGTTTAAAATCATCTGTCTATAAATTCAGATGGTCTGTATAAATAATAATAATAATAATAGATGATAAAGTATAAAGGTTTCCGTTGGTTAATTTTTATTTTTATTTTTTTAAAAAAAAATCTTCTCAAAATAAAAACATTAAAAAACAACTCAAACATAAAAATAATTTTCACATTTATATCAAATCAAAACGTTTTTTCAAACTAAAAAAATACTTCGTAAAATACATTAACAATTATATAATATATAAAGTAAAAAGTTATATGAAAATGAGTAATACTATAAATAAAGCTAGAGTCTTTATGTTCTTCCAAATGTCACGTGGCTTTAAAATTACCGTTGGATCAAAATTCATAATGATCATCTCAAATTCAATTATGATTTTAAAAGCCATATGACATTTAGGCCTCGTTTGGTTCGCGGAATAAGTTATTGAAATTGAATGACTATTCCATTGGAATAATTATTCATTTATTTGGTATGGACATATTCCGTGGAATAGCTATTCTATGATAATAACTATTCCCTTACGAAGAGGAATAGTTATTCTTCTCATTTTTTAGAGGAATAGCTATTCATGAAGAAATAGATAACATTTTTTAAAAAAAAAAAAAAAAAAATTAGAAAATTTAAAGATTAAAAAATTTTAAAAGAAAACAAATAATTTAGATCAAATCTGTGGGTCACAGATCTAAGGTCCAATATATATATTAAGATTTGAGTTTTTTTTTTTTTTTGAAAAATAAGAAATTATGTGGGTTTTTTTTATAAATTTTGAGTTAATTCTAATTGTGGTATGTTTGTTGTCACCATACTAAGGAATTTGAATAATTATTCCGTTCCACTCTTCCTCATTTCCAGCAATAACTATTCATTTTTCTAATGGAATACAATTTCCACGAACCAAACGATGCCTTAGGAGTACATAATGAGAACTCTAATCATCCTTGTAGCATTACTCGAAACTTTTTAGCCTAAGATTTATAAGGAGTAATGTTATAAGTCATTCTTTTGTCACTCTTGTGTCCCTCCAAGAATGATATGGCTTTTAAAATTATCATTGAGCTTATAATTGATCACTATTGATCACTATTGAATTTTGATGAAGTGGTAATTTTAAAAACCACATAATTCTTTTAGGAACACAAGAAGGACATGAGAGTGACTTCTAGAATACTATATTCGAGAAAAGAGATAGATATAGAATAATGCTACGAGTCATTCTTTTGTCACTCTTGTATCCCTTTAAGAATGACGTATATTTTAAAATAATCATTAAGCTTGTGATTGATCACTATTAAATTTTGATAAAGTGGCGATTTTAAAAACTACATCATTTTTCAGGGGACACAATAGTGACTTCTAGAATTACTCATAATTATATGGTTTATAAGTTACTAAATAATTATAGACGTCATACACATGTCCTTCTTATGTCCCTTTAACAATGGTATATTTTTAAAATCATCATTTGATCAAAATTCAATAATGACCGATCACAAGTCTAATAGTGATTTTAAAAGCCACACTATTATTAAAGGAATATGAATATAATGTATAGAATTAATCTAAGTTAATGGATATTTAGTAAATTGAAAAAATATAACATGAATGTATGAATATGGTTTCTTGTTATATTTAATGTTTAGTAAATGCTTACTAAAACAAATCAATATTATATTCATTGTAGAGAGGAACTCCAATTGGCACATGGTGTAAACTCTAACGAAAAGCCGTGACATTTGTTTGGAACACCATTAAAGATGTATTTTCACGATTAATGTTAAGAGTTTCTCTTATGTTATTTTTATGCTCTTCTAAAAAATAAGGTGGCTTTTAAAATCACTATTGAACTTATGATTGACCATTATTAAATTTTGATCAAATTGTAATCTTAAAAGCCACATCATTTTCTGAATGACATAAGAGTAATACATGATGGACTTTTAGAATTACTCGCTCATCCACACTAAATCGTGGATACTGCATGCCCTATTAAGAGAAACTTATTGACTTAGGGTGCGTTTGGGATTGTGATTTCGTAGATAAAAATTGCAGTTTTAAACTAAATAGTAAAAAATGAATCGTTTGGCAATTGAGTTTTTAAAAAATTACGATTTGAAAACGCAGAAAACTATTTTTTCAAATCGTAAACAATGTGGTACTTTTTTTGAAAACACATAATTTTAAAAATTAATATGCAATTTCAAAGGCCAAATTATAAATTTGCCAAACGCTTAACTGCGTTTTCAAATCTTAAATTTTAAAATTATTATTTTTAAATTGCAGTTTTTGAAATCTTAAACCTAAACTGATCCTTATTGTTCTAGCAAGGGTGTGCCACCCCATTGTTTGGGAGCGCGACCAACTTACAAATCTTGAAGGGGCGGTTACGCGGTCACACTTGTGAAAACATTGGTTTCTCTAAATGAGGGGCACATGATTTGGTAGGTATGAACACATATTTTTGTTATTATATTGCAAATTGAGGTAATAGCTTTCGATTGAAGGGTTCAAAAGACTTGATTTATACTGTCTTTATTGAAATTATTAATTTTTTTTAAAAAGTTATTTTCTTTTATTGTATGCATTAATTTAACATATGAAAATGATGTGTACCATTACATACATCAAGGTCTTCTATTATTGTATGCATTAGTGTAAAAAAAAAAAAAGAAAAAAAAGAAAAAGAAGAAGAAGAAAACACTGCATACAGTACAAATAACTCAAAAAGAAAAAGAAAAAGAAAAAGAAAAAGAAAAAGAATCCAAATTAGAGAAAAATCAGAAAAACAGATGAGAAAAACCGAATGTAAAAACTATGTTGGAACTTGTAAAAGGTGGCACCAAGAAGATTTATCGAGTCAAAAACTATGTCTATGCCCAAGTGGAAATTTACCTCTAAACCCTTTTAATCCTTTTTCTATCTATAAAAGTAATAAAATAAAATAAAAAGAAAAAAAGAAAAAGGAAAAACTGTTATCGTGTGTGTCCGTATATATTATAAAAGAATTCGAGCCGAAATTAGGATGTTCCAAAAAGGTTAGCGGCTTCGGTCAGAACTCAAAAGCTTGTAGAGCAGTACACACCCTTCGCCGCAACAAACAATCCCGCCCTCCTCCCACCGTTGCACTCTCTCTCTCTCTCTCTCTCTCGCTTGTCGCTCGCTCGCTCATGGAGGAAAAGAAGAAGCAGAGCGGCAAAGGGGGCGACTCAAAGAGCTCCTCCTCTCGCCCGAAAATTTTTGGTGCTGGCGCGCTACAACTCAGCGACGACGACGCTTCGCGCTTGATCGGCGGAATCGTCGAGAAGGGAATCTCCGACAACGAGCCACAGAGCAAGCCCATTGCGCCCCCCAAACCATCCGTTCTCCCTTTCCCCGCCGCTCGCCACCGCTCCCACGGCCCGGTAAAGTCCCTGCTTTGCTTCACATTCTTCTGATTCTGAGCACGATACCAAGTATAGGCGTTGGAAACCCTAAAAAAATGTTGAGGTTATTTTCAGTAAGGGCTTGTTTGGTTGCTGAGAAATTGTGGGAAAAGAAAAGAAAAGAAAAAGGAATCAACTTTGGAGTACGTACTGTCGTTGCTTGGAGAACCAAGAGTGTGTGAGTCTAGTAGGACCATTTGACTTAGCTGGGTTAACTTTTTTGTTTATTTATTTATTTTTTAATTCTTCTTTACTTTGATTAATTTGCATTTGTTCATTTCTGGGTTAAAAGTCTTTCCGCTAATGTGAAAATAAAGAAAACCAAATAGATTTTTTTTGTTAAAGAATTTAAAATGACTGATGTTTAAATTTGATTCACCAGCATTGGGGTCCAATAGGGAGTATAATAGATGATAATGATAGTGATGAGGAAGATAAAGGTTTCATGGAATTTGACCCAATAGCACCTTTTGCCAATCCAGTGGAGAGGAAGAAGAAAAAAGGAATGGATTTAAGCAGGTGGAGGGAGTTTGTCTCGGGTGATAATAGTTCCGTAGCTGATAAAGTAGCTCAGAAACCTGAAAAAGAAGGAAAAAGTGGAGCTGCATTGAAGAGAAACGTGTCACGTGGTCCACCCTTAGCTGATGCAGATGTGTTTTCTCCAATGAAAATGGATGTAAAACCAAACTTAGATACGGGTGTCCCCCTGAATGAATCTGGTGAAGCCATGAGAAGTATGTCAGATGCTGGATGTTTTAGTTCAGTCACTGACATGGAATTAGATAACTTGAACCAACTACATGTGAAGAAGAACGTGAAAGATGCCAACCCAGTTAACTTCAGTGTGGAGAGAAGGAAACATGATGGTGTTGGATTTTCAGAGGTTCGTAGAAGGCAGGAGCAATCCACCATGGTTTCTAGTTCCAGGTCCAACAACTTCAAGAATGAACAAGAGTCCATGTCTCTTGAGAGTCAGATTGATGCTGAGAACCGTGCCCGACTACAGGGAATGTCACCTGATGAGATTGCAGAAGCACAGGCAGAGATAATGGAGAAGATAGACCCTGCAATTTTAAAAGCGCTAAAAAAGAGGTCCAACAACTTCAAGAATGAACAAGAGACCATGTCTCTTGAGAGTCAGATTGATGCTGAGAACCGTGCCCGACTACAGGGAATGTCACCTGATGAGATTGCAGAAGCACAGGCAGAGATAATGGAGAAGATAGATCCTGCAATTTTGAAAGCACTAAAAAATAGGGCTCAGGCCAAACTGAAGAAGCAGAGAAGCTCAAGCTCAGAAGTCGGCACCACTGTTGAACAGAGTGTTCTCCAGAATGAGAATACCCAAGATGCTAAAGGTTTTGTACACTCAGAACGTGATATATCTCATACGGTAGCGACAACCTCTGATAATGCACAGAGTAGGCAAGACAATGGTGCAGCCAATCGTAGTTTGTGGAATGCTTGGAGTGAAAGAGTTGAGGCGGTACGGGAATTAAGATTTTCCTTGGAAGGGACTGTTATTGAGAACGATTTTGTCCAGGTGCCTAAGACTTGTAAGGACAAAATACTTTGGTTAATTTTGATTTATTTTAAATAGTATAATCTGATGTTTCATTGTTTTCCCAATGATGTTATGTATCTCAAGTTCTAAGATTGATGGCTCAAAAGAGTAATCACTTTTTTTTTTTTTTCCATAATGTTTGTTAATTAAATAGGACGAGCTTGTTTAGTTTGCTCATGGGCATCATTACCTAGTTATACGCGTTTTTCTTGATGGTTGGACACTAATGCTCATGTAAATGGAATTTCCACATCATCATGTCAATTTACCTAGTTGCTAGTAGTGACAACCTTTTTATTTTTATTTTTAATTTTAAAAAGAAAAATCTTTATTTCAGCATTTCAAGGCCAAAGTGACTGCCTTTGTAATGTTTAGAATGCGATAAGCTGATGAGCTAGATGATTCTGGTAAAAGGTTTGACATTGAGAAGCATTGCAGCTTGACAATAGAAGCCTGTGCTGAATAACCATTATTAACAGGTGTTCTAGAACTAATTTTATTTATAATTAATTCAAAATTTTCAGATTTTTGGACATAAGCCAGCTTTCAGGGTTGGATCCCCCTTGTTCTCTTTTTATTATTATGTTCTTGAAGTTTATTTTAGCTGGCTTGATTCCTTAGTCGAAAAGTCTTAATGAATTTTGACCATGAAATGCTTAGCGAAGTAGTAATATTTTTGTCTAGATAATGCAGGTAAGTAAATGGCGTTCTTGTTACTCAAGATCAAGAAAATAACGTATGCCTCAATATGACATTGACTAAATTCTCCTTTATTTTTCTCTTGCTCTAGGTGATATCAGTGCTCAGAATAGGCATAGTGCTGACAATGTTACAGAGCGTGACTTCCTGCGGACTGAGGGTGATCCTGGTGCTGCAGGTTACACAATAAAAGAAGCTGTGGCACTCACTCGAAGTGTGGTCAGTTTACACTTGTGTCTTGGTGCTTAATTCTTCTAATTGTATGCTTTTTGAATGTACTATATGTTATTTGATCTGGCTACATGATAAAGTTTGGTGAAGTCTGAGTCAAGGAAACTCTTTTTGGTTTTTCGATATGTAAAAATTATACTCACGAATATGTCTCTCTAATACGATATTAATTATTATCACTGGTATCTTATTCTTTTAGCTGTAGTTTTCTGTTCTCTCCTCTTTTATTATTCTCTATGTTCGTCCTTTTCAGATTCCAGGACAACGAGCCCTTGCTTTGCATCTCATCTCTTCAGTGCTTGATAAGGCATTACACGGTATTTGTAAGAATCGAGTTGTATCTACTCTGGACAATGCCAACAAATTTGACAGATATATTGATTGGGAAGCTGTCTGGGCTTTCACCCTGGGCCCAGAACCTGAGCTTGTTTTATCGCTGAGGTGAATACCATCTGAATGATTATATTGCTGATTTCTATTTATGGTCAGCCATTACAATTTCGTTTCTGTGTGGGTAAAACACCAGCTTTATTGGGCAGATGTTTGGATAGTGATTTCTGATGTTTTGTAGTCCATACCTATCAGTACCCGTTCTTCTGCTTTTAAAATTTCTTATTAATTAACAATAATTTTCTTGATAAGTAATTGAATTGTTCCCTTGCGCTTTTTAATGAAATTCGATTACTCCTTTTTTAGAAAAAATTGTTAATTATATAATCATCCTGGACTTTCTGTCATTTTAGAGCTCTTCAAAATCAGATAAGCCTGCAGAGCATTTCCCTAAAAAAAAAACAGTAAAGATAGTAACATGTGGTTGTAATTGAAACTGGTAAGTAGTCCAACATTGTGTACAATGACTGTTTGAGGCCTTTCTTGCTGCCTTTCATTCGAAACTTTTTTTTATTCCTGAAGTCAAATATGGCAAGGAGGCATGGTATTATTCCTAGATTTCTGTTTTTCTTTTCCTTATAGTTCATCAAATACATGCAACAGAACATATCCTGAATCTTTTTGTCACCTTTTTGGATCACCAAAGGAAAAAAGTTTGAAGTGAATGAATCTTATATGCTGTCATTAGTTCAGGAATTTATAGAAACAAGTAATAAATGCATGTGCTCTCTATTGTGTTGTTTTGTACATACGTTCAAGTTAGAGTTAAGAGCTATATTTGATGATTGAGATTAAATTTTGTACCTTTTCATGTTTCTTTGTTAGTATTTAATTGTTTTTATTGATTTCTGGTTTTCTAAATTGTTTGAAATTTATTTATCTTTTTATATTTTAACATCTTTTGAGCTTTGGATATTTTGCGGCACCAAAATAGTGCAATTTTAATTAGTGTTTTGTTTATTTATAGGATGACTCTTGATGATAACCACAACTCTGTAGTTCTAGCTTGTGCCAAAGTTATTCAATGTATATTAAGTTGTGATGTGAATGAGAACTTCTTTGAGATTTCAGAGGTAGAGGATTTTCTTTTTCTGTTTTTTATTTTATTTTATTTTTATTATTATTTTTTATTCTATCAATATTATTCCGAGTTCAATTTAATATATTATGCTTTCAGAAAATTGCAACCTACGAGAAGGAAATCTTTACTGCCCCTGTGTTCCGAAGTAAACCAGAGATTGATGTTGGTTTCCTACATGGTGGATTCTGGAAGTACAGTGCTAAACCTTCTAATATTCTTCCTGTTGACGAGGATGTGTTGGATGATGAGTCTGAAGGGAAACATACAATTCAGGACGATATTGTGGTTGGTGGACAGGATATAGCTGCAGGTTTGGTTCGGATGGGAATCCTTCCAAGGCTTTGCTATCTTTTGGAGGTAAGCATGATGACAGTGTAAGATGATTTGTTATTTTCTTTCATGCTTGTCTCCACTATAACTTACCAAGGTTTCTGATAATTGTGAGAGATTTATGAAAGAGAACAATATTCTTTCTCTGAATCAACATGCTCTCCTCCTTCCTCCTCCATTGGCTTGATGTTTGTTTTGCTTGTCTTTCCTCTATTGTCCATTGTTAAACTACTTAAGTGGGACTGTGAGATAGTTGACATTGCTAAGTAGCACAAATCAAAATTGAGAGGATTTAATGAATAAATATCTTGTTGCTTATAAAGTTGTATTTGAACATGTATTCTGGGGTATATGAATGCATGCCACGTGTGTGGGTGTGCATGCATGTATATGTTCTGCAACATGTTCACCCCACAGATACTCACAATTGTACCAATTCATATATCTCATTTGTGTGTATACAAATAGATAAATATGTATTGTCCTTTTTTTATTGTTTGATTGTCTCCTAGGGTGAATCAAATACAAATTTAGTTTCTGAACTAGTCTTCCTCTTAATTCATTTTCTGATTTAAAGATAAGGGTGAAATTTTTGATAAGAGTAATCTGATGTGAATGTGGATTATTTTGTGTTGCTATGTGTCAAACACCCTATCGTCAAATAGATGCACACAGTATAATCATGAGAAAGAAGTTCTCTTGAAAAATTGATGATTTCAAGATTTTCATGAAATTATTTACTATTGTGCTTGTTTTGTTTGGCATATTTCTTTTGAACTGCTCTATCCTACTTCATATGACTGCAGTCATGTTTTTCCCTCCAGTGCTTACTGTACTTCATGTTGTACTTTTCTAATATGTATTCATTTGTATGGTTTCAGACAGACCCTACAGCAGCTTTAGAAGAATGCATAATTTCTATACTTGTTGGACTAGCTAGGCATTCCCCAACATGCGCAAATGCAATCATGAAATGCCAAAGGCTTGTTGAAACAGTTGTCCAGAGATTTACTATGAAAGACAACATAGAAATTCATCCTTCTAAAATAAAATCTGTTAGACTTTTAAAGGTAAGTAATTTATTTTCTTATTTTTGGGAGAGATTCTAGATTGTGAATAATCCCTGCATTTGGGTTAGACAAACTGCTGATATTGTCTTGTTTTTGATATAATACACAAGGTTTTGGCTCAATCAGACCAGAAGAACTGTATTAAGTTTATAAGGAATGAGACGTTCCGAACTATGACATGGCATTTGTATCAATATGTTCCCTCCTTTGACCACTGGGTAAAATCAGGAAGAGAGAACTGTAAACTTTCATCAGCTTTGATGGTTGAACAATTACGTTTTTGGAAGATCTGCGTTCAGTATGGATATTGTGTATCATTTTTTCCAGATATTTTCCCTGCATTGTGCTTGTGGCTGAATCCACCTATAGTTGAAAAACTTATACAGAATAGTCTTCTTAGTGAATTCACTTCTATCTCTACGGAGGCATACCTTGTTTTGGAAGCTTTGGCTAGAAGACTTCCAAATCTCTTTTCACAGGAGCATGCTGGTGATGATACAGAGGTCTGGTCTTGGAGTTGTGTCAGTCCAATGGTTGATTTAGCTATGAAGTGGATAGCATTGAAGAATGATCCGCATATGTCTAAACTCTTTGAATGGCAAAAAGGAATAAGGAGTGACTTTGTTTTCCAAGATAATTCTGTAACTCCCTTGTTGTGGGTGTATTCGGCTGTCATGCATATGCTTTGCAGAGTGCTTGAAAGGGTGATCCCAGAGGATAGTGTCAACCTGCATGGAAGTGGTGAACTCGTGCCGTGGCTGCCAGAGTTTGTTCCTAAGGTTGGACTCGAAATTGTTAAAAATGGATTTTTGAGCATTTCAGGTGCCAATAGTTCAGAATATCCCGCTGGAAGTGGCTCTTTCATCGAGGAACTATGTCATTTGAGACAGCAAAGTAATTCTGAAACATCATTAGCTTCTGTATGTTGCCTTCATGGATTTTTGCAGGTTATTGTAAACATGGATAAGTTGGTCCAGCTGGCCAAGAATGCTGTCCATAGTCCTTCCCAAGAATATTGTATCTCAAAAGAAGGGAAAATACTTGAGGATGGGATACTTAAGGGGTCTATGGTTGAATTGAGAAGTCTCTTAAATATTTTTATGAAGTTAGTTGCTTCAGGGTGGCACTTTGTTCAGTCCATTGAGATATTTGGCAGGGGAGGCCCTGCTCCAGGGTTGGGTGTTGGCTGGGGTGCATCTGGTGGAGGATTTTGGTCTGCTGCTGTTTTGTTGGCACAGATAGATGCAGGATTTCTCATTTACTTGCTCAAAATTTTTCAATTGCTGTCTTCTACAGATACACCCACAGTTGAAGCAATGACCTTCACTATGCAAAGGATCAATTCTGCCTTAGGTGCATGTTTAACTGCTGGGCCTAGGGATAGCGTTATTGTGGAAGAAGCGCTAAATATTTTACTCCATGTTCATGTTCTGAAGTTCCTTGGTCTCTGTATTCAGCAGTTTTTCCACCTTAATAAGAGATTTAAACCATTTGCGTGGGAATTTAAAGAAGAGGACTACCTGGTTTTCAGTGAAACATTAGCTTCTCACTTCAGGAACAGATGGTTGTCTATGAAGAAGAAGGTCAAAGACACGGTCAATAATAGTTGCTCTGGAAATAAAACATTTAAAAAGGGTAGTGCCGCTCTGGATACTATATTTGAGGACTTGGACACATCAAAGAAGACCAATCAAGAGCCTACTTCTTTAGTCGTAGAGTGGGCTCAACAGAGACTGCCACTTCCGACTCATTGGTTTCTCAGTCCAATCTCTACCATCTGTGATAGCAAGCATGCTGGCCTGCGAAGAGATAAAACAAAAAATCTTGTCCAAGATCCCAATGATTTATTTGAAGTTGCCAAAGCTGGACTTTTGTTTAATTTAGGTGTTGAAGCAATGTCCACTTTCAAATCCGCTGATGTCCCCTCCCCTGTTCAGTGTGTACCATTAGTTTGGAAATTGCATTCTTTATCTGTGATCTTACTTGTTGGAATGGGCGTTCTTGAAGAGGAGAAGAGTAGGGATGTTTATGAAGCTTTGCAAGATATCTATGGGCAGCTTCTTGACCAAGCAAGGACCAGTATTAGTTCTGACCTCATTTTGAAGAATAAAGCAGATGTATTGCCAGAATCTAGAAACAAAAATAATGCAGAGTTTCTAATGTTTCAAACAGAGATTCATGAGAGTTACTCAACATTTATTGAAACACTTGTGGAGCAGTTTTCTGCCATATCTTATGGTGATTTGATTTTTGGCCGGCAAGTTGCAGTCTATCTACACCGTCAAGTTGAAACTCCTGCACGACTTGCTGCATGGAATACCCTAACTAATGCTTGTGTTCTTGATCTTCTTCCACCTCTAGAGAAATGCATTGCCGAGGCTGAGGGATACCTAGAACCTGTCGAGGTACGGCTACCTAAATATCATCTTGTTTATATGGAGACCTGCTTCCCTTACACTTGCATATATTTTCTATTATTAGCCGAAAAGCTTCGAAAATACCTGAGAACTTGATATAAATGTCATGAAAATTGGTTCTTCTGCAGGACAATGATGGTATTTTGGAGGCTTATGTGAAGTCATGGAATTCTGGTGCCCTTGACAGGGCTGCAACTCGAGGATCGGTTGCATATACACTGGTTATCCACCACCTTTCTTCTTTCATATTTCACTCTCACGTGGTTGATAAGTTTCCGTTGCGCAACAAGCTTGTGAAATCTCTTTTACGAGACTATTCCCGGAAGCAGCACCATGAGGTACACAAATTTTCAAAAACTGTATAACTCCAGAGTGGATCTGGTAAAATGAGTGGGACGAACAGATTGAATGTTTACAAATTCACACTTTTGAAATGTGTTGCCTGTGTATATTTGAAATTGACAGAAGTGGAAAAACTATGTCATTAGACATGGAAAGGGAAATTGCAGTGTCTTGCAGTTCTTTTTTCGTAGAATAAAATACATAAACATATACCACATTTGAAGTTAGCTTTGCACTACTTTTCTTTTGTTGTCCCCTTGTTTTCAATAAAGCAACACAAGGAAAAATATTCTAATTGTTTATTATGGCATGTTACAGGGAATGGTGTTGAATCTTATTCGATATAACAAGCCATCCACAGCTAAGACGCTTGACGGAAATGGCAGTTCACCGCTGGAGAGAGGCAGTGTAGAGAAGAGGATCGAGGTATTAACAGAAGCTTGTGAAGGGAATTCCTCTTTGTTGACTGAAGTGGAGAAGCTGAAGTCCTCCTTATAAAGAAACGTTTATAAACATATAAAATGTTTTTGTAAATTAGTACGTTGAAAAGATGGAAATGAAAAGGTTTTCATATTTTGTTTTTTATATCCAGCGATGTGGGTACAAGCGAAAACTACCTTGCTTATTAAGTATGATCATTCTCATCATCTCCATCCAAAAAGGAAGATGCCAAGTAGACTTGCTAAGGGGAAAAAAAAACAAAGAACTCGGAACTTGGCATGTGGGTGATTTTGGTTAGGATGTCTGGTACCTTACCAGATTATAACTTCCAATCAAAAGCTTAAATGATTAATTCAGAAAAGTTGGAAGCACATTTGGGCGATAGTGTGCATTGCATATTTCACAAGATTTTTGTGTTAGAATATTAATTAAATGATTAAATTTATTTTTTATTAGTTTAACCTTTTAAGATAAGTGGTAATTTATCATGGTATCAGAATAGGGGTTACGAGTTCTAATCCTATCTTTACACTTTATCTCATTTCAGTTAAATATTACATGTATTAAACTTTACTTATTGATGAGAAGTTTGAACTTACATGTAAGTGGGAGTGTAAAAATATTAATTAAATAACTAAATTCATTTTTTTTTTATTAATTTAAACTTTTGAAATAAATGATAATTTATCAATATAAATACGCTTATTTGCGCGTTTTCTCTTTCAATGATAGTCTTATCCCTCCGGAATACTATGTCTCCTTTAATGTATCAGTTGTTCAAATATGGCTGTTTGAAGGGAAATTAAGCATTTACATTAGGAATACAAATTGTTCATAAAAAAGAAAAAATTAGGAATGCAAATTAACCAAGCAAGACAATTCATTTCAAAGATGTTGAAAGAGATATATTAACGATGCACCATTCTTTTTATCTTAAATTATCGACGATTCTAGTTCCTTATAGATATTTTGTGTCTATGCACAAATGTTTTGTTTATACCCACTGCAGAATGTAGAAGATACTATTCCGATCCCACATCGACTAGAAGATAAAACCTAGAGTGAGGACAATGCCTATATAAGATGCTGTAACCCGCAGGCGCAATTCACGGAACCACGCAGTGGGCACAGAGCGAACTATTCTTTCGCCTTTTACTAAAGAATACCGTGTGCTCGCTGCTCCAAGTGGCATACACCAATTTTTAGAGGGGTTGATTTCAATGTCTCCCCCTACATAACTAGTTGAAGTTTTCATGTTTCCGTCTATTTATGTTATTAGCAACTCAAATCAAGGCCAAGAAGATGTCCCATAAAAAGTAGTTCCATATTTGGCTTGACAAATCCAGACCGAGATTTATATCTCCGAAGAGCATAAAGACATTTTTCTTTCAGATGGAAATTTCGCTCTCAATATATATATATAGCATGTCCTAAAAGAAGACCCTTTGACAAATGGTACTCGATACAGCCTCCCACACCGGAATAGCTGCTTGCGACGGTGGCCTTTCAAGCAGTAATATCTCCACCGGCCAGTGTGGTGTTTGGCAAAATAACAAATTAGCGGATTCTCATGGCAAGCCTGTGGAAAATCCGCAGTGTGGGCGGGGCAGTGATGGCCTATACCTTTACAGATGGAGATGGTTATGGGGAAATTTATGATTTTTAATACCATCGCTTAATTTCCTTGCATCGTTGAGCATAATATTGTTCATTGTTAGTGGATTAATATTGCCTAGCTATAAAGCGACGTGGATTCAGATGTTGACTATGTGGATTGCAATTGTGTGGCACTAACTAGCACATATTTTCTTGGATTGATACAAACCAAAGACACTCCAGAATATGTCGAGGATTAATTATGAGCTTGATCATGAACTCTGAAAGGTAGATAATAATATATACTGAAGCCAGGGCGGTTCAATACATTTTGAGGCTTAAAGCTACAAGTTTAAGTGAAACATTTTATTTATTTTAAAATATTAATTAAATAATATTTATTTTAATATTATATTGTATTTTATATATATATATATATATTTTCGCTTTTTTGGATTCAAATATATATATATAATGTTTCTTGCACAACTCTTAAACAACTCTAACAACTTTTTTTTAAGATCAACCATTGAATATTTAGGGGCACACATGTAGGAAAACAAATCCAATGATTAATCATAAAAAAAAAAAGTAATTAGTTGTGCAAAAGTCGTACAAGAGTTTTTTTTTTTTTTTTTTTTTTAAAAGATGTGTACGAGTTGTGAAGTAAACATTACTATTTTCTAACATTTTATTTTGGTAACTAATGCAAGTGATTGATTGATTTTTTGGTAACTAACCTTTTTGTTTGTCACTGATTAGCTACGTAATGATTTTAATGCCTTGGATAGTGAATTGTTTTTTTTTTTTTTTGGTTGTTGAACAAATAGCATGTGCTATCATTAATTCTACAAACAGCCCAGAGGCTTACAATTTGAAAGTAAGGGACAAGACCCCCAAACTCTCTAAGCCAGAAGGATCTGGCTTAGTAAAATAGCTACCTAAGTAAAAATACAAATTTTACAAGAATGACACTTGAGCCTCTCTTACAATAACGCTCACACTCTAAAGAAAGATGGCTGATCTAATAATTAACTAACAAATATTCCCATAAAATTTGATCAAAACACAAGTAGGCTGTGACCGGAGAAAAACAAGATAATAACACAAACACAAAAAAGCAAAAACACTCAAAAACAAGCTGCCGGCAGTGGAGAAGGAGGCCAAAGACGCCAGACGGCAGCGCGTGTAGGACACACGTCATCACCGGAACCACCCAGACGAAGATCCGACGCCGTAGAACTGGTTGCCACCGTGCACGGCCTAAAAAAAGCGGAGCGTGGCCCTCACATGTACCAAGGAACAAAAAGCTCCTAGGCGTGTGGGAACCACGCGCCGATCACCGACGACCGACAAGATCGAAGCTTGCGGCGACAGGGGCGGAAGACGGCGGGGAACGCTGCTGGGGGGCGCGAGTCAATCAGAAGTCGGCGGAGAAGTGTAGATCTGGCTTCCAAAATCAAAGAAAAAACAGTGAAAAAACCGGCAAAAAATCATCCTGTCGACGACACGTTGGCTAGGCTACTCCCCTATAAAAGACATCTTGAGATGAATAATCCTACCAAAACGAAAGAAATAACAAAGAAAAGCAAAAAACAAGCCACCATAACCCAAAAAAGCTAAGGGAAGATCAACCACCATTGGATCTAGTCGGGGAGAACAAAATCTCCACAACCCTAGAAGTTGGGAGAAAACTAACCCCACTGGACCAACTCAGGGAAACAAAAAAATACCTTGACTCATGAGGAGGCAAAGGGAAATCACCACCGGGAGGGGGAGGCGTGAGGCCACCCCCACGCCTCCCCCTCCCGGTGAAAACCATGCTCACAAGGGAGGGGCTCTAGAGGAGAGAAGATGAAATAACAAGGGAGGGCATGCCATGTTAACCCCAAACACACATATTTAATTCTTGAATAGTGAATTGTTAGAAAATAATGAAAGTGTAGAAGAAGAGAATAATTCAAATTTGAATAAGACTTGAATAGAGAAATAAAGAGAAAACAATGGAAACTTATAAAGAGATAGTTTATAATTGAATTGAATAAAATATTTTGAAAACTTTTCATCTTCTTAGCATTTAAATTTTTTTCCTCGTTTTATTTTGAACATTAGAGTACTTGTGTAGCATAAATTTTATCTTTTTAAGTTTGGTATAAATTTTATATTATTAGCATTGAATGCATGTCTCTTGCAAAAGATCCGACAAGTAGTTGGGATCAAAATTTATTGCTGTACCTTTAAATTACTATTGGAATTTTAGTTGTTCAATACTCATTACAAGGCATGGAAAGTCTACCCATAATATATTGAATAAAAAATGTTTTTTGCACAACTCTTATACAAGTCTAACAACTTTTTTTTAAGATCAACCATTGAATATTTAGGGTCCACATGTAGGAAAACAAATCCAATGGTTAATCATAAAAAAAATTAGTTAGAGTTGTACAAGAGTTATGTAAGAGTTGTGCAATAATCATATATTACTCGAATAAATATTATATATTCTTAGAGAAATGCTTGGCTGTACATTCCCATCTTACTCCTATCCCACTCTTGTCTACATAGACCAATAATGTGAGATAAGAGTAGGATGGGAGTGTATAGCCAAGCATTTCTCATATTATTATTTTCATTCTTTGTATTATTTCCAAGAATAGAATGTTTAAAGTTGAAAAATGGGTTTTATTTAAGAATGTCTTTAATATCATTTGATTCTCTTATTTAATAATATCAATATTTTAAGACTTATTACAAGAATGGAATGTTAGAGAATTAAGAATGATATTAACGCCTTTTAAATTACTTATTACTATAATTAGGGGCCTTAATTAAAGAATATTGACTATATATAATTAAGCTTTCAAATATTTTTTTAATAAAAAAAATCCATATTAATATTCATTAATTAGAGGCCTTAGGCGATCGCCTAATTTTTTATAAGGTAGAGCCGACCCTCACAGAAGTGAAAACTAACCTCTTAATATTGTTGTAATGCTGGTTTGTGCTGAAAGCTTTTCTCTTGCTGAAGCTTCCCCGTGAACCAGGACATCTCTACACATGCACCAGAACTCACTCTCAATTAGCTTCTCTTGCTGAAGCTTCTGAGCAATTAATTGATCATGATGGTGTTCTAATTGCAATGACATCTACTTTATTTGGTCAAGTGCTCAGAAAATTGTTGTTTAATTGTTGTTTGTGCTATCTGTCCCAGCTGTTCCGTGGGATTTTAGTTTATATCGATCTGTACCCTCAATGAAAGTGGAAATGGAACATCGTTATAAAAATTTCACATTTATCATCATAACATACCACCACGCTTCCGAATTCAAAGTTTATGCAAGTCTTGTTTACCCTACTGTTGAATGAGGACTATTCCCACATCAACTACAAGATAAAACCAAACTGAGGACTCCCGCTATAATAAGGAGTTGTGCCCAAAGGGATAAACCGATTAGCCGTGTGGCGAGCACAGAGCGAACTATTCTTTCGCCTTTTACTAAAGAATACCGTGAGCTCGCCACCTAAAGCGGCATGCACCAATTTTTGGAGGGGTTGAGTTCAACCACTTTTACAAGGCCAGTTTAAGACTTCAATTTGGTATTCAACTCTAATGATTTGACCATTAATGCAATGATCAGATTTTATTGGTATCAAGGATTATGCATTGACGTAGCCTAGCTAATAAAAGAGAAGGAAAAAATAAAAAATAAAAAAATGCCAATAATATTATGTAGTCTTTAATACGGGGACGTGACAGTAATTACCCAAAAAAAAAAATCATCGTTGTCCTTATTTGCATGAAGCATGCATATACTTAATTAATAAATAACCCCTTCGGATGTCGTTATTGCCTACCGGCAATCGATCGAACTGGCCTTTTGAACTTATACATTTTGGTGTTTTGAAGCTTTCTTTAGATGATTTTAGGCATTTTTTTAAATAATTAGAAGGCGTCAAAATGTAACAAAGCTCGATAATATTATTATTTTGTAAATAAAGATCAATTTCGTTAAACTCAAACTGAAAACCTTATATGAAACGCACAAAAATGATGTCGTTTTATATATATATAAAAGGGTAGACGATTAATTAGTTGTTATTAACTGTCTTTGTCTATCCTTTAAATTGCTAACTACCCTGACGTAGGCAGTTAGATGTTTTTTCCAACCACCTACAAATTAAAGTAAATATACGGTTAGTAATTATTAGGCGGTTGGTGTTCATGGTCATTAGACTCATTACATCGTATACTTAATTAATACCCTAAAGCTAAGAGTAAATAACTTTGTAAATTCATTGAAAAATAAAAAATAAATAACTTTGTAAGCGATATTAATTCTGTCCGCTTGCCGCTTCTCACTCTCTTGTCTCGATCTTCTTCTTCATTGCTAAGCAGGTAAGCTCTCCCTCTCTCGCCGCGAAGTTCGAATGGGAGAATCCGCCTTCCGTTTAAGTTTTCCATGTATTTCGTTAAGTACTTACCAAAAACAAAAAGTTCTTTTAGGCATAGTTGTGTCCCTCGTATCTTAGTAAATCAGATCGGAAGTACTGTATTTGTTAGGGAAATATTTGTCCCCACTTTGGAGTACTGGGGCCAAGTTTGCCCCACAAGTGGGATTTCGGACTCCGGAAAAGATTAGTCCCCGGACATGAACCTTGGTCGCAGGAAGCCTTCAATATTTATGAGATCAGTCAAATCAAGTCAGAGAAGATATCAGACGTCTCCATTGGGCCTTGTGCTTGACAGGGACAAAATAGACATATAGCATGCAGGGATATAAAAGGGAGTACAAAAATTATTTGGGCAAAATCTATTATTATTCTCTCTCTCTCTCTCTCTCTTCTTCATACAAACACTTGACTGACTTGATCGTCGGAGGAGGCTCCGCCGGCCAACCTCCAGCGGGCCTTTCTTGTTTTGCAAGCCAAGGCGCGGGCGAAGAGAACGTCTCTGATGATGCCACGTCACCGAACCAAAAAGCTCCTCAACAGTATTATTGCACCACAATTATGGACCAACTTTCGATTGCACTATAATGATTGCGCGTAAGAACGTTGACTGTTTCACCATCAAATAGACAAATACTCATGATTCCCTATAAAAAGCTAGCTATAATATTTGTACAAGTTTGCGTTGCATAAACTTCACCTGTTTGTTGAGTAGAAGATAACTCCACATGATTCTAACTATGATCACTCTTTAGTTCTCTTTTTGCCCATTTTTCTTTACCTCCTTTCGATCTGTTGAAGACATGCAGTGGGCATGGCCCTATATATGGCCCCTATCAACTTTATACACGTACAATGACAACCATTATCATATGATGAACCGAGCAACACCTACTACATGTATATGGCTTCTCTCAGTTTGCTCTCACGTACATATGAAAAATAAAAATTAAAAACGATTTTTATGTAAGATATTATCTCCATATATGACCTATATGCCACATATATGGTGTTTATTATATTTATTGTAAATATAATATACGGTATTATGGTGATGGTAATTTCTATTAATTTAGATTATCGTAATGGAATCATTTAATTGATTTAAAAATCAATTAATATTGTTTCCTTGATGGGAGGAACAATACGGTATTTACCATATTTGAGGGTCCCTGACCTAGCCTATAAATTAATAGCTTGTGTACACCATCAGTACGGCAATATAGTCATAAGCATAGGTTAGAAGATCCCTCAAATAATTTTTTTCTTGTTCTTCAGATGGATCGTGGAAAAGCTTGAGCAAATATGGCTAGAGGTAAGCCTGAATCCTGTCTTATTTGTTTTCCGCTGCGCATGTTAGTTTAAGTAATATGTTGAATATTTCTAAAGCATGTGGTATCAGAGCCAACTTCTATGCTATTTTGCTTAGCAATAAGTTTTTGTTGAATCCATAATTTCTGTGAACATAGTCTGTTTTTTTTTTAATTGTTCACGTTCGGTTGTTAAATCATAGTTTTGTGAACATATTTTTGTTCAATCCAGTAGATGTTTTGTGAATACAATTAAATTTGTTATTCACATATGTTTGAAAACTCATAAATTTGATATGACAATTTTTTTTTTTTTTTTTTTTTTTATTATTATTATTATCACTATTCTATGTATTGTGATATACTGCCTATTTTTGAGTTGCCGTAATCTTAATATGGGTATTTTCATAAAGGGGTGGCGGCTAGGGTTCCAATTTTTAGGGTTTTCAACCCATCTGGAACATTACGGGTCGGGTTGGTTGGTGACCGGGTAGGGTTTCGACCCATTAAGGTTTCTGGATTGGATATATTTTCGGGTAAGGTTTTTTAAAACCCATGCATTTTTGGGCCAGTACTATACATAGACCCAGAGGCCCGACCTGATTAAGTGGGTTGACCTAATTGCCCAATACAGTAGCCCATTTGGAGTCTTGTGACCCAAAAGCCCAACCCAATATAGTAGCCCATTACAGTAGCTTTTAAATAAAATTAAAAATAGTAGGCTCATTTGGGGTTTAGAACTTGGGTTGACCAAGTGTAAAGGACTAAGATCATTTACTAAACCATTGAGCCATGTATTTTATTATGTCCTCATGTTGCAATTTTATTTCTCTTATGATTTGCATTGATTTGCATTAAAATTATTGTTTCTTTAATATATAAATTGAGGAATATTTTTTAATTGTTAAATTTATATTGTTTGAATATAAATTGCTTGATGCCTAGACCTAAGAATAATTAACAATACCATATACGCTGGTGTGTTTACAGTAATATCCAAGAATGCAATGTCTAGAAAAGTTCTGACTAGGAAAGTCTTGGGATTTAAGTGTGTCCAAGTGGCACCCCTCACTCTCTTGGGAACTCACCTGGTTGCACCTTGGAAAATGCTGTTTACCCCATTTAGGTATTGGTTTATTATATTCCTGGAGCTATTAAGGGGGCATGTATAAAGTTGTTAGATGTTAATGAAGTTGCAATTATCATAATGATTTTGGGGAGCCACAGCATCCCAAATTTGGATGATAATTGCATTAGGATTACACACGTAATTATCATTATGATTTTGGAGAGCCACTGCATCCTTATTTTAAATGATAATTACATCAGGATTACACATAAGAACATCATAAAGAATTTTGTTAGATGTTCATAAACTGCAGAGTGATTATTATGATTTTGGGAGAGCCACAGCATCTCGATTTTATAATAATTGCATAAAGATTATACACATGAACTTCATATGGAAAAATTAACATCGTCTTGTAATTAATTCATAAATTTAATTACTTATCCCCACAGGGAAGTTTTTATTTTTATGACTTAATTAGAATAAGATAACAAATTTAGTATTGAAAGTAAAATTTCTCTCGGTTGCCCACAGGTACGAAGAATTTTATTTATCAATATTTAAATTTATTAGTCTTATTGATAAAGAGTAAATTTCATGCATGATGCAATCTTTGCCCATAGGTAGGTTGAAATTTACTATTTAAATTGGCATTGGCTAATTTAAAAATAAAGTTAATTCATAGCATTAAAGTATTTTTTATATTCTTGGTCATTGCAGCTATTCGTATTACTTTACTTTTGATAGTTTTATATTCCAATACTTTAAGGTAATATTTTTTCTGACTAAAAAATATTAATATGCCTTTTCATTTGGGGTGTTAAAAATTTGGTGCTCCGTGTGGACAAACCACCTACTCCCGCGGAATTAAGTACGCCACGTGAGATTATTAAGCATGAATGGTGGGAGTGATTTAATCACTTAAGTTAGATGTTCATGAAATTTCATGTCACTAAAGTCATCAGGGATTTATTCTTGAATGTTTTAGAGCCAAAGTTTTATAAAGGTTGTTTATGAACATTTAGTAAGGTTGTTTCTAATCCCATTATGGGAATGAAGAATATTATAGCTTACCTTAAGTCACTAAAGATTGAGATTTTTTGAGTCATTGTTGGTCTATTTCAATTTTTGAATTCTCTCTTCTAAATGTAGAATTTTATCTTGTAACACACGTAAGAATAAATGGTTAGTAAATAAACTTCTAAACATGTGTGTTCAAGGATATGAGAGAATTCATAAAGTGTTCACATGGTTACTCATGTCAAGGGAAGGACTGATAAATGCAATTAAGTCCAACACTTAAAGCATGAGAATAAGGTGCCAATAAAGTATTATGGCAATCAAGATACCTATTTCTCATGCAATAAGGAAAATTAAGGGCATATAAAGAAAGATTGCATGAAGTAAAAGAAATAACTTAAAATAAAGATAATCTCATATATTTAGTATGTCGTGAATCTCTTGTAGTGACTCATTCAAATATGTTGTGGATTGATTATGGTTTAACAATCCACATTGTCAACACAAATGCAGATCTTTTTAAAGTGAATAACACGTGTTTATAATTTGAGGTTGTAGGGAACTATAGGTTAATTTTGAGATTCAGTTATATTTTTTACCTCAAAAAAAATTATTTATATTCCATAATCTTTTAGAAATTTATTTTCTAGTTTGGCTTGTTAAAAATTTCAATTTTATTTTAAACTTGAAATTTTTCTTATTTTTTGGTGGAATATTGGTTGGGGTTTAATTAAAGTCAATTTAAAATTGACCTACATCCCAATTTTTGAAACAAAATTATTTGTTTATTTCTGCATACTGATGTTGACGTAAAGTAGAGTATTTGAGAATTTATAAAATGCTCTTGTTATGGCTTTAGAGATTGAAATATATCTCCATACAGAAAATAAAAGTCGGTAATTTACTGACTTTGGTACTTGTGTGGACTGCATAAGGGAAAGCATACCAACAAGATCATTAGAGGTTCCAAAGAGAGCCTTTTGAGATTCTTGAGATCATGTACATTGAAAGGTGTTGACTTTTTCATACTCATTGCCTAAATGGTCAGAGATATTTTTATATCTTTTAGTGATGACCATATAAAGTTTATGTATCTCTATCTTCTAAATATTAAAGCTGGGGTATTGAATGCTTTCAATACCTATAAGGAAGAAGAAGAGAAACAACATGAAGATCTAATATGGGCATAGAGTATTAAGGTAGGTATACACAAAAGGGAAATGATTAGTAATACTAATATGTTATTACCCTTATAAAGTAAAGCTTTAAAAATCGTTGTGTATATGTTAAACAGGATTCTATCTAAGGTTATTTTAAGACACTTTTTAAAGTATAAAATAAATGGAAGCCAAGTTTAAATTATTTACACATATGGGGTTGCTTTACTAAAGAGAGGATTTATAATCCTCGCCTTAGAAAATTAGATTCAAGGCAACCAGCGGATCTTTTATAAGCTATTTAGTAAACTTTAAAGGGTTTTAATGTTTTATTATCCTTCATATAATCCTAGAGTTGTTGATTGTAAAATTTCTAGAGGATGCGGAACCTAGTAGAAGTGCTCATTCACATAAATTGGAATTTGAAGAAGCACTAGAGTTGGCCAAATCTCCTCCTCATAAAGGATGATTGATTGTATTTAGGGAAAATCAGATTGATTATCTTGAGCCACAATCACTTTTAGAACAACCAACTCATAAAAAACAGGTTCAAAATCTATTCTCCCATTGCAAAATGCAGAGGAAGTAGAATTAAGAAAAATCCTATAGAATAAGGAGATCAACAAT
Source organism: Alnus glutinosa (assembly GCF_958979055.1). NCBI lineage: Eukaryota > Viridiplantae > Streptophyta > Magnoliopsida > Fagales > Betulaceae > Alnus > Alnus glutinosa. The sequence continues at coordinate 5,088,931 of NC_084896.1, read as the reverse complement.
TCTTAGTGATCATGTTGTATATCTCCCAGAGTCTGATGTTGACATTGGACATCAAGATGATCCAAAATTGTTTTCACATGCTATGAGTGGAGAAAACTCAACATAGTGATTCAATGCCATGAAGTAAGAGATAAATATATGGCTCAAAAGTCAAGCTAGACTCTTAGCCAATGGTTTTACTCATGAAGAAGGCATTGATTATCATGAAAGATTCTCTCCAGTGTCTAAGAATGGTTCACCAAGATAATCATAACATTAGTAGCTCATTTTTTGACTTAGAGCTACATCAAATGGATGTGAGAACAACTTTCGAGAATAGAGATCTCAAGTAAGAGGTTTACATGAAACAATTAAAAGGGTTTTATAAATAACAGTCAGAAAGCTTGCAAATTAAAGAATTCTATTTATGAGCTGTGATAGATCTCTCATCGATGATATACTTTTTGCAAGGTTATTATTTTATTGTTTATTGAAAAACCTTGTTAATTAGTATATATACCTTAAGGTCAGTGGGAGAACAGTAATCTTTCTGGTCCTATATGTGGATATTATTTTTTGCAAGTGCTGATTTAGGTTTGCTACATAAAGTTCATTTCACAAAACTTTGAAATGAAGGATTTGGGTGAAATCTCTTATGTCTTTTGACATAGAGATTCACAGAGACATAAAGAATATTAACATTGTCTCGGAAGGCCTACATTGAAAAAGTTTTGGGAAGATTTAGAATGAAGGATTATGTACCTTCAATAGCAATTAAGATGGACCAATTAAATACAGATTAATGTCCCAAAAAGGTATTGGAATAAGGGCAGATGAAAAATTTTAAGCGTCTGCATTATACATAACCATATGACTGACAATAAGTATATTGAGTCAATAAAGTGCTGCAAATAAAGTCTTGCAGTATATGGAAAGAACCAAGAAGTACAACTTAACTTAAGGATACAGTTTCCATTTGAAGGTGGTTAGTTGTTTTGCTGATTGTGTAGATAGTAGAAAGTCTACTTTAGGGTATATATCTTTTAATTGAGAGATATATCTTAAAGATGCAGTATGCAGACTATGGTTGCTACGTCTACCAAGAAAGCTAAAATTCTAGCGTGCTATGAATTTAGTACACAGGCATGATGGATGAGACATTTTGTTGAAAGTCTCAATATTGTCGATTTCACAGTTAGACCATAAAGATACTCTGCGGTAATTCTACTATAATCTTCTTTTATAAGAATAAAGAGTAAAAGTAGAAGTAAATCGATATCAAGTATCTCAGTACGAGAGATAACATTAAGAGACATAAAGGGTCTATTGAGCATATAAGTACTGAATTAATGATTGCGGATCCCATGACTTAAAGTTTACCGGTAAATAAAGAATAAAGTCATGCGGAATATATGAGACACATTAATTCATTTTTTGCTTGGTTTGTCTCTTTTTGGTCTATAGACATAAAGTTATTATAATAAAGATTTTGTGCACATTTGTTATTTTATCCATGAGGATAAATAAAGTTGGACCCAAATGACTTATAGAAAGTTCATTCATAAAGCTTAATTATCCATAAGGTATTCATATAAGGAGTGTTTTACGTTGTGATACATGGAAGAGACGACCTAATTTTATAATAGTTTTACCGCCATGATTCGTGTGAAACATTTCTTATCTGAGTTGGAGGATTCCAAAAGTGATTGGCCAAATTAAAGAACCTAATACCATAAGGTCATGTGTCATAAAGGCCAAGTAAGAGAATGTAAGATATTATCTCCATATATGACCTATATGCCACATATACGGTGTTTATTATATTTATTGTAAATATAATATACGGTATTATGGTTATGGTAATTTCTATTAATTTAAATTATCGTAATGGAATCATTTAATTGATTTAAAAATCAATTAATAATATTGTTTCCTTGATGGGAGGAACAATACGGTATTTATCATATTTGAGGGTCCCTGACATAGCCTATAAATTAATAACCTGTGTACACCATCAGTACGGCAATACAGTCATAAGCATAGGTTAGAAGATCCCTCAAATAGTTTTTTTCTTGTTCTTCAGATGGATCGTGGAAAAGCTTGAGCAAATATGGCTAGAGGTAAGCCTGAATCCTGTCTTATTTGTTTTCCGCTGCGCATGTTAGTTTTAGTAATATGTTGAATATTTCTAACATTTTAAACTATATATGTGTGTTTTTAAAAACACATATTAATGTTAAAATTGGTTTAACTCATTTAAAAGAGTTTGTGTACAACATGTATCATATTCTCCTGTACTAATTCATAGGATTAGTTGGGACCCACGAAGTTTGATTTAATTATATATGTTTCTCGTGTTTTATTTTGCAGTTATTCATGGTACTTATTAAGCTTATGGCTGTGATGTATTTTGCTAACATGTATTAATTGTTAGAGCCACAATGCTTATAATTTTGGGTTGGACACAATTTTAGTTAAAGTGAGATTGACGCTCTGTTAAAGACACAATGCATGTTTCAGATTGTCGCAGTTTCGTATTGCCTACATTTATATTTGGATCGATGTTCTTTACTTTGCGTACATAATTAGTTGATTGAAGTCATGCTTATGAAGAAAGAAAACCCATATAATCATTTTGTTAAGGCATTAACCAAACCAAATATGTTTTTATTTTCTAGGCAATCAAACATCATTATTGATAGAGCTGGCCCTACTTGCAATGCGTACGTAGTTGCCATTATTACAAAAAGAAAAAAAAGACATATAGTTCCTTTAAGTTGTACATAACTTAAGGAAATGCCTCAATAACAGATTGCACAGCATGAATGAATTTGGCGATGTATCTTGTAAATCCAGCCTTCCTAAGAAGAAATTCCCACTCCTTGAAGGTCCTTTCTTTGCCTGCATTTGTATGAGCCATCATCGCCATGTCTAGCGTCAACCTTGCATCACTTAGCTTGTCCATTTTCGCTTCTTCAATCACAGCCTCAACAATTATTATCTTTCCTTTGTCTTCTGAAATTGCTTCTCTGCAGTTCTTAAGGATTTGGATGCACTCGTCGTCTCCCCAACCATGCAGAATCCACAGCAATTCACAAAGGTGATTTATTCATGCAAAATATATTTATATATATATATATATAAAGGTCTTTCAATTCGTTTTGGTTTGGGACCGTACTTACCATTAAGAAAGCCGCATCGGCCTTTGGAACACTTTCAAACATGTTACCCCCAGCATTTTCAACCATGTGGAACTCCAGGGCTTCAGAGACAACATGAGGAAGATCAAAGTTGATGCCTCGAAGCCATGGAAATGCCTGCACCAACATCTGCAAAGTTGTTCCATTGCCCCCACCCACATCCACCAAACTGCCAAGCCCATCAAACACCTCTGGACAACCGTGAATTATTGCAGGCACGACCACCCTGGCGTCAGAAGCCATTGCTTCATTGACGAGCTGGCTTTGAGCAGGATTTGCTGCTAAAAAGCTCCATGCCTCTTCACCATGTGCCATCTCAAATGGTGAAGTCCCATTGGCTAGAACACGGGCACTGAGACGGTGCAATGATGCCATCGCCATTGGGCTGCTATTTACCATAAAGAAAGCAGCCATGCTGTGTTCTCCATATCTCACCAGACGGCGAGAAAGACTCGTTTGTGCATAACATGGGGAGCCATGGGTGTTGAGTTCCTCTTTGAATATTCCGCGGTGCATTAGGAACCTCATTATGCGGTAGAGGGGGGACGGAGCGCATGTTAGAGCTGATGACAACTCAGATAGTGTCATCGGGCTTCCATGGCTTTCAATGGCATCAGCTATCCCAAGCTCAATGGCACACTTGACTACAGAGATTTCTGTGAATCCGAAGATGTATTTCCAGATACTCGCTTCAGCTTGTTGATCTTCTTCGTCACACCAGTTTGTCTCTCTTTGCGTTTCTTCCATATCTCTCTCTATAGCAATCTATTTCTGCTGTAAGAGGTAATACATCTCAGGTACGTTGAGCAATCTACATATATATAGAAGAAAGAAATATTGTTGTCGCAAGATTGTTAATTATTCTATGACTATCAGGAAATTAAGACTGGTCCTCAAAGTCGACTCTACGTTGTTGCTTACTGTGTATTACAGACAACTAATGCATGGGCGACAAGTTCGGGTGTTGATCGAGTTCGTGTTTCGCGTTTGCCACGTGCTCATAATTTGATGGGGCCCGGTGCCTCTGGAGCTCCATCGATCTATTCAAACCTAGAAATCTAGATGTATGGTTCAAACTTGATTTTAAGTGGAATTTTATTTAGGCCATAAAATGATTCTATCTATTTGAAGACAGCTTAAAAGGCCAATACAACTGGTAGCCTGAATCAGGTGGCCTTTTTAGGTTCTGTACGTACTCTACAACCTGGGGCTTGGCTTTCACCGCTGAATATTTACAACTTTTTTGCTACAAGTTTTTAAGAGTTTGCGTATACATTTCGTCACTAGAAGTTTCTCCTCGCTTCAGTGTGATATGTGAATTACTTGGTTTTCATTTTCTTGTTAAGCAGTCTGAGAGAGAGAGAGAGAGAGAGAGAGAGAGAGAGAGAGAGAGAGAGAGAGAGAGATCTTGGAAGTCAAACTTTTAGAAAAAAATCCAGCTAGTACTATATATTGGGCCTTGGCATTGGTGCAGCCGCTGAAACTGGACTTGTGCACCATTTGTTTGAATTTGTGATTCGATCGATCACGTGAGGAATGCAATAATTAATGACCATGTTTCGTGCATGTCTAAATTCTCTTGCTCGAGCACCGTAAAAACTTAATTTCTTACGTGTCTCCACGTCTCAAGTCTTATTATTACGGCACTGACCATCAATTTGCTGAAATTGAATATAATATGTGTAACAGTACAAGTTGAAATTAATGCTATCCGTTGAAGAGTTGGGGAGCTAGAGATGCAATTGTCTTCATCTTCAATTTTTTTTTTTTTTTGAATGAATATCTTCATCTTCATTTTGCCATAACAATTCAAAATTTTAACACAATTCAAGTTGAACACGCAAATGAATATCTCCCTTAATTATGACCTAACGTACCCATATATACATCTTCAATGAATCAATCGGCCAACTATCAAAAGTTACTAATGACTGAATGAGGTTTCATGACTCGCATTCACAACGAACTATATATCTGGATTTGTCCTAGTCAAAGTGTCCGTTGGGAGGTAATTATTAATTTATCACCAATTACGTTTTCAAGTTGAACTATATATCTGCATAGATTAATTTCTCCCAATCAAATTAAAGTGCATGGTCCGAGGGCGCGTAGGTACCTATTGTTTTTTCTTTCTTTTTCTTAAATAGTAATGTTTTTTGTATAATTTTTGTATAACTTTAACGACATTTTTTAAGATCAACCATTGGATTGATATTCAATTCAGGACCTACATGTAGAAAAACAAATTTAATGGTTGATCATAAAAACCCACATGATTAGAGATTCTTTATAATAAGAGATTCATGTTATAACGTCTATGACCGAACTCTCTTAGAAATGCGGCATCCACACCATTAGCAATAGACTCTTTAAATCCCATTCGCTTTCCTAAATACAGGGAAAACTCTTAAAAATACCATTGCAATATATTCATTCGGTATTTCCTAAAATAAGGAAAACCCAAAAGAACTAAAAGTGTTACCTTAAATACTATTGCTTCCCTATCCATTGTTTTACTTAAAAAAAAAAAAAAAGATTTATCTTTCCTCTCTCTTTCTATAAGTATTTATTTGAAAGAATATTTAAATGTTATATGAAAAAAAAGAAAGAAGCCATTATTGAGTTTATTTGATTAAGAAAAATCTAAAAACAAACAAAGCTATTGCTAGCTCAATTGGCATGTTTTTTAACAAAGAGGACAAAGTTACAGAGAGTACTACACTACTATTAATGGGGTTGTACCTTTGTTAGTTGTCATGCATGTACTATAATGTACGTGCATTAAACTACAATTTCATGTGGTTAGTACAAGAATCAGGATTAACGTAGTGGAAGACTAAGGATAACTAATCAAATAGCAGCGTCTTTGATTCTGCAAGGAAAAGCGTCTTCGTCTTCTACTCAAAAAGATAAAACAAGCTCGCAAGCTAATAGAAAGATAAAATTCTGCAGAGTATTTGAGAGATAATTCTCTGATTTTATAACAATTCAATTGATTTAAGTTTTACATAATAAGCAAGTCTGTTTATAGAAGATAAATACTTGTAGAGAAAGTAATCCTAATCCTAATAGTAATAGTAAACCTTATTCTAGACTTCTAGTAACAATAGTATAGCCTTATTCTATTAGTAAAAGTAAATCTAATCCTAATAAGGAAAAGAAATAAATAAAACAAATCTAATCCTAGTAAAGAAAGAAAATAAAGTCCTAATTCTAAAAGAAAAGAAATAAAGTTATTAGTAAATCTAATCCTAGTAAGGAAAGAAAATAAAGTCTTGGCTTAACGATCAAGTATTTCCTTTTGTACTTTCATTGTCTACGAACAGGTAAGCTTCTAATCAAATGGTGCTGCTTCAGTATCATTTTTGGACATCTTTTCTATTTTCGTTTTCACTGAAAATATTAGTAAATTCCGTCCTACATCAGATACCCCCACTTGAAAAAACTTCGTCCTCGAGTTTTCTTTGTGACAAGTCACACGAGGCTCTTTTGGAGAAAGATACTTGGAGAAATCTACATAAAATAGTGCTAAACATGACATTTCCTTTTTGTCTCATTCCATAATAATTTCTCATAATATTTTTTTCTTGATGTTACCTTCAACTTTATTGTATTCTTCAAAGGAATCGCCATTATTATTTATTTCTGTGGTAATCGTGATGAGCTGCGCTTGTGGTGGATATTCTTCTACTTGCACAATAGTTGGAATCAATGGTTGTGGTTGCACTTATTGTTTCTCTGATGGCAACTCTACTTTTTCACTGTAACTAACATTCTCTTCATATACGAATTTCCAATTTGGAGATTCATAAATATGGTTAGAAACAGGTTGAACACAACTTATATCGTCGTCACTAAGATCTTCGTAGACCGATGCTCGATTTATGGGTACAAGTTGTTGGTGACGAGTATACCTCACTTGGATCCCATCGTCATTATGAACAAGATTGTCCATGTGATTACGAATAGGACCCATGTACATGTGTTCCATCATCTCTCGCATCTGTCGCATCTCTTGTTGCATCGTCTGTCGGAACACTTGGAATTCGGCTCTTGAAACAACCTCCCTGTCACGAGCGGTGTCGTTAAGGGGATCGTCACCGTTGTGCTGATTGGCCATGATCAGTATAAAAGCCTGCTCAAATACCAATTAACGTAGCAGAAGACTAAGGGTAACTAATCAAAGAGTAGCGTCTTTGATTCTGCAATGAGAAGCGTCTTCGTTTTCTACCCAAAAAGATAAAACAAGCCCGTAGGCTAATAGAAAGATAAAACTCTGCAAAGTATTTGAGAGAGAATTCTCTGATTTTATAACAATTCAATTTATTTAAGTTTTACATAATAAGCAAGCTTATTTATAGAAGAGAAATACTTGTTGAGAAAGTAATCCTAATCTTAATAGTAATAGTAAACCTTATTCTAGTAGTAAAAGTAAATCTAATCCTAATAAGGAAAAGAAATAATTAAAACAAATTTAATCCTAGTAAGGAAAGAAAATAAAGTCTTAATCATAAAAAGAAAGATATAAAGCTACTAGCAAATTTAGTCCTAGTAAACAAAGAAAATAAAGTCTTGACTTAACGATCAAGTCTTTCATTTTGTACTTCCATTGTCTGCGAGCAGGTAAGCTTCTAATCAAACAGTGCTGCTTCAGTATTATTTTAAACATCTTTTCTATTTTCGTTTTCATTGAAAATATTAGAAAATTCCGTCCTACATCAAAGATTCTCTCAAAGGAGAGTTAATGCCTTTTTTTCTTTCCTTGTGTTTCTGAGCCTTATGGTTGATTTTTCCATGAGATTTAGAGTCTCTCAAAGGAGAGTTAATGCATTTTTTTTTTTTTCCCTTTCTTTTGCAAAATCATTGTGCAATATAATTGGGCTTTTTTATTTATATTTTTTTAACAAACCGGTCTTCATTTTTTCATATATATAGTGCATCAATACTACTTTTGGGGGTCTTAGGCCACCGCCTAAGTCGCCTAGTGGACGAGCCGGCCCTACCAGATAAATCGCACACAATTTTTCGTTCTGATAGAACCGCCATTTTGTTTCACCCTAAGAGATCCTTCCACATATTCTCTAATATTCTATTTCATTCAATTTCCTTCAATGGTATCAAAGCATCAGGTTATGGAAGACAAATATAAACCATAATAACCGCGATGATGTGGTTAGTGAAAACACGATGTGGATGCGGATGCAGATATGGATATCTGAAAGTGATATTCTCAATTTACAAAAGCTACTGCAAATATTATAAAGAACCGTATCCGCATTCTCATGTACACCCTTACCTTGTAGTGGCCTGAAAAACGTGGAGGCTTATGAAGAAGGATAATCATCCAGGATTTTGGCAGACTTAGGAAGCCAACGCAAGCATACAACGATAAGTAATATTTGCTGCATAACAAATGTATATACTTTGTACAATAAAGCTGACGTCGATTTTTTTTTTTCATTTCTTTTTTAAAAAAAATGGGGACAAATCAGATGGAGGGGGGAAATTAGAATTTTTTTTTTCAAAAAAAAAAAAAGAGAAGAAAAAATTTCCACATCAACTTTATCATACAAAATGTGTAAATTTATTCTACAGGAGACATTGCTTTACAACGATTCCATTACATATATAATACTACATTATTCACCTCTAGCAGGACACGGTACACAAGCACGTGTCACAAACCAAAGTCAATTTTTTTTTGGGAAAAGTACATCTAACCCTCTCAAACTACCACATCATTGTCAATGTACTCTCCAAACTACCAATTGTATTAATGTCTTCCCCTAAACTACCAAAAAATGTCAATGTCCCCCAAATAAAAACTAAAAAAATATTAAAAAAATATAAAATAACAAAAATTTATACCAAAAAAACTTAAAACTGTTTTTTCTTTTTCTTTTAAGGTTTTTTTTTTTTTAAATAATAATAATTTTCATTTATTTTTTCGTTTCGTTTTTTATTTAATTTTTTAATTTGTTATAAAAAATAATAATTTTTTTAGTTTTTTATTTTTATTTTTAATTTTTTAGTTTTAATTTTTAATTTATAAGGACATTTTTGTCTTATTTAAAAAAATTTAAGGTCATTTTTGTCTTCTTATCGGTCTTAGGGAGGACATTGACATTTTTTTATAGTTTGAGGGGGGACATTGACACAATTAGAAGTTTGGGGGTACATTGACAATAAGGTGGTAGTTTGAGGGGGTTATGTGTACTTTTCCCTCCTTTTTTTTTTCTTCTTCTTTTTTTTTTTTTTTTTTTTTTTTTTTTTTTTTTTTATAATGTAATCAAATTGTAACTCACTATTTAAAATCTCACATTAATACCAAAATACACGTCTTCAGACTTGAGAGCATAATGAGTATGTTAGTAATTGGGCCGACGCAAGTCACACAGCCCATGGAACTTACATGTAAAGACTAGAAGATTAGGACAAAGGCCCAGGATGGATCCGACGCAGGGAATCCTTTCCCAAACCTAAAAAGGCTAGTACGTCCAAAATAACTATAAACTGTAGTTGACATTTGAAGTCATGGTTATGAACAGAGAAAACCCATATGATCATTTTCTTACGGCATTAATTTAACCAAACCAAATATGTTTTTATTTTCTAGGCAATCAAACATCTTAATTGAGCTGGCCCTCCTTGTAATACGTAGTTGCCATTATTACAAAAAGAAAAATAATACGTCGTTCCTTTAAGTTGTATATAACTTAGAGAAATGCCTCAATAACAGATTGAACAGCACGAATAGATTTGACGGTGTATCTTGTAAATCCAGCCTTCAGAAGAAGAAATTCCCACTCCTTGAAGGTCCTTTCTTTGCCCGCATTTGTATGAGCCATCATTGCCATGTCTAGCGCCAACGTCGCATCACTTAGCTTGTCCATTTTCGCTTCTTCAATCACAGCCTCAACAATTATTACCTTTCCTTTGTTTTCTGAAATTGCTTTTCTGCAGTTCTTAAGGATTTGGATGCACTCGTCGTCTCCCCAATCATGTAGAATCCACTGCAATTCACAGAGGTGATTTATATATTCAAGCAAAATAAATTAATATGTATATATAAAGAGGTCTTTCAATTCGTTTAGTTTCAGTCGGTGTGGGACCGTACTTACCATTAAGAAAGCCGCATCAGCCTTTGGAACACTTTCAAACATGTCACCCCCAACATGTTCAACTCCGTGGAATTCCAGGGCTTCAGAGACAACATGAGGAAGATCAAAGTTGATGCCTTGAAGCCATGGGAATGCCTGCACCAACATGTGCAAAGTTGTTCCATTGCCCCCACCCACATCCACTAAACTGCCAAGCCCATGAAACACCTCCGGACAACCGTGAATTATTGCAGGCACGGCCACCCTGGCGTCAGAAGCCATTGCTTCATTGACGAGATGACTATGAGCAGGATTGGCTGCTAAAAAGCTCCATGCATCTTCACCATGAGCCACCTCAAATGGTGAAGTACTCTCATTGGCTAGAACACGGGCACTGAGACGATGCAATGATGCCATCACCAGTGGGCTGCTATTTAGCATAAAGAAAGCAGCCATGCTGTGTTCTCCATATCTCACCAGACGGCGAGACAAACTCGTTTGTGCATAACATGGGGAGCCATGGGTGTTGAGTTCCTCTTTGAATATTCCGCGGTGCATTAGAAACCTCATTATGCGGTAGAGGGGGGACGGAGCGCATGTTAGAGCTGATGACAACTCAGATAGCGTCATCGGGCTGCCATGGCTTTCAATGGCATCAGCTATCCCAAGCTCAATGGCACACTTGACTACAGACATTTCTGTGAATCCGAAGATGTATTTCCAGATACTCGCTTCCGCCTCTCGATCTTCTTCGTCGCACCAGTTTGTCTCTCTTTGTGTTTCTTCCATATCTCTCTCTATAGCAATCTATTTCAGCTGTACGTGGTAATACATTTCAGGTTGAGCAATCTACATATATATATAGAAGAAAGAATTGTTGTCGCAAGCTAGATAGTTGATTGATCTATGACTATGAGGAAATTAAGACTGGTCCTCAAAGTCGACTGTACGTCGTTGTTGCTTATTACTGAGCTTGTTTGGTAAGTGATTGTGAATTGTAATATTTATTTGAATAGTAGTAAAAAATGATTGATGTGATATAAAATTTGAGAATGTTTTATAGAAAAGTGAAAAAGTTTTGTTTTGTAGTGGTTTTTTTGGTTGAATAATAATAAAAAATTATTGATGTGATGTAAAAAGTGTAAAAAAGTAAGAATGTTTTTGATTTGATGTTTTTGGAAGAAGTAAAATGAAAATGAAAATTTTGTGAATGAGTTACCAAACAAGCTCAGTACTGTGTATTACCGACAACTAATGCATGGACGACGAGTTCGGGTGTTGATCATGTGTTTCAAGTTAGCCACGTGCTCAAAATTTGATGGGGCCCGGTGCCTCTGGAGCTTCATCGATTCATTCAAACAACAACTAGAAATCTAGATGGTTCAAACTTGATTTTAATTAAGTGGAATTTAATTTAGGCCATAAAATGATTCTCTCTATTTAAATAGCCAATACGACTAGTAGCCTGAATCAGGTGGCCTTGTTAGGTTCTGTGTTTGGCACGTACTCTACAACCTGGCCTAACCCGGCTTGGCTTTCACCTGATTTACAACTTTTTTGCTACAAAGTTTTTAAGAGTTTGCGTATACAGTTGGTCACTAGAAGTTTCTGCTCGCTTCGGTGTGATATGTGAATTACTTGGTTTTCATTTTCTTGTTAAACAGTCTCAGAGACAGAGAGATCTTGGAAGTCAAACTTTTAGAAAAAAATCCAGATAGTACTATTGGCAATATTGGTACGTGCATGCAGCCCCTGAAACTGGACTTGTGCACCATTTGTTTGAATTTGTGATTCACGTGAGACATGCAATAATTAATGACCATGCATCTTTCGTGCATGCTTTAATTCTTTTGCTCGAGCTGGGTAAAAACTTTCTTACGAGTCTCCACGCGCGTCTCAAGCTAGTCTTATTACGTACGTACGGTCGGCACCTACCATCAATTTGCTGAAATATATATATTGAATAAGTACTGTAACAGTTCAAGTTGAAATGCCATCCGTTGAAGAGTTGAAGAGCTAGAGTTGCAATTAAAGAATAAGTGTACGTAATAGTTGGACAGTAAAACCGTTGAAGTTGAAGCACAAGCATTCAATAATCAATTTAATTGGTTCATATACGTACCGTGCAGTACAAAAATCAACGAAAGCTATCATATCAAAGCTAGCATGTGAAAAAATTAATCATTCTTAATTTCTTTCTAATATGATTATAATTATTTGATATTTATAAGTCGTGTTAAGTCCAATAAAAAATATATCTCGATCCGTACGTTTTATAGTTCAATAAAGAATTAGATTATGTTAAAGCATTTTTAAAATTAATATGTATATATATTTATTTTGTGTTTTGAGAATGTTTTAAAATGAATGTGTGAAAGAGCATTAAATGAAGATAGTCTCATATGGAAAAAAGAAAAACAATAGTTGGTATTTATAAGGCCCAACACACTTTAAGCATTTAAAGTAATGTTTTAATGTATACTCGTACATGTATACTCTAGTACGGCGTAAAACACCGATGCGCGCGTACTTGTGGCAGTGGGCGCTAGTGGCGCACTTAATACTTCAACTTTGGATGGTCATGATCAATTGATTTGGTGGACTGTTATCTAAGCAGTTATGGATGATTTGATTAGCAGTTATCAACATAATATAGAAGTAACTTCTATCTAGTTATTAATAAAAAATATAACAAAATTTCTTTATTCTTCAGTGCTTTTTCTGATACCTTCTGTATTTAAAATTATAAGTCTCTATTTGTCTCTTGCTATAATAAAAAAATCTGGAAGTATTCTGGTTTAATTTTTCACATTCGAAAAAGCAAATGAACGAAAAAAAAAAAAAATCTCATAAACATTCAAATGAAGAATTGCTTAACCAAAAATTTCACAAACAAAATGGAAACATATTTAGATTTCAACCAAAAATATAAAATACTAAAGAAACACCTTTCTCTACAAAAGAGTCCTATTTGCATCATTAATTAAGAGAGAGAGACTAATTGTATCATTAATAGAGATATATTAAATAGACCGGTTCAATTTTATTTAAAAGACAGTTCAATCACTAAAAAGTATGGGTTCATACCACGTATCATCATTCTATACAATTCTAAGAAATAATTTAGTTTTTATATCACCATTCTATGCAAATTTAAGAAAGAACTCGACTTTTATATATATATATATATATATATATATATATATATATATATATATATATATATATATATATATATATATATATATGATATGATACCCCTCTCATCGATCTGCCCCTACTCAAAACAATGTTTGAATTATTTGTTAATGTTCACGTGACATATATACATGCCTTTTATTTACGATAAACAATCTTCTTGGCATTGGTGCAGCCACTGAAACTAGATTTGTGAACCATTTGTTTGAATTTGTGATTCGATCGATCACGTGAGGAATGCAATAATTAATGACCATCTTTCGTGCATGCCTAAATTCTTTTGCTCGAGCACTGTAAAAACTTAATTTCTTACGTGTCTCCACGTCTCAAGTCTTATTATTACGGCACTGACCATCAATTTGCTGAAATTGAATATAATATGTGTAACAGTACAAGTTGAAATTAATGCTATCCGTTGAAGAGTTGGGGAGCTAGAGATGCAATTGTCTTCATCTTCAATTTTTTTTTTTTTTTTTTGAATGAATATCTTCATCTTCATTTTGCCATAACAATTCAAAATTTTAACACAACTCAAGTTGAACACGCAAATGAATATCTCCCTTAATTATGACCTAACGTGAATGAGGTTTCATGACTCGCATTCACAGCAAACTATATATCTGGATTTGTCCTAGTCAAAGTGTCCGTTGGGAGGTAATTATCAATTTATCACCAATTACATTTTCAAGTTGAACTATATATCTGCATAGATTAATTTCTCCCAATCAAATTAAAGTGCATGGTCCGACGGCGCGTAGGTACCTATTATTTTTTCTTTCTTTTTCTTAAATAGTAATGTTTTTTGTATAACTTTTGTACAACTTTAACAACATTTTTTAAGATTAACCATTGGATTAATATTCAAGACCTACATGTAGAAAAACAGATTCAATGGTTGATCATAAAAACCCACATGATCAGATATTCTTTATAATCAGAGATTCATGTTATTACGTCTATGACCCAACTCTCTTAGAAATGCAGCATCCACACCATTAACAATAGACTCTTTAAATCCCATTTGCTTCTCTAAGTACAGGGAAAACTCCTAAAAATACCATTGCAATATATTCATTCGGTATTTCCTAAAATAAGGAAAACTCAAAGGAAACAAAAGCGTTACGGACGTTAAATAGTACTGCTTCCCTATCCATTGTTTTACTTAAAAAAAAAAAAAAAAATTATCTTTCCTCTCTCTTTCTATAAGTATTTATTTGAAAGAATATTTAAATGTTATATGGAAAAAAAGAAAAAAAAGAAAGAAGCCATTATTGAGTTTATTTGATTAAGAAAAATCTAAAAACAAACAAAGCTATTGCTAGCTCAATTGGCATGTTTTTTAACAAAGAGGACAAAGTTACAGAGAGTACTACACTACTATTAATGGGGTTGTACCTTTGTTAGTTGTCATGCATGTACTATAATGTACGTGCATTAAACTACAATTTCATGTGGTTAGTACAAGAATCAGGATTAATGTAGCGGAAGACTAAGGGTAACTAATTAAATAGCAGCGTCTTTGATTCTGCAAGGAAAAACGTATTCGTCTTCTACTCAAAAAGATAAAACAAGCCCGCAAGCTAATAGAAAGATAAAACTCTGCAGAGTATTTGAGAGAGAATTCTCTAATTTTATAACAATTCAATTGATTTAAGTTTTACATAATAAGTAAGCTTGTTTATCGAAGAGAAATACTTGTAAAGAAAGTAATCCTAATCTTAATAGTAATAGTAAACTTTATTCTAGACTTCTAGTAACAATAGTATAACCTTTTTCTATTAGTAAAAGTAAATCTAATCCTAATAAGGAAAAGATATAAATAAAACAAATCTAATCTTAGTAAGGAAAGAAAATAAAGTCCTAATTCTAAAAGGAAAGAAATAAAGCTACTAGCAAATCTAATCCTAGTAAGGAAAGAAAATAAAGTCTTGGCTTAACGATCAAGTTTTTCCTTTTGTACTTCCATTGTCTACGAACAGGTAAGCTTCTAATTAAACGGTACTGCTTCAGTATCATAATAATTTCTCATAATATTTTTTTCTTGATGTTACCTTCAACTTTATTGTCTTCTTCAAAGGAATCGCCATTGTTATTTATTTATGTGGTGATCGTGATGAGCTACGCTTGTGGTGGATATTTTTCTACTTGCACAATAGTTGGAACCAATGGTTGTGGTTGCACATATTGTTTCTCTGATGGCAACTCCACTTTTTCACTGTAACTAACATTCTCTTCATATACGAATTTCCTATTTAGAGATTCATAAATATGGTTGGAAATAGGTTGAACGCAACTTACATCATCGTCACTAAGATCTTCGTAGACCGGTGCTCGGTTTATGGGTGCAAGTCGTTGGTGATGAGTATGCCTCACTCGGATCCCATCATCATTATGAACAAGATTGTCCATGTGACTACGAATGGGACCCAAGTACATGCATTACATCATCTCTCGCATCTGTCACATCTCATGTTGCATCGTCTGTTGGAACACTTGGAATTCAGCTCTTGAAACAACCTCCTTGTCACGAGCGGTGCCTTTAAGGGGATCGTCATCGTTGCGCTGATTGGCCATGGTCAGGATAAAAGCCTACTCTGATACTAACTAACGTAGCGGAAGATTAAGTGTAACTAATCAAAGAGCAGCGTCTTTGATTCTGCAAGGAGAAACGTCTTCGTTTTCTACCCAAAAAGATAAAAACAAGCATGTAGGCTAATAGAAAGATAAAACTCCGCAGAGTATTCGAGAGAGATGACTATGAGCAGGATTGGCTGCTAAAAAGCTCCATGCATCTTCACCATGAGCCACATCAAATGGTGAAGTACTCTCATTGGCTAGAACACGGGCACTGAGACGATGCAATGATGCCATCACCAGTGGGCTGCTATTTAGCATAAAGAAAGCAGCCATGCTGTGTTCTCCATATCTCACCAGACAGCGAGACAAACTCGTTTGTGCATAACATAAGGGGCCATGGGTGTTGAGTTCCTCTTTGAATAGGATCGATCATGATTAATCAATGAGATCGATAGATCATCCGATCGATTGTGATGGATCAATAGGATCGATAGATCATCCGATCGATTGTGATGGATCAATAGGATCGATAGATCATCCGATCGATCGTGATCGATCAATAGGATCAATAGATCATCCAATCGATCTTGATAGATCGATAGATCATCCGATCGGTCGTGATAGATCAATAGGATCAATAAATCATCCAATCGATCGTGATCGATCCATAGAATCGATAGATCATCCGATCGATTGTGATAAATCAATAGGATCGATAGACCATCCAATCGATCATAGTGCATTAATTAGTCTGATCGATCGTGATAGAGTTCGATCAATCGAACTTGACATAGTGAATGTTCGATCTAATGTGCGATTGATCATAATACGTACTAGTCCAATCGATCATGACATGATCATAGGATCGATAGAATATCTGTCATTAATTAGTGATGTGTCAAATGTAAAATGTCACTAATTCTTTCATTTATTTATTTTTTTTTCTTCCTCCACCCGTTACATAAACCCCTACAATTGGATGCTTAATCGATCGTGATACAATCAAATGATCGATTAAACTTGACACAAGTGAAAGTTTGATCAAATATCTAATTCATCCTAGTGCATCGATTCGATCTATTGTGACACGAACATCCGATCAATCAAACTCGACGTAGTTATCAGTTTGATCTAACATGCGATTGATCGTGACATGATCATAGGATTGATAGAATCATCCAATCAATCCTAGTGTATTACTCCAATCGAAAAAACCAATTTTTCGAAAAAAAAAAAGAAAAGAAAAAAAAAGAAAAGAAAAAGAAACTAAAACATTTATTTTTAAAAAACAAATTAAAAACATTAAAGTAAAATAAAAAATTAAATAACGATTTTTTTTTTTCGAAAAAGAAAAAAGAAAAACTAGTTTTCTATTAATTTTTTTTTTTTAAAAAAAAAAAAAGAAAAAAATAAGAGAAAGAAAGAATTTTTTTTTAAAAAAAAAAAAAACCGAAAAATTAACTGAAAATTAAAAAAAAAAATCCAATTTTTCGAAAAAAAAAAACTAAAAAAAAAAACTAAAAAAGTTATCTTAAAAAAAAAACTGAAAAACGAAAAAAAATGAAAAAAAAAAAAACGAAAAAAAAAAACTGAAAATTATGAAAATAATTAAAAAAAAAACGAAAAAAGAAAAAAGTAAAACCAGTCTTTTATTAAATTAAAAAAAAAAAAAAGAAAAAAGAACAATTTTTTTTTAAAAAAAAAAAAAGAAAGAAGAAAACAATAAATTATGAAAAAGAACCTATATATATATATATATATATATAATTAAAAAATAAAAAATCTCATCTTCCAAAAAAAAAAAAAAAAAAACTCATGGTTAGCCTTGGGGGGGGGGGGGGGGGGGGGGGGGGATACGAAAATTGTTCATAAAAAAAAAAAAAATTAGGAATACAAATTAACCAAGCAAGACAATTGATTTCAAAGATGTTGAAAGAGATATAATGATGCACCATTCTTTTTAACTTAAAATTATCGACGATTCTAGTTCCTTATAGATATTTTGTGTCTATGCACAAATGTTTTGTTTGTACCCACTGCATAATGTAGAAGATACTATTCCGATCCCACATCGACTAGAAGATAAAACCTAGAGCGAGGACAATGCCTATATAAGATGCTGTAACCAAGAGGCGCAATTCATGGAATCACGCAGTGGGCACAGAGCGAACTATTCTTTCGCCTTTTACTAAAGAATACCGTGTGCTCGCTGCTCCAAGTGGCATACACCAATTTTTAGAGGGGTTGATTTCAATTTCTTCCCCTACATAACTAGTTGAAGTTTTATAACTAGTTGATGTCCCGTAAAAAGTAGTTCCATATTTGGCTTGACAAATCCAGACCGAGATTTATATCTCCGAAGAGCATAAAGACATTTTTCTTTCAGACGGAAATTTCGCTCTCAATATATATAGCATGTCCTAAAAGAAGATGCCTTTGACAAATGGTACTCGGTACAGCCTCCCACACCGGAATAGCTGCTTGCGACGGTGGCCTTTCAAGCAGTAATATCTCCACCGGCCAGTGTGGTGTTTGGCAAAATAACAAATTAGCGGATTCTCATGGCAAGCCTGTGGAAAATCCGCAGTGTGGGCAGGGCAGTGATGGCTTATACCTTTTACAGATGGAGATGGTTATGGGGAAATTTATGATTTTTAATACCATCGCTTAATTTCCTCGCATCGTTGAGCATAATATTGTTCATTGTTAGTGGATTAATATTGCCTAGCCATAAAGCGACGTGGATTCAGATGTTGACCATGTGGATTGCAATTGTGGCACTAACTAGCACATATTTTCTTGGATTGATACAAACCAAAGACACTCCAGAATATGTCGAGGATTAATTATGAGCTTGATCATGAACTCTGAAAGGTAGATAATAGTATATACAGAAGTCAGGGCGGTTCAATACATTTTGAGGCTTAAAGCTATAAGTTTAAATGAAACATTTTATTTATTTTAAAATATTAATTAAATAATATTTATTTTAATATTATATTGTATTTTATATATATATATAATGATTCTTGCACAACTCTTAAACAACTCTAACAACTTTTTTTTAAGATCAACCATTAAATATTTAGGGGCACACATGTAGGAAAACAAATCTAATGGTTGATCATAAAAAAAAAAAGTAATTAGTTGTGCAAAAGTTGTACACGAGTTTTTTTTTAAAAGATGTGTACGTGTTGTGAAGTAAACATTACTATTTTCTAACATTTTATTTTGGTAACTAATGCAAGTGATTGATTGATTTTTCGGTAACTAACCTTTTTGTTTGTCACTGATTAGCTATGGAATGATTTTAATGCCTTGGATAGTGAATTGTTTTTTTTTTTGGTTGTTGAACAAATAGCATGTGCTATCATTAATTCTGCAAACAGCCCAGATGCTTACAATTTGAAAGTAAGGGACAAGACCCCCCAACTCTCTAAGCCAGAAGGATCTGGCTTAGTAAAATAGGTACCTAAGCAAAAATACAAATTTTACAAGAATGACACTTGAGCCTTTCTTACAATAACGCTCACACTCTAAAGAAAGAGGGCTGATTTAATAATTAGCTAACAAATATTCCCATAAAATTTGATCAAAACACAAGTAGGCTGTGACCGGAGAAAAACAAGATAATAACACAAACACAAAAAAGCAAAAACACTCAAAAACAAGCTGCCGGCAGTGGAGAAGGAGGCCAAAGACGCCGGACGGCAGCGCGTGTAGGACACGCGTCATCACTAGAACCACCCAGACGAAGATCCGACGCCGTAGAACTGGTTGCCACCGTGCACGGCCTAAAAAAAGCGGAGCGTGGCCCTCACGTGCACCAAGGAACAAAAAGCTCCTAGGCGCGTGGGAACCACGCGCCGATCACCGACGACCGACAAGATCGGAGCTTGCGGCGACAAGGGCAGAAGACGGCGGGGAACGCTGCTGGGGGGCGCGAGTCAATCAGAAGTTGGCGGAGAAGTGTAGATCTGGCTTCCAAAATCAAAGAAAAAACAGAAAAACCGGCAAAAAATCATCCTGTCGACGACACGTTGGCTAGGCTACTCCCCCATAAAAGACATATTGAGATGAATAATCCTGCCAAAACGAAAGAAATAACAAAGAAAAGCAAAAAACAAGCCACCATAACCCAAAAAGCTAAGGGAAGGTCAACCACCACTGGATTTAGTCGGGGAGTACAAAATCTCCACAACCCTAGAAGTTGGGAGAAAACTAACCCCACTGAACCAACTTAGGGAAACAAAAAAATACCTTGACTCACGAGGAGCCAAAGGGAAATCACCACCGGGAGGGGGAGGCGTGAGGCCACCCCCACGCCTCCCCCTCCCGGTGTAAACCATGCTCACAAGGGAGGGGCTCTAGAGGAGAGAAGATGAAATAACAAGGGAGGGCATACCATGTTAACCCCAAACACACATATTTAATTCTTGAATAGTGAATTGTTAGAAAATAATGAAAGTGTAGAAGAAGAGAATAATTCAAATTTGAATAAGACTTGAATAGAGAAATAAAGAGAAAACAATGGAAACTTATAAAGAGATAGTTTATAATTGAATTGAATAAAATATTTTGAAAACTTTTCATCTTCTTAGCATTTAAATTTTTTTCCTCGTTTTATTTTGAACATTAGAGTACTTGTGTAGCATAAATTCTATCTTTTTAAGTTTGGTATAAATTTTATATTATTAGCATTGAATGCATGTCTCTTGCAAAAGATCGAATAAGTAGTTGGGATCAAAATTTATTGCTGTACCTCTCAATTACTATTGGAATTTTAGTTGTTCAATACTCATTACAAGGCATGGAAAGTCTCTACCCACAATATATTGAATAAAAAATGTTTCTTGCACAACTCTTATACAAGTCTAACAACTTTTTTTTTAAGATCAATCATTGAATATTTAGGGTCCACATGTAGGAAAACAAATCCAATGGTTAATCATAAAAAAAATTAGTTAGAGTTGTACAAAAGTTATGTAAGAGTTGTGTAAGAATCATATATTACTCGAATAAATATTATATATTCTTAGAGAAATACTTGGCTGTACATTCCCATCTTACTCCTATCCTACTCTTGTCTACATGGACCAATAATGTGAGATAAGAGTAGGATGGGAGTGTATAGCCAAGCATTTCTCATATTATTATTTCCATTCTTTGTATTATTTCCAAGAATAGAATGTTTAAAGTTGGAAAATGGGTTTTATTTAAGAATGTCTTTAATATCATTTGATTCTTGTATTTAATAATATCAATATTTTAAGACTTATTAAAAGAATAGAATGTTAGAGAATTAAGAATGATATTAATGCCTTTTAAATTACTTATTACTATAATTAGGGGCCTTAATTAAAGAATATTGACTATATATAATTAAGCTTTCAAATATTTTTTTAATAAAAAAATTCCATATTAATATTCATTAATTAGAGGCCTCAGGCGATCGCCTAATTTTTTATAAGGTAGAGCCGACACTCACAGAAGTGAAAACTAACCTCTTAATATTGTTGTAATGCTGGTTTGTGCTGAAAGCTTTTCTCTTGCTGAAGCTTCCACGTGAACCAGGACATCTCTACACATGCACTAGAACTCACTCTCAATTAGCTTCTCTTGCTGAAGCTTTTGAGCAATTAATTGATCATGATGGTGTTCTAATTGCAATGAAATCTACTTTATTTGGTCAAGTGCTCAGAAAATTGTTGTTTGTGCTATCTGTCCCAATTGTTCCGTGGGATTTTAGTTTATATCGATCTGTACCCTCAATGAAAGTGGAAATGGAACATCGTTATAAAAATTTCACATTTATCATCATAACATACCACCACGCTTCCGAATTCAAAGCTTATGCAAGTCTTGTTTACCCTACTGTTGAATGAGGACTATTCCCACATCGACTACAAGATAAAACCCAAACTGAGGACTCCCGCTATAATAAGGAGTTGTGCCCAAAGGGATAAACCTATTAGCCGTGTGGCGAGCACAGAGCGAACTATTCTTTCGCCTTTTACTAAAGAATACCGTGAGCTCGCCACATAAAGCAGCATGCACCAATTTTTGGAGGGGTTGAGTTCAACCACTTTTACAAGGCCAGTTTAAGACTTCAATTTGGTATTCAACTCTAATGATTTGACCATTAATGCAATGATCAGATTTTATTGGTATCAATTTGGTGCTCTGTGTGGACAAACCACCTACTCCCGCCGAATTAAGTACGCCACGTGAGATTATTAAGCATGAATGGTGGAAGTGATTTAATCACTTAAGTTAGATGTTCATGAAATCTCATGTCACTAAAGTCATCAGGGATTTATTCTTGAATGTTTTAGAGCCAAAGTTTTATAAAGGTTGTTTATGAACATTTAGTAAGTTCAAACAAAACTTGGCCAGCACCCTAATAGAAAAAGCTTTAAAGGTTGTTTATGAACATTTAGTAAGGTTGTTTCTAACCCCATTATGGGAATGAAAAATATTATAACTTAGCTTAAGTCACTAAAGATTGAGATTTTTTGAGTCATTGTTGGTTTATTTCAATTTTTGAATTCTCTCTTCTAAGTGTAGAATTTTATCTTGTAACACACGTAAGAATAAATGGTTAGTAAATAAACTTCTAAACATGTGTGTTCAAGGATATGAGAGAATTCATAAAGTGTTCACATGGTTACTCATGTCAAGGGAACTACCGATAAATGCAATCATGTCCAACACTTAAAGCATGAGAATAAGGTGCCAATAAAGTATTATGGAAATCAAGATACCTATTTCTCGTGCAATAAGGAAAATTAAGGGCATATAAAGAAAGATTGCATGAAGTAAAATAAATGACTTAAAATAAAAATAATCTCATATATTTAGTATGTCGTGAATCTCTTGTAGTGACTCATTCAAATATGTTGTGGATTGATTATGGTTTAACAATTCACATTGTCAACACAAATGCAGATCTTTTTAAAGTGAATAACACGTGTTTATAATTTGAGGTTGTAGGGATCTATAGGTTAATTTTGAGATTCAGTTATATTTTTTACCTCAAAAAAAATTATTTATATTCCATAATCTTTTAGAAATTTATTTTCTAGTTTGACTTGTTAAAAATTTCAATTTTATTTTAAACTTGAAATTTTTCTTATTTTTTGGTGGAATATTGGTTGGGGTTTAATTAAAGTCAATTTAAAATTGACCTACATCCCAATTTTTGAAACAAAATTATTTGTTTATTTCTGCATACTAATATTGACGTAAAGTAGAGTCTTTGAGAATTTATAAAATGCTCTTGTTATGGCTTTGAGATTGAAATATATCTCCATACAGAAAATAAAAGTCGGTAATTTACTGACTTTAGTACTTGTGTGGACTGCATAAGGGAAAGCATACCAACAAGACCATTAGAGGTGCCAAAGAGAGCCTTTTGAGATTCTTGAGATCATGTACATTGAAAGGTGTTGACCTTTTCATACTCATTGCCTAAATGGTCAGAGATATTTTTATCTCTTTTAGTGATGACCATATAAAGTTTATGTATCTCTATCTTCTAAATATTAAAGCTGGGGTATTGAATGCTTTCAATACCTATAAGGAAGAAGAAGAGAAACAACATGAAGATCTAATATGGGCATAGAGTATTAAGGTAGGTATACACAAAAGGGAAATGATTAGTAATACTAATATGTTATTACCCTTATAAAGTAAAGCTTTGAAAATCGTTGTGTATATGTTAAACAGGATTCCATCTAAGGTTATTTTTAAGACAGTTTTTAAAGTATAAAATAAATGGAAGCCAAGTTTAAATTATTTACACATATGGGGTTGCCTTGCTAAAGAGAGGATTTATAATCCTCGCTTTAGAAAATTAGATTCAAGGACAACCAGCGGATCTTTTATAAGCTATCTAGTAAACTTTAAAGGGTTTTAATGTTTTATTATCCTTCATATAATCCTAGAGTTGTTAATTGTAAAATTTCTAGAGGATGCGGAACTTAGTGGGAGTGATCATTCACATAAATTGGAATTTGAAGAAGCATTAGAGTTGGCCAAATCTCCTCCTCATAATGGATGATTGATTGTATTCAGGGAAAATCAGATTGATTATCCTGAGCCACAATCACTTTTAGAACAACCAACTCATACAGAACAGGTTCAAAATCTATTCTCCCATTGCAAAATGCAGAGGAAGTAGAATTAAGAAAAATCCTATAGAATAAGGAGATCAACAATTCTTAGTGATCATGTTGTATATCTCCCAGAGTCTGATGTTGACATTGGACATAAAGATGATCCAAAATTGTTTTCACATGCTATGAGTAGAGAAAACTCCACATAGTGATTCAATGCCATGAAGTAAGAGATAAAAATATGGCTCAAAAGTCAAGCTAGACTCGTAGCCAATGGTTTTACTCATAAAGAAGGCATTGATTATCATGAAACATTCTCTCCAGTGTCTAAGAATGGTTCACCAAGATAATCGTAACATTAGTAGCTTATTTTTTGACTTAGAGCTACATCAAATGGATGTGAGAACAACTTTCGAGAATAGGGATCTCAAGTAAGAGGTTTACATGAAACAATTAAAAGGGTTTTATAAATAACAGTCAGAAAGCTTGCAAATTAAAGAATTCTATTTATGGGCTGTGATAGATCTCTCATCGGTGATATATTTTTTGCAAGGTTATTATTTTATTGTTTATTGAAAAACCTTGTTAATTAGTATATATACCTTAAGGTCAGTGGGAGTACAGTAATCTTTCTGGTCCTATATGTGGATATTATTTTTTGCAAGTGCTGATTTAGGTTTGCTACTTAAAGTTCATTTCACAAAACTTTGAAATGAAGGATTTGGGTGAAACCTCTTATGTCTTTTGACATAGGATTCATAGAGATATAAAGAATATTAACATTGTCTCGGAAGGCCTACATTGAAAAAGTTTTGGGAAGATTTAGAATGAAGGATTATGTACCTTCAATAGCAATTAAGATGGACCAATTAAATACAGATTAATGTCCCAAAAGGTATTGGAATAAGGGCAGATGAAAATTTTAAGCGTCTGCATTATACATAACCATATGACTGACAATAAGTATATTGAGTCAATAAAGTGCTGCAAATAAAGTCTTGCAGTATATGCAAGGAACCAAGAAGTACAACTTAACTTAAGGATACAGTTTCCATTTGAAGGTGGTTAGTTGTTTTGCTGATTGTGTAGATAGTAGAAAGTCTACTTTAGGGTATATATCTTTTAATTGAGAGATATATCTTAAAGATGCAGTATGCAGACTATGGTTGTTACGTCTACCAAGAAAGCTAAAATTCTAGCGTGCTATAAATTTAGTACACAG
This sequence comes from Alnus glutinosa, assembly GCF_958979055.1. Lineage (NCBI taxonomy): Eukaryota > Viridiplantae > Streptophyta > Magnoliopsida > Fagales > Betulaceae > Alnus > Alnus glutinosa. The sequence goes on along the minus strand of NC_084896.1, from coordinate 5,063,538 downwards.
GCATGATGGATGAGACATTTTGTTGAAAGTCTCAATATTGTCGATTTCACAGTTAGACCATAAAGATACTCTACGGTAATTCTACTATAATCTTCTTTCATAAGAATAAAGAGTAGAAGTAGAAGTAAATCGATATCAAGTATCTCAGTACGAGAGATAACATTAAGAGACATAAAGGGTCTATTGAGCATATAAGTACTGAATTAATGATTGCGGATCCCATGACTTAAAGTTTACCGGTAAATAAAGAATAAAGTCATGCGGAATATATGAGACTCATTAATTCATTTTTTGCTTGGTTGTCTCTTTTTGGTCTATAGACATAAAGTTATTATAATAAAGATTTTGTGCACATTTGTTATTTTATCCATGAGGATAAATAAAGTTGGACCCGAATGACTTATAGAAAGTTCATTCATAAAGCTTAATTATCCATAAGGTATTCATATAAGGAGTGTTTTACGTTGTGATACATGGAAGAGGCGACCTAATTTTATAATGGTTTTACCGCCATGATTCGTGTGAAACATTTCTTATCTGAGTTGGAGGATTCCAGAAGTGATTGGCCAAATTAAAGAACCTAATACCATAAGGTCATGTGTCATAAAGGCCAAGTGGGAGAATGTAAGATATTATCTCCATATATGGCCTATATGCTACATATACGGTGTTTATTATATTTATTGTAAATATAATATACGGTATTATGGTTATGGTAATTTCTATTAATTTAGATTATCGTAATGGAATCATTTAATTGATTTAAAAATCAATTAATAATATTGTTTCCTTGATGGGAGGAACAATACGGTATTTATCATATTTGAGGGTCCCTGACATAGCCTATAAATTAATAGCCTGTGTACACCATCAGTACGGCAATACAGTCATAAGCATAGGTTAGAAGATCCCTCAAATAATTTTTTTCTTGTTCTTCAGATGGATCGTGGAAAAGCTTGAGCAAATATGGTTAGAGGTAAGCCTGAATCCTGTCTTATTTGTTTTCCGCTGCGCATGTTAGTTTAAGTAATATGTTGAATATTTCTAACATTTTAAACTATATATGTGTGTTTTTAAAAACACATATTAATGTTAAAATTGGTTTAACTCATTTAAAAGAGTTTGTGTACATGTATCATATTCTCCTGTACTAATTCATAGGATTAGTTGGGACCCATGAAGTTTGATTTAATTATATATGTTTCTCGTGTTTTATTTTGCAGTTATTCATGGTACTTATTAAGCTTATGGCTGTGATGTGTTTTGCTAACATGTATTAATTGTTAGAGCCACAATGCTTATAATTTTGGGTTGGACACAATTTTAGTTAAAGTGAGATTGACGCTCTGTTAAAGACACAATGCATGTTTCAGATTGTCGCAGTTTCGTATTGTCTACATTTATATTTGGATCGATGTTCTTTACTTTGCGTACATAATTAAGTAAACGTTGATTGAAGTCATGCTTATGAAGAAAGAAAACCCATATAATCATTTTCTTAAGGCATTAACCAAACCAAATATGTTTTTATTTTCTAGGCAATCAAACATCTTTATTGATAGAGCTGGCCCTACTTGCAATACGTACGTAGTTGCCATTATTACAAAAAGAAAAAAAAGACATATAGTTCCTTTAAGTTGTACATAACTTAAGGAAATGCCTCAATAACAGATTGCACAGCATGAATGGATTTGACGATGTATCTTGTAAATCCAGCCTTCTTAAGAAGAAATTCCCACTCCTTGAAGGTCCTTTCTTTGCCTGCATTTGTATGAGCCATCATCGCCATGTCTAGCGTCAACCTTGCATCACTTAGCTTGTCCATTTTCGCTTCTTCAATCACAGCCTCAACAATTATTATCTTTCCTTTGTCTTCTGAAATTGCTTCTCTGCAGTTCTTAAGGATTTGGATGCACTCGTCGTCTCCCCAACCATGCAGAATCCACTGCAATTCACAAAGGTGATTTATTCATGCAAAATATATTTATATATATATATAAAGGTCTATCAATTCGTTTTGGTTTGGGACCGTACTTACCATTAAGAAAGCCGCATCAGCCTTTGGAACACTTTCAAACATGTTACCCCCAACATTTTCAACCATGTGGAACTCCAGGGCTTCAGAGACAACATGAGGAAGATCAAAGTTGATGCCTCGAAGCCATGGAAATGCCTGCACCAACATCTGCAAAGTTGTTCCATTGCCCCCACCCACATCCACCAAACTGCCAAGCCCATCAAACACCTCTGGACAACCGTGAATTATTGCAGGCACGACCACCTTGGCGTCAGAAGCCATTGCTTCATTGACGAGCTGGCTTTGAGCAGGATTTGCTGCTAAAAAGCTCCATGCCTCTTCACCATGTGCCATCTCAAATGGTGAAGTCCCATTGGCTAGAACACGGGCACTGAGACGGTGCAATGATGCCATCGCCATTGGGCTGCTATTTACCATAAAGAAAGCAGCCATGCTGTGTTCTCCATATCTCACCAGACGGCGAGAAAGACTCGTTTGTGCATAACATGGGGAGCCATGGGTGTTGAGTTCCTCTTTGAATATTCCGCGGTGCATTAGGAACCTCATTATGCGGTAGAGGGGGGACGGAGCGCATGTTAGAGCTGATGACAACTCAGATAGTGTCATCGGGCTTCCATGGCTTTCAATGGCATCAGCTATCCCAAGCTCAATGGCACACTTGACTACAGAGATTTCTGTGAATCCGAAGATGTATTTCCAGATACTCGCTTCAGCTTGTTGATCTTCTTCGTCACACCAGTTTGTCTCTCTTTGCGTTTCTTCCATATCTCTCTCTATAGCAATCTATTTCTGCTGTAAGAGGTAATACATCTCAGGTTGAGCAATCTACATATATATAGAAGAAAGAAATATTGTTGTCGCAAGATTGTTAATTATTCTATGACTATCAGGAAATTAAGACTGGTCCTCAAAGTCGACTCTACGTTGTTGCTTACCGTGTATTACAGACAACTAATGCATGGGCGACAAGTTCGGGTGTTGATCGTGTTCGTGTTTCGCGTTTGCCACGTGCTCATAATTTGATGGGGCCCGGTGCCTCTGGAGCTCCATCGATCTATTCAAACAAAACAACAACTAGAAATCTAGATGTATGGTTCAAACAATCAAACTTGATTTTAAGTGGAATTTTATTTAGGCCATAAAATGATTCTATCTATTTGAAGACAGCTTAAAAGGCCAATACAACTGGTAGCCTGAATCAGGTGGCCTTTTTAGGTTCTGTACGTACTCTACAACCTGGGGCTTGGCTTTCACCGCTGAATATTTACAACTTTTTTGCTACAAGTTTTTAAGAGTTTGCGTATACATTTCGTCACTAGAAGTTTCTCCTCGCTTCAGTGTGATATGTGAATTACTTGGTTTTCATTTTCTTGTTAAGCAGTCTGAGAGAGAGAGAGAGAGAGAGAGAGAGAGATCTTGGAAGTCAAACTTTTAGAAAAAAATCCAGCTAGTACTATATATTGGGCCTTGGCATTGGTGCAGCCGCTGAAACTGGACTTGTGCACCATTTGTTTGAATTTGTGATATATTCACGTGAGGCATGCAATAATAGATGACCATGCATCTTTCGTGCATGCTTAAATTCTTCTGCTCGAGCAGTGTAAAAACTTTCTTACGACTCTCCACGTCTTAACTCTTATTACGTACGGTCGGCACCTACCATCAATTTGCTGAAGTTGAATAAGTGTAAAACTTCAAGTTGCAATGCCATCCGTTGAAGAGTTGAAGAGCTAGAGCTGCAATTAAAGAATAAGTGTAATAGTTGGACAGTAAAACCGTTGAAGTTGAAGCACAAGCATTCAATAATCAATTTAATTGGTTCATATACTGTGCAGTACAAAAATCAACGAAAGCTATCATATCAAAGCATGTGAAAAAATTAATCATTCTTTCTTTCTAATATGATTATAATTATTTGATGTTTCTATCTCGTGTTAGAGTCCAACAAAAAAATATGTATCTCGATCCGTACGTTTTATAGTTATATAAAGAGTTAGATTCTGTTAAAGCATTTTCAAAATTAGTAAGTATATATATTCATTTTGTGTTTTAGAAATATTTTAAAAGGAATGTGTTAAAGAGTATTAAATGAAGATAGTCTCACATAGTAAAAAGAGAAACAGTAATTGGCATTTATAATGCAAGTAACTGCTATTTAGTTATTAATAAAAATGATAACAAAAATTTTTTTCTTCTTCAGTACTTTTTCTGATACCTTCTATATTTAAAATTATAAGTCTCTATCTGTTTCTTGCTATAATAAAAAAATCTGAAAGTATTATGGTTTAATTTTTCACATTCGAAAAAGCAAATGAATGAAAAAAAGAAAAAAAAAATCTCATATACATTCAAATGAAGAATTGCTTAACCAAAAATTTCACAAACAAAATGGAAACATATTTAGATTTCAACCAAAAATATAAAAGAGTCATATTTTTTTCCACAAAAGAGTCATATTTGTATCATTAATTAAGAGAGAGACTGATTGTATCATTAATAGAGAGAGATTAAATAAGCCGATTTAATTTTATTTAAAAGACCGGTTCAGTACTTAAAAGACTGGTTTAGTCACTAAAAAGTATGAGTTCATATCACGTGTCACCATTCTATACAATTCTAAAAAAGAATTCGACATATATACATGATACCCCTCTCCTCGATCTGCCCCTACTCAAAACAATTTATGAATTATTTGGTAATGTTCACGTGACATACATGCCTTTTATTTACGATAAACTGAATTTGTGCACCATTTGTTTGAATTTGTGATTCGATCGTTCACGTGAGGAATGCAATAATTAATGACCATCTTTCGTGCATGCCTAAATTGTTTTGCTCGAGCACTGTAAAAACTTAATTTCTTACGTGTCTCCACGTCTCAAGTCTTATTATTACCGCACCGATCGATCGACCATCAATTTGCTGAAATTGAATATAATAAGTGTAACAGTACAAGTTGAAATTAATGCTATCCGTCGAAGAGTTGAGGAGCTAGAGATGCAATTATCTTCATCTTCAAAATTTTTTTTTTGAATGAATATCTTCATCTTCATTTTGCCATAACAATTCAAAATTTTAACACAATTCAAGTTGAACACGCAAATGAATGTCTCACTTAATTATGACCTAACGTACCCATACATCTTCAATGAATCAATCGACCAACCATCAAAAGTTACTAATGACTGAATGAGGTTTCATGACTCGCATTCACAACGAACTATATATCTGGATTTGTCCTAGTCAAAGTGTCCGTTGGGAGGTAATTATCAATTTATCACCAATTACGTTTTCAAGTTGAACTATATATCTGCATAGATTAATTTCTCCCAATCAAATTAAAGTGCGTGGTCCTAGGGCGCGTAGGTACCTATTGTTTTTTCTTTCTTTTTCTTAAATAGTAATGTATTTTGTATAATTTTTGTACAACTTTAACGACATTTTTTAAGATCAACTATTGGATTGATATTCAATTCAGGACCTACATGTAGAAAAACAAATTCAATGGTTGATCATAAAAACCCACATGATCAGAGATTCTTTATAATAAGAGATTCATGTTATTACGTCTATGACCGAACTCTCTTAGAAATGCGGCATCCACACCATTAGCAATAGACTCTTTAAATCCCATTCGCTTTCCTAAATACAGGGAAAACTCCTAAAAATACCATTGCAATATATTCATTCGGTATTTCCTAAAATAAGGAAAACCCAAAGGAACTAAAAGTGTTACCTTAAATACTATTGCTTCCCTATCCATTGTTTTACTTAAAAAAAAAAAAAAAAGATTTATCTTTCCTCTCTCTTTCTATAAGTATTTATTTGAAAGAATATTTAAATGTTATATGGATAAAAAGAAAGAAGCCATTATTGAGTTTATTTGATTAAGAAAAATCTAAAAACAAACAAAGCTATTGCTAGCTCAATTGGCATGTTTTTTAACAAAGAGGACAAAGTTACAGAGAGTACTACACTACTATTAATGGGGTTGTACCTTTGTTAGTTGTCATGCATGTACTATAATGTACGTGCATTAAACTACAATTTCATGTGGTTAGTACAAGAATCAGGATTAATGTAGTGGAAGACTAAGGATAACTAATCAAATAGCAGCGTCTTTGATTCTGCAAGGAAAATCGTTTTCGTCTTCTACTCAAAAAGATAAAACAAGCTCGCAAGCTAATAGAAAGATAAAACTCTGCAGAGTATTTAAGAGAGAATTCTCTGATTTTATAACAATTCAATTGATTTAAGTTTTACATAATAAGCAAGTCTGTTTATAGAAGATAAATACTTGTAGAGAAAGTAATCCTAATCCTAATCCTAATAGTAATAGTAAACCTTATTCTAGACTTCTAGTAACAATAGTATAACCTTATTCTATTAGTAAAAGTAAATCTAATCCTAATAAGGAAAAGAAATAAATAAAACAAATCTAATCCTAGTAAAGAAAGAAAATAAAGTCCTAATTCTAAAAGGAAAGAAATAAAGCTACTAGTAAATCTAATCCTAGTAAGGAAAGAAAATAAAGTCTTGGCTTAACGATCAAGTATTTCCTTTTGTACTTTCATTGTCTACGAACAGGTAAGCTTCTAATCAAATGGTGTTGCTTCAGTATCATTTTTGGACACCTTTTCTATTTTCGTTTTCACCGAAAATATTAGTAAATTCCGTCCTACATCAAATACTCCCACTTGAAAAAACTTCGTCCTCGAGTTTTCTTTGTGACAAGTCACACGAGGCTCTTTTGGAGAAAGATACTTGAAGAAATCTACATAAAATAGTGCTAAACATGACTTTTCCTTTTTGTCTCATTCCATAATAATTTCTCATAATATTTTTTTCTTGATGTTACCTTCAACTTTATTGTCTTCTTCAAAGGAATCGCCATTATTATTTATTTCTGTGGTGATCGTGATGAGCTGCGCTTGTGGTGGATATTCTTCTACTTGCACAATAGTTGGAATCAATGGTTGTGGTTGCACATATTGTTTCTCTGATGGCAACTCTACTTTTTCACTGTAACTAACATTTTCTTCATATACGAATTTCCAATTTGGAGATTCATAAATATGGTTAGAAACAGGTTGAACACAACTTATATCGTCTTCACTAAGATCTTCGTAGACCGATGCTCGATTTATGGGTACAAGTCGTTGGTGACGAGTATACCTCACTTGGATCCCATCGTCATTATGAACAAGATTGTCCATGTGATTACGAATAGGACCCATGTACATGTGTTCCATCATCTCTCGCATCTGTCGCATCTCCTGTTGCATCGTCTGTCGGAACACTTGGAATTCGGCTCTTAAAACAACCTCTCTGTCATGAGCGGTGTCGTTAAGGGGATCGTCACCGTTGTGCTGATTGGCCATGATCAGGATAAAAGCCTGCTCAAATACCAATTAACGTAGCAGAAGACTAAGGGTAACTAATCAAAGAGTAGCGTCTTTGATTCTGCAATGAGAAGCGTCTTCGTTTTCTATCCAAAAAGATAAAACAAGCCCGTAGGCTAATAGAAAGATAAAACAAGCCCGTAGGCTAATAGAAAGATAAAACTCCGCAAAGTATTTGAGAGAGAATTCTCTGATTTTATAACAATTCAATTTATTTAAGTTTTACATAATAAGCAAGCTTATTTATAGAAGAGAAATACTTGTTGAGAAAGTAATCCTAATCCTAATAGTAATAGTAAACCTTATTCTAGTAATTAAAGTAAATCTAATCCTAATAAGGAAAAGAAATAAATAAAACAAATCTAATCCTAGTAAGGAAAGAAAATAAAGTCTTAATCATAAAAAGAAAGATATAAAGCTACTAGCAAATTTAGTCCTAGTAAACAAAGAAAATAAAGTCTTGGCTTAACGATCAAGTCTTTCATTTTGTACTTCCATTGTCTGCGAGCAGGTAAGCTTCTAATCGAACAGTGCTGCTTCAGTATTATTTTGAACATCTTTTTTATTTTCGTTTTCACTGAAAATATTAATAAATTCCGTCTTACATCAAGGATCCTCTCAAAGGAGAGTTAATGCCTTTTTTTCTTTCCTTGTGTTTCTGGGCCTTACGTTTGATTTTTCCATGAGATTTAGAGTCTCTCAAAGGAGAGTTAACGCATTTTTTTTCCCTTTCTTTTGCAAAATCATTGTGCAATATAATTGAGCTTTTTTATTTTTATTTTTTTAACAAACCGGTCTTAATTTTTTCATATCTATAGAGCATCAATACTACTTTTGGGGGTCTTAGGCCACCGCCTAAGTTGCCTAGTGGAAGAGCCGGCCCTACCAGATAAATCGCACCCAATTTTTCGTTCTGATAGAACCGCCATTTTGTTTCACCCTAAGAGGAAGATCCTTCCACATATTCTCTAATATTCTATTTCATTCAATTTCCTTCAATGGTATAAAAGCATCGGGTTTTGGAAGACAAATATAAACCATAATAACCGCGATTATGTGGTTAGTGAAAACATGACGTGGATGCGGATGTAGATATGGATATCTAAAAGTGATATTCTTAGTTTGCAAATGCTACTGCAAATATTATAAAGAATTGTATCTGCATTCTCATGTACACTCTTACCTTGTAGTGGCCTGAAAAACGTGGAGGCTTATGAAGAAGGATAATAATCCAAGATTTTGGCAGGCTTAGGAAGCCAACGCAAGCATACAACGATAAGTAATATTCACTGCACAACAAATGTATATACTTTGTATAACAAAGCTGACATGAAATATTTTTTCATTTTTTATAAAAAAAAAAAAAAAAAAAAAAAAATCAGGACAAATCAGATGGAGAGGGGAAATTAGATTTTTTTTTTTCAAAAAAAAGAAAAGAAAAGAAAAAATTTCCACATCAACTTTATCATACAAAATGTGTAAATTTATTCTACAGGATACATTGCTTTACAACGATTCCATTACAGAATACTACATTATTCACCTCTAGCAGGACACGGTACACAAGCATGTGTCACAAACTAAAGTCAATTTTTTTGGGGGGAAAAGTACACCCAACTCCCTCAAACTATCACCTCATTGTCAATGTACTCCCCAAACTACCAATTGTATTAATGTCTCCCCCTAAACTACCAAAAAATGTCAATGTCCCCCAAATAAAAATTAAAAAAATTATTAAAAAAATATAAAATAACAAAAATTTATACCAAAAAAACTTAAAACTGTTTTTTATTTTTTCTTTTTTGTTTTTTTTTTAAATAATAATAATTTTCATTTATTTTTTCGTTTCGTTTTTTATTTAATTTTTTTTTTTTTACGTAATCAAATTGTAACTCACTATTTAAAATCTCACATTAATACCAAAATACACGTCTTCAGAGTTGAGAGCATAATGAGTATGTTAGTAATTGGGCCGACGCAAGTCACACAGCCCATGGAATTTACATGTAAAGACTAGAAGATTAGGACGAAGGCCCAGGATGGATCCGACGCAGGGAATCCTTTCCCAAACCTAAAAAGGCTAGTACGTCCAAAATAACTATAAACTGTAGTTGACATTTGAAGTCATGGTTATGAACAAAGAAAACCCATATGATCATTTTCTCAAGGCATTAATTTAACCAAACCAAATATGTTTTTATTTTCTAGGCAACCAAACATCTTAATTGAGCTGGCCCTCCTTGTAATACGTACGTAGTTGCCATTATTACAAAAAGAAAAATAATACATCGTTCCTTTAAGTTGTACATATATAACTTAGGGAAATGCCTCAATAACAGATTGCACAGCACGAATAGATTTGACGGTGTATCTTGTAAATCCAGCCTTCATAAGAAGAAATTCCCACTCCTTGAAGGTCCTTTCTTTGCCCGCATTTGTATGAGCCATCATCGCCATGTCTAGCGCCAACCTCGCATCACTTAGCTTGTCCATTTTCGCTTCTTCAATCACAGCCTCAACAATTATTACCTTTCCTTTGTTTTCTGAAATTGCTTTTCTGCAGTTCTTAAGGATTTGGATGCACTCGTCGTCTCCCCAATCATGCAGAATCCACTGCAATTCACAGAGGTGATTTATATATTCAAGCAAAATAAACTAATATGTATATATAAAGAGGTCTTTCAATTCGTTTAGTTTCAGTCGGTGTGGGACCGTACTTACCATTAAGAAAGCCGCATCAGCCTTTGGAACACTTTCAAACATGTCACCCCCAACATGTTCAACTCCGTGGAATTCCAGGGCTTCAGAGACAACATGAGGAAGATCAAAGTTGATGCCTTGAAGCCATGGGAATGCCTGCACCAACATGTGCAAAGTTGTTCCATTGCCCCCACCCACATCCACCAAACTGCCAAGCCCATCAAACACCTCCGGACAACCGTGAATTATTGCAGGCACGGCCACCCTGGCGTCAGAAGCCATTGCTTCATTGACGAGATGACTATGAGCAGGATTGGCTGCTAAAAAGCTCCATGCATCTTCACCATGAGCCACCTCAAATGGTGAAGTACTCTCATTGGCTAGAACACGGGCACTGAGACGATGCAATGATGCCATCACCAGTGGGCTGCTATTTAGCATAAAGAAAGCAGCCATGCTGTGTTCTCCATATCTCACCAGACGGCGAGACAAACTCGTTTGTGCATAACATGGGGAGCCATGGGTGTTGAGTTCCTCTTTGAATATTCCGCGGTGCATTAGAAACCTCATTATGCGGTAGAGGGGGGACGGAGCGCATGTTAGAGCTGATGACAACTCAGATAGCGTCATCGGGCTGCCATGGCTTTCAATGGCATCAGCTATCCCAAGCTCAATGGCACACTTGACTACAGACATTTCTGTGAATCCGAAGATGTATTTCCAGATACTCGCTTCAGCTTGTTGATCATCTTCGTCACACCAGTTTGTCTCTCTTTGCGTTTCTTCCATATCTCTCTCTATAGCAATCTATTTCTGCTGTAAGAGGTAATACATCTCAGGTTGAGCAATCTACATATATATAGAAGAAAGAAATATTGTTGTCGCAAGATTGTTAATTATTCTATGACTATCAGGAAATTAAGACTGGTCCTCAAAGTCGACTCTACGTTGTTGCTTACTGTGTATTACAGACAACTAATGCATGGGCGACAAGTTCGGGTGTTGATCGTGTTCGTGTTTCGCGTTTGCCACGTGCTCATAATTTGATGGGGCCCGGTGCCTCTGGAGCTCCATCGATCTATTCAAACAAAACAACAACTAGAAATCTAGATGTATGGTTCAAACTCGATTTTAAGTGGAATTTTATTTAGGCCATAAAATGATTCTATCTATTTGAAAACAGCTTAAAAGGCCAATACAACTGGTAGCCTGAATCAGGTGGCCTTTTTAGGTTCTGTACGTACTCTACAACCTGGGGCTTGGCTTTCACCGCTGAATATTTACAACTTTTTTGCTACAAGTTTTTAAGAGTTTGCGTATACATTTCGTCACTAGAAGTTTCTCCTCGCTTCAGTGTGATATGTGAATTACTTGGTTTTCATTTTCTTGTTAAGCAGTCTGAGAGAGAGAGAGAGAGAGAGATCTTGGAAGTCAAACTTTTAGAAAAAAATCCAGCTAGTACTATATATTGGGCCTTGGCATTGGTGCAGCCGCTGAAACTGGACTTGTGCACCATTTGTTTGAATTTGTGATTCGATCGATCACGTGAGGAATGCAATAATTAATGACCATCTTTCGTGCATGTCTAAATTCTCTTGCTCGAGCACTGTAAAAACTTAATTTCTTACGTGTCTCCACGTCTCAAGTCTTATTATTACGGCACTGACCATCAATTTGCTGAAATTGAATATAATATGTGTAACAGTACAAGTTGAAATTAATGCTATCCGTTGAAGAGTTTTTTTTTTTTTTGATAAGATCCGTTGAAGAGTTGGGGAGCTAGAGATGCAATTGTCTTCATCTTCAAATTTTTTTTATTTTTTATTTTTGATAAGATCCGTTGAAGAGTTGGGGAGCTAGAGATGCAATTGTCTTCATCTTCAAATTTTTTTTATTTTTTTTTTTTGATAAGATCCGTTGAAGAGTTGGGGAGCTAGAGATGCAATTGTCTTCATCTTCAAATTTTTTTTTTTTTTTTTTGAATGAATATCTTCATCTTCATTTTGCCATAACAATTCAAAATTTTAACACAATTCAAGTTGAACACGCAAATGAATATCTCCCTTAATTATGACCTAACGTACCCATATATACATCTTCAATGAATCAATCGGCCAACTATCAAAAGTTACTAATGACTGAATGAGGTTTCACTCGCATTCACAACGAACTATATATCTGGATTTGTCCTAGTCAAAGTGTCCGTTGGGAGGTAATTATCAATTTAGCACCAATTACGTTTTCAAGTTGAACTATATATCTGCATAGATTAATTTCTCCCAATCAAATTAAAGTGCATGGTCCGAGGGCGCGTAGGTACCTATTATTTTTTCTTTATTTTTCTTAAATAGTAATGTTTTTGTATAACTTTTGTACAACTTTAATAACATTTTTTAAGATCAACCATTGGATTAATATTCAGGACCTACATGTAGAAAAACAGATTCAATGGTTAATCATAAAAACCCACATGATCAGATATTCTTTATAATCAGAGATTCATGTTATTACGTCTATGACCCAACTCTCTTAGAAATGCAGCATCCACACCATTAACAATAGACTCTTTAAATCCCATTTGCTTCTCTAAGTACAGGGAAAACTCCTAAAAATACCATTGCAATATATTCATTCAGTATTTCCTAAAATAAGGAAAACTCAAAGGAAACAAAAGTGTTACGTACGTTAAATAGTACTGCTTCCCTATCCATTGTTTTAATTAAAAAAAGAAAAAAAAAAAAGATTTATTTTTCCTCTCTCTTTCTATAAGTATTTATTTGAAAGAATATTTAAATGTTATATGGAAAAGAAAAAAGAAGTCATTATTGAGTTTATTTGATTAGGACACTAAAAAGTACCTTGGTTTCTTAAATTTAAGAAAAATCTAAAATCAGACAAAGCTATTGCTAGCTCAATTGGCATGTTTTTTAACAAAGAGGACAAAGTTACAGAGAGTACTATACTACCATCAATGGCCAATGGGGTTGTACCTTTGTTAGTTGTCATGCATGTACTATTATGTATGTGCATTAAACTACAATTTCATGTGGTTAGTACAAGAATCAGGATTAATGTAGCGGAAGACTAAGGGTAACTAATCAAATAGCAGCGTCTTTGATTCTGCAATGAAAAACGTCTTCGTCTTCTACTCAAAAAGATAAAAAAGCCCGCAGGCTAATAGAAAGATAAAACTCTGCAGAGTATTTGAGAGAGAATTCTCTGATTTTATAACAATTCAATTGATTTAAGTTTTACATAATAAGTAAGCTTATTTATCGAAGAGAAATACTTGTAAAGAAAGTAATCCTAATCCTAATAGTAATAGTAAACCTTATTCTAGACTTCTAGTAACAATAGTATAACCTTATTCTATTAGTAAAAGTAAATCTAATCCTAATAAGGAAAAGAAATAAATAAAACAAATCTAATCCTAGTAAGGAAAGAAAATAAAGTCCTAATTCTAAAAGGAAAGAAATAAAGCTACTAGCAAATCTAATCCTAGTAAGGAAAGAAAATAAAGTCTTGGCTTAACGATCAAGTCTTTCCTTTTGTACTTCCATTGTCTACGAACAGGTAAGATTTTAATTAAACGGTGCTGCTTCAGTATCATTTTGGACATCTTTTTTATTTTTCGTTTTCACCGAAAATATTAGTAAATTACATCCTACATCAGACACCCCCACTTGAAAAAACTTCGTCCTTGAGTTTTCTTTGTGACAAGTCACACGAGGCTCTTTTGGAGAAAGATACTTAGATAAATCTACGTAAATATATAGCGTGCGGCTCTTTTGGAGAAAGATACTTGGAGAAATCTACATAGATAGTGCTAAGACATGACTTTTCCTTTTCGTCTCCTTCCATAATAATTTCTCATAATATTTTTTTCTTGATGTTATCTTCAACTTTATTGTCTTCTTCAAAGGAATCGCCATTGTTATTTATTTCTGTGGTGATCGTGATGAGTTGCGCTTGTAGTGGATATTCTTCTACTTGCACAATAGTTGGAACCAATGGTTGTGGTTGCACATATTGTTTTTTCTGATGGCAACTCCACTTTTTCACTGTAACTAACATTCTCTTCATATACGAATTTCCTATTTGGAGATTCATAAATATGGTTGGAAATAGGCTGAACGCAACTTACATCATCGTCACTAAGATCTTCGTAGACTGGTGCTCAGTTTATGGGTGCAAGTCGTTGGTGATGAGTATGCCTCACTCGGATCCCATCATCATTATGAACAAGATTGTCCATGTGACTACGAATGGGACCCAAGTACATGCATTCCATCATTTCTCGCATCTGTCACATCTCATGTTGCATCGTCTGTTGGAACACTTGGAATTCAGCTCTTGAAACAACCTCATTGTCATGAGCGGTGCCTTTAAGGGGATCGTCATCGTTGCGCTGATTGGCCATGGTCAGGATAAAAGCCTACTCTGATACTAACTAACGTAGCGGAAGACTAAGTGTAACTAATCAAAGAGCAGCGTCTTTGATTCTGCAAGGAGAAACGTCTTCGTTTTCTACCCAAAAAGATAAAACAAGCATGTAGGCTAATAGAAAGATAAAACTACGCAGAGTATTCGAGAGAGATGACTATGAGCAGGATTGGCTGCTAAAAAGCTCCATGCATCTTCACCATGAGCCACATCAAATGGTGAAGTACTCTCATTGGCTAGAACACGGGCACTGAGACGATGCAATGATGCCATCACCAGTGGGCTGCTATTTAGCATAAAGAAAGCAACCATGCTGTGTTCTCCATATCTCACCAGACAGCGAGACAAACTCGTTTGTGCATAACATAGGGAGCCATGGGTGTTGAGTTCCTCTTTGAATAGGATCGATAGATCATTCGATCGATTGTGATGGATCAATAGGATCGATAGATCATCCGATCGATCGTGATCGATCAATAGGATCAATAGATCATCCAATCGATCTTGATAGATCGATAGATCATCCGATCGGTCGTGATAGATCAATAGGATCAATAGATCATCCAATCGATCGTGATCGATCCATAGAATCGATAGATCATCCGATCAATCGTGATAGATCAATAAGATTGATAGACCATCCAATCGATCATAGTGCATTAATTAGTCTGATCGATCGTGATAGAGTTCGATCAATCGAACTTGACATAGTGAATGTTCGATCTAACGTGTGATTGATCATAATACGTACTAGTCCAATCGATCATGACATGATCATAGGATCGATAGAATATCTGTCATTAATTAGTGATGTGTCAAATGTAAAATGTCACTAATTCTTTCATTTATTTATTTATTTTTTCTTCCTCCACCCGTTACATAAACCCCTACAATTGGATGCTTAATCGATCGTGATACAATCAAATGATCGATTAAACTTGACACAAGTGAAAGTTTGATCAAATATCTAATTCATCCTAGTGCATCGATTCGATCTATTGTGACACGAACATCCGATCAATCAAACTCGACGTAGTTATCAGTTTGATCTAATGTGCGATTGATCGTGACATGATCATAGGATTGATAGAATCATCCAATCAATCCTAGTGTATTACTCCAATCGAAAAAACCAATTTTTCGAAAAAAATAAAAAATAAAAAAATAAAAAGAAACTAAAACATTTATTTTTAAAAAACAAATTAAAAACATTAAAGTAAAACAAAAAAAAAAAATTAAATAACGATTTTTTTTTTCGAAAAAGAAAAAAGAAAAAAGAAAAACTAGTTTTCTATTAATTTTTTTTTTTAAAAAAAAAAAGAAAAAAAAAAGAGAAAGAAAGAATTTTTTTTTTTTTTTTTAAAAAAAAAAACCGAAAATTAACTGAAAATTAAAAAAAAAAATTCTAATTTTTCGAAAAAAAAAACAAAAAAAAAAGTAAAAAGTTATCTTAAAAAAAAAACTGAAAAACGAAAAAGAAAATGAAAATTAAAAAACGAAAAAGAAAAAAGTAAAACCAGTCTTTTATTAAATTAAAAAAAAAAAAAAAGAAAGAAGAAAACAATAAATTATGAAAAAGAACCAATATATATATATATATATATATATATATATATATATATATATAAAATTAAAAAATAAAAAATCTCATCTTCCAAAAAAAAAAAACTCATGGTTAGCCTTGGGGGGGGGGGGGGGGGGTTACGAAATATTTAGAATTATATTATTTTTTATAATTTAACACGTTACTAAATATTTAAAATTATATAATTTTTGTATTATATAATTTAAAATATTTAGTAATGTAGTAAATTTTGCACGTTACTAATTGATTAACGTAGAAAATTTTGAATGTAATTAAATTTGTAACATGCAAAAGTTTATACGTCATTAAATATATAAAATTATATTATTTAAAAAAATATATATTGACAATATTTAATGACGTGCAAACTTTTGCACATTACTATTTAGTAACGTTCAAAATTTTCTACGTTACTAAATTAATAATGTGCAAAATTTGCATGTTACTAAATACTTTAGTAACGTGAAAAATTTTGCACGTTACTAAATATATTTCCAGTTTTTTATAGTGTACAATTTGAATGATGTGTAACATGATCTGTAGTGGAGCAGTAAAAATGGCAAGTAAAACGCCAAGTAACATATACACCCTCTTTTTCGTAACCCTCAACAAACTTGTAGCACATCCTATCCCTCTCGAAGCTCATGCATGGTCACGTGTTTGCCCTGAAATGATCACCTGCGTATATTCCCCAACAAGAAAATCCCAATTTATTGAATTTTCTGATACAATCAAATAAATAGTACATCCAAACTAAATATGTGCTAGCTATATCGATTGCCAGTAGAAGACTTAAAAAAACTTGTAGCGCGCAAGTACGTTGTAACCCAGCGGCGAAAGCCAATATTTAAGCTGGGTACGTTCTAGGCCAAGTTGTAGAGTATCAAGCGCAGAACCTAACAAGGCCAAATTTAATATTGGACCTGATTCAGGCCACTAGGCCAAGTTTGAACCATATATGCATGCATCTAGATTTCTAGTTGCTGCCCAATCAAATTATGAGCACGTGGCAAACGCCCATGGATTAGTAAGGGTCGGCAAAACAGGTATCTAACATGACCCGTTTACGACTCGCGACCCGTTTAAGCTAGATTCAGCACGACCCGTTTATATTAACGGGTCAGGGCTCCAGACATGACACGACATGACAATTTCACGGGTCACCCCACACGACCCGTGAAACCCATTTAGCATAACGGGTCGTCACGACCCGTTTAGACTTCTAAGACTCAAATGAACAACAACTTCATTATTCATGGCAAAAAAAATAAAGCTGGACTACCATTTTGCAAGAAACAGGGCTGTAAATGAGAGCAATATTGCAATAGAAAGGGAAAAAAAAATAAGGAAACATAAAATCTTAGACGAAATGACAAAAAAATGAAGTGTTATTCACAAAAAAAAACTATTAAATTAAAAACAAAAATATCAAATCTGCAACAACAAAAATCAATAAGAAAAATATTGCCCTTGTAAAAGAAAAAAGAAACAAACGGAATAAGGTTACATAGATCGGCCATCGGAGACAAGAGGGCATTAGCTAGCTCCAGCCTCTTCTTTCTTAATCTCTGCTGAAAACCCATCGCTGAAAACCCATACTTTTCTCTTCTTCTTCTTCTAATTTCTGCGTCTCTCTCACGGAGTCACGAATCAGCTCTCTCTCTCTCTGATCCATTCTCTCTTGCTCAATCTGGCGTGCACGTGACGGGAGAACGGAGAAGGAGATAAGAAGAAGAAACAAAGGAAAGGAAAAAATCAAAGAAAAATAAAAGGAAAAGGGGAGAGGCGTGACAGGAGTCAAAGGAGATAAAAAGAATAAATAAAAGAGGAAAAAAAGAAAAGAGAAATAAAAGGAAAAGAGGAGAGGCGTCAAAGGAGATAAGAAGAAGAAGAAAAAAAAAAAAAAACAAAAAAGAGAAATAAAAGGAAAAGGGGAGAGGCGTGAGTCAGGGAAAAAAATATCTCCCAAAAAACCAAAATAATCCACAGCTACACACGTGCATGTAGATAAAGACCAAGCATAATATTATTTTATTATGAAAAATGATGGATTTACAACACCACCACAATAATTATACAACACCCCCTCACATGGAGGTGGCGCCCAGTGTGTGGAGCCCCTCCCATATGAGGGGGTGTTGTACAATTATTATACCGGTGAAGTGTAGGAATCAAACCCCTTTTATTATTAGCTTCAATTTTTTTTAAATTACAATTTTACCTCATCTTATTTTATATCACTACAATTTTATGTTCATTCTTCTTTATTTTTTATTTTTTTTAAAAAAAAAATAATTGTATCTGGCGGGCTTCACACCGATTGAATAACCTTTTTATATATACATATTTGTTTTGCTTGAATAAGTCACCTTTGTGAATTGCAGTGGATTCTGCATGGTTGGGGAGACGACGAGTGCATCCAAATCCTTAAGAACTGCTTAGAAGCAATTTCAGAAGACAAAGGAAAGGTAATAATTGTTGAGGCTGTTATTGAAGAAGCGAAAATGGACAAGCTAATTAGTGATGCAAGGTTGATGCTAGACATGGCGATGATGGCTCATACAAATGCGGGCAAAGAAATTAAAGGACCTTCAAGGAGTGGGAATTTCTTCTTCGGAAGGCTGGATTTACAAGATACAACGTCAAATCCATTCATGCTGTGCAATCTGTTATTGAGGCATTTCCCTAAATTATGTACAATTTAAAGGAACCATATATATGTATTATTTTTCTTTTTGTAATAATGGCAACCAGGTATTACAAGTAGTGCCAGCTCTATCAATTAAGATGTTTGATTGCCTAGAAAATAAAAAAAATATTTGTTTAATGCCATAAGAAAATGATCGTCTGGGTTTTCTTTCTTCAAATGTCAACAACTAATTAAAAATTTTCACTTCTAATAAAAGTAATTAAAGGTGGGAATGACCACAACACTTACAATTTCCTTACATCATCAAAATCGATCTGCCAAATTAATAGCCAACAATTACAAACGCCGCAGCTCCTCGGGACCCTAGCTTGGAAATTGCTGGCTAGCTATTGAGCAGATTTATTGCATGTGATAATTGACAGATAGCTAGATTGGTCCATTTTATATTGAGCATTTTGTATCTTTGTCGGCCAAATACTTATTATATATATATCTATCCATATCTGACATAGGATTCTATATGCAGTGGGCGCCTACATCCACTAATCTAAAAAAGTTGTTGCTCCATTATCATAAAAGTTGAAAGAAAAAAAAGAGGAGTGAAATCCTTGAAGAATCTCTGTGATAGTGATAGCTTCATTTCCAAATGCGCGTCAATTATTCTTTCTTGTATATATGAAGCTCTGATCTGAAATGTCTTAGCAAGGCTAAAATAGATTTCTCAATCAGAGAGATGGAAGAGACACAAAGAGAGGCAGCGTGGCACGAGGAAGAAGAACAAGCAGAAGTGGCTATCTGGAAATACGCATTCGGGTTCACAGAAATGGCGGTAGTCAAGTGTGCCATTGAGCTTGGGATAGCCGATGCCATTGAAAGCCACGGAAGCCCTATGACACTCTCCGAGTTGTCATCAGCTCTAACATGCGCTCCGTCCCCCCTCTACCGCATAATGAGGTTCCTAATGCACCGCGGAATATTCAAAGAGGAACTCACCACCCATGGCTTCCCAGGTTACGCACAAACGAGTCTATCCCGCCGTCTAATCAGAAATGGAGAGCGTAGCATGGCTGCTTTGATTTTGCTAGAAAGCAGCCCGGTGATGCTAGCACCATGGCATAGTTTAAGCGCCCGTGTTCTAGCCAATGAGACTGCACCATTTGATGTGGCTCATGGCGAAGATGTATGGAGCTATGCTGCGGAAAATCCCGCTCACAGCAAGCTTATCAATGAAGCAATGGCTTGTGGTGCCAGGAAGGTGGTGCCTGCCATGATTCACGGTTGTCCAGAGGTGTTTGATGGGCTTAGCAGTTTGGTGGATGTTGGTGGGGGCAATGGAACGACTTTGCAGATGTTGGTGAAGGCATTCCCATCACTTCAAGGCATCAACTTTGATCTTCCTCATGTTGTTTCTGTTGCGGCAGAGTCCATTGGAGTTGAACATGTCGGGGGTGACATGTTTTCAAGTGTTCCAAAGGCTGATGCTGCTTTCCTACAGGTAACTATGACCCGCAATGAAATTGGTCTCATCAATGTAGATCATTTATGTGATTAGGAAGCGATTTCAAAAGAGAAAGGCCTGCATGTGGTTAAACCAGCTGCAACATTCGTTTCAATCTTTTCATACTTATAGAATACATATAGACATATAGACTTATAGTGTAGCGTAGTATTCAATGTTAAAAATCTTTTATTTAATTTTATTTTAAACAAGAGTGGAGCTCGGACTTATCCAATATATATATATATATATATCAAGACTCACAACAACAATAATTCAAGTTAATATATCTATTATATTAAGAATAAAATTCCACTTTACTTAAAATGGTCTAATTATAAAATTAAAATAATACTATAAAAATATAAAAACGAAGTTATACGAGTATAACTCATTTAATAATCTAGCTTAATTTTGTTTTTACGATCGGCTCACTTATTAAACGAACCGAATTCAAATAAAGTTTATACAAGTAGATTGTCGAATAAACTTGTTCATTTACCATCCTACTGTTAATTGAAACACAATTAAGCCACTACTCTCTAGGAGTACATAATATAGCCCAAGAAAAGTTTTTCTTTCTGGAGTTGCAGGACACCCCTAAGGATGCATGTCCAGCTAGCTCTTTTGGCTTAATTAATCAATTTGGCTTGTGATCAATTGCAGTGGGTTCTCCATGATTGGGGAGACAACGAATGCATCCAAATCCTTAAGAAATGCAGAGAGGCCATTCCGGGGGACAAAGGGAAGGTAATAATTGTTGAGGCGGTGATTGAAGAAGCAGAAACGGACAAGCTAACTGATGTGAGGTTGGCGCTAGACATGATCATGATGGCTCATACTAATACTGGCAAAGAGAGGACCTTCAAGGAGTGGGGATTTGTTCTTGAAAAGGCTGGATTTAGCAGATACACAGTGAAACCCATTCCTGCTCCGCAGTCTGTTATTGAGGCATTTCCTTAATTTCTATATATATATAGTAGTTTAAGGATTGTGCGTGGATTTCGATCTAGTCCTTCTAATTTTCTTTCTGTTGTGCGTGACCGGTTGTTTGATGTAATTTTTTTTTTTTTTCCTATTGTTTTGTTTGGGTTGCTATTTTAATAAGTGTGATTTAATTTTAATATGTGCGATTTAAAAAATTATTCTTAAAAATCATATACTTATAACACCTCGATTCTACAATGGATAGATAAAGCATATATTCACTACAAAAATATAAGCATTTTGACACGTGTACAGTGTCGTACACGTGTCAAACAGTTAGACACGTGCATTTTGACACGCGTGAGACGCGTGTCAAATGTGCACGTCATTAACTGCACAATTTGACACGTGTATTGATATACACGTGTCAAATTTGACACGTGTATGAAAATACACGTGTCAAACCGGTTTGACACGTGTATTTAAAATACTCATGTCAAAACGTGTATCACAATACACGTGTCAAACCGGTTATTTTTTTAAAAAAAAAATTCCAAATTGAATTTTTCATTTAAATAAATTTTTAATTTAATTTTTTTTTTCCTTAAGGGTTTAGGGTTAGGGTATAAATTTAGAAAGTGTAGGATTTTTTTTTTTTTAGGATCTAGGATTAGGGTTTGTTAGGGTTTAGGGTTTTAGTTTCTTAGGGTTTAGGGTTTAAGGTTAGGATTTTTGTTTTTATTGTTAGGGTTTCTTTTTTTAGAAAGTGTAGGATATTTTTTTTGGGGGGTTTAGGGTTTAGGGTTCGTTATAGTTTAGGGTTAGGGTTTTTATTTAGAAAGTGTAGGATTTTTTTTTTTTTTTTAAGGATCTAGGAATAGGGTTTAGGGTTTAGGGTTTTAGTTTCTTAGGGTTTAGGGTTTAAAGTTAGGATTTTTGTTTTTAGTGTTAGGATCTCTTTTTTTAGAAAGTGTAGGATATTTTCTTTTTAGGGTTTAGGGTTTAAGGTTAGGATTTTTGTTTTTAGTGTTAGGGTTTCTTTTTTTAGAAAGTGTAGGATTTTTTTTTTTAGGGTTTAGGGTTCGTTATGGTTTAGGGTTAGGGTTTTTATTTAGAAAGTGTAGGATTTTTTTTTTTTTTTAAGGATCTAGGAATAGGGTTTAGGGTTTTAGTTTCTTAGGGTTTAGGGTTTAAGGTTAGGATTTTTGTTTTTAGTGTTAGGATTTCTTTTTTTAGAAAGTGTAGGATATTTTTTTTTTTAGGGTTTAGGGTTTAAGGTTAGGATTTTTGTTTTTAGTGTTAGGGTTTCTTTTTTTAGAAAGTGTAGGATATTTTTTTTTTAGGGTTTAGGGTTTAGGGTTCGTTATGGTTTAGGGTTAGGGTTTTTATTTAGAAAGTGTAGGATTTTTTTTTTTTTTTTTTAAGGATCTAGGATTAGGGTTTAGGGTTTAGGGTTTTAGTTTTTTAGGGTTTAGGGTTTAAGGTTAGGATTTTTGTTTTTAGTGTTAGGGTTTCTTTTTTTAGAAAGTGTAGGATATTTTTTTTTTAGGGTTTAGGGTTTAGGGTTTAAGGTTTAGGGTTAGGGTTTTTAGGGTTTGAAAGTGTAGGATTTTTTTTTTAGGGTTTAAGGTTTAGGGTTTGGGGTTTAGGGTAAGGGTTTTTTTTTAGAACGTGTAGGATTCAGAGTTTATTTAAGGGTTTATTATTGTGTTGGTTTTATGGTTATGATTTTAGGATATAAAGTTTAGGGTTGGAGTTTAAGTATTTCTTAAAAAGTAGACGGTCAATTTTAATTTTTTCTTTTTTTATTCAAACCCATTTTTTTTTTTTTCCCATTTATTATTTTCAAAAGTGTTATCGTTGGTTTATAACGCTAAACTAATATCGGACATTGTTTGATTTTGTTTAACTAACAAAAAAACATTGTAATCCATAATAACACATTCAAATATATATATATATAACCTCTCAAATAAAAAATTAGGACAGAAAAAATTAAAAACAATAAAAACACAACATGGCAAAAAAGAACATGGCTTCCAAAAAAACAAAAATACATATAACATTAAATGACACAAAAATACAAACGCCTACAAAAAAAAAATTATCAAATGTGTACTAACACAAAAATACATGCAGCATTGTTAAAAACAAAAACACAAACTATAGCAAAAATGAAATACCTAGTCCATGAAAACCCAAAAAAAAAAAAAAAACAGAAATATAAGCATACAAATCAACATTGCGATAAAAAAATAGAACACAGTCCAAAAATTATTACAATTATCAATCAAGAACAAATAAAAATTATTACAATATATTTATATAGTTAGTACAAATTTACATGTGGAACAAAAAATGAAATACAAATTTAAGGGGCAAAATACTCACTGCCAGTTTGTGGATTTAGGGCTCCTTATATATATACCTGCATATTCAGAATATATTGTGAAGAAACAATATATAAGTTAGCAAATGTGTATATATATATATATATAACATATATCAACCGGCCACTGAACATAGAGAGAGAGAGCCGGCCGGGCTGTGAGAGAGGGAGAGCGAGAGAGAGGGAGGGTCGGTGAGAGAGAGACAGTCGGTGAGAGGGAGAGGTGACGACGCCGGAGACACGGCAGAGAGCTCGATCACCACGCCGGCCGGCTGAGCTCGCCGGAGAGAGAGAGAGAGAGAGAGAGAGAGAGAGAGAGAGAGAGTGAGAGTGCAGAAATGGGTAGCTTCCAATTTCTTATATATAAATATATATATATATATATATATATATATATATATATATATATATATATATATATATATATAATTTAAATAATATATTTTATTTCAAAATTATTATATTTTTAAAAATTATATAAGATATATATGTTATTACGTTTGGCCAGGTGGCGCGCGGGAGAACTCCCGCGCAGCACCTGGCCAAACAATTCGTACACGTGCCCAATTGGAGACGTGTATATAAATACACGTCTCCTTATGCGATTTTTCTAATATTATAATTATATATAAAATATATTTTATATTTATATATATATATATATATATATATATTATATCTATTTTATATAAACCCATGCAACCCTAAGTTTATGCACTGCATGTACACATTGATAAATCCTAAGCCCTAAAACTAAAACATAAACTCATGTTGCAATTTTTTATTTTTATTTTTTTTTTGGGTCTACATATATATAGCAGAAATTTGGTTTAATTATGCATATAGTACAATATGTCAATTTAGGGTTAGGGTTTACGTACTTATATATATATATATATATATATATATAACTCATCATATAAACCCTAATCATAAGTGTATGTATTTTATATAGCAAAAAACCATAACCCTAAGTGCATGTACTATATATAGCAAAAAATCCTAACCCTAACTCTAACCCTAAGTGTATGTACTCTATATTATTTTGAATTTTAAAATGGTGGCGCGCGGGAGACGTGTATTTAAAATACACGTCCCCCATAGTAGAAATTGTATTTAATTTTTAAAAAAATAATTTTATATATATATATATATATATATAATTTAACAACGTAAAAAAAAAAAAAATACAAACCCATGCAGCCCTAAATGTATGTACCACTGTGATAACTAAACCCCTAAGCGCTAAAACTAAACCATAAACTATAAATTAAAACTAAACCCTAACCCTAAAATTAAACTCTAATACTGAGTATATATACTATATTAAACCATAAATAAAAACTATAACATAATCAAAAAATTAAACTCTAACCCTAAGTGTATATACTATATATAGCTATAAACTATAACCTTATGAGTACGTACTATATAGTCATAAACCCTAACCCCTAACCCTAAAAGTATATACTACTTTTATATATATAAGTATATACTATATATATATATATAAGTATATATATAGTATATATATATGTACATAAACCTTATACCTAAGTGTATGTACTATATATAGATATAAACCCTAACCGTAAGTGTATGTACTATATATGAACATAAACCCTAACCCTAGGTGTATGTATTATATATGTGCATAAACCGTAAGTGTATGTACTATATATAGTTATAAACCCTAACCCAAAGTGTATGTACTATATATATCTATAAACCGTAACCATAAGTGTATGTACTATATATAGTTATAAACCCTAATCCTAAGTGCATATACTTGATATAGCCATAAACTCTAATCCTAAGTGTATATGGCTATAAATATATCGTTACAATCTAACTATAATCAATCTACGATTTAATGTTATATTTAAAAGTGTACAACAATGACACGTGAAAATATATTGACATTATTATTCATAAAATGTAAAATGAATTAAATTATAACCCATAGCCCTAAGTGTATACATTATATATACCTATAAACCCTAAAACCCCTAACCATAAGTGTGTATACTATATATAGCGATAAACCCTAATCATAAGTATGTATGTTATATATAGCTATAAACTCTAACCCTAAGTGTATATATTATATATATCGATAAACTCTAACCCTAAGTATATATATATTTTATATATATATATATATATATATATATAGCTATAAATCATAACCCTAAGTGTATATACTATATATAGCCATAAACCCTAACCCTAAGTGTATGTACTATATATAGCTATTGACCTAATTAAGTGTATATACTATATATAGCTATAAACCCTATGTGTAAATATTATATATAGTTATAAACCTTAATCCTAAGTGTATATACTATATATATTGATAAACCATAATCCTAAGTATATATACTATATATAGGTATAAACCCTAGCCCTAAGTGTATATACTATATATAATTATAAATTCTAACCATAACCTTAAGTGTATGTATTATATAAGGAACTAAACCATAAGTATTTAATTCATTATGTAGCAGGAAACCCTCAAAATAGTTGCATTTACTATATATAGCCATAAATAGCAAGGTTACTGTATATAGTTTATAAACCGTTTACATGCATGCATATCTATATATATATAGTATTAATTATAGGTTTTTCAACTTTGTTATGTTTTAATTTTTTTTTTTTGTTTCTAAACGTAGATGGTGTACAAAACTAAACCCTAATTTGAACTATTTGGTTTAATTATATATATAGTACCAATTTTGTTTAATTATGCATATAGTATAATATGTAAATTAGGTTAGGGTTTACGTACTTATTAGTATACTATATATATATAAATAAGGAACCTAAAAAGTATAAATTCCAAGCATATAATTTACATATAGCATATAGCATTTTTTTTTTTGTTTCAAAAAATTAACACAACACAATTTTATTTTTATTTTTTTGGGAAAAATAACAGTTTGACACGTGTATTCACTACAAAAAATAGGACATTTAATGGCGTGTCTGCAGTAAATTATTTTTTGACACCTCACTAATTAGTGGCGTGTTGAATTAAAACACCTCACTAAAATTATTAGTGACGTGTTTGATTTAGCACGCCAGTAAAATTGTGTGGCGTGTTGGACTGACACGCCACAATTTTGTGGCGTGTCGGACTGACACACCACAAAATTGTGGCGTGTCTGACCGACACGCCAGTAAAATTGTGGCGTGTCATTTATGACACGCCACTAAGTTTCCTATAACCGCGCAGTCCCGTGCGGTTCTTCCCCTCTCCTTTGTTTCTCCCTCTCTCACTGTACTCTCTCTCTCTCTCCTGTGTCCCTCTCTCACTCTACTCTCTCTCTCTCTCTCTGTGTCTCCGTCTCTCTATCGCCGGACGCCGGCCACTTCAGCTCCGACCGGTATGCATCTCCTTCTCTCTCTCTCTCTCTCTCTCTCTCTCTCTCTCTCTCTCTAGCTCTCTCTTTTGCTCTCTCTCTATTTAGCTCTCTCTCTCTTTAGCTCTCTCTCCCTCTAGCTCTCTCTCTCATCTGTAGCTCTCCGGCCAGCTCAGACGCCGGCCACCAGCAACCCCTGCCGCCCCCGACCTCCGACGCCGGCCACCAGCAACCCAGCCGCCCCCGACCTCCGACGCCGTGTAAGGTAAAATGATTTTCCTATTTTTATTTTTTTTTCTTTTTGTCAAAATTTGTTTGTTTTACTGGGGAAATGTCCCAATTGTTTGGTTCTTCTCTTACATTGTTTTAACAAATAATTTATCCAATAGGAGAAAGTATCCCATGTTCTTTTATGGTGTTTCTCAAGAGTCTCACCGATTGGAAACTACCAACTTAGGATTTTAGTTTGGAATTTGGTATTATGGGGTTTTATAATTAAACCCTAGCATAAAGCCAAGTTCTGATATGCATTATTTTGATAGAAGCCTCGTCTTTATTCTTTGGTAAGAGAGAAGGAAAAGATAAATATGCACGATATTCATTGTGAAAAGAGAAAATAGCAGCTTGTTACTCTTGTTCAGTATATTACATGCACTTCCAAGTAGATGCATTTGCATTGCCCCGAGCTTAAGCCATTTGCCTTCTCTTACCACCAATTCAAACAATCCAAACAATTTGTTTAAGAACAACTTCCTTTTATTTTTCTTTCTTCTCGAAAACATTTTAATAAGCTCCAATTTCTGCAATCAGTTAGAATTTATAAAATATGTAGTCAAATAATTGAACATGTAAGTGTTCAAAATCTAATGGTAGCAGTTGTTTACTTGTACAGTTTTTTTTTTTATATGTATTCAGTCACCCACGAGAAAGCACTTTTTCTTCTTACACTGCACCAAATCTAAGAATATCGAGATGAAAACACCACAATGATTATTACACAATTCTAATTAAGCAAGGGGACAAAGTTCTTTGAATTTTTTCTTCCGCTATACTAACATGTGTCCAAAATGTATGTAATATAAAATTCATTTTAATAAAATATGTGATTCTGACATGCATATTAGATACGTAACAATTTAATGGATTGGACTAGAGAAAAATTTTCCAACATAATTCGAAAGAAAACTTTGTTTGTAAGTAGCTATACGACTAGCAATATTTTACATGCATGATTTGCGAATTTGACACAAATTTAACATGAAATTAGCCGGTTAGGATTGAGAGTCTAACCGATTTAATTATTTGGGTCGAGTAATGGTTGACCTATATAGTCTTATGTCCATGCGCATGGTGTCCATACAACTTATTTTTATTTTATTAAATATTTTAATAACTTCTATAAATATTTTAAAATATTAAATAGCTTTTTTGTTGAAATTTTTATTTTTATCAAAATTTATATGTAAAATTTTAGAAAAGTTAATTATAATCTTCAAAATTACCATTTGAAAATTTATATGTTGTTTACTTTATTTTGTTACTATTTTGTATTGTACGTAGAGAAGAAGATGGACAAGACTTGGATGACAAAGTCTAGGGGTACGAGGGAATATAGAGATGGGTGTAGATTGTTTGTTAACTTCGCAGTGAGTAACTGTAGAATCCCTAGTGGAAATATACACTGCCCTTGTAAGTCGTGTCGAAATAACCAGTGTCACCAGCCCGATGTCGTACTTGCCCACTTGACAGGGGGTAAGGGAATAATGACTACATACACTACATGGTTTTGGCACGGTGAGAAGCAAGTTCGGGGTCCTGTTGCAGGTTCTTACTTGAATCGCTCAGCCGCAGATGTGGCTAGTGGAAGCACAGAACAGGGTGGCGACATGCACTCAATGTTGCATGATGCATTCGGCATGCACGAAGTTAGAGAAGAAAATTGTGAGCCTGAGGTCGTGGCTCAGGGAGGTGAAGAAATTAGGTGGAATGGAGAATCAGCTGAAGGAAACGCTCAGAAGTACTACGACATGCTCAAAAAGTCGGAGAAACCACTTCATGGGGGTACTAAACATAGCAAGCTGAGTGCTACTGTACATTTGTACAACTTGAAATGCGTTGGTGGACTTAGCAACAAGATTTTCTCAAATTTCCTTGAGTTCATCATCCAGTTGCTGCCTGCATGTGATGACACTTTGCCAGCTAATACATATGAGGCGAAAAAATTTCTTAGTGACATAGGGCTTGGTTATGAGAAGATTTCTGCATGTCGTAATGATTGTATGTTATTCTGGAAGAACAATCAAGAATTAGAATCATGCATCGTTTGTGGAGAATCTAAGTGGAAGGATGAAATTCATTTGGACGAGGATGGTCAACCCATATCGTCGAGAAAAAAACGTCCGGTGAAAGTATTGCGGTGGTTTCCACTCATCCCCCGGCTACAGCGGCTTTTTATGTCGGAACATACAGCGCCCCACATGAGATGGCATGTAGAAGGCGGCACTAAAGATGGCGTGCTGGGGCATCCAGCTGACGATGAAGCATGGAAATCATTCGATCTCTTACATCCAGAATTTTCAGCCAACAGCAGGAACATCAGACTTGGTCTAACCTCAGATGGATTTAATCCATTTGGGAACATGAGCACTTCCCATAGCACTTGGCCAGTACTGCTTGTTCCATACAACTTGCCTCCTTGGATGTGCATGAAACAAACATCATTCATATTATCTCTGATTATCCCAGGCCTAAGTTCACCTGGAATGGATATAGATGTCTACCTTCAGCCATTGATTGAGGAGTTACAAGAACTCTGGAATGTAGGGGTACGTACATTTGATGTCTCGAAGAAAAATAATTTTGTGATGCGAGCGCAGTTGATGTGGACAATAAATGTCTTCCCGGCGTACGCATATTTGTCCGGATGGCCTAACAAGGGTGAGTATGCATGTCCTTGCTGTTTGCATTCAATACAGTCTAAACGGTTAAAACACGGTAAAAAACATTGTTACCGATGAGCCGTACGTGCTAACCACACAAGTTGACCAAGTTTTTTATGTTGAAGATGAACGGGACCCAGGTTGGCTTGCGCTGTAAGAACTAAACCTAGGAACGTATACGATGTTGGTGATGAAGGGCATGATGATGCATGTGCTAACTACCACGAGTGCGAGCCGCTCCTATTGACCAGTAATAATGATCATGATCTACGAGATGACTTCGATCACATCCGACCTGACTTAGATCCGGTCCTAGTGTATGTGTAAAAAAAAAAAAAATCTATTTGATATTTTAAAATATTTATTTCTACATTGATTGATTGTTAAATATGTGACTCATTTAAATACTGTGGTGCATATAGTTGATATATATTTGTATAAATACGTGATTTATTTTGCAGAGTACAATGAGTTATAGAATCCCACATGTTATGAAGAGGAATAAGGGCCAAGGATCGAGATCTAGCGAGCCTACGCACACAGAGAGCGACCTTACGCATACAGAGGCAGGGTATAGACCAGTATTCGCAGATGATCACTCAGGATACCAATACAACATCGAAGATAATACATTTGGTCATCTACCTCAAATGCAGCAGACAGTGAGCCAATTAGAGGCGTGTTCCCCTGGTCACGTGGCGCGGCTGTTCGACTACAGCATGTCGGGTTCTCATGATACTGAGACACATCTTTCAGACTATAATGAGACACAAGCTCCGGAGGGCCTACATGATGCACAGTCCGCGGAGGGCCTACATGATGCACAGCCTGAGGATGAGCTTGCTACACAAGTGCTGAACGTGAATCAGATCTGGACGATAAGTAAGTACATATTTTTATAAATTTAAAGGATATATACGTATTTATTGTTTTGCACTTTATATTCGTTTCGAAATAATTAACATCAATATCTATTAATGTTATAGGTACTAATCCGGATGGCAGCACTTGTTTTGAAGTTATGACCATTATGGACCCGCACAAGGCATGGGAGATCCCCGCGGGAAAGAGGGTCATGATGGATTATAATCCAGGCTGGCAACCCGTAGGATTTAGCGCCAATAAATTTAGACGGCAAACCGGGAAGCTAATAAGGAGCGGAAACTATGTGCATTTACGGGACGATTGGGCGCATGTACCAGCTCGTACAAAGGAGGATATATGGGAAGCCCTGATGGTAAGTAGACTTTTACGTACTGTCAAACTTTTTTTTAAAAAAAAAATTATTTATCATCTTCCAACTTGTGTAGGTGGACTTTTACATCCCACCAAATTATGATTTACAAAAAGTAAAACGAGATGCGTTTCGGGATATAGGTGTAAAGCTCAAGAATTGGAGACACAGCACAAAAGTTAAATTAGGCATTCAACGGGGCGATACTCCTGAGACGGTACGAGCAAGAGTAGGGGCAAGAAGACTCTCCAACTACCGCCCTGAGGAGGAGGATGCGTTGTTGAATAAATGGTGTGACGAAGAGTATCAGGTTAGTCATGAATTATATTACTATTTGGTGTACTTTCATTAATTTCATTTAGTTGTGTTAGTGTTTACATAATAAGAATGTTAATTGTGTAGGAGTATGCTGACCATATGAAGCAATTACGAGCATTGCAAAATACTCCTCATTGCACGGGGACCAAAAGCTATGCGAGGTTGTCACACGAAGAAGTATGTGCACCAATTTATTCCATACATATAAATGTAAACATTTTATATATATAAACATGTGTTATAATGATTTATTCTTTTGGCAGACTGTCAAGAATGGCACTCCTCCTACAAGAGCACAAGCGTACATAAAAACTCACACGAAGAAGGATGGAAGCTATCCAAATGATATAGTAAAAGAGAGATGTGTATGTTATTCATCTTTCATATATTGTTTTACTTATGTGTAGTTATTTATTTACGATGCACATTAGTTTGACACACCAACATTTAATACTACATGCAGGAAAGGATGGCGATGCTAATGCCAACCGACTCTGCCGAATCGTCAAGCGTAACACAAGGAACGGTACGTTGGAGACATGACGATGCGTATGCCCAAGCGCTTGGCAACAAGCCGGAGTACGCCGGCAGAGTTAGACAGGTTGGACCAAATATTTGGCCTATGCGAGGGTCCATACGCTCTTACCATACACCATTACAGCCGCATTCACAAAATCAAGGGCACGCCGTCTTTTCGCAAGAAATGTTTGTTTCTGAGATGGAGAGAGCACTCGAGGTTGAGAGGGCACGACACAGTTCTGAGATGGAGAGAGCACTCGAGGCTGAGCGGGCAAGACAAGCTTCTGAGATCGAGAGAGTACTTGAGGGTGAGCGGGCACGACACAAGTTACAAATGGATGAGGTGTTGGCAGCACAATCTCATATTATGTCCCGTTTTAGCCAAATGGAGTCATTGTGGCGCCAATCAGTATCCGTGCCTGGAGTCTCTCATGATAATATAGTGCCAGACAAAAATTATGCACATCATATGAATGTGTCATCTATTGATAGCAGATCAGGTAATAATTAATGGGTTTTTTTTTTTCGTGGTATGATTACGTCTATTTAAATTCACACTTTGTTAAATGCTTAGGACTTTATATAATTTGATCATATTGTTTGCTAACATACTATATTTGTTTTATCATTCACAGATCCTACGGAAAATGCTATGCAGTTACCCGATCATGAAAATCTTGCCAACGATTGATATTGGGTAACATTTAGGTTTATTTTAGTTGGCAAATATGTACTTGCCTTTTTTTGTTCCGGTTTTGTTATCAATCTATGACAAAGATTGATTATATATTTTGTTTATTGAAACCTTTGTTTTGATTGTTATGAATTTAAGACATATTTTTATTGAAACTTTTGGAATGACTTTTTGGGATTAATTTAGGACTAAGATTGATAATATTGTATATTTTGTTTGTTGTAAGTTTTAGTTTGAGTATTATGAATCTATGTTATGTATATATGTTTAGTGAAACTTTTGGAATAATTTTTTTTTTGTTGTGATTGTTGATAAAAATTCAAATTGTTGCAATTGTGTTGATTATGGATTGATAGAATTGTTGTAAGCCAATATCAAATTTCGGATTACAGGATTTTAGGTTTTTTGGATTGCAGGATTTTAGGTTTTTTTTTTTAAAAAAATACCACAATTAGTGGCGTGTCAGCCAATGACACGCCACTAAGTTAGAAATACTGACTGACTCATTTGTGACCTTCTAAAAAGGTCACTAACCCTATGTCACTAATGTTTAGTGGCCTTTCAGGGTGCCTGAAAGGCCACTAAACATTGGTCACTAATTACTTAAATTTTTGTAGTGATTAAATACACGTGTCCAATTGGACGCGTGTATTTAATACGCGTGTCCAATTGGACGCGTGTAATAAATACACGCGTCCAATTGTGCAGATATGACAATTTGACACGTGTCTCCAAGGACACGTGTCAATTTGGACGCGTGTCTACAGTAACCGGTACTGTAGACACGCGTCAAAATGGGGAAATTTTTGTAGTGATTTCTTTATATAAAATTCTCGTCTGTCACATTGGTGACCTAATGCCTTTCCAAATCAATCAATGCAATTCGCATTTATAAAATTCCACAATGACACAAATATATCAAATATAATATTGTGCATCATTAGTATCAAAATATAGTTAATCTCACTATTTGCACGGTTTATTAATAATTTATCATATACTTTGAGAATTAATGACAATAAAACATATCCACATGTATATACACCAACATGCATTTTATTTTGAAAATCTTTACTTTTGGGCGTATTATTTTCATAAAATTCATGATTAATCAATTCTACTTACTTTAAATTCATGTACCACTACCACGGTTTTTTACCATGTTTTGGTTTATGTCACTTGTTTCTAAAAAAAAAAAAAATCCAAATAATCACATAATACTCTATTCATCAAATTTATAAATGTAGCTGGAGCGTCGGTCAACCAAACTAGTCTTTTCCAAAATATCAAATGGACTAATATACCTGAGACTAAGCTTATACTCCGCTTTTAAAATTGTATGTTTTCAAAAAATCACCATCGATCTTCCATGTTAACATATATATATGTCCCAAAGATGCTGAGAATCACACAGATCATACCTCATATGTTTGAGAATCACGTAGAAATCCCTATTGCTAGATATCACCTCGATCATGTCGTGATTCATGCAACCTAGCCAACTAATGAGAATCAAATTAGCCCAGATTATATTTCTCTTCACAATCACGCAGATCATGGAGTCACATATAATAACTCAGGTCAAGGTAATATATGTTTGACAATTTACGCATATCAAAAAGGGGATCCGGCTTCAGTGCTGTAATTTAAAACTACAGCACATTTGCCGTAGAAAAATAGAGGGCCAAGATTATTTTTCTCAAAACACCGTCGTTTCACTTAAGTGAAACACAACTGAAGGCTGATGTCGAAGAAAACGTCCGTTTGAGAAAGGATCCAGCTGTAATTTTCGTTGAACGCCGGTTTCTTTCCTTTAATAAAAAACATACCCTCCTCTTCCATCTCTCTTGTCCGATTTGAGCGAGTGCCAAGACAAAGCAATCTAAATCTGCTTTATAATTGTAGCAATTCTTTGCTGTTTCACAGTTATTTACAGTTATGCCGGTTGTGATGGGGAAAACATTGTGGACCTGTCTGAAGACAACCCGAAGCTGGAGGACGTATCAAAGGACTGCACGACTCGGGTGGTAGCACTCGTTGAAGCTGGGGTGAGAGTGATGTAATTAGAGGGGTCCTGGAAAATGGGTTTTGGCTGAAATGGAAGGCCGCCAACTGCAACGATTGCGAGAAAAGTGGAGGGTTTTTTGGGTTTGGGTTCGTGTTCGACGACGACAACATTTACTACTGTTCCCAGTGCTTCTGCGCCAATAGAGCTCATTATGTAGGCTGTAAAAATTGTGGTCAGCTTTCTCTCTCTCGAGACTAATTTTTCTCTTTCTCAATCTTAGAAAATTTTCTCTTTCTCAGATTCTATATTGGTTTTATCATTTTTTGTTGTTGATTCAGATGGATTCGGCGATGTATTCTGTAGGTTCAACCTGCCCATCTGTGTCTCTTTCGGCGTATGAGAATCTCAAGGTACCGACAGTTTTGCTTGACCGTGCGGGAATGAGGAGGACTATTCAGCTTCAAAGAAAAACACAAGACTCTGGACGTGCTTGGAGACTATTCAGCATCAATGGTATTGGAGACTTCATGGGCATGCTTTCTTTTTGAATCTGCAGAATCAAGCTGATCAATACGTGCTAAAATGGACCCTCTGTTTTTCAACTACAGAGGTCTTCTCAGACTCCCATGACAGGTTAGTTTATGTTTTGTGTATTGGGTTTATCATTTTGGAATTTCTTTTTGTTTTTGAAAGCAAAATAGATTTCTTTTTGAAATGGTATTATGTGAAAGAGACGCAGATGGGCAAGCTGAAGCTACAGAAAGCATCGCCGAAGCCATCCGAATCAACAACAAAAAAGATAAGACCGATATAGAATCTGGGAGTCACTGAAATCGCTAAAATCAAACAGTTCAACAAAAATTACAGGTGGATCATTTCTCAACGGACGTTTTCTTGCCCGTCAGCCTTCAGTTGTGTTTCACTTAAGTGAAACGACGGTGTTTTTAGAAAACTAATCTTGGCCCTCTATTTTTCTACAGCAGATGTGTTGTAGTGTAAACAGCACTGAAGCCAGATCCTCAAAAAGGAAAGAGACCACAATCGGCTCAATATGGAATCAATCTCATATGAAAATATTCTTTGATTAATGGCTGTACGTCAATATATTTTCTGTTTCCCAATTTATTTGATTTTGCTTGCCTTGCACGTACAAATAGGTACTTGTATATAATACCATGCGTCCTCTGTATCAATTCATTCAGTAAAAGTGAATCAAATTGTTTTCTTTTATATACTTTCATTCCAAAACGGTTCATTTTTTATGATTTAGTTTAAAATCACATATTTTATCTATAAAATTGCAATGCCAAATACACCCATAGTTTACTTTGTCTTTATGAATCTAAAATTATGGAAACCTCTCTTTGTTTTTATTTTCTTTTCCATCCGCACTCCACTGCAACCAAACTTAATTAGTATCGAAATGCATTTGTGAAAACGAAAACTTTCTGCACGTAGAAATGTTGGTACGTATTTTTGTTAACTTTTCCAAAGCACTTTTTCTGTTTTCAAAAACAAATAAAAATATTTAACAAACAATTCACTCTTCAAAACATAAAATATTTTTAAAAAATTATAACACAAAACACTTTTCAAAAATCAAAATACGTACATTAGACTTTTAAGAAAACTTTTCACACTTGCTTAGAAGCTAGAGGAATGTTTTGAGAAAATTGTGTTTATTTTTTTGTAGGGATAGGGGGTGATTTATTACTTTAAAAAATTATAATAAATAAAAATTAAAAAGGTGGCCACATGACCATTCCCGGGGAAGAGAGTGCAGTCATCCAACATAACAGAGGTGGCCACGGTCATCTTATCATGCCGGTTAGCAATTATTTAAAGTTATAACCGCGCCATGTAAATCCCACAAAAAATACTTCTAAGATTTCTTTCAAAGGTTTAACAAATATGAGTTTGGAAACCGACTCAGATGCTGCAAATAAGGGAAAAAAACCCAAATATTAATGTTATAGGTAAAGGAGACTTGCAGTCCCACATTGCCTTGCGAAGACAAAATTGCGCTATCCATATGAATATAAAAGTAGAGCGAAGCCAAATCCAAAAGACATCTTTGCGCTTGGGGCAATGACGCAGCTAGTGAGGTTCTAACCGAGGCGCGTCTATTGCTGGTTGAAAACTATTTCCAACCCCCCTCTTAGGCCTGGGATCAACCCTGGCCTTTGAGAATTTCTGAAAGGACTTCCTTCGGGTTAAAGCCCTACAATTACTAAATCAAAATTTTATTAAACTATTATTTGGATGAAAATATTCTTGTCTGATTTGATATTCCTATCTAATAAACTGTCTGATTTGATTTTCCTATCTAATAAACATCTGGCAAGGAAACAAGCAAGAATTGGCATTTGCCAGGGGCAGGTGGGGTTTTGGGTCTTGTACTCCAAACCAAGGTTAAGAAAACCTTAATGAGGTCAGCAATGAACAAGGTGAAAATTAGAAAAAATGGGTTCGAAAAACACTTGGTGAAAATCTGTTTGAGACTATCCTATCGGTGGGTAGGTAGCGATCAAACGGTATGAGTCAGCAAAACTCCTACCGTTTGGTCGATGGTTAAAAACATTCGAACGTTTTGGTGAAAGTACCACGTGGGTTATAGCTAGAGAAAAGTAATTGTTCGATCGGTTAATACCGATCGAACGGTAAGACGCGAAACAACGTTGGATAAATTGAAAAA
This sequence comes from Alnus glutinosa, assembly GCF_958979055.1. Taxonomy (NCBI): domain Eukaryota; kingdom Viridiplantae; phylum Streptophyta; class Magnoliopsida; order Fagales; family Betulaceae; genus Alnus; species Alnus glutinosa. The sequence continues at coordinate 5,026,128 of NC_084896.1, read as the reverse complement.
TCCTAACAATCGAACGGCACGAGCACCAACTGCATGCGATTCAGATAAGTCCAAAAAGTTATAGTAGTGGAGCTGTTATATAAGCACATTTTCGAAGCCCTAACAACCTTTGATCGTCTAGAACCACCAGAGAGAGAGAGAGAGAGAGAGAGAGAGAAATGAGGGCCTTTTCATGGAATTTCTTGAAGTGTTCAAGGCACCAAGTGGTAACCTTTTCAGTTATTTTCATTTCTAAGACAACCATTACATTTTGTTAAAAATCCTAACTTTATGGTAATTTACTTTCTAAACAAACTTGATAGGACCAAATCTGAGCCTTAGACTCTGTGACTTGTAGATCTAGGCTGTCATAGCTAGGGAGCTTTTGGTGAAAGGAAAATGGTAGAGATAGAAAGTGTGGAGCTTTATGCTTAGGTTTTAAAAATTATTCAATACCGATCGGTTGATGGTCGAGTACCTTTGTGACAATGTAGACCGACCGAACGGTGTTCGGGTATTGATATATCAATGCCTACAAACCAAACACATGGGTACTATTCTATCGATATCAGTCATAATGCAGAAAAATTGTAACTTAAGTGCTAGATTAAGGCTAGACCTTAATTAAAGAATCCAACTAATAATAAAGTATTTCGCAAATGAATGAACCGAGACACTTTCGATGGGGAATTTGTTAAAGATTTCTACAACTATGGAGTGCATGTGATATTAATATATTATATGTTTATATAATGCATCAGCATAATTTTCTGCCTTATTTAGCTGTTGGAAATCTTGCTGCATGATGCTATGTGTTATTCATATATGTTTTACAAACAATTGAGTTCACAGTGCACACTAACATGTTTCACGCGTAACTACTCAATCTCTAAGCTGTAGACTTGCATTATAGTTTTTCACCTGTAAAACAGCCATATGTTACATCTGATCCCCTTATGAATCATGGTGAGGAGGGACTCAAATCAGAGGTTGACGCTTGATGACCTAGTCAATCTGGCTGAATATTGGTCAGAACCTACATAATCTGGCTGTACCTAGACTTCCATTATATTTTTATCACCTGTAAAACAACCATGTGTTGCATCTGATCCCTTTATGAATCATGGTGAGGAGGGATCCGGACTCAAATCGGAGGTTGACGCTTGATGACCTAGTCGATATGGCTGAATATTGGTCAGAACCTGGTGCTCGAGGCCTATCTGGAGGCCGGCACATCATCGGGGGAGGGGTGTTTTGTGCTAACGTTTAAGTACTGGCGGTGGTAATTCGCATTCCACCAGCACCCTTGAGGACTTATTTTATAGTTTTGATGATTTAGCTTATAATTGTATTGCCTTGATGACTTAGTATAACTTGTGGAGTATGACGGTTAATTGTGACGTTAGATTTGTGGTGTGATGCATTTAAGTTGCAATTATGCTACTTGTAAATTATTTATGGTTTAGTAGTTAGTTGTTGCTGGTCTACACTTGTGATTTAGTATTGTTTCGATCTATGTGGTTGTAAATAAAGAAAAGATAGTGTCTCAAGACACGGGTGATAAAGAGTTAGGGGATAACTTCATAAAATGGCATCGAACTATCGGTTGTTTTGAGGAAAAAAAAAAAACAAAAAAGGTATTGAACTATTAAACGTCTCAAACTAGAGTAAAATGTTTTCAAACATCTCACTTAAGGGTACTCCGTTAAAATTTGTTATTAAATCCTGCAAAAAATCCAAAATACCCATGTGTTTATTTTAAAAAATATATATATAAAAATTTCAAATATTCAAGCATGAGTATTTTTGCAAAATCCATTAAATTCTAATCAACACCTAAATTCTAGCATTTTTTTTTCTTTTTTTTCCTAAAAAAATAGGAGTATTTTGAAAATTTTGGCATGATTTAACAACAAATCCTAATGGAGTACTCTTAAGTGAGACGTTTGGAAACTTCTTACCCCAGTTTGAAACGTCTAATAGTTCAATACTCTTTTTTCAAAACGGCCAATAATTCGATACTCTTTTGTGAAGTTATCCCAAGAGTTAGTAATAACACTTCAAGTTATTTAATTTTCACACATTCTTAGAGAAATATTTTGAAAAACATGTTTTTATTTTTATAGAGATGGAAGCTAACTTATTATTTTAAAAAATTATTATAAATAAAAAATAAAAAGATGGCGGAATAGCCATCCCTAGATAGAAAAGGGCGGCCACCAACAGAGAAAACACTTTTCAAACGTAAACCTCACCAAAAATACTTCTCAAACTCCTTTCACATAAAAATAAATAAATAAAAAGATTAAACAAATATAGCTGTTTATTGGTTTGGAAACCGGCTCAAATGCTGCAAATAAGGGAAAAACCAAATAATAATGTTCTATATAAGTGAAGGAGAGTTGCAGACTTGCAGTCCCACATCGCCTTGCGAAGACAAACTGCGCTATACACACGAATATAAAAGTAGAGCGAAGCTACCTTGTAAGAGCATCTTTGCGCTTGGGGCAATGACGCAGCTAGTGAGGTTCTAACCGAGGCGCGTCTATTGCTGGTTGAAAACTATTTCCAACCCCCCTCTTAGGCCTGGGGTCAACCCTGGCCTTCGAGAATTTCTGGAAGGGCTTCCTTCGGGTTAAAGCCCTACAATTGCCACATCAAAATTTTATTAAACTATTATTTGAATGATAAGTCTGATTTGATTTTCTTATCTGCCAAACATCTGCCAAGGAAATAAGCAGGAATTGGCATTCTCTTAAGGCAAGGCTGCCAATAAAACACGACGTAATGAGAGCCATGGCATAGGATGTATTCCTAATTTAAAGGATAAATAATGCTTAAATCTAGGCCATCGTGGGGTTCCACTCTAGAATGTGACATGAATGTAGTTACATTAGAATCACTATAAAAAGTCGATCCAAATGAGTAACGGCTACAACTCAAACTTCGAAGAGCAAGTCTCCCACCAGATCGGTTGAAATGATAGAGAATCAGAAGGCTAGAGAGAACATAGATGATAGGGTAGATTCTAAAATGGACAACGAGCCCAAACCAAAATGCAGCTTGTAACACAGAAGTGTACAGCAGAACAATTATGATATAAAGTTAGATACAATATAGGTAAGGGGTTAAATAAAATATTGCATACAATCACTTTCCACTAAATTATGTAGACGCCTACTTGCTACTCCTTGCAAAAAGATAATGTTAATCGTGTTAAATTACGACTTTAAAAATTAAATTTAATCATTTAACTAATAATTGTGAACTACAATTAACGCTATAGCAAGGAAACTGTACCAAAATCGGAGTGACATGATTATTTGAAGACCTACGTGACTGAGTAAACAGGTGGTAAAACCAGCAGTTATTGTTATTCTAATATTCCAACTTCAGATTCCTTGCAATGAACCCATGGTCAAAGCTAAAGATCACCTGCATTTATCTTATCGTATTCTTTTTATATTCCAAAAATCGTCTATAGCTGTATCTGTACTAAATTTCACAGCAATTTATATTTGAATGTACAACATCAAATAATTGGTCAAAAACGCATATTCGATCAATTTTGTTGTAAAACCTAGTTTTAATAATATACATAGTTGAAAAGGCTTGTTCTATAGTTGCGGTATAAACATGAAGAGTAAGCACAAGTACAACAACTAAAAAAAAAGTTGATAAATAGTTGATCTGCTAGTACTTACCAACCATTGGTACAATTCATAAGGCCATCTCCAGCAGGTAAAATTAAAGTAGCTACTCAAAAACTACAAATATTTATTTTAGTTACTCCAACAGTTAAAAACACTCCAACAATACTCTTTATTCTACTCTTCATTTCCTTAAAATATTATTTTCCATTCTTTTTTTATTGTTTTATTTTCTTTCTCTCTGTTCCGTCCCCATCCCCAATAACCGGCCAACCCTATCAAACCCACAACCAAACCAGTAAAACCACCCTTGCCCACCCACACCCAAGACCCTTCTTCAGCCCAGCTGCGGCCCACGCCGGCGGAATCGGAGCCGTACAACATCATACCTATCCACAACCTGCTGGCAGACCACCCGTCCCTGCGGTTTCCTGAGGTCCGCGTAGTGATGAGCGCCCTCTGAGTGGTGGGGGACCTGAGAAAGCCGCCATACAGGCAATGGGCACCCCACATGGACCTCCTGGACTGGCTGGCCCTCTTCTTCGACTTCCAAAATGACAACGTGCAGCGGGAGCACCTGGTGCTCCACCTGGCCATGCCTAGATGCGCCTCTCGCCTCCCCCCTCCCCCTGACAACATCGACGTCCTCGACGCCGCCGTTTTGCGCCGCTTCAGCAAGAAGCTCCTACCTCGGCAAGAAGTCTAACATCTGGATCTCCGATCGCCGAGAGATGGGGATGACGAAGAGAGATCGATGGAGAGGGACAGAGGGACGAAGAGGGAGAGGGGGGAGAGAGAAAAAATTGATAAAAAATTTTGGCTTGTGTGAACAATTAATAGGCAACTCTGCCTATTCACTGTTCAATGTTAGATGAAAAAGTTTACTTTGGCTATTCTGCTAAAGAGGAGAAAAGAGCAAAAAAAAGTTAAATTTAACCATTTTAGCTAAAGTAGCAATTCTGCTGGAGATGGCCTTAAATATTTATCAATTTCGATAAATTTGAATCTTGAACTACATTATGCTCATAATAGTGAAGTTTTATTTTCAATTGTTTTTTTTTTTTTCAAGATTTGTATAGTCTTGCATATAAAACTTGTTTATCAACTGACAAATGTCATGGATTCTAAAAGATTCATGTGAAACTCAATGATCAATAGCTTAAGTGAGAATTAGCTAGCAATTCAACATCATTCTCACTAAACCTACGATTTAATTTTTGCAATTAAGAATTTATTGCGGCACAAAAAAATAAAAAAAAATAAAAATCTACTAGATAATGATGCTTAATTGTAAAGTCAGTTTGTTGATGGTGAGTTTGACCTCGTCTCTCAACATAATGAACATTCATATCTGGAACATTTATGTTGCGTTCCTCACAAACTAATTTCAAATTGGTAAGTAAAGCATCCCATTTATCATCTCTATATTGTTAGAAAAATGCTTTAATTAGTGAATGAGACAATATGCATAGCATGTAAAATGTCTTGATTTTTGTATTAATGAATTCTTTATGTTAGGGATAAAATTAACCCTAGAGACACGTGGATTCAGAAACATCTCGGAGTTAAGTCTCGAATACTCGTTCCGACCCAGCAAAGAAAAGATCGTCTAGGTATAAAGACATCTCGGTCTTAACATTCCAGGTTACGGTATATAAAATATTCCGAGATCTCCTAGTCTGATCGGAGCGAACATATCTCGGATATTTGAGTCTCGGGGTAATAACACCTCGAGAGTAATAACGTCTCGGGGGTGATGTCGAGTCCGTGTGATATCGCTTCGGGGGTGATATCAATTCGGTGTGACAACGTCTACGTCTCAGAGTAACTACATCTCGGCCTTACACAACCCTGTTATGGTGCGGCGATACCCCGAGATCTCCAAGTCGGAGCGAACATATCTCGGGTATCATCACCTCGGAGGTTGGCTGAAGTGTGCCGCAGTCGTCTTAGAATGCGATAAGGATAGAATCTCAGAAGATCAGGGATAAACCACAATTCCATAATTAATGGGATAAGATAGTTATTGATACGGAATCAAGTTTAAAGATGTACAAACGCAATCAACTTCGGACTCTACAATCCCATTCGAATTCCCTGAAAATATGGTTAAAGTTCAACCAAGTTAGGACTCAAACTCCTAATCCAACTAGGCGTCAAGAAGTCTGGTGAGACCGCAAGTCTGGCCTATAAATAAGACCGTCACACCAGGTATGAGATTACGAATTCTCTGAGCTCTTGAGATTGAGATTGAGATTGAAATTACTCTTCAGAAAATTGATTTAAACTGACTTAGGCATCGGAGTGGGCGTAGTCGGCACCCCCGACGAGTTGTTTGTTCTTTTTGCAGGATTGAAGTAATAGATTAGAACCCAGCAGCGAATCACCAGGCAACACGTTACCATACCGGAAACTGTACCAACACTTGACATAGATCATCTACATAGTTTCTTTTATGAAATACAAGACGAAGATAAATTCAAATAAATCGCCTAATAAATTGAGCATGTTTCTACTCATTGGGAAGTAGTTTCATCATCACTTATTTTAAATTTTTAAGAAGAACTACACATGCATGTTGGACGGAACATTTTGATCAAACTAGAAACTGACTCAAGTGAAAACTCCAACAAGTATCTCTATTCCGTTGTAAAGTACGTACCAATTTGATTGAGCCTTTTTCCACCTCAAGCTCATCAATTTCATTCATATGAGCAATCAGTAGCTTGAGCAACTCTCAATTTTTCATTATGATTGCATGAGACACTAAAAGTATTGACGATAGAAGTCAATTTAGTAAAAAATTGATAAACGAAAAAAAAAAAAAATGACAAAAATTTTAAAGAAAAAAAAAACGAAACAAAAAGTGAGAAAAATATTCACAAAAAGACTCATCAAAATTAAAACTTTTAATTCTCGATCTTCAATTAGAAGCGTGGATAATCCAAACACATCAAAGGTTATGTTTGTCAACAACTTATTTTTGGATATAAATTTTCTATAAATTGGGTAGTAAGGGTCTGTTTGAGTTTGCGATTTCAAAAAGTGCGATTTAGAATAACGATTTTAAAATGTGGGATTTGAAAAAAATAAATTTTTAAAAACGCAATTAAGCATTTGGCAAAATCGTAGTTTACCCTTTAAAATAGCAAATTAGCCTTTAAAATTCTGCATTTTCAAAAAAGAACTATCTTATCTGCTATTTGAAAACTCAAAAAATCACACTTATTGTCAACGAAATCACAATCTCAAACATACCCTAAAAAACTTTTTCAACCCAATTTCAAAAAGTGTCATATATCTTTTGAACATGTAAAAAATATGTATTTTTTTATTAATGCTATTAAAAAAGAACGTGAAAAGTAAATATATGCTATTAGAAGAACAAGTACGTATTTCTCAACATATGATACTTTTAGAGATATAATTAGAGAAATTTTCCTAAAATCCAATTTAACGGAAATTCCTCTTCTTTTTGTTTTTTTAACTTTTTTTTTTCAGGTCAAGAATATTAACAAACAAACCAAAGCCTAAAAAAAACATTTGAAAACAAAAAAATTATTTTTATATTTATATAATATCATAATACTTTTTCAAATCAAAAAAAAAAAATATACCTTACAAAACACGTTAACGACCATATCCTCACGTTTTTTTTTTTTTTTTTTTCCTCTCGGCCACAATCTACAAAGCTTCTCCCTTTGTTGTACCAAGGACCCACCTTGACCCCTCTAATTTTTGGATCTTTATACTAAAAATAATGTTTCTTGCACAACAATTATACATATTTTATACAATAAAATTAATATAAAAATAATTTTATTTTTTTTTTCGTGAAAGTTAAAAAAGTACATATAATTATTGTGACTATCATTTTCATATCAGCTTTATTTTATAAAATATGTACAATTATTATACAAGAAATATTACTCTTATATTAAGAAAATGCTAAAAAAACAACTTTAACACAACTAATACACAATAGAATGAAAATCATGTGTATTATTAACGCTTTTTCCTTTTCTTTTATTTTTTCAAAAGAATTATACTAGCGTATTTGAGTTTGCCTCGAAGGACAATAATTGATAAGACCTAATATAAGAAATATTACGCTTTTTCTTTTATTTTTTCAAAATAATTGACCAGAGGAAATGAAGAAAATTAGAAAAAGTGAGCCGCCGTTGGTCCACCGTTCACACGTGGGATTCGGTGGGAGTACCATCCTCGTCATTTCGACTGAAATCAATATTAGAAAATAGTAATGCTAAATTTCATGCCATGCCTTTTTGTGTTAATAAATAAAGTGGCTTTTTTAACTATTATTATTAAATAAATATTTAGAAGTAATTTATCACAAATTTAATAATAATTTTAAAAGTCGTATCAATTTTAAAAGAACATAAATCTTATATTTAACATTACTCATTAGAATAATAATAATAATAAAAAATACTATTCATTTCATCATTAAGATTTAAAGTTTATGTATTTAACAGTTTAAAAATGTTACCCTCACTAAGGGACGAACCCATGTATAGACAAAGGGGGCTGGTTTTCAAATTTTATTTTAATATTTTTTATTAAGTAAATATATAAGTATTTTTAGGTTTAAAAATTAGGTTAGCTCCTACGAAAAATAAATTTGACACCTCATTCATACTTTGACCCCTTCAGATAGAAAACCCCAATTCCATTCTTGCACACACTCTTAACTCCCATACTATCAAGTGTACATTCTTTACTTTGCAGTCAGTCTAGATTTATGGGCGTGATCCATCAAAATTCAATAAAAAAGTTCATTTTGCGTTCGATCTAAACATGTTACATGTACGTCTCTTGTACATCTCTCATACATCTCTTTTCTAAATTAACCATTAGATCTGTAAGACCTACAATAACCCATATGTGAATTCTACAAATATAATGATTGATTTAGAAAAGAGATGTATGACAGATATAAAAGATATAGGGTTAAATACAATTTAACCCTTCCAAAGTTGTCACCCATTTTCCATTCGGCTACAAAAGTTTAAAAATTTGCAATGTACCACACCAAGTTTCCAAAATTGTCAGTTTTGCCATTTCATCTAGCTTATCCGTCAAACTAAACGGAACTTGAACACGTGCGTGTCACGTGACTTTTTTAATGTAAATTTGTTCATTTTACCCTTGCTCCAAAACAACGTTGTTTTGTCCTTTACTCAACCACGTCACACATAATAAGAAGCCGTCATGTGCTTATTAAAATAAAAAATTATAAAATCTAATAAAAATATAAATATATAAGACAAAAATATTTGTTTAAAAAAGAAAAGAAAAGAGAGAGAGAGTACTGAAGGGGTGGCTGGCAATTGGGCAGCCACCCCTTTGGGAGTGGCTTTGTGCCCAATGACGGAGAGGGGGGGGGGGGGGGGGGGGAGGTCCCCACCGGCCCCCCCAACTCTTGAGAAAAAAAAATTAAGGTTTTTTTTGCCTATTGGCTCATAATAAGAGATTTTTGTGGCTCCTTGGCTCCTTCCCTTTTATCATCTCTTCAACTAGTTTTATCTCATTTGGAACGATAGCTTCATTGTCAAAAAAATTTCCTTTAATATTTCACGGGTAGCAACGGACATACATGTCTGAGAATGGTAACAATGGAAAGAGCTTTACAAAGTTATAGAAATTTTGTTCGAATTAAATGAAAATGGTGTAGTAAATCAGTGCATTGGAAGAAGACAGATGTGGATTCGATGAGTCGTACGCCTGACAAAGTTCAATTTCTTAAGGATGTGCGGCCAAAGATAACGTGAAATGGAAATTCATTTCAATATAACTGGATGGCATTAGAAAAGTCTAAAAGATATGTATTTCATTTGTTGTGTTGCGTTTTACATAATGTGTTTTATGTAGAATATAGTGTGTTTTGTATAACCGTTAGTGGGCTATTGTGTTAGTGTGTTAGTTAAAGTGGGTTGTTCTAACAAAAGGAGTAAGAGAATGTTAGTTTCAAGAGTCATGTCATTCAAATAAAGTCTTGTGAGAATGTCGAGATATACACAATTCATCTAGCTCAAATTTATCAATTTTAGTACAAAAACTGAGATCTTATATATATATATATATATATATATATATATATATATATATATATATATATATATATATATATATATATATATATATTTCATTTTCTGAATCTTTAGATAGCGGTTTTCTTTACTTTTTTTTTTTTTTTTTTTTCCAAAAAACTCTTTTTCAATTTTGCTTATTAATTAATTTTTAATTTGAAGGGAATAATAAAAATATCAAAACTGAGTTATGTTTAATTTACTTAAAATTTGCCTTAATATATATTCATACTTTACCCCTACTTAAGAAAAAAATTTATTTGGCCCCCTCCTATTAAAATGTTTGGCTCCGTCCCTGCTTGCGCCACCCCCGACCACCTCTGTGGGTGGCGCAACCTCTCCAAGGGGGGGTGGCCAAGCCACTGGCAACCACCCTTTCAGTATTTTTTTTTAAAAAAAGAAAAATTAAAAATTAAAAATTTGTAATTTGCCCCTGCAAAGTTTTTAGAATTTTCAATTCACCTCTTAAAAGGCAAAACAACGTGATTTTGGAGCTAGGGTAAAACGGTTAAATTTGCATAAAATAAAATCACGTGAATCACACGTATTCAAAATTTCGTCTGATTTGACGAAAAAGAATAACTAAATTGAAAAATCAGAATATTTTGTGGAGACACGTTATAAATTTTTAAACTTTAACAGTCAAATCACAAATGAGTGTGAACTTTAAAGATGTTAAATTATTTAATCCAAAGATATAGATGTAACGTATCTCTTTCAATTAAATAGATCAACTTTAAATTCAACTGCAACGAAGTGACTGCCACGTTGCTTTATCCCTCCACACTCTGTTTCCCACCTAAAAAATCTGATCTCATTTCACGCCCCCCACCATCGCTGCACTGAAACCTAAACCTCCAATTCCAATTCCCAGGCCAAGAGCGACTCACATTTCCGCCATCCAAAACCCACATAAGAATTCACGGAGATAGACAGATACCGAAAGAGACAGAATTGTTCAAGATAGTAAAAAAAACAATGGTTTTCTCGGCGGTAATATCATCCTCACCAAATCTCTACCTGCGGAGAAGAGTACCCACAAACCTTAAACCACCATCAATTCGCTGCTCTTCTTCTTCGGTTTCGACCCAGTTCGATCTGAAGACGTACTGGGCGACCTTGATTGGAGAGGTTAACCAGAAGCTGGAGGAGGCTATTCCGGTGCAGTACCCGGAGAAGATCTACGAGGCCATGCGGTACTCGGTGCTGGCCAAGGGGGGCAAGCGAGCCCCACCCGTCATGTGCGTCGCCGCCTGCGAGCTCTTCGGCGGCAACCGCCTCGCCGCCTTCCCCACCGCCTGCGCCCTCGAAATGGTTCTGCTCTTCCCTTCCTGTTTTTCATTTGATTTGCTTCAGTTTTTGCTATTTGAGATCAGAATTTGCATTTGGCCTTTTGCTTTTGGAAGCAAAGAAACTACTTTTCATATGTGAATATAAAAGTTAGGTTCTTCTAATATTCTTTTGGGTATCCGAAAATTAAAAAGGTTTTGGCCAAAACAAGCTAGTTTAGTCTGAGAATCTGTACTAGGAATCTTACTAGAATTGGGCTGTGTTTGTTAGCTACTGATTTGGATAAAAAACTAATCTTGGTAGAAAGAATCTAATATACCAAGTTTTTGGCTGATTCAGTTGGTAGAGGCAAAATTCCCAACAAAAATAAATAAAACTCGACGAACATCCCTTTGTTTCCTATGGAATCGGATTTGATCGGACTTGCAAATCTTGCTTCTTCTGGGAAGTCATTTAAATTCGGAGTCAGTGAACTTCAAAATTCAATCTCAAAGCCTTCTATTACATAATCGCAACAAAAAAGTGGAAATGTGTCCGCAAGTTGCATGCCTAAGGCACAATTCTTAGAAACGGTGAAGCAAATATTCAAGTTAAAGTTTGCAAAGCTATTTTTTTTTTCCTGAGTGTAACAGTAAGTGTAGCTATTTAAACAAACTGTTTATTCAGTTCTCTGGGTTCTTAAACAGGTTCATTCGGCTTCACTGATACACGACGACCTTCCCTGCATGGATGACGACCCGTCACGCCGAGGCCAGCCCTCAAATCACACAATCTATGGTGTCGACATGGCTATCCTGGCTGGCGATGCGCTCTTTCCCCTCGGCTTTCGCCACATTGTCTCCCACACGCCTTCCGACCTCGTGCCTGAGTCCCGTCTCCTTCTTGTAATTACAGAAATTGCCCAAGCTGTAGGGTCAACTGGCATGGCTGCTGGGCAGTTCCTTGACCTTGAGGGTGGGCCCAATTCTGTTGAATTCGTGCAAGAAAAGAAGTTTGGCGAAATGGGTGAGTGTTCTGCAGTGTGTGGAGGAATACTAGCTGGTGCTGAAGACGATGAATTACAGAGATTGAGGAGGTATGGGAGAGCTGTTGGGGTATTGTATCAGGTTGTGGATGATATTTTGGAAGAGAAAATGAGTAAAAATGAAGAGAGGAAGAAGAAAGGGAAGAGTTATGTGGGAGTGTATGGGGTTGAGAAGGCAATGGAGGTGGCAGAGGAGCTTAGGGCCAAAGCCAAGCAGGAATTGGATGGCTTTGAGAAGTACGGTGAGAGTGTGGCACCTCTTTACAGCTTTGTGGATTATGCAGCTGATAGAGGTTTTAGTGTTGGTGATGCAAGTTATTAATGGATGGAATTATGGCCAATGATTCTGATTTAGATGAGGAGTCCAAGATTTTGTGTCAGTACTTTGTGGTGGATTATTGTTGATGTGTAGCCTCTAAGACTCGTTCTTTTCTTATTTTGATTTTACACTCATATTTAGCTCTTGTTCAAGAATATGATGAGTTACCATTAGAGAGGTTTTTGTGCTGATAACAGTGAAATGTATTTTTGATGGATCGTATAAAGAATAACGGGATAGCAAGCAATTTAAGATTGGCGAACTTGATGATATTTTGGGCAGCGAGGGAGAGAATTCAAGAGCCTAACCTCATATAAGCACAAATCGCCCATGATGGAAACCCACTCCTAACAAAACATAGGAAATGATTAATCGGTTATTTTGAGAGAGCTGAAAAGATCTCTAATAGCTATTTCAAGATAGTCTTGACCTCCAAAACACAATGAGATGTATAAAGTTTAATAATATTCAAGCATGCACACTTATTCATTGTCCTTTTATTAAATAGAGGAATAAAAACTACATGTTACAAGGGCTAAACTATGTCTAGCTGTCAATAACTAGTAAGAAAAGATCTTTACGAATAGCCTACATCCTTATTTGGAAGTATCTCTTCCTTATTAGACTAGGAAATAAAAGGCTATAAATAAATGGAAATTTACTCATTATTAGTTTCTACTTGACTCCCGAGGAACGAATACATCAAAACGTGACATTCAAAATAAGCATGCTACTAAAGAAATTGTGTATGAGTATATTTTTTTTCCTTTTTCCTACACAAAATTGTGGAAGTGAGAAAGGAAGAAATGACACTGATAGAATTGAGAAGGAGAGAGGAGCGAATAACTCATAAGTAAGATCTACTAGACAACTAAGGTATTTTATCCGGGCAATTGCTAATTCGGAGATGACCTAATAGTGCTTAAGACCACACTCAGTTCCCGCTCTACACTCAGTTCCTGCTCCTTGGTTGAAGTGGGGTTTAGTCCCATGATTTCTTTTTCATATTTTTTGACACTTAAGTGTTAACTAGATTAGAAGAGAGTCGAACCCATTGCTAATGTTGTATTTCTCAAAGAAGATTCATTTACTTTCACTTACTAGCAAACCAAATTTGATGAGTAATGAGCTGCTTGAACTTGATTTTGATCAATTTTATAAAATTAAGATCCGACAAAGCTCTAATGATAACTTTCATGATAAGATGCTTACAATCTTAGTCATTTTTAAATGAAATGGTTCAATATGTAAGTTTTTAAAGCTTTAGTTATAATGTAAAATTACTAAATACTGTTAGGAGTACTACAACTTTTACTACAAATTCTTTAAATACTTAACATAATAGTCTAAATTAAGTGATAATGGCTTAAAATTGCATATTTTCTCTATTAAAATAAGCATTATCATATTATGTTTTATTCTAATTCTTGTATTTTTTATTTAATTGTAGAGTATTGTTGAATTATTAAAGTTGAGCTTAAATTGATATAAATGCAAGTGAATTATATTTTTTTGTAGGGAATAAAAGAGAAGAAAAGAAGAAATAAAAGGAGGAAACAAAATAAATAAAATAGAGAGTACCGATTCTCAACCAAGAAAAGAAAGAAACAAGAAAGGAAAAACAATAAAAGAATTGAAGGAGCTGCCAAAAAGAAGAGAGAAGAAAAAAAAAAGAAAAGAAGGAAAGAAGCCGTACCTGCTATGCTAAGAAAGTAAGAACAAAAAAAAAAAGAACAAAAAGGGAAAGGATCTTTTTACCTGAAGAAACGTGTGTGCAGCGCAAGGAATCTCAGCACTATATATACCTTCTTTTATTTCTACGGGGGAGAAGAGCCAAAGAGCACGGAGGTACAGAGTTTGAATTTTTTTATTTTTTTTTTGTTTTTAATTTATGTTTAGTACTTTGATTATTTAATTTATTTTCATAAACATGAGTGACTAAACTTCTAGCTAAGGTTAGAGGTGAAGCCTAGTATTTTTATTATGTGTTCTTGAGACCATATTGTTTGTTCTTCATGAATGAATGATTAAATTTTGGAAATGATTTTTATTTTAGAATAATCTAATGAGACAAGTTTATTTTGATTCCTTATGCATGATTTTTGTTTATATTAAATGCTTACTTTGTTTGATTTGATATGATTCGAAAATATATGGAATGCCTAATGTCTAATTTATTGTTTCATGTTTTTGAAATCAAATTCTCCATCAACCCATGTTTAATCTATATATATATATATATTTATGTCTAATGAATACGTAATAAAATACTAGGTGGATCCTTGAAACCCTAATCTTTTCCAATATTATCTTCCAAATCAAATTTATTTATTTTAGTTTTATAGTTTACTTTTTAATTTAAATTATATTTCTCTGCTCCACTTTCGAGTGGAAACCAAAACCAAAATTTTTAATTTTTTTTATTTATTTTTCTTTTCTGCATAATAATAAAAATTATTCTCTCGTGTCTAATCATTCCTTGTGGATTGACCTCAAACTTACCGTAATTTATTACTTGCGAAAACCTACACTTAAGTTTACACCCTTTGTGATCCAACGTTAAGCATTCAACACTTTACTCCTCACATGGATATAAAAGCTTAATCATTTTACTAACTATTGATTGTCATCTCAAGTTTATAAGTAAAACGTTTTCCAAAATTAAATAGTTGTGAATTTTATTTTCAATTATATGAGTAGTCGATAAAAATCAGCCACGTGAAAAAAATCAAAGCACGCTCTACAATCTACATCAACAAGTCCGGCGATGCATATAGCCTACAAGAAATGACCATTGACCACGAAGCAGTTCCAAGAAACCCGTATCCAAATCCAAAATGGGAACTGGCAAGACCGAGCAAAGATCCTAAATCATCAACCCCTCCGGCACTCCTTGCCATCATCATGGCCAACGTGGAATCGATCTAATCCGCCGCCTCCACGTGTACGGCCTACAGAATATAGCACATTTTTATAGAGTGGGCACAGGAATATGTGTAGTATTTCTCTAATTGATAAGGCCTAAATAATTGACTAGAGAAAATGAAGAAAAGTGATCTACCGTTGGAACACCGTTCAAATGAGTCTCACATCCCCACTTTATCCCTTTCCCCCAACTGAAAAATCTAATCTCATTTCACACCTCACCGTCGTTGTATTGGCACCTAAACCTTCAATTCCAGTTCCCAAACTTCGACACCGACTGACTCACATTTCCGCCATCCAAATCCCACATAAGAAATCACAGAGATAGATAGATATAGACATAGACAAAGAGTTGTCAAAAATTGTTTTTTTTTTTTTTTTTTTGTTGGGGAATTGGGCCAACACAAAACCAGCCCATGAAGCCCATTTTCCTATGGAACAAAGAGAGGCCAAACAGGCTTAATAAAGCCCATTAAGCCTATGCAAAACTCTTGCTTATACAACCATTCAATATTTAACATTTCTCAAACATATTGCTAACTTAAGCATCGGATGCCCCACCAGCACACGACAAGCTCTTTCGTTTTTGCAAGTTACGTAAGAAACTGTTCGAACAATTCGGCACGATCGATGAGAATGGCTAAGTTTGTTTCAAGAGCCTGATCTCATAGAAGCACAAATTGCCCGTAATATGTTACACATGACATTCAAAATAAGCGACTAAACAAACAATGTATGAGTATGATTTCCCCCCACCCCCACTAAAGTGTTAACTAAACTGGAGGAAGTTGAATTGAAGGAGTGTCGAACTCATCACTAATATTTGTATTTCACTTTCAAAAAATATTCATTTACTTTTTCTTAGGGCATTTCCAACAACATTATGCATTTTAGTGAATAAAAAAACATAATTTCTTTTTTACCTACTTCTTTTTTAATACGAACTCCAATAAATTTTTTATTTTCTCTAAATATTTTTTTCTTTTTAGTATTTTTTTTTTTTATTTTCTTAAACCATAGGGAGAAAAGAGAAATAAAGGATTGTAGCAAAGAGAGAGAGAGAGGGGGGGTTTGTTGACCCATTTCTTACGTTTTGTAATTATTTTTACACTGTTTTAGTTTGTCTTGAGTTTGTTGTAGAGGAGCGCACCCCATTTTCATTTTTAGCATCATCTACTCTTTCTTCCTTATCCGATCAAGAGTGAGAATAATCATTCCCTACAACCATTTTCTTATTTAATTAAGAAGAGAGAGAGAGAAATAATTAAAATTAATAAAAATATGCAAGTTGTAGTGTTTGCCTAAAAATAGCTAACAAAAAAGTAAAATATGTGTTTTAGATAACAAGAAGACAAGCTGGTGAACATGATTTTTGCCTCATATTAACTAAATATACACAATATAGAAGTTTTAGAACATCTGTCGAAGATACTCTTAATAGCAATCCGATGAGCTACTTGAACTAAATTTTGATCAATTTTATGCAAGTTAAGATCCTATAAAGCTCTAACCATAGTTTGATGATAATTAAGATCCTTACAATCTTAGTCACTTTTAAATGAAATGGTTTAAGATGTTTTAAGTATTTGAAATTTTAATTATCACGTAAAATTAAAGAGTGTTGTTAGGGTATTTCAGCTTATATTATAAGTTTCTTACAAAAATTTGACGACGCAGCAGTACATGATTAACAAGATGATTAAGAATTTTAAGACTTCATTCTACATGGATATAAAAGCTTAATTATTTCATTAATTATTGTCGGTAATCACAAGCATATATATAGTACTCTAACCAATTTTCTAAAATTATATAGTTTAGATTATATTTTTAATTATGTAATACTGCCAATAAAAATCTGCCACGTGGGGAAAACCAAAGCACACTCTACGACAGCTCTCAAACCAACAAGTCCGGCGGTGCCTATAGCCTACAGAAAATGACTAGCGGCGACGAGGTCGGGAGCAATTCGAGGAAACCCGTACCCAAACCCGAAATGGCGACCGGCCAGACCCGAGCGAAGAGCCTGGATGATCTGCCCCCGGCACTCCTCGCCACCATCATGGCGAAGCTTGACGTGGCATCGATCTTCTCCGCCGCCTCCACGTGTACGGCCTTCAGGGCCTGCGCTTCTCAGCTCCTCTCCTTCCTCCCCACCATCCACCTCCTCGTGAGTCACTTCCTCTTTCTCATAAAACCTAGGCCTCTGTTTGGATGCCGGGAATGCGAAAGAGAAAGAAAACACATAAAACCGTAGTTAAAATCTTGGATTTTATTGTTATTTCCATATTGGAAACTTTGAGTGCGAAAATTTTTCTAGAAATCTTGCTTGATTTTGAGAAAACGGGGAAATCAGATTGAAAAAATGGAACTTTGGATTTGCTTGTTGCAGGACATTGCTCCTTCTATGGATTTGTTGCGGCCTCTGTTGGGGCCGCCGAACCCTTACCTGAGGAGCCTGAAGGTCGACTGTGATAGGCTCAATGATTCGGCGATAGAGCTCTTGCTTCGTCCTCCAGCGCACGAGCTTTGTCTGCTCAATTGCGTCGATTTTAGCGGGAAGCTGCTTTCCGAGGTCGGCAGGCGATGCCGGGATCTGAGGTTCGAACTCTCTCGCTCAATTTTGCATGCTGAAATGGCAAAATCTGAATCATTTAAGTAAACTTAATAATTTCTATTTTAAGATGTCCATTACTGGAATTCCCAAGAAAATCTAGACGATCCTAATTAATCAAGGTATGCATGCGTAATCATGAACATGGACATGTTTTGATATATAATGCCGTGATTTGGAATTGATTTCATATTTGTGTGTGGAGTTGATAGCTTTGGTCTGTTATTCAGGTCTCTATGCTTGGGTTCAGTGGCCGAAAAAAGAGGGCGGGCAATTCATATTTCTGATCTGGAGGAGTTGCTCATTGGTTGCACTCAACTAGAAGTAAGGCTTCACTATAAGAGTAATTGATAGAGAATAGTTAGTACAAAGACAAAGAAAAGTAAATCCAAGTGTAATGACTATAATACAACTAAGATCAGGTCTGATAGAATCATAGAAGTAACATTTTTATGGGATATCTGTGGTTAATGAAGATAAGTAATTGGAAAAGGAACGGAACAAGTATAGTATTTATCCAGAAAAGCAAGTGTAATATGAGTATTAGTTTGAAGTATCTCTATAATGCCTAGAAAGAAAAAAAAGAAGAAAAGAGTAGTCAATAAAAAGAATATTGAATAAATAATAAGTATGATTGTTTAAAGATAAAATTTTGTAGCAGATTAAAGTAACATATGATCGGTATAATTATTAATAAAAAATTGTTTACATATATCAGCTCAATGCCTTACTTTCATTAGTGTTCTTAAGAGCCCTTATTTATCTTGATGGATATTGAATTGTGAATAGGAGTAATTAATACCATTTGGTTATTGATCTGGCTGAAATTTTGGATGTGGTAATGCTTGGTCATTTCAATAAGATTCTCACTCCATCATCTAGTAATGCATTGGGTGATATGGTACCTATCATATCTCAGTAACTATTTTATTCCATATTCGTCGAAGCCTTGTGCCCAATGATTGGCTTGTACTCAGAAGCTTGTAGTATTTATTATGTCAGATTCAATGCAATTGTCTGTGCACAGCAGTCATAATGTTCTTGGCCATCAGGTTTTTTGGGGGCATCCAGATTAACAATTAAACTGGTTCAGATCATTCACGCATGTCAGCACATTTATGATAGTGCCATATGCTGAAGTTTCTGTAGATCCCCTGTGGGTCTTTTGTATGCGGCTTAACTACGGAAACTTGATCTTTTTTTTTCTTTTTCTTTTTTTCTATATTTCTAATTCATGCATGTTGTTTCCATGCCATTTTATAATTGTCTTACATGTGTCATCTAAATATGTGTTGCAATCGTTTTGGTAGGCACTGATCCTGATGTTTGATGTTTCGTCACTTATTGGTCATAATTTTGCTCGAGTTTGGCCTTTGGCTTCTGAAAAACTGACTTCTATTGAGATCGGCTACATTTCTTCAGTAGCAGTGACTGAGATGCTTAGCCCAAATTTGGGACCCCATCAATCGCCAAATCATATCCGACCATCCATATTGCCAAGCATTCAGAAATTGTGCCTATCAGTAGACTGCATAACTGACACCATGGTTAGTACAATATCTGAAGGTCTCGCCTCCTTAACCCATTTGGACCTTCGTGATGCACCCCTCATGGAACCAGGAATTGCACTGGATTTGACCAACTTTGGCCTTCAACAAATTAATCAGTACGGGAGACTGAAACATCTATCACTGGTCCGGCGCCAGGAGTTCCGTATCACCTATTTTAGACGAGTAAATGATCTTGGAGTCCTCTTGATGGCTGAAAAGTGTACTAACATGGAAAGCATATATCTTGGTGGCTTTTGTCGTGTTACAGACACAGGTTTCAGAACAATCTTGCATTCATGCTCTAGATTATACAAGCTTAGGGTGTTTCAGGGGACCCAATTAACTGATCTGGTTTTTCATGACATCTCTGCAACTTCACTTACTTTGACACACGTTAGCTTGATATTTTGTAATCGTTTGACCAATCTTGCTGTAATGAATTTGGTATCCAACAAGGATCTTAGAGTTCTTGACCTTAGAAA
This sequence comes from Alnus glutinosa, assembly GCF_958979055.1. NCBI lineage: Eukaryota > Viridiplantae > Streptophyta > Magnoliopsida > Fagales > Betulaceae > Alnus > Alnus glutinosa. Next base: position 5,006,185 of record NC_084896.1, on the reverse strand, counting down.
TTGCAAAAACCTTGGGAATGAAGCCCTTCGAGCCATCGGCATTCTTCCTCAATTGAAGATTTTACTGTTGGATAACACTGATATAACTGATGTGGGATTGTCATACTTAAGACAGGGAGTTATGTGTTCAATTGTTACATTGTCCATTAGAGGGTGCAAGAGACTTACAGATAAATGCATTTCTGCATTATTTGATGGTTCACACAAGACGGAGTTGCGAGAATTGGACCTATCAGATATTCCTAACCTTTCTGATAAGGGAGTTTTGTTACTGGCAAAAAGTCGGGTTCCATTCTCTGAACTCCGAATGCGGTGTTGCCCGCTCATAGGTGACACTGCTCTCATGGCATTAGCCTCGATGCTGGTTGATGAGGGCAGATGGCTTGGTAATAGCTTGAGGTTGTTGGATCTATATGACTGTGGTGGCATCACACAGCTTGCATTCCGTTGGTTAAAGAAACCGCACTTTCCAAGTCTGAGATGGTTGGGAGTTACGGGAAATGTGAATAGAAATTTGGTAGATGCTTTAGCTAGGAGTAGACCATTTTTGCATGTGGAATGCCATGGTGAGGAGCTGGGGGCTGATGCCACTGATCAGTGGGATTGCTCGGATAGTTCATACGTCCATGACTATGATGAGGTGCATGACTACGATGAGGTGGATGAACTCGAACAGTGGCTGCTAGAAGGTGAGGGCGAGCTTGTTGATGAAGAGATGGGAGATGCTGAATTGGTAGAGTAACTTGCAAGATATGTTTTTATCGTGTATTTTTACATGCTTGTAACAATTTCGCTAGCTAGTGTTGTTGATATGTAGAGATGTAACTCTTTTTATCATGACTTGTGGTTAGAGTTCAGAAAATTTGATATCCTCCTGACTCAACTACATCACTCAATGTTCTTTGGAAAGCACTGTTACAGAACTTCTTACCATAAGTTCTCAAAAAAAATTGTATATCCTCAATTATTTTTCTAATTCAATTAACATTTTTTGGTTTTTTTTAATGAACTGAAAATCATATTGTTCAGGAATTTCAATTTTATGGTTAATTGCTTGACCTACTCTACAGGCCTTGTGGCCGTTGTACTGGTAACCTTCCCAAGAGTTTCCTTTCATTCTTCCCACAAGGATTTATTGTAATTAACGGGAGAAGTCAAGTTATAATTAAAGCTCTATGGAATCATTTATAAAATTCAGTTTCATTTAGTAAGAAATTAATAATAATTAAAATAGTTTTTTGAAAGCGATGGTGTAAATTTGACTAATACTATTTCTAGGTCATTACATTTATACTTGAGTGCGAGCCCGCATTGATAATTTGGGAAGTAAAAAAAAAAAAAAAAAAAAAAAAAAAAAAAAATTGGAAAAAATCTGGAGCTTGAGGGGCTTGGCCCCTAAATAGACCCGTCCTTGCTTGAATGTTATTTTCTTATAAAGGCCCTTGAAGCCGAGAATAGAATTTTCTCCATTTCATTTAAAACAAATATAAAGTTTATACATATAACCATTAGATGTATTAACTTTAAACCACGACTTTTCATAATGATAATAATGTTGGCGATGAACCTTTGTTTATGGGGTAGACCAAGTTCCATGTATATGCTGATGATCCATGACTCTTTGACATCAGTCTCCCAACTATTGTTGCCAACGATTCACCAGGAGACAGCGATGGTGGCCTGGTGGGATTCGCGTCTCTTCATAATATCCCGATCGAGCAATGTGATTTGCTTACCTCTTGCCGCTGGGTGGCCACAGAAAGTGAGCCCTTCTTGCTTTTTCATGCAACAATTAATCGTCAACATCTCCTTCAAAATTCTGTTCCAATTCCTATCTTTAATGATGTAGATTATGAATGATTGAATTGAAATGCCAACTTTAATTTGGACAGGTCAGCAAGTTCGTGAATTGTAATTGAAGGCTGTCTCATCCATCAAAGCAAATTATAAATTTTTGCTTAATTCTTATCCAATTCTATTGTAACTCAAACCAAGGACAGAATTTAAACGGGGGGCCCTGTGGGACTCCCCCTAACCCATTCTATTAGGTATAATATTGCTTTTACTGCAAGTCTGTTGTAAACTGACGTGACAGAAACAGTTTATGTAAGTTAAACATTGATTATGTTATTTTTTAAATAATTAAAAAAAAAATTAATTTGTCAATTTAATTAATTAATGATTGATGTGATAAATGTTACATAAATTTTACTGTGAATTTATAAAATATCACAAACATTTTCCTACTTAATATGACCCTACAAATTACAAAATTAAGACGTTGTATTCAACTTAGCCCCCAAAGATTTAACACCTAGACGATCAGGCCGACACAAACTGATGCGTATTTGCTTGACATCAACACCAGAGAATGTCGGGTCAATTCAGTGAGTGGGCCTGAAACTAGACCAAATCAGAGTGGGCTGAGCTAGAATTTGACTATTTGTGAATAACAAATTATAAAATAAAATAAAACTAAAAAATTATTAATAAAAAAAAAAAAAATCAGGGGGTGGGAATTTAAGATTTTTTCCTTTTTTTTTTCGAATTAGTAGAGGCATTTTTGTCTTTTTTTTTTCTTTTTGTCTTTTTTTTTAAAAAAAATTATAGTTATTTTTATCTTTTTGCTGCCTTGGAAAGATAAGGACAATCTTTTGGTAGTTTGGCAATTGATGGGGTGACATACTGACATTGAGTAAATAGGTATGAGTACTGTAGAAAGGTTTGAGTTTCAAGTTGAAAATATTTTAAAGTCTTAGTGATTAATATAACATAGTTGAGTCTAAACCTATAATCTTAAGTATTTAGATTTAGTGGTGTCCCAATATATTATATTGTGGTGTTCCTGACTGAAAGACTCTCTAAAATGTTAATCTCCCTAACAAGTGGTATCAAAGCTAATGAAAGAGTGGAATAGGCACGAACAAGGGTCCCTAGACTAAAGGGCAAAGGTGCATAGCGCGGACAAACTTAACCTACATAGCGCACAAATAATCTTGGAGACAATCCATTTATAATATTGTAAAAGCTTCCGTTCATTGCCAATGGTTGAGTAGCACAAGCACAAATGAGAGCCCATTGATTGAGTAGGGGCAAAGGTGCATGGCACAAACAATTCCACGTAACATACAAGTGATCACGGAGACGGCCTACAAGATTGATAAAAGCTTCCGTTTGAAGGGAGCGTAGAAATGTTGAGATGAACTCATAGAGATATTTGTAGTGGTGTCCAACATGCAATATTGTGGTTGGAACTCATTGAAAGACTCCCCAAAATATAAATATCCCCTAAGAGCATTCACATTGGATCATGTAAAAGTCCCTCTAAATCTATAATAGATAACAAACTCACAAAAACATCTCTCCATTAGATTATCTATCCTAAATTTAAAATAGAGTTTTGGTAGATTTGTGAATAGTGCAACTCTACATGTGGAGTTGCACTATTCACCAATCTATCCATTATTATATTGTTTTCTACATACAAAAAAGTGAAAAAAGTAAAATGACAAAAAGTAGAAAAAAAGATAAAAAGAATAAAATAAGAGTAAAAAAATAATATAGAGTTAAAAATAGATAATCGGATGTATGATATCTTTTAAAATTCATTAGCTAAACTAGCAAAAGTGGGTTTTCGTTAGCTATTATAGATGAAATTTTACACGATCCAATGTGAATTCTCTAACAGATATATTATAGCCTTCATGATTTAGTCAGGATTGATCAAAGTCTTGGCCTGTTTTTCGGTTTAAAGAAAATTGTTCTCAAAAAGCGAGTTTTTGTTTATCTAAAATTAAGTTCCGTTTGTTTCGATATAAAACTTTTTTGAAAAAAGTTGCTCATATCTTTCAATTTTAGTATGATAAAAAGTTTAGGTCAAAACGAAAACATTTTTTCGGTTAATTAGGAAAATTTCCTCTAAGTTACGTTAAATGGTTTCATTTTTTTTTTTCTCGAAAACTATTTTGTAAGTGTGAGCTTTTCATTTTCACATGCACTCTCTCTATCGTAGTTCATTCTCTGTCGCCGTCAGATGTCACTGGCCACCACCACCCGAGTTCGCTTGAAGTTGCTGGCCGTCGTCGATTTTTCATATGAGCTAAACACCAAAAAAATAATTTTAACTCTTGAAAATTGAAGAAAACATTTTACATCGAAGCAAAACAGAGCGTAAATGAAAAAAGCGCTACATGAAAAAGAAAAATGTCTCGCATAAATAGGCCTAGAGTCCATTTATTGTTGATTACCTATTTTTAAGAAAAATGCTGTACTCATTAATTATGTTGTCCATTGTTAAAATTTTATTTTATTATATTTACGGTTGTATTTATATATGTCATGTCATTTAAATTTTTAATATTTTTTTAAATAATATAATAATATATTTATTATTAAATACAACAAAATAAAATCTTAATCATTCCATTAAAAGCCTACAACACGTTTAAACCAGTCAAGTGGCTAACATCGTGGGCATGGGAGGCCTGAACTGAATGCCCTCCTCTCTGCCATTCCTTTAGAACAAATAAAAAATAATAATTGAGAAACATTTGAGCTTGACTTACACAAAAATGCACGGTTCAAATTAAAACAATCAAATCATTTTTCCTTTTTTAATAATTAAGCAAATATCTGTAATCAGAGAGGGAACAGGGGCCCAGGGGGCATGCAAAAATTTCAAAACTTTGGGAGGAGGCCGGCCGGAGAGGGGGATGGCCCCCCTGCCGCCCTGGTTCCGACACTGTCTGTAAGTCGACCATTATGTTGTTTGTAACTTTGTACATTATATTTTGATAATATTCCAATACATCCTCTTTAATTATTGCTGTACTGTTTTTTTCCTCCTTAACCAAACAAAAGTTTGCCAGCTGGTATGATATATATATATATATATATATATATATATATATATATATATATATATATATATATATATTGAATACGTAAATGTGAATGAAATACTCGATCGGAACAAAATAATGCAATTCTTTCAGAAATTAAATTAAATCCAACCCTAATTAGGGTTTAATTTGTATATTAAATCAGTATTCACATACATGCTTTCTTGTTCGTGCAAAGCATTTCTTTTATAGTCTTTAATATAGATGGTTGGGCATATTTTTACGATGGCATAAAAGGATATACTTAAAACATGATAATTTATTATAATGATCTAAAAGAACAGGCCAGGGTTCCAACGCTGTCTGTTCAGAAAAGAGAATCTGCAAACCTACTTAATTCGCTTCTCTTTTTTCTTTTCTTTTCTTTTTCTTGCTTGCTTACCAGCCTTACCCACCGTGGAAAAAGGATTAATTAAGACAAACATATAGGTTCCTAAATATATGTGATAGTTACAAAATAATAACTAGAATTAAGGAGCTATTCAATTTAATTATATTTATTTAAGGATTGTCACGTGTCCGGTTTTACTAAGTTAATCTGATATCATATGTAACGACTTAAAAAAATAACTAGTCACATATCTGCTATCATTTTAAAATGACTGGTCAAGTTACAGTTAGAGCTACTTAAAATTATTTATAAAATTCAGTCTCATTTAATAATAAACTATGTACCGTGAGACTTACCACTCGCTAATCTCTTTATGATCCACTCGCTTAATGTGGACAATTTACTTTCTTAATACGAGACTAACTTTTTAGAGCATTACAAAACCCCAATAAACTCAGTAATTTGTTTCTAAAATTTTCTTAAAAGAATCTTTTGAGTGGGATATATCTTTTTCTTTTTCCATCTTTTACCTTTATTTCTGTACTTTTTTTGTTTTAAATCTTTTTAAAATATTTGTCCTTTGTAATTAATCAACCAACCCTTTCTTTTCATCTTTATTCCCACATAATATTTTCCCCTTAAACTCATTTTGATCATCAATTAAACTGCTTAAGAAATTTATATATGCGTCCGTGCGTGTGCTTTTTTAAGAGAGACATAGAGCTAACTAGAGAGGGTAATCAATTTTTACTGTGATATTTTTCTTTACTTTTTATTTTTGTAAACTACGAAAAGATATTTGAACTTAACACGCAGTAATGGTTTCAATTTAGTAATTAATTTACTACTAATTACATCTAAAAAAATCATATTATTTTTAATGATTATAATATGTGTGTGTATATATATATATATGATCATGTATATTTATATACACACGTCACTGCCAAAAAGAAAGTTGACGAAAGGAGGTAAATATGTCCACATTCAATGGATTATTGTGTACGTCCACATTCAATGGATCAAGATATTGTATGTATTCAATGAATACGCCTACTTGTTGCTACTGAATAATGTTAGAAGTCGTCCCGAAAGAATAGTTTAATCGGCTTGAAATCAAGCCTCATGAAGCGGAAGTCACTACTTTGAATCTTTCATCTCTTCTCCCCTCTTGATGTCAAAAAAAAAAAAAAAAAAAAAAAAAAAAAAAAAAAAAAAAAAATTAATATTAGAAGTTCCTCATGTATCACTTTTGTGCCCCTTTAAAAATGAGGTGGCCTTCAAAATTACCATTGGGCTTGTGATTGATTACTATTGAATTTTGATCAAACGTTGATTTTAAAAGTTACTTGGCTCATTTTTTAAGGGACATAAAAGTGACACATGAGGGACTTTTAGAATTACTTGTTCCTACCTCCTAGTTTGTATGTTCCTTTTTCTAATTATGTGTTTTTTTCTTCTTAATTTTAAAGAAATATATCTCATATGCAAAATGCTAGGCATGCATACTTTAGTTTTTACAATAATTAGTGAAATAATTAAGAGCGTATTGTTTATCATACAAAAACTGACATTGTTTTTTTTTTTTTTTAAGTGGTCAATTATGACATTCTTATACGACAAGGATGAAGGTCTGTTATTAGTCTGTCTTACAGAAATTCGAATAACTTAAAAGAGAAATCGGAGATTTATCATCAGTCAATCTTACCTCTGCTTCTCGAAAAGCACGAGGCTAATTTTAAAAGCGAGAGTGGTTGTTCCATCGAATTGAATATATATATATATGGGACTGACCAAATAAATTTTTTGGGCTGCTCGACTACTTATTTGGACAAGGGAATTTTATGTGTGTATGTGCTGCCTAAGTTATTAACAATTTGAATGAAAAATTGCTGAAAATCCTTATTCATATATATATATCAACATATATAGTATTCGAATGATAATACCTTATGAGAAATGTTATATACATTCTCATTTTTACAGTCTCAAGTACACAGTGTTTAATGTGACAGTAAAAATCATCATTAGACTGGACAAAGCAGTATTAAATATTTTATCAAAAAATTATTTTTACTGCTTTATAAAAAAAGTACACTTAAAAATATAGGAATAAGAATAAGAATAAGAGTACTCTCAGCAGCATTTCTCACAAAGTTATATATAAACACTTTACAAAAAGCAAAACGATGTCCAAGTGATTGGGCTAGCTAGCTTTTTCAATCCTTTTGCTTTTTAAGCCACGCAAAAACCTGAGAACAGCTATACGAGGAGTTTCTCTCATATATAGCACATGCAGGTTCCCTGGCCTTAAACAAATTCATGCATTAACATTAATTAATTTAACAGGACAACATTAAGTAACACAGCCAATTATCAAAGTACCACATGCGCGCAGAAAAGAAAACCATGTTAAGTACTTTCGATCCCACTTGACAATATTCTCTAGCTAGCTAGCCTAGAAAAGGCAACATATTTTCATAACCTCAAACTATCTTTTTTCTTATAACGTACCTTTTTCCTTTGGATATATAAGGAGGTGCGCATGTTGATATTTCTTTAATGACTAATTTCAGCACATGATTTATTAAAATAATAATCACCCATTAGCGTGAGAATAAGGTGCTATAAGATACTCGATCATCAACATGGTCGATCGACTGCATGCGGGTTACATGTGGTCGATCTGGTTTTAGCAACTTATTTTATTTTTATTCTCTCCTTTTTCTTTTTCTTTTTTTCCTTTTCAATTATAGCAGATAATAATCGTCAAGCATCGACCATCGGTAGGGACAATAATTTCACTGTCGTAGCCTTTGATATATTTTGGCTTATTGTTTCACTTCATTATTTTGTGGTACGTAATAATGATCGTAATTTATTCATAATCATGGTCGTGACTCGTGAGTAACTATTGCAACGACTTAGTACTAGTCAAAGTTAATTACAATATTAAGTGTGTTTACGTATGGATAAATTAAACCATTCGAACTGCCTTAACGTAGAGAGCCAACTCATTTGCCAGTACTGAGATAATTTATTTATTTTTTAACACGCTTTATAAAGAAAAACTTTCATATTTGGTTTAAAAAGGGTAAACAAAGGCCTTCGAAATGTACAAGAAAGAGATGACTATTATGGTGTCAGCCTGTCGGTATAACTTGTCCAGTATCACCGACAACACTATCCTGTTCTCTATTTTGACTTAAAAGGCAAGCACCAAACACTGATTTGTTTTGGATAACATATTTTATCGGAACAGATCGAGCTGGACCTAGCTTGGACAAGTCTCAGAGCATATTACTTATTCCAACGGCTATTACGTACGGTGGCGACGACTTGCCGCTTCGCTGGCAAACCTCGATCTCATCCACTCTCGTTCCTGAGTGCTGGCCCTTCGCCACCTCCAAGGGTCACTTTTCCACGTCATCAACTCATTTCCGTCCAGCTTTGTTCTCGAGCAGGTCAAATTCTTCCTCGTGCCCTTCGAGGCTCGCCACGTGGTGGCACGAAGCCGGTTTTCCTCATCCCATCAGACCCATCACGTTATTTTTTTATTTTTTTATTTTATTTTTTGGAAATTCATCCCATCACGTAATTAGTTCCTATCTAATCTAGCTAATACTATATTCATGCGTTAGTTCGTGATGATAACATTTTCAATAAATTTCCTAATCATCCCCCATTATCCAGGACCTCCGGTTACTGGGTAGATTATATGGATTGACATTTTCAATAATTTGCCGTCTAGCTACCAATTTAGGTCGTATAGTATCCATTTATAAGCTTAATTAACTAAATTTTGGATTGTCTCACCACGTATTCGTACAAGTGTTATCGATCTCCAAAGATAATTCAGCTTTTAAAATTATTATTGAATTTAAGATTTATTATTATTAAATTTTTATTCAATTGTGATTTTAAAAGTCACTTCACTTTTAGAGAATAAAAGGACATAAGTCCGCCGTATAGTATTACTTGAGTCTTATGTGAATATGTAATTATAAATGACACCCCATGTTCTTCAAAACTGATGTGACTTTTAAAATTATCATTTGATTAAAATTCAATAATGATTTATCTCAAATCCAATAATAATTTTAAAAGACACGTCCATTTTTGAGAATATATGGTCCGTTTGGGTTTACGATTTCAAAAAGTACGATTTAAAAATATGTGATTTGAAAAAATGATTTTTAAAAACACAGTTAAACGTTTGGCAAAATCACAGTTTGACATTTAAAATTGCAAGTTAGGCTTTAAAATTATGCGTTTTCTAAAAAGATCCAATTTTCTGCGATTTGAAAAAACAGTTTTCTGCATTTTCAAATCAGAGTTTTTGTAAAAACGTAATTCCCAAACAATTTATTTTTTGTGATTTGATTTAAAATCGCATTTTTTTTGTTTACAAAATTACAATCTCAAACGTATCCATAAAATGACATGTAGCATTACTCATATTATTTTGGATTTCTAGCATGTACTGCCCATATTGTACCCAGATTATATACTAGAAAAAGAATTGAAAAAAAAAAAAAAACGCTACTTCTCTGTGGTTACTGCGCACACTATATAATGTCGCCGTTGGTTACAGCACCATATATATATATATAATCAAAATGCATTAATTTAAGTTTGTTTATTGTATATGGATGATTATCGATTAGTTTATTACAAAACAGATCCACGATTTGCATGTTTAGCTTGTGAGGTTCTAGATTATCAAGCTGTATTAATATATATATATTAATTAAGGTGCATCATGTACTCATCATAATTAAATAAATGAATAATAATGTACAAGTACATTGTGCCTAATTAATTTTGAACTATAACTAAGCTAAGTAGCTAGCTAGGACATGTTAGGTAACACGTACCATCAACAATGTCTGTAATTTTTTTTATAAATTCTTCACACCCATTATGCTGGCCCGCTTGAATTATGAAGGAAATGCTAAATAGAGAGTGTTTTTGGACTATGGGAAGTCATATATACCATTTTTTGGAGCATTAATTATGACCATTTTTATGCAAGATTCTTTGAAAGGGTTCTGGCCGGTGGCTGTTGCTTAATTAATTATTTGTCACTTAATGAACACATAATCGTGCAATAACTATCTAATTAAGGGCAGATATATAGCTCCTAAACCTTTCCAGCTTTTTTGTTGAATGGCCTCTAGATTATTTATTGTCATATCAATGGCCGTGCAGATAACCACATACACATTCAACTATTTAGAGCACTTACATTAATATAGTTTTGAATTTACTGTAAGGTAAGGTGTAAACTAATAACCCATTTGCATGCATTTTCAAGAAAGTATATATGGTGGTCCATTGAGCACCGAAGAAAGATGAGTTTGCGAGCTAGAATTGGCCGGGTGGCAAAAAAGGCCCCCAAAAAGTAGTATAGCAATTGAATAATGTCGGTTGAGATTCTTATATCGCTCGGGGGCGATGATAATATATATTTATGTTTCCAAACAGTAGGAAAGTACCATGTGAATGAAGTGTCACGTTTCTTATCGCTCATCTTCATTGTATACCTCAGAAGCTTACATCAAACACAGACTCACCCACAATGTCACGGCTTTTCGTTGTTCCCTTTGGCCTGTATTTCACATTTAAATCATGAACTGAGTCCAACAAACCCCGCATTGACGATTTCCCATTTAAATATTTTTGCTCCATCTTTATTTCATTTATTTGTTTTTTATTTTTATTTTTATTTTGTTCAAAAAAAGAGAATATTAGAGATTTTATAATTATTATTATTAATTTTTTTTTTCGTATTTGGTGAGCGTTATAACAATTTACCAAGCCAGATGTATTGGGCTATTTTGGCTAACCAGATAAGAATAGTACTCTTAAGAGATATTTTTTATTGCATTTGAAATAAAGAATAGCTATTTTATAGCGAAAAGTTTAGGCCTAGTTTGATTTGAGTAATGAGTATTCTATTAAAAAATAAAATAGTTATTATCGAAAATAAAATTATAAAAAGATAGTGGAATAGAATGGTTATTCATACTCTTTGGTTTGATAACAATTCGTATACTTAATTGGACTCCAATCAAAATTACTAAAAAAACATCCACATTATTCTTTTAAAAAAAAACTAGTGGGTGGGTGAGACCACCCCCAGCTCTTTGGTAGGTGGCCAAGCCGCCCCCAAATACTCATCGCGACTACCCCCGGCTCCATATGTGACTAGCCTACCACCCCAATGGGTGGTCGGCCAGCCACTATAAGGGGGGTTTTGGTTTTTTTTTTTTTTTTTTTTTTTCCTTTTTTTTCAACAAAAAAAAAAATGAAAGAAAATGAAAAATAATTAGTTTTTTTTGTTTTTTTTCCTGAAAAATGTAGTCTATTCCTATTGTTCTCATTTTTTAAATGAATAAGTATTCATCTTTGTAAGGGAATAGTTATTACAATAAAAATAATTATTTCAAGGAAGAAACCTTTGGAGGAGTCTATTCTGCGAACCAAATTAGACATTATTTTATAAGAATAAAAATCACACCTCCATCTCATTTTATGTTACTGGATTGTCATAATAGTGTTTATCAACTTTTAGATCAATCATAAAATAAAAATAAAAATAAAGAACTGATAAATACAACATTAGTAGACATGAGATGAGTGAGAGATATAATTTCTAGCATTAATATTCACTTCTTACCTTAACACAAATACAACACCATAAAATTCTGACTTAAGATAAATCCAATCCTTTTCATCCGTCCGATCCATTCTATCAGAGTCTTGGCATTGATTAACGACAAGGATACCCCAGCTTTTGCTTGGTGACCAAGATTCATATGCTCAGGCTGAAAATTACAAATATGGGCCTTATATATATTTGGACCATTGCTCCAAGCATTTAGGAGGTGGCTATATAATGTCAGAGGCGGATCATTTTGATTTAGCACCACATAGGGCGGAAAAAAAAAGGTGTAACAATAATAACAAAAGTGGTCAGTGAGGACATGAGTGTCTTTTCAGTGCGAGCTTATCCAAAACCAGTGGGGCGCCCAGAATATGCCATTTGGTTCCTCTTTTGGCCATGTAGTAAGTGGAGTGGGAGAGAACGGAGAGCTCCCATTGGCTGGACAGGAAGGTGGGGTTTGGGCATCATGGATTCTTACTCATGGGAGATTCTTCAACCAGATTTGTTCATTATAATTACACCCATAAATTAAGAAAAGAGTATCTGATGTAACGCCAGTCTATCATTCTTAATGGGTCACACACTCACACGTATGAATTCTCTCGTATTATAATGTATATATATATTATAAGAAAACAGAAGAAGGGATAAACCTTAGCATATGCACCACCTTTATATATCAATTTGACTGTTTACTTTGGCATATCACACTAGCCATCATATATTGTGATAGTCGACTTAAGAAAATATAATATTTAGTCAAATGTATTATAACAAAGTTAATATTATCTGTATATCTTTATATATAAAAGTTTTTTTTTTTTTTTTTTTATACATTAAATAATGATCGCCTAGATTTACTAGATTATTTTTAGTAAAATGATTTAAGTTTTATTACTTTAGTGAGAAAATTAATGAACTAATGAAACATTAAGATTAGTTCTTTTTGTACATCTACATGTACACATACATATCATGTAAATCTCTTTTTTAAATTAATCATTTAATTGGCACGACTTATATGTTGGTTATACATATTTAATAGTTGATTTGTATAAGAGACGTAAAAAGATAATTTCTCTTGAGATTACTAAGATAATTTTTTTGAAACATTTAATAAAAAATAATTATTAAGATTTTAAAAATAGACAAAATTTTTCGTAATTACTTGAACTCAATTGAGAAGAAAATTATCTCCTTTACAAATTCACCAAACAATTATGTTAAAATATTTAGAAAATAAAGTAAAATATTTGTATTATATATTAAAATCAAAAGAAGCACTTGTACGATCTTCTTAGTTCTTACCATTTAAACAACAAGCACATCCCTAAATCCAAGGGGTCATATCCCTCAATCAAGGGGTCATTAAAAAAAATAATTAAAGTGTCAAATTCGAAGCTCTTCTCGTGGGTTCAAAATTTTTGGCAGAGTAAAAAGGTAAAAGGTGAAGAGGAAGTCCCGTAAAAGTTGATACATATCTCATCTCATTAATTACATGCTAATTAGCAAGAATAATAAAATAAAAATCCGAAATTAGCAAGCGGATCAGCTTTGGGGTAATCCACCTCCTCGTGACTCAGTGGTGCGCTCTAGCCGCTAAACATTCACTCATAGTATAAAACACACACTCTTTATTCGATAATCTTTATATTTTTGTATTCAGTTTGTTTAAGCCTTTCTCCAAATCTGCGTTTTCCATATAAACCGAGCTCGTCGTTTCTTCGGTTCTCCAAAATCAACCCCCAGTTTCACGTAAACCAAACACCAAAAGATCCTCTCTGTCTCTCTCTCTCTCTCTCTCGGTCTCTCTCACTTTCTGGCATTTTTTCGTATGGTTTTGGTTCGTTTTCGATGGTGATGGAGGACGCGGAGAGCTGCGGGAGTAGGTCGCAGGACTCGTCGACGTCGCCGGTGCGGACTCCGCATCAGCGGCAGAAGCTGGAGGTGTACAATGAGGTTCTCCGGCGCCTGAGGGATTCGAACAACGAGGAGGCTATTCAGCCTGGCTTCGAAGACCAGCTTTGGGCTCACTTCAATCGCCTCCCCACTCGGTCCCTACCTTTACCCTAAACCTCTCCATATATAGATTTGTATGTGTATATACGTATGTAGGATTGTATGTATGCTTGCGTAAATGTGTGTATAACTATACGTGTACTATACTGATCGAGGTTTTGGTTGATCTTCGATAAATTCTTTTTCTCTTCTTTTATATTTTTGTGTTTTGGTGCGTGATGTCGTTTAGTGGACAAGCATATTGCATAAAGTTTGTTCAGATTGAGACGGAGTAGAATGGATTCGATTTGATATTTCTTTTACACATTGTTTTTTGGATGATTCGAGGTTTAATAGGACTATTAGTTTCTGTGACTTCGTGGATTATTGTGATTACGACTTTTATGGTTTTACTGTGAGCTTATTGGTAAAGTTTTCGTATTTACAGAAAAAGAAAGGCGTTCTTGGTTTCGTTGAATGAGTTTTTGAGCTATTTGATCAAATGCGTTGCAGGTATGCGCTGGATGTGAATGTGCAGAGGCCAGACGATGTTCTTATGCACAAGAGATTGCTGCATTCGGCTCACGATCCCGATAGACGTCCTGCGATTGAAGTCCGCCTCGTGCAGGTTAATTGATTTTCTTACTCGTACATTGTAGACTCGTTGCATTCTTGATGCTCATACGCTAGCTAGCCAGCAGGATAATACTTTCTTACTCAATTATTGTTCGAGTACTCGGTACTTGTTCCTGTAGTTTTATAATTAATGCAGACTATATGTGCTTGGCCTTGTGGATCGAAAGAGTATTTTTCCTCACAATTTGAAACCTCTTTTCATGTGTGGTGAATGGTTATTGTCATGAGTAATGAAGTGTATTCCCTTCTCGATTACCTTCCAAACTTTGGTTTAATCGGGCCCCGCATGCTCTTTAAGACCTTATGGACCATTTTTATGTCATACTCGATCATATACAAAGAAGGATATAGATGTTTGAGAGCCCTATCCTGGACACCTCATTCCATGAACCTTGACCGTGTGCCAAATATCAGTCTGGTTAGCAGATTAATTTATGTGCTGAAATGTCAGCTGGGTCGATACACCCATAATATACTACATAGGTCTCTTCTGGGTGCCGGTTATGAACTATGAAAGATTCACACGTTTGACCTGGTTTGACTTGGGTTAATTTTGATGAAATGGAATCGGCCTGCTTTGTTCATAACTGGTTTCTTCTGTATTTCACAGATTTTTTGCTTTCCTGCTATACTAGTCATTCGAACTGATCTCGACTTGACTTCTGCCTTGTGGAACAATGGCGAGATGTGCAAATATAATATAGAATTATACTTTTTTTCACTTTGTAAGACAATTAATGAACCATGAAAAGGCCATTTAGACTCATTTGAATCACTGATGCTTAGTTATCATGAAACTGTAATTCCTCGTTACACCTTAAATGCTAATAAGATGAGATGGTATTTATTGTAGTCATTGCAATCTGTATTGCGATCTTCCTAACCTGGTTGTACAGTGAATCTTATTTGACATCAGGAAGCAGATTAAATCTCATTTTGTTTTTGCTCCCTTTCTGCGCTCTTCTACTTTTTTATATGTATATTTTTTTTTATAATGGTTTTAAGGAAAGAAACTTTTCTGTTTTTTATAATTTGTTCTCTCTTTTCTTGTTTCTTTTCTTTTATTTTTTGGGAACCTTTTTGTTTAATGAATGTATTCCGGCAATCATACTTTTCTGCAGGTTCATTCAACTTATGATTGGCATTCGGTTGATTCCATGCATTCAGATTTTCCTCGTGAAGAAGCTGCCCAAAGTTCTATAAACTGCTCAAGCAGACAGAGGTTTATTTATTTATTTTATTTGTCTTTTTCTATTATTTCCTAAAATATTTAGTTAATTTTTTTAAAAAAAGTTCCCGTAAGTTTCACATTGATAGTCCACAAATGAAAGTTATTTTCTGTTCGTTTGCTTCTTTTGATTGTTCGCTTTACTGCTTGATGCTTGCAATTAACATTCTGACATTTCTAGCTGGCTTTTCAATTGTCAGCATACATCCACCACCTGCCTTTGGTTCATCTCCTAATCTTGAAGCCCTTGCGCTTGAAGCAAATAACTCTCATGATCAAGATGATGAACAGTCTGTACATGCCAGTGCACAGTTTTCTCGGTAAATGCTTACATCTCAATTCATTCAAAGGGCTAGAACTGGCAAAATTTTACAGAACGTCTTTTGTTTCGATGTTGGACTTTGATTGATCAAAATCCATTCTATATGCTAAATGCATTTTTTTTTTTGATAAGTAAATAGATTTATTGAAAGCGTAAGGCGCCCCTTAGTACATTGGAAGTATACAAAAGGAAACACCTAACTAGAAAAAGAAAAACGAACAAGAAAATCAGAATAGCTAATCGACGTAGGTGACACAGGCCACCGTCCACAGATACATCGTATGAAAAAATGAAGCTAAAATATCCTCCATAGAATTCTCCTGATCTTTGAAACACCTAAGATTTATTTATTTCCAAACACACCAGAAAATGCAGATAGGCAACATCTTCCAAACCGCAGCACTCCTTGGTCTTCAAGACTTTCACCAACAAGCAAATAAATCGATAACTCTTTTAGGCATAACCCAAGGCATACCAAACCGAGTAAAAACGTGAATCCACAGAGTGGAAGCCACATCACAGTGAAGAAGAAGGTGATCCACAGTTTCTCCATCTCTCTTACACAAGCAACATCTATCCACCATGATGATATTCTTCTTCCTGAGATTATCCACCGTAAGTATCTTGCCTAGGGCTGTCGACCACGAAAAGAAAGCCGCCCTCGAGGGAGCCTGAGTCCGCCACACACTCTTCCAAGGAAAGGAACTACCTTCAGAGCCATCCAAGGAGTTGAAGTATGTCTTGACCTTGAACACACATTTCTTGGAAGGGACCCACCAAAGCCTATCTGCACGATCTCTATTCATTGTGACTGAATGTAGCACCTGAAAAAAGGAGGTAAAAACACCCACTTCCCAATCATGCGCCTCTCTAATAAAGCTCATGTTCCACTGAATAGAACTGCCCAAAATCTCCATATTATCCGCTACGGAGGCATCCTACACCCGAGCAATACCAAAAAGAACAGGAAAAGCTTCCTTCAAAACCATATCCCCGCACCACAGATCATGCCAAAATTTTGTTCTAACCCCATCCCCCACCTCAAATCTTATAAAACTAGAGAAAGTCTCCCACCCTTTCCTAATATTCTTCCACAAACCCACCCCAAAGGCACCAACAGGCTCGCGTGAGCACCACCCACCCCACAAACTGCCATACTTGGAATCCACCGCAACTCTCCACCAAGCCTCTCTCTCTATACCAAACCGCTACAACCATTTGCCTAACAAAGCGCGGTTGAACTTCAGCAAATTCCGAAATCCCAGCCCCCCTTCTGAAATTGGGGTACAAGCCTTCGACCAACTCACCAGGTGATATTTAAATTCTTCACCCATCCCATCCCATAGAAAATCCCGTTTTAACTTCTCAATGCAAGAAGCAACACTCATTGGGATAGGGAACAGAGACAAAAAAAAATAAGTAGGCACATTGGCAAGGGTACTCTTAATAAGGGTGACCCTACCAACCTTGGATAGGTATAACCTTTTCCAACTAGCCAGTCGATGCTCAATCTTCTCGATAACCCCGTCCCAAATAAGAGTGGACTTATAGGAAGCCCCCAAAGGAAGGCCAAGATACTTCGCCGGCAAAGAAGCAATCCCACACCCTAGAATGTCTGCTAACCTTGACACTTGATCAACATTCCCCACTGGAATTAAGTTTGACTTAGCCAAGTTAACCTTCAAACTTGAAGCAGCTTCAAATAGAAGGAAGAGCCCCCGCAAATGACGCAACTAAGAAGAATGAGCACTACAAAAAATCAGAGTATCATCGGCAAACAGAAGATGCGAAAAAGCGGCATTACCAACTTTGAAACCTTCCAACAAACCCACACTAACCGCAGCAGAAATCATACGGCTTAAAGCCTCCATCACAAAAACGAACAAAAGGGGTGAAAGAGGATCCCCTTGTCTTAAGCCTCGGGAGCTACTGAAGAACCCATAAGGAGAGCCGTTAACTAACACCGAAAACTGCACAAAAGAAATGCAATGAGCAATCCAGGAACACCATTTATCCCCAAAACCACACTGTCTCAGCATATACAATAGAAAATCCCAATTTACATGATCATATGCTTTCTCCAAATCCATTTTACACATAACACCTGGGACTCCCGATCTTATTCTACTATCAAGGCATTCATTAGCAATAAGGATCGGATCGAGGATTTGCCTCCCTTTGATGAAGGCACTCTGAGATTTGGAAATGACTTTCTCCAACACCGACTTAAATCTGTTAGCTAGAACTTTAGCAATAATCTTGTAAATGCTTCCCACAAGACTAATAGGCCGAAAATCTTTTAAGGAAATGGCATCAGGAGCCTTAGGAATAAGCGAAATGAACGAAGCAAATGCATTTTAATTAATATTTTATATCAATTTTAGTTACCCTTTCTTTTCTATAGGCTTTGAGATTCGCTAGTTTGTCCTTGCTAAAATTGATCTAAGCCATATATGTCCATCGTCAGTTCTACTAAGGCTTAGCTCTCTCTCTCTCTCTCAATTAAGTGCTTTTAGTATATGAGGATATAAAGAACTTTACATATTTATTTAGCTTTGATTCCACGAATACAGTTTTTGACATGCTTTGATGTATGATCACCATCATCCAAAAGGTATATTGCCAAAATATGGTCATGCTTGATGCTTCAACTGAATTTAAACATTAGTACCAATATCATATATTAGTAGATGATTTTTTATTCATTTAGTGAAGTGAACTGGCTATACTTTTCATAATGGGGAGATGGTAGTTTGGGAGGAGGAGGAAGATGATTTTTGGGATGGTTCGCCCTTGGATTGGGCTTTGGAAGGGGCTTTTGGGGAGGAGGCCTTGGCAATTAGGGATGCCATGGAAGAAGAGTTTTAGCGGGAGAAAATGATTGCGCGTCAAAAGTCTAAAGGAATAAGGGAGCTTTTAAACCTACATAGCTCCATTAATTATGGTGATGCGGAAGTTCACTCTAGGAGGAGAAAAGGAAAGGCACACTTGTTGTAGGCTTGTGCGCTGTGGTGGGTGGTGGGTTGTATTGTTCTTAGTTGGGTTTCTTGGTGTGGGTGGTGGGTTGTGTTTGTTCTTTGGTGGGTGATGGGTTGTGTTGTTCTTATTGGTTTTTTTGGGCTTTTGTGGGTTAGCTTTGGTCTTTCCTATGTATACTGCCTGTGTACTTAGGGGCGCCTTACGCTTTCATTAATAAAGTCTTCTTACTTATAAAAAAAAACTGGCTATACTTTCAAAGAGAGATTGTGATATAGTATATTTTTGTGATTGACAATGCTGTAGGCCCCTGCATGAAATCACCTTCTCATCAAATGACAAGCCCAAACTCCTTAGTCAGGTATTTAATAGGTTTTCATATTTAAGCACATCAATTTCTTTGTATGATGTTCATTGATTTGCAGACTGTGTGTGTGCTTTGTCTGTGTGTCTTCACATGCTTATGTGCACATGTGCATACATATGCATACGTGCTGGACTGATGGCAGTAAACATACTTTGAGCTTGTAAGTAGGAGTAAAAATGCGGTGGATAATAACCGCCCACATCCACTATCCGCACATGCGGATGCGATTAGCAAAAATCAATATCTGCATATGCGAATGCGGATAGCTGTATTAGGGAATATTAACTGCATCCACAATCTCTTTATATATAATATTTTTTTATATATTTAAATTCAATAAAACAACGCCGTTTTGGATTTGGTTAGTGTAGGAACTTTAGGTTATGTTAAGTTTTTTCACTATCATCTAAAAGTCATAACTCATTGCATTTACTTTTCTTTTCTTTTTTCGGTAATCCAAATCCCAATTACTCTATGAGACAATGACCATCTATGACTAATAATCGTGAATTATGTAACAAGTGAAATTTTAATTTATTTAAGCTTGCATATAGTAATAACCGTATTATTTAATCTTGTCTATATATTTAGATAGTAATCCAAAATGTGTATTACTTCATATGCGGATAGCAGATATAACCGCGTGGATGCGGATATTAATAATATATGCGGATGCGGATATCTACAAGTGATAACCGCATTTTGCTGATGTGGATGTGGATATTGCTAATAACCGCATCCACATCCGCATCCACATTTTCACCCCTACTTGTAAGTATGGGCTCTTACAGAATTCCTGATATGAACTTACCCATGAAGCACTCAACTCAATTCAACCAGCTGAATTTCAAATTTTTTGAACATTAAATACAGTATGAAATTATGTCTCTGGTTATATGGTAGCATTCGCATTCTCATTCTGCATAGTCACTGTTGTGCAAAATTTGCAGTTGACTTCCTTGCTTGCTGAGATGGGACTAAATATCCAAGAGGCACATGCTTTTTCAACAATAGATGGTTACTCCTTAGATGTCTTTGTCGTTGATGGTTGGCCTTATGAGGTAATTTATACGATTTAATTACCCAACTGGAAAGAATAGTCCTTCTATATGAAAATGAATCCAACATCTATTATATGGCATTAAGACAAGGCCATCTGGTCTGCCACTACAATATAGCTTTTCTTCACCATAGTTTCGTTCTTCTTTTTCTTTTTTCACATTCCACATTTTTTTTGAAGTATTCTTTTGAAAAGGTAAATGTACTTTTGGACCGATGGAATTCTATGAAAATTTTGATTAGTTTTCAGTTTTCTGAATTGTATTACAAAAGCAATTCTTTTCATGTTCACAAGCATTGCTTGATGGATTTTGGGTTGATACAGGACACAGATCAGCTTCAAACTGCATTGGAAAGAGAAGTTTTAAAAATTGAGGTAATATCTTGCTACTCATTTCTGCTTTCAAGTAGGATAGCTGGCACTAAGCACGATCTTTTACCATGTCAACTGAACAATCCAATTTTCCATCCTATTCCTTATTCTACTTTCCCTCCTCAATTATATGTGAGCAATGCATCCATAACTTAGTTTGGAATTTGGGGTTGCTATTCAGAGGCAGGCTTGGTCGAATCCTCGATCATCACCTACTGTAGGTGAGCTTGATCAAACAGTGGTCAAGTGTGAACCTGATCATTTGACAATACCTAATGATGGGATTGACGTATGGGAAATTGATCCTAAGCATTTGAAGTTTGGAAACAAAATTGCATCGGGGTCGTATGGCGATCTGTAAGTTTATACTATTTATACATACCTTCCCCTTCTTCTTTTTGGTCAGGCATCTACTGATTGCTGTTAGTGTTAAATTAACTAACTTGTTTAATTGAATCAGGTACAAAGGTACATATTGTAGCCAGGAAGTGGCTATTAAAGTTCTCAAGCCTGAGCGTGTAAATTCAGATATGCAGACAGAGTTTGTACAGGAAGTCTTTATTATGAGGTTTGTTTGAATCATACTATTTGCAGTATTTGGCCCTTTGATATCTGTTCTTCATCTTGTGTTTGAGGATGTTGTGCAAGTCCTAAACTAAACTTCATGTTCCTATTGTGGGTGTTGTATGTTGTTTATGAAGACTTAATTCTGCCTTACTCGAATCTGATTCTTTTTCATAGTGCTAGGAAATCCATACACTTGTTCTTCTTAAAATTTCTGTAAGTTAGATGATGTTACTTTCTCAGTTGTGCTCATTTGAATCATGAGAATTTAAAGAGTGACTTGTTGAAGAACCTGCTGCCTATGTGTGAGTGTTAAGCAAATTGAGATCTAAGGCAACTGTCAAGTGGTAAAGAGTTTTGAAGAAGAAAGACTTCAAAACATCTATCATTTATTTCCCTCTAAAGACACCACAAAAGGCAGGGTAGAACCATCTTTCACACAACTGCACACAAAGGACTACTTCCCTTCTCCAACTAGCGAAAAGGTCTTCTACTCTTCTAGGTATAACCAAAGCTAATCAAAGACGACTGAAGATAGCACTCCACAATGCACTGGTGATCTCGCAATGGAGAAAAAGATAATCTAGTCTCCCCACTCTTTTTGCACATACAACACCAGTTAACCATAATGGCGCGCAGTATTCTTAGGTTATCCATGGTGAAGATCTTCCCTAGGGTAGCTGTCCAAGCAAAATACGACACTCTGAAGGAAACATTGGGTCGCCAAAAACTCTTCCAAGGGTAAGAGGCACTCTCATGAGGTTCAAGGATGTTATAGAAATATCTAACATCAAACAACCCTTTCTTGAAAGGGACCTAACGTAGCTTGTCTTCACCTCCCTACCTCAATTTGAGAGAATACAAATTAAAAAACGAAGTAAAGACAGCTCATCTTATATTTCTACCATGGATATAGAATTATCAAGTTGAGAGGTAGCTGGGTTTGAGTTCAACGTCAGCACTAAGTATGTTTGTGCACTTACACTTGTACAACCTATTGGGTTCCTTTTGTTTTGGAAAAACTATAGGAAATCCCTTGATATTTTCATTGGCCACCCTTTAATACTCAACTTGGCCTCACATATCTGGAACTATAACAACCTAGGGAAGGTGCTAGTCACATTTGTGGTATCATTCCAAAATGACTAGTTAATTTGGAGCTTCCTTATAATCACTTCAAAAGTGGAGCCTCACCTAGTAAGGAACCAATGTGGAACTAGCACCCATGAGTACCTTTATAATCCACACACTCTATGTAGGCTATTCATCTTCCAGATGTAGAACTGGGGTTTTACAATCTCTTTCTCTTAAATCCCTGGCGTCCTCATTAGGACCACGTCATGTAGTGCTCCAGTACCACATGACATTACTAGGTTGCTGTGATATCATTTGTAGCGACCCAAAAAAAGAGCTACCATATATGACCTATCACTCCAAGAAAACGAGTCAATTTGAAGCTTCCCTAGAATCACTTATAAAGCACAATTTCACCTAGTAAGGAACCAACGTGGAACTAGCATCCATGAGTGCTTTTATAATCTACCTACTTTATGTGGGCTATTCATCTTCCCAATGTGAGACTGGAGTGTTACATAGATAGATGACGTAATGACAACAATATCTACCTCTCCACAATCAACTCTCTATTGATTCTTTGATGAACTCCGTTTATTTCATGATCTTAAACTTACGTTTATTTCTTGTTTGATTCCCTCAAGTTATAGCACTCAGCCATATATAAGTAACTGCGATTTGATCCTTATGTCCTACCCTTTCTTAACAATCTCACATTCAGTTCAGCTGAAGTTGTTGACTAGGTTAGAAATGATATCGTGCCATACCACAATGAAGAAAAAATGAGAGCAACCATCTGATGGTTCTTCATTGTAGATCATCTGCCCAAAATGATTGCAATGTATTTGATTTTAGCATTTGAGATGAATTAGTTTGATAGTCTAGCAGACTCTTTTTTATGATTTTTGCGTAAATTAAGCTTAAATCCAACTGAATCCAATATTTGAAATTGGGAATCCCTTTAAGCTCTCCTTTTATGCTACATCAAACCTTCCTTACATCAGTCTCTGAAATGCCATTTACACCACCATGCTCGTGACCTTTATGCCCCGACCTTCTCCATCACTCTAACCTCCACTTCCCCTACTGTAATTGATAGATTAACCATCCTACCATTCAAAATTATAATTGAGTGTCCCAGCAACAGTCCACATTTAACCAATCCCTGAACCCACCACATACATATCATTTTGACCGCAGTTGACCCATGTAAACCCACTAGTAAATATCACCCATAAGCAAAATTGTTATTTAGACACACCTCAAAATCCAGAAGATGAAATTCTAGGCTTTGATTTTGATCGTTGGTGAGAAGACATGAAGTGATGAAGGGTATATGGTTTATGATGGTCATTCGCAACTTTATGGTCATGACATTTGCCGAAGAAAATCCAAGTGGAAATTGGTTCGATTTCAGACACATAAATGAAGGGGATTTCTATATTTGTTCTACAGTAATTTCTCTTTGGAATGCTTGGTTCCTAACATACTTTAACAAGCTTCTTTTGAATATTGCAGGAAAGTTCGACATAAGAATGTTGTACAATTCATAGGTGCATGTACCAAGCCTCCAAGCTTGTGTATTGTAACAGGTGAATTCCAACACGTTTGCAAATTTTATTTGATTTTAATGGCATCTTGTTACTTTTAAGATTTTTGGTTATTTTTATTTGATATCTTCATTTCAACGATTTGTTTTCTGCTTCAAACTTTCAGAATTTATGTCTGGTGGAAGTGTCTATGACTATTTACATAAACAGAGGGGTGTTTTCAAGCTTCCATCCTTGCTCAAAGTAGCAATTGATGTTTCCAAGGGAATGAACTACTTGCACCAAAATAATATAATCCACAGAGATTTGAAGGCTGCTAATCTTTTGATGGATGAAAACGAGGTAAGAGGCTTCTCAAACCTGTATTTTATCCATGTCAATTTCAACATGTTATCATAATTGCTTTCCTTGTCTTATGTCTGTGCTAAGTTTTTTTTTTAATCCATGATATATGGTGGCAAGTGCAGCTATCCTCATATTTTCTTTATGTGTCTTGGGAAGGATCTCAGTTAGTTGTATATTTCAAATGTTTTAGAGCATCACATATTTTCTGGTCAAATCCATAGTCTTTTTCCTCATAGGATGGTCTGTTGGATTTTTATAGATTCCAGCATGTACGAGGCATGACTGGTGGTTACATAGTTCAGTCCACCCTGTAGATGATAAAAAAAATATTACCACAACTTTTTTCTTTAAGATATTTCTTGTGCTTAAGTGCATTATGGGTAGATTGAACCTATCTCATATCACTAAAAAAGTTACTCGACCTTCTTGTTTTCTATCTTCATTTTCTTCACTTCTAAACCCAGAACTAAATTATCAATAGCCAGGTATTGACAGTGCTCTGTCTCCGATTGTATTTAGCACTTCTGATGTCTCTTGCAGACCTAAATGTACCGAATCCATTTCTAATAGCTTCTCCATTTAAAAGTTTTCTTAGTTCTCATGTTTTCTCACTGGGCTTACATTACTGAGGCATCTGAATTAATTTTGATGAAGATTTCATATATGCCATGACTAACTATAATTCTGCATGATTGCAAAATTTATTTATTTGTTTTATCATATGTTTTGCCTTTCAGGTTGTTAAGGTTGCTGATTTTGGGGTTGCTAGAGTAAAAGCTCAATCTGGAGTTATGACTGCAGAAACTGGGACATATCGGTGGATGGCTCCTGAGGTGTATATTTTTTACATGAAATCTTGGAGCCTTGAATTATAAAAAGTTTTTGAATCTGTTCCAATGCATACTTACATCTTTCTTTCCAACACCTACATATGTTATAAATTGTATTTGGAATTTTGTGATAATGCCTCATGTTGTTACTACAATCTGCAAGAGCTTATTATAAGTTTTGATAACCGTGGAATTAATATGGCCTTTTAGTTATTTAATATTTACTTATGGCTATTTTAATCGGGTATCAAATTATTAAAAGTTTTCATTTCATTAGAGTATGACAGTAGAATAGTAATTGGTTGTATTGACCATCACATAGAAAATGAATTTATTTGATGCAGTGGTTTGACGGTGTGTTGCAGTTGTTAGGCCATTTGGTCATGTTGGATGTTTGCTCACTTGAAACTGTGTAACACGCAGAACATTATTTTGGACTTCTTTGCCTACCATGATACTGATTTTCAAGGCACTCAATTTCTTTGACTTGATAAATATTGGTTATAAATTAGAAAATAAATTAGTTATTTTCTATCTTCTATTATTGTCATTTTCTTACCACAGTTCTTTTACATTGAAGGTTATAGAACATAAGCCATATGATCACAAGGCTGACGTTTTCAGTTTCGGAGTTGTGTTATGGGAGTTACTAACTGGAAAGGTATTGCTTGGTGGTGGCATTATCTTAGAAAAAAGCATTTGTGCGACTTGTATTTTCCCCCTTCAATTGAATTATCTCGTTTTTTGTTCTTTCCAGCTCCCATATGAATACTTAACCCCATTGCAAGCAGCTGTTGGAGTCGTTCAAAAGGTACAATATTTTTTCAACAACATTGTTGAATAAGTTTAGTGAACCATATAACGTTGCCTATATCTCATCCGGACTATTTTCAAAATATAAACATCAAAGTTCAAGGGTCAAGACCGGTTACGGAACCGGCTTGGTGCCTTACTCTAACTGAAAAGGCTGTCTATGTTGATTGAATGGATATATGAGGTATGTGAACATAAATTCGTCATATACTTCTGTTCCAGGGTCTACGGCCTACTATCCCAAAGCATACTCATCCAAAGCTTGTTGAGCTGCTAGAGAAATGCTGGCAGCAAGATCCAGCATTAAGACCAGACTTCACCGAAATTATAGAGATACTGCAGCAAACGGCGAAGGAGGTAAATTCTCGTTATGCATGCGCATGACAATGGTTTCTAGTGCATGATTCCATAATTAAGAAATTACTATAAGCACCTTTTGATGACTTTTTGCTTCTTTCCTAATATTATTTCTCTTATTTACTGAATTTTTGGAGAAAATCTCTTTCAAATCATGTATATGGACAGGTTTCAGTCTGTCTTCCCTCCTTCCCTTTCTTTTTACTCACTCCCAAATTTGCCTCAAATTCAACTAATATCCAAATTATGTGCGGTTCTAGCCCCCCCACCCAGTCAAGTTTGGTCTGCATTAAACTCATTATATATAAGATTAAATATTGTATGTACGTGGAACAGGTTGGGGACGAAGGAGAGGAACGGCGCAAGGAGAGGTCAACTGGAGGGTTCCTGTCTGTTCTTAGACGGGGCCATCACTAGTGAAGAGAGATAATAATGTCGCTTAACATGGACGTAGAATTTACTGTGCAGACCACCTTTCACTTTTTACATCAGTATGTACAGTATGTTGTCTACGTGATCAGGTTTTTCTTTTTTCTTTTTCTTTTTATACCTTCTGATATATATTACTTGCATCCATTCTTTTAACCAGCCATTCCCTTACTTTGTGTTGTTACAAGACTAATTAATCTGTAAGAATGGATGATGGTTTGGTTGAGAGTTGTAACTTATTACAGATCTTCTGCGGCTTTATTAACAAGCAATTACTGATGTGAATTTTGCTTTCACCAATTCCTGATTTTCACGAGTAAGCGTATAAATATTCATATGGGAGATACAGGTATTTTGAGCATAAAATTCATTGAAGAAAACCGGACGTGTACCCTGGCGCATGTACATTATACACCCCCTAGTGACACTTGTAGGTTCCCACTAGATGTGCTTATTAAGCTGCCTGTAGACAATGGCACAAAGAAAATATCTCTGCTGTCCATATGGATTTACGGACATTATAGAGGAAGCTGAGCCAGGTTGATTGTTGGCCAGCTTCTTCAAGAGACAGCACAACAGACTTGTCATCTGTTGCTGTAGTGCTTCCTATTATGGAGGCCCAGTTGGTAAAGCCCTAACTAGAAGCCTGGAAGCGATTAGGAGCCATGTTTGCATGTTGGGTTCAAATTGTGTCAAAATGTGGATATAAGATTATATAGGTCAACTTTAACTCAACCCATTTAATTAAACAGATTAAACCTCTCAATTATAATTCTCTAATTTTATATTGAGTTTGTATTAGGCTCGCAGGTCATGATAAAAATTGTTCATCACTATGTTTCGTGTCAGATTCAGGTTAGGTATAAGATTATATAGGTTAATTCTAATTCGATCTATTTACTTAAACGAGTCAAATTTGTTAACCTTAACCTTTGAATTTTGTATCGGGTCTATAGAGCCTATCAAAAATTTTCAAAAACGATACTGGTCTCTGTGTTAGATCAGTAACTAGCAGCTATTGACTTCGGATCAAAATCTAAGTACGTGGCCAAATTTTTTTAGCAGTATTCAATGAGTGATAAAAGAGTTTACACTATTTAGATTTATTCGGTTCCGTCCTTATTTGGACCAATAAAATCCCTAAAATTAGGTAAGAGGGGGTTTAACAACCACCTACTCCAAAGAAAAAATCCTATTTTCTAAGAGCATTCATAGAAATTTCTTTTTCTTTTCCTTTTTCTTAAATTTATGAAACAAAACTACTTTTTATTATTTATCCAAATACACTCAATAGCATCATTGTATTTCCTTATATCAATTAATTATTCTTTTTTTACAAATATCATACCTACCCTCATTTTTTTTCACAAATTTCAACATAATTCTTAATAAAATGCAAAGAGATGAGATGAAAGAGGAAAAATAAATATTTTATATTAAAAAAATAGATTAGGAAGCTCATTTAGTTCTCTACACATTGGGTAGAACTGTAATATTCTTAATGCTTAAAAAATTGATAGGATATCTAATGGATGGTTTTTTTTGTGATTTTTTGACATTTTTCCGATATAGGTAAGAGAATAGGACTATAAAAAATATGTGGGGAATGCTCTGACAAGCTGTCTAGAAGAAAAAGGTTCTACAAAGTTTACAAACCGTCTTAAAATTAGAGCACCTTAATTTTGGAGGATCCAATCCACGTGGGTGACTTCCTTCGTGACAAAGTCGATTAACAATATAATATATTATTTGAACTGGAAATGATTCAAATACCTGTTTGTGGTCGTGTAAGAAAAACAATTTTTTTTTGGATATCTAATTAAAAAAAAAAAAAAAAAAAAACTATCATTGGACATTGAAATAAGTGTTAATTTTGTCTCTAAATTTTTCAATATTATTTACTTCCTACATTCTAGATTTGTGACATATTGTAATGCCGCCCCAACAAAGAAAGGCGAAAATGGTGGTGATTATTACTATCCTTTCTGATAAACATTTTATAGTGAAAAACATGCTATAAAATTTTCCTTTTCCTTTTTATAATGTGAAACCACAAACTCACATACTTATAAAAGTACCATAGCACAAGAAATAACATAACTTTATTAATGTAACTTAATAACATTACTGCACATATTCATAGCGTATACAAAACTAATTATCAAAATGGCACGCAGACCCACATAACATGATGATCAAGCACCCAACATATATGGAACTCTCAAAAGACTAGCCCTAGAATCTTACGGAGTCATATTATACATATCCATCTGGCTTGCCCATTTCTATAAAATTTGACCTTCTCAAGTCTCTGGGCCTTCCTAGATCTCCTGTCAAATGATAATAAAAACAAAAAAAGGTAAGAAAATGACAAGCATTCATTGTTTACTGCAATCACAAGTCGATTACACTTACCTTCTTGAGGTTACAAATCCCTTGGACGAACAAGTATAGGTTTCTTGCTCCTTTTTTCTCTTATGTATTAGTAGGCTATGAGAATAACTTCTATAAGAATTTAGCACAAGGCTTTGTGCCTTTAAGAGTATTTTTAGTAGTCTCATTAAAATAATTTTTTTAACTATTTTGGTGAGGCAATTTGGTAAAAACATCAAAAAACCACTCTCAGCAGCCTCACCAGTTTAACCAAAAAAAACTTGATGAGTGAACAGTACTAATCAAATCATTAAAAAACTATAAAAATTGTCATTTCTCTTTTTTCTTTTTTCTTTTTCACACAAATCGGTCTCAGCACAGCCCCGTTAGAAAAAAGACAAATTTTTAAAAATATAACCGTTAGAATAAGACAAATATTATAAAATATGACTATTAGAAAAAGACAAACATTCAAAAAAATATTAAATAGAGAAAGAATAAAGAAATATGAAAAAAGTATTATTTAAATGGAATAGTAATAGTAAATAATTAAAATAGTAAGGGTGCTTTAAAAAAGTAGTTCACCAGAATAGAGAAAAATGATATTTTGACTAGTAAAATTTAGTAAGACTATTAGGAATGCTCTAATAAGTGAACGACGCATCAATGTATAACACCGTACATAAAAAAAACTCGAAAACACCAAATTTTTTCACATTTTTTTCAACCCATGACAAAATCCTAATCCCAATTCAAGACAAAATCCCTAATCCCACAATAAAAAAAGCCACCACCACCTTCAGATTGCTCATGGCGTTTGCTTTGGCGATGAATCTGTTCTCTGAACGAGCCCTTTCCTATCTCTTATATGAAGCCATTTTCTTGATCATTATATGAAAAGAATCTCAATGACGGGTATACATATGGATGTTCGTCAGGTTATTTGTGATACTCGTATCAGTATTTGTAAAATGCGAATATTATTTTTTAGATATTTACATCTGTTTTGCTATTTGCATTCATGTGTTTATTGCGGTTATTATCTATTATCTGTAAATAGGTAAGAGCTTATTTTAAGCATTTTTAAAAATAATTTTGATCAACTTTTAGTCTTTTGAACCTGTTTTGAAAATATAATGCAACACCAAAATTATGTAAAACTGAAAGAAAAAAAAATTATAAATACGACTTCAAAATATTCATGGTAATCCATGCTCACAATAAATACTTTTATGTTTTTTTATCCATGATTTATTGAGTATAATAATCAAGCAGCAATAAATAAATAAATAACAAATTCAAAATAAATACAAAATACAAATTCATAACATAAAAAGAAAAAGAAAAAGAAAAAATTACACATTCATAAGAAGAATGTATATATATCTATATATATAAAGAAGAAGATATAAAAGATATGCCAATACGGATATTACATACTTTAAAATCGTTATTTCCATGCCTTCCTCCTCCAGGTCCTTGGTCCTCCTAGTCTCTAAGAGGTTTTTGTTCCTCCATGGCTAGTTCTATTGGAGGCTAGGTTTCTCATTGCCGTTAGGGCAGAGAGTTTTGTTCCTCCCGCACTTGTTCTGGTGGAGGTTTTGCTCTCTTAACCCTTATGGGTTGAGGAGTTTGTGTTCTTGTTTCTCTTTTTTGACTGAAAGGCCTTCATGCAGCGTTGGTTTGGAGGATCGGCCGCTCTCCATCGTGTCTCCGGTGGATCTCTAGCCGTGCTTCAACATATCGTTTCTTTGTGTGTTAGATCTGTAATTTTCTATTAGGTTTC
Source organism: Alnus glutinosa (assembly GCF_958979055.1). Taxonomy (NCBI): domain Eukaryota; kingdom Viridiplantae; phylum Streptophyta; class Magnoliopsida; order Fagales; family Betulaceae; genus Alnus; species Alnus glutinosa. Next base: position 4,975,203 of record NC_084896.1, on the reverse strand, counting down.
TCATGACATGTGTTTTCCAGTTGTGTTTACTGTCATCAACTGATTCGGCCGTCTCAAGCTGGTGGTCTTGCCGCTCGTTCCTGCCGGCACGTGGTCTGCACGTGAAGGGGATCTATGGATAGGTGTGTGTGGGTCACGCCATATTTTTCAGACCATAGCCAGTGGTGATTGGTAATTGGCGGTGGATGTTTACTGTTTGGGGAACCTCAGGGGACAGCGCGTGTTATGCACGCGCCACCTCAGTAGGTAGTGATCTTCTTCTTTGATGCTGGCAGTGTTGGTCTTTTGGTTGTTTGTATATTCTCTTGTATCTTTATTTTCACAGTGTGTCTATGTAATGCACACATTTTACTGGACTATTTGTTGGTTGTGGTAAGTAGATCAACCTTCTTTCCTTTTGAGAGTGTTCTTAATTAATTGTAAAGAGAGGCTCATAAGGTTGTCCTTGTAATTTTTTTGTATTATTTAGGCAGCTACTTTTAAGTCAGATTTGGTTTTGGCTTAAGATGTAGATGTCTCTTTGTATTTCTTATCTGTCTCTGTAATGCCTTATGGCTTTGTTTAGCAATGGATACAGCACATGCTACACATTAAAAAAAAAAAAAAAAAAAAAAAAAAAAAAAAAAAAAAAAATCTTTATCTCCATCCGTATTTATAGACAGTAATTTTTATTAACCGCGGCATGCATCTACACCCTACTCAATGTGACCTCCTCATTCAAGCCCAGGTTTCCATTTTCTAACAACCTTTGATGCCTTAAAACTCGACTTTTAAAAACGAAAAGGACAGAGATTGAAAGGAGCATGACAGAGCAGTAAAACATGAAAAGTTGTGTTAAGGGTCGTGTTTTTAGCATCCCTTTGTGATATAGCTGTTTGGCGTATGACCTCGAGTGTCATTTTTTTTCTTTTTCTTTTTCTTTTTTTTTTTTAGATACTTTAAAAACGGAATTACAAAATAAAGCATTGACATACCAAAGCTTAACAAAAACAAACCCAAAATAAAAGACATAATAAATAAAATATCCAAGAAAAAACTAATGGAAAGGAAGATCCTTCCCGCTAACTATTCGAATAGAAGGAATATATTCGAGTGGCATCTTTGACTTTTGTCTTGAATGGGGATTAGTTTTTCTGTCTTGAATGATAATTATATTAGGAATTTTGAATTGAAAGGGGGCATTTTGTCGATGGGTGGAAGATAATAGAAAAAAATTTGGTGTTTTCAAATTTATTATATTTTTGATATTTTATACTGATGTGTCGTTCTTTTATTAGAGTGTACAAAATGCATAATTTATGCCTAGTTCCTATAGAAATTAATTTTAAGAAATGGTTTATTTCTTTCTCATGTCCCTCTTTTATCCTCTATTTTTTTTAAAAAAAGTTACCATTAAATTCATGAAACTTATGAGAATCTCTTACGTGGCTCTACTCATCTAATAGTAATTTTTTTAAAAGATAAGTAAAGAAAAGAAAAGATAAGATGAAAAAATTGACAAAAAGAAGATATAGTCATGTGTAAAATATCTTTTGTCCGAATTGCCCAATTTGGGATCGTCAACAATGACTCAACATGGCACTTCAATTTTGTCAAGTTGTATGTGAGCCGCTGGTTTACCAACCACTTGAGTTTATTTTGATTTTAGTATTTTCTTTAAGTAATGATAAAACTTCTTTTAGTGTCTTTTGTGATCTTTTATACTGATATGATATTTTTTTTTTAATAAAAACAAAAAAAGAAAAAAAGAAATCATATATATATATATATTCGTAATATAAAAAATAGTGTATTCTCATAGGAAAAATTGCCTCTCTCCCCCTAGTCAGTCTTTGACTCGGACATTGGCTCTTGTCCACATAATTAATTATGATATTATTAATGGCCTTCGAATTAATTAAAGACTGATGTAAGGTAAATCACAGTTTTTAAGGTAATCAACAAATAAAGTCGACTGATAATCCCTGGCTCACAAAGAAAATTTTTTATTTTTCATTAAAAAAAAAAAAAAAAAAAAAAAAAAAAAAAAAAAAAAAACTCTTCAAAAATGTTTACCAAACAAACCCATCCGTCGACGGTGTTCCACAACGCCCTCGTTGATTCCAGCCGTCTACACTTTACAAGTTATGACATCTACAAACGCAATCTTGTGGAAACGCAACGAAACTTGCCCAAGAAGACAAGTGTTTTAGGTCGTAAAAATCATCATAGATTCATAGCCAATTCCAGAAAGAGATATACATTGCATGATTGTTTGAACGTCAAAAATTTGTTAAATTGGTAAATTAATTAATTTCTTTTTAATTGAGTATTTTTTTTTTAAAACAATCTCATAGATCTTCTAGTGCCCAAATTTGTCCAGTTTTCCTTTTTTTTACATAGACTTAATTTCCTTGCGCGTTGATAGATTATGAATGTATGATTGTCGTTGTGTTTTGAGAGATACTTTTTATTTTTAATTTGAAAAAAGTGTTTTGTTTTGACCTAATTCATGGGTGAAAAGCAGTTTATAATTTATTTATTTTTATGTTTTGTATTTTAAGTTATTTCTTAATATATTTGTCTTCAGCGTACAAAAAAATTAAAAAAAAAAAAAAAAAAAAAAAAAAAAAAGTCACTTAAAATACTTACATAAGCCAATCTTAAATGAGTGTAACAAAATTGCAAACACATGAATGTTTGGAATTGCGTTTTCAAATAACAGAAAAGTGAGTTTTTTTAAAAAATGCATAAATTTAAATGCTAAACTGAGATTTTGTCAAGCGCTTAACAGCATTTTAAAAAATTATGTTTTTAAATTGTTATTTTTAAATCACACTTTTTGAAATCGTAAAACTAAATGGATCCTAAATATTAATATAATAAAATCTCAATCGATATCATTTAATCTCAAAAAATCAACTCGATAGAGTTTCATTAAAAAAAAATTGTTATCCCAACCACGTTGCATTTGTCATAGTTACCTTACGTATCAGCCTAAATTCAAAACAAATAATAATAATAATATAATTCAGTGGCAGCATGGTCATTATGAAAACCCAACCCATGCACAGTGCGCCACCTAAGCTTAAAGCTTTTCTCGATCCGTCTTTCGTGTGGTCTCCGGCACCACGTATGTTGGACTGTGTTGCAGAAAGACAACCGTAGTCTCTCGCACTTTCTTTCCCGGTCTTTCTGAATTGAAAATCTGTACACGCGTCAACCAAGTTTCCTAAAACAAATATTTTTTATTTTAATCGCAGAAACAAATCAATTAATTATGGAATTCTCCGGTGAGATATCCTTGGACATGGATCTCGAGATGGACGGGCTCCGGAATCCCCCACCTGTGGCCGAGTCTCCGGTGAAGGCTACGACCCAGATGTCCAAGGAGCTCAAGGTCTCGTTCCAGCCCTCCAATGCCGGGTTCCAGTCGGCGACCGACGCGGTACGACGTCGTTATAAGGAACCGTCATCGGACGAAGAAGAGGGACACCGTAATCAACAACAACAACATTCGCCGCCGCAACAATCTCAGCAATGCGGTAGAGTAAGTGGGTCTGGCGCTTTGAACGGGGAGGTGGTGAGGTGCACATCGAGCGGGTCGTTTCAAAGGAAATCGAGCTTGTTGAGAGCGAAGTCCAGGTCGAGGCTGATGGACCCACCGGAAGAGCCGGATAGGCGGTCGGGCCGGGTGCCCAGCTCGGGTCAGCTCCGGTCCGGGGTGCTGGCCAAGCCCTTGGACGATGACGACGACGACCCATTCTGCGAGGATGACTTGCCGGACGAGTACAAGAAAACCAGTCTCAGCGCTGTGACTGTGTTTGAATTCGTGAGCTTGGTTTTGATCATCGCCGCTTTTATTTGTGCTCTCTCGATTCCTTACCTGAGGAACAAGAATTTGTTGAAGCTCAAGCTGTGGAAATGGGAGGTCCTGGTCCTGATTTTGATCTGTGGGAGGTTGGTGTCCGGGTGGGGGACTAGGATCATAGTGTTCATTATAGAGAGGAGCTTCCTTTTACGCAGAAGGGTGCTCTATTTCGTTTATGGGGTTCGAAACGCCGTGAGTAATTGCCTGTGGCTGGGGCTTGTCTTGATAGCTTGGCACTTTTTGTTTGATAAGAAGGTTGAGAGGGAGATCAAGAGTGATAAGCTTAAGTACGTGACTAAGACTCTGGTTTGTTTATTGGTGGGTACCTTGGTTTGGTTGGTGAAGACCCTTATGGCGAAGATGTTGTCTTCGTCTTTTCATGTCAGTACGTTTTTTGATCGAATCCAGGAGTCTCTGTTTAACCAGTATATTATCGAGACGCTTTCTGGGCAGCCATTGATTGAGATGCGGAATGCAGAGAAGGAGGAGATTAAGTTTGCCGATGAGGTGAGGAAGCTACAGAATGCTGGTGCTACTATCCCCCCTGATCTCAAGGCCACTGCTTTCCCTTCAACGATAAGTGGAAGGGTTATAGGGAGTGGAGGGCTGCAGAGTAGGAGTCCCCGAGTGAAGAGTGGAAAGCTTTCTCGGGCATCGTCGAAGAAGGGGGATGATCAGGGGATCACCATTGATCATCTGCATAGGTTGAATCCGAAGAATGTCTCGGCGGGGAATATGAAGAGGTTGATGAATATTGTTCGGTATGGGACTCTTTCCACGCTGGATGAGCAGATATTGGGTTCCACTAATGAGGAAGAGTCTAGTACACAGATTAGGAATGAATGCGAGGCCAAAACTGGTGCGAAAAAGATATTTCTGAATGTCGCTCGGCAAGGGTCCAAGTAATTAGTCCTTGCTTCTTTGACCATCTTTCTTGTTATTGTGCTTGTGTGTGTGTGCCCTTAATTAGTTTGATTGGAAATACTTCTTGCAATGTTGCATCATTTTTGTTCTCACTTTGTTATGTCTGTTAGTTATTTGAACTATTTCCTCAAAAGAACATCATGCGTCTATATATATACCTTAATAGTAACACATTCTCAAGAAATAAACGGATTAAACAAGTTCTAAATCAACTCAGCAGAAGGGGTTCAGAGCTATTCTTTTGGAAAGTTTTTTGGGGTGGGGCGGGGGGGAGATGTCCTGGTTGTTGGTCTGTGATTTCTCTGTCCTATGGAGTGCCATTAAGTTGATTGCGCGATCACCTATCTGATGCATATATGATTTGGTTGTAATTATCCTTGTTCACTTTGTAATCAATCTCCGTTTACTGTTTCTATCTCAGGTACATCTACCGGGAGGACTTGATGCGTTTCTTGGAAGAAGATGAGGCTTTGAAAACCTTGAGTCTCTTTGAAGGAGCCTCTGCGACCAAGAGAATCAGCAAATCATCCTTGAAGAACTGGGTGGTAAGGATTGGGCAACAAATGGTTTTATGTTTTCACTTTTCCCCTTCTCTGGCAGTAGTAGAAGTGAATCTCCTAGTTGATAAGTTAGAAGAGGTATGATTTAGAATGTCTAAGCTTTACCTAGACAGGTTCTCTGCATGCATGTATGTACAAATATCTTACTGATTATATTTTGACTTTGAGTAAGGCTCAAGTATCAGTTTTAGATAGGGATACACTAAATCTTTAGAAGCCTGGTCAATCTATAATTGATTACAGCATCAATGTTGCAGACATTGATTATGATTTTGTTGTGAGCATGCCATCGAGGACTGCAAAAGACTAACTCTTCAAATAATGTCTATGTTCAATTTTGTGTGGATGCACTTTAATAAATTTTCATGATCCGAAAGAGATGTGATTGTGTTTTACCCGGTGCTTAAAATGGTAATGTAATGCATCTGATTGTTCCAGGTCAGCACCTTCAGAGAGCGGAGAGCACTTGTTTTGACGTTGAATGATACAAAAACGGCTGTGAACAAACTTCGTCTAGTTGTGAACGTTATAGTTTTCATTGTCATATTAGTTAGTTCGCTCCTGATTCTGGGAATTGCCACCAGCAAATTTCTGCTCCTTGTAAGCTCTCAGTTTGTGCTTGTCGCATTTATCTTCGGAAACACCTGCAAGACGGTATTTGAAGCAATCATCTTCTTATTTGTAATGCACCCATTTGATGTGGGAGATAGGTGTGAAATTGAAGGAGTTCAGGTAATTTTCCAGCTCTTAGTTGTTAATTTTTGGCCTTTTTATATCTCAGGCCTAATCTCTTTTTAAATAAATTTCAGATGGTTGTAGAAAAAATGAACATCTTGACTACCCAATTTCTGAGATATGATAACACAAAGATTATTTACCCAAACACTCTTCTTGCCACGAAGTGTGTCAATAACTTCTATCGAAGTCCTCACATGGGAGATGGTGTTGAGTTCTGTGTACATATATCTACTCCGGCGGATAAGATTGCAACCATGAAACAGAGAATTGTAAGGTATGTTTAGGAAGATAACTTCTACCTCACTTGACATTTCCTATATATATATATATATATATATATGTATGTTTAGGAAGATAACTTCTACCTCACTTGACATTTCCTATATATATATATATATATATATATATATATATATGTTTAGGAAGATAACTTCTAGCTCACTTGACATTTGCTATATATGTAGAGGAAACTTCACTTAAACCTCTTAAATTTTCATGACTTTCGCAATTAGTACCTTAAATTTTAAAAACTTTTAATTTAATGTATCCATCTTTCAATTTTTTTTTCAATTTCACCCGTTCGTTAGGATTTCAATTAAATCCTAACGTAGGGGTGCCAAAATTTTCAAAATACCCCTATTTTTTTTAAGGGAAAAAAAAAAAAAATACAAGGATTTAAACGTTAGTCAAGATTTAATGAAATTTGCAAAAATACTCACACCAAAATCTTTGATATATATATATATATAATTGGGATCGACAGGATTTAGTGGAGAATCCTAATGGAGGGGTGAAATTGAACAAAAATTGAAAGATTGATACATTAAATTGAAAGTTTTTGAAATTTATGGCGTAACTACAAAAGCGAAAATAATTTAGGGGGTTAAGTGAAGTTTCCATGTGTGTCTATATATATATTCTGCTGAAAAGTATCTAATTGGATGATTCTTTTCTACTTTTTGTTGCTGCCTCTGTAGTTATATTGAGAGCAAGATGGAGCATTGGTATCCTGCGCCAATGACTATATTCAAGGACGTGGAAGAATTAAACAGGGTGAGGATAGCCGTATGGCTGACACACACAATGAACCACCAGGACATGGGAGAGAGGTGGGCAAGGAGATCTCTTTTGGTTGAAGAGATGGTTAAGATTTTCCGTGAGCTTGACATTGAGTACCGCCTGCTGCCCCTTGACATCAATGTCCGCGCCATGACTTCTGTGAATTCTACCCGGTTTCCCTCTACTTGGGCAGAAACTACAGGTTGAGTGAGAAAACAAGAGAATGTTTTCTCATTAATCGAATATCCATGAGCTGCACTCTGGGCGGCACTGTTTTCATAGAGTAGAATATCCTCCAGAGAATGGAGAGGCGTTTTTTGTGTATAATGCTTTTTAGTTGGTTAATCTTGTTCCAAGTTATTCTTGAGTCTTTTATCGCAAACTACATCCCACTAATGGCAACTATAGCAATTTCCTTTTACAGATTTCTGTGGTTTTAACATAGTTTGAATTGCTCTCTCTCTCAAAATAATTTCCTCATATCCGATGATTCCAAAGAGTAATGTCGTTCTTCACTTTCATTTCACATCGGTTTACGTGATGTATATTAAGTGACTAACATGAAAAGTTATTTACAATACGTTATATCAAGCGATATGAAATGAGTGTGAAGATGAGCATTACTCTATTCGTAAATGTTTTTCCCATGAACCTAAATGTGGGGGGTTTGAAAAAGCTGGAAACTTTGATCTGAATTTGCCCACTCAGACCAAAATGTGACCCGAGCAAGGTCCTTTGAGGAGTTATCAACCTTTCTTAAAGGGGATCAGTTTTTGTTGGTTTTCTGATATCGCATAAGCATTGAATGTAGACTTGAAGAGGGCATAAGAGGTTTTTTGCAGAAGATATGACAGCTTTTGGCTGATTATCCAAGTGTATGATATGTAATTAGGCTTATGTCAAGCATAGAATGTTTTTAGTTAAAAATGTTTTTCACAAAAACTAATTTTCGCTATTTGGTTCTCACTAAAAATGTGAAATCATTTTTTTAATGACGGTTAGTTTTTTTGCTAAATTAGGTTGTGAGGTGCTAGCTGTCTATCTAGGTTCGGCTGTTCTATTGATTTGCTTGTATTTGGTTCTGTTATTATTTTTATTTTTTATTTGTTTATTCTACTTAACCAAAAAAAAAAAAAAAAAAAAAGGAATAAGAAATAAGAATATGTGCGCTTATGTTATAACTTTTAAGTAATAGAAAGTATCAAAATAAGCACATATTTCATTGATAGAATTTTGTATTTTAGGGGATTTATTTGTGTTTGATTAATGCTACATAACTACATCATCATCCCACTCTTATCATACTGAGATGATGAGATGATTTGGTAGTGTCTTTCTCTCGTTGGATTAACCTTTGTTAAAAAAAAAAAAAAAATGATCTAAGGTTAATGGCACTGCCGTAACAGCTTAGTAAAAAAGTATCTGCTTCACTATTTGAGCTAATTAGTTGAAACTGAGCAAATGTTCAAAAAAAAAAAAAAAAAAAAAAAAAAAAGAACAAGGATTTTAGTTTAATTTAATTTTTTATTTGCGGCGGATGAGAGAGAAGTTATATCTGTATTGGAGCTCATCGCCCACACTGCAAGGAATTTTAGTTGAAACTGAGCAGATGTTGAAAAAAAGAAAGAAAGATAAAAAAACAAAGTTTTGTGTGCAAGTTTCAAATTCAAAGTTGAAAATTTTAATTTGATTTTTAATTTTTTTTATTTGCAGCGAATGACAGTGAAGTTATAGCTATGATGATGCTAATCTCTTGCACTACAAGGAGTTTTAGTTGAAACTGAGCAAATTTACAAAAAAAATAAAAATGCAAATAAAGTTTAGTTTTGTGTAAAAGATTTAAATTCAAGGTTGAAATTTTTAATAGAATTTTTAAACTTCTTATTATTTTGCAGTGAATAAGAGAGAAGTTGTAGCTACTTTGAAGCTAATCTCTCATATTGCTAGGAAAAAAACTGAGAAAATATGCAAGAAAAGAAAAAAGGAGAGAGAGAGAGAGGGTTTTGTGTAAAAGATTCAAATTCAAGGTTGAAGATTTTAATTTTAATTTTAATTTAATTGCAGCGAATGAGAGAGAAGTTATAGGGTTTAGGGTTTAGAGAAGTCATATGATAGTCTGGATTGAACTTTTGCTAGGCATAAAAATAGCCAAAAGTACACAACAAAGCTAATTTATTTGCCTTTCACGTCCTACAGATCTTTTGTATGTGGCTTCGCTCTCTGCTGACAGTTTGAACATCACAGAATCGACTTGTTTGAATTTGAAGTGTTTCTGTGAGTCCTTTATGGGAATTTTTAGTGATCCTGATCATCTCGGAGATCTTCCGGAAAGTAATAAACCAACTGATGGCATTGGAATTATTATTAACCTTACGGGAAAAAGGAGGTGGTGACCTTTTGCGACCTGGATCATTAAGCTCCTCAGTAGATGCTTAACTGAAGGAACTTTGTATGTTGAAGGACTTCCAGTGACAAATTATGATATTCTCTCTCATCAAAACTTAATCCAGTCAGTATCCACCATATTAAGTGAGGACAAAGAGGGGCTTCCTGTATTCAGGTATGTGCTCAGATGTTTGAAACTTGTTGATCTTTGTTGGTAGAACTCTTATTATTAAGCTTTAATGTTGCATGTGAAAACACTAAAAATGGATGAACCTCTAAGTCAATATTTTGCTTTTATAACATTTATAATACTGTGTATAGGAGTTAAGATGCTACAAACGATGTTTATGTGGAGAGAAAAATTTCAGTTTATGTATGAGTGTTCTTATTTTGAATTTATAGATAGGTGCTCTCTTTTTTCTTTGAATTATGAGCTTCTTGTATACGTCATGTGTACTATGGGTTGCGCCCCTTTACGCCTTTTGAATATACTTTACTTATAAAAAAATATATATATTCTATATGATTGTCTGAATTGCTTTGCCAGGGTTGATATATTTTGTTTTCGTAGGAGGTCAAATTTATTCAAATTGTTACTATCTCAATGGTTGGACTCTAATGAATACATAACTAGAACTGGTATATGTAATTGTCTGGTAGGCCATTCAGCTACCAGTATTTTCTTGTAATGTTGAAATTCTGCTGCATTGGATTGTTTTTCTTGTTCTCCTTGAAACATCTTATTTATCTGTCAAATATGGTGCTAGAAATCAGCTGTTTTTTACTATTATCACCTCTTTCTAGTCTTGAGAAATATTACTTTCCATGTGATCTTTTTGGAAGAGGAGGAAAAGAGTTATTCAAACTGTATTATTTGCTTAGTTTCCCTTAGTATCCTAATGCAAGGCTTACATTGCAGAAATGTGGCTTATGATTCGTCCTTGGTTGGTTGCCTTCATGCACTACACTCTAGGTGCGCTTATGACATTGTCAAGCTAACAGCTGCAGATTTAGTCAATGTTTTTCTTCAGTCAATGTGGAGAACCAAAAGCCAGGATCTTAAGGTTAACTTTGAAAAATGTCCTTACTAGTCAAGCTTAGTTATTCTGTGAGGCATTTTTCTTATTTTTGGGCAGCTGATAAATCTGTGGGATTGAATTATTTCAGGAGACTTAATAATAATTTCTAATTCTAGACCTATGTTTTTTTATCCAGGTTGCATTGTGTAATGCGTACATAAGGATTGCTAAAATTTGCCCCCCTCATGTCTGGAGGCCAGAATCTCTTATTCGCACACTTTGTTTTCCAGAACCGTGCTTTCTACTGATAGATTGTTTTCGAGTAGCTTTGTCAATTCTTGGTCCTGATAGTGTTGGAGGGAGAGCAACAAATTGTAGTGCTCTAGATTTTTTAACTTCCAGTGATAAATCAATTGAAAACTTGAGGGTTGGAGAAAAGAGGCCTATTCCAGATGTGGGAACTTTTATGGTCAAACATCAGAAGTTAGATGATGAAATTATGGCATCCGATGCTAATGTTCAGGTGCAGAGCAAGCACACTTGCATAGTTACTTGTGAAAGAGAAGACAAATATGCAAATGATATGCATAAATCACTTATTTCGTTTATAAAGTATCTAAACTCTCCTGATGTCGGAACTGATACTTTAAGTCCACATGTTGCGTTGACGGCTCTTAGCATGCTTTGCATTGGCTTCTCTAGATTCCCGGATGCCAATCTATCAATCTTCATTTTTCAACAGATGTATGCATGGATTCCCAGGATATGCGAGCTGGTAGGTAGGCTTAAATGAGCAAACTCTTCTCATAAACTCACTACAGTTTGCCCTATTATTAACTCAGATTTACATCACATAGGCAAAGCAAGAGAATTCAATGACGCGTGATGTTTCCATTTTCCTGGAGGGAATTCACAGCATATTGCTTTTGCAAAGTAAGGCAATGAACTTAACCTTCATCAAGGCTGCACCAACCTTGTTTGTAATGTATATGTTATGTTAGTTCTGGTTCTTAAAGATTCTTAATTTTGATGACAGTTTCTAAATATCTCTTAGATGAAGGAAGTGAACTTCTTTTAATTTTACTATCTGCTGCTTTCTAGTACATGCTGTTTTCAAAGGCTTTACTGAGCTCATAATTTTCACATGCTCAAAAAGTTGATCATAAAAATGTTGAAATCATGAAATGCATTTCATTGAACAATGTTGATGTGCTTTGACAATAGATCTTATATAAAAACTTGAGGGTAAGATAAGTATGAAATTTGATCGTTCTCTTCTATAGGTTTTGGAGAGAGAAGACTATTTACTGCTGTGAAAATTTCAGATCTTCTCTTCCATTTACTGCTCATCCACTGGAAATTTGCTACATGTTTCTGCTTTGCTGCTATTCTGTCATCTGTGACTTAATGCCAATTATATATTCTCTACTAGGTACCCCGCTTATGGAGAACAAGCTTTTCAAAAATACAGAAAATAGTGCAGAACTTTCCCAAAGCATACTCATCCAAAGCTTGTTGAGCTGCTAGAGAAATGCTGGCAGCAAGATCCAGCATTAAGACCAGACTTCTCCGAAATTATAGAGATACTGCAGCAAACGGCCAAGGAGGTAAATTCTCGTTATGCATGCGCATGACATTGGTTCCTAGTACATGATTCAAAAATTAAGAAAATACTACAAGCACCTTTTGATGACTTTTGCTTCTTTCCTAATATTATTTCTCTTATTTACTGAATTTTTGGAGAAAATCTCTTTCAAATCATGTATATCCTGACAGGTTTCAGTCTGTCTTCCCTCCTTCCCTTTCTTTCCCTTTACTCACTCCCAAATTCGACTAATGTCCAAATTATGTGCTTATTAAGCTGCCTGTAGACAATGGCACAAAGAAAATATCTCTGCTGTCCATATGGATTTACGGACATTATAGAGGAAGCTGAGCCAGGTTGATTGTTGGCCAGCTTCTTCAACAGACAGCACAACCGACTTGTCATCTGTTGCTGTAGTGCTTCCTATTATGGAGGCCCAGTTGGTAAAGCCCTAACTACAAGCCTGGAAGCGATTTGAGGCCATGTTTGTGTGTTGGGTTCAGATTGTGTCAAAGTATGGGTATAAGCAGGGGCGGAGCCAGCCCCCCCAAGTTGGGGGGGCCAAATTGAAAAAAAAAAAATTGGGGGGGCCAAAATTTGAAAAAATAATAAATTTTAGGGTAAAATTTTAATTTTTTTTAAATTTTTTTTTTTTTTTTTTGGGGAGAACCTTGAGGCTTGGGGGGGCCCAGGCCCCCCCAAGCCTCAACGTGGCTCCGCCCCTGGGTATAAGATTATATAAATCAGCTTTAACTCGACCCATTTAATTAAACAGATTAAACCTCTCAACTCTAATTCTCTAATTTTATATTGAATTTGTGTTAGGGTCGCAGGTCATATTAAAAATTGTTTATCATTATATTTCGTATCAGATTCAGGTTAGGTATAAGATTATATAGGTTAATTCTAACTCTATCTATTTACTTAAACGGGTCAAATTTGTTAACCTTAACCTTTTAATTTTGTATCGGGTCTATAGAGCCTATCAAAAATTTCCAAAAGCGATACTAGTCTCTGTGTTAGATGAGCAACTAGCAGGTATTGACTTCGGATCAAAATCTAAGTACGTGGCCCAATTCTTTTTAGCAATATTCAATGAGTGATAAAAGAGTTTACACTATTTGGATTTATTCGACTCTGTCCTTATTTGGACCAATAAAATCCCTAAAATTAAGTAAGAGGAATTAAGTAAGAGGAGGTTTAACAGCCACCTACTCCAAAGAAGAAACCCTATTTGCTAAGAGCATTCATAGTAATTTATTTTTCTTTTCCTTTTTCTTAAATTTATGAAATAAAACTATTTTTTATTCTTTATCCAAATACACTCGATAGCATCTTTATATTTCCTTATATCAATTAATTATTCTTTTTTTACAAATATCATATCTACCCTCATTTTTTTCACAAAATTTTCACACATCTCCAATAAAATGCAAAGAGATGAGATGAAAGAGGAAAAATAAATATTTTATATTAAAAAAATAGATAATGAAGCTTGTTTAGTTCTCTACACATTAGGTAGAACTATAATATTCTTAATGCTTAAAAAATTGATAGAATATCTAATGGATGGTTTTTTTTTTGACATTTTTCCGATATAGGTAAGAGAATAAGACTATAAAAAAATCTATAGGGAATGCTCTGACAAGCTGTCTAGAAGAAAAAAGGTTCTAAAAAGTTTACAAACCCTCCTAAAATTTGAGCACCTTAATTTTGGAGGACCCAATCCATGTGGGTGACTCCTTCGTGACAAAGTCGATTAACAATATAATATATTATTTGAACTCTCTAGAAGAACCGTAGTCCGTAGGACAATCCTCAAGCTGGGCCGACAAAATTTCAACACAAACATAAAACACTCGCTTCTTTTCTAAAATCAAATATATAACCTACCAATATTACCAACATGCTCAAAATTAAGGAATGAGGTGGTGACAAGGAGCCGCACTTTAGTGGGACTATAGGTCTGTTTGTGGGAAAATGATCATCTCCAAATAAACCAGTGAGTATTCAGTTATTGTAAAAGTGAGGGCATACTTATCCTTTTACATTTTGTTGGATAATTATACCCTTATTTTTACAATAATTAATACTCTCCGGTTCATTTAAACTGGAAATGATCCAAATACCTGATTGTGGTCGTGTAAGAAAAACAATTTTTTTGGATTTATATATATATTTTTTCTTATTAAAACCAACAAAAAAAAAAAAAAAAAAAAAAAAAAACCCCATCATTGGACATTAAAATAAGTGTTAATTTTGTCTCTAAACTTTTCAATATTATTTACTTCCAACATTCTAGATTTGTGACATATTGTAACGTCCCAACAAACAAAGGCAAAAATGGGTCGCGATTATCCACGAGGCACTACTACTATCCTTTTGATAAACATATATAGTGAAAAACATGCTATTGAATTTTCTTCTTTCTTTTTATAATGTGAAAGCACAAACTCACATATTTATAAAAGTACCATAGCACAGGAAATAACATAACTTTATTAATGTAACTTAATAACATTACTGCACATATTCATAGCTTATACAAAACTAATTATCAAAATGGCATGCAGACCCACATAACAAGATTTATAAAGATCAAATCCCCAACATGTAGGGGAGAGCAAAAACCCGCAAACCCGCCCCAACCCACACCCCCCACCCGCCCCACTCCTAAAAACATTTTGTTCGTAGGTACAGGTTGAATTTTAACTAACCCGTGCGAGGCGAGTCGGGGCTTCTTTTTTTTTCCCCCACCGATCCCCCCCCCCCTCCCCTCCCGCGTAAATTTTTTAAAAAACAAAAAAAAAAAAAAAAACCCTAATTTGTTAACTCTTCTTCTTCTCTTTCAGCGCCACCCCGCCCTTCCCCTCCCCGTATAAATTTTTTTTAAAAAAAAAAAAAAAAAAAAAAAACCATAATTTGTTAACTCTTCTTCTTCTCTTCCAACGCCGACCCCCCCTCATATTTCCTTTTTCTTTTCTTCTAGATTCTTCTTCCTAGCGCCATAGCCCTTCATCTTCTCTTCTTTTTCACAGAATCACGAAGAGCTAGGTCACCTTCTGACTGAGGGAGAAGTTTGTCAAGAAGTGTTTCCCCAAATGGGTCTCCCAAGCGAATCAGAAGGGGGCGTGGTTTTAGTCCCTCTGCTTCTTCTTCTTCTCCAAAGCCTTCTCCAGGTTCTGCTCTCTCTTCTTCTCAAGGAACTGCTTTATCTACTTCTCCAGGAATTGCTCTTTCAAATTTTAGTTTTTTTCCTTTTTTTTCCCTATTCGACGATGCCTAGCATGTATATATATACTTTAACCCATTTATTTTTTGCTTTGATGAAACTCCATATTTAGTAAAAGAGAAGCTTGTGTTACTTTGAATGTGATGGTTTGCTCATTATATATACAGAATTTACTTATGATTATTGATCTAGGTTTTTGGTTGTGATTGATTTTTAGTTGTGTTTTATGTTTTGATGCTGGGAAAGTGTGGGAAAAGGGAAAGAATTGGAATTTTGAATTGTGGGTCTTGTTTTTCGGTTTTTTGGTTATTGGTGGAACTAAACCTGCAGGGATCCGCATACCCATCGATCCCCGCCCATCCCCATTCGCCCCGCGTGAGTGCATGGGGTTTTTCATGGGGTGCGGGTTCCCTTACCGGCACCCCTGCAAAGTGGGGTCAAAAAATCTCTATTGTAACGACCTATTCCCAATGATACAATCTTGTCCACTTTTGACTCCCCCGAACCAGACTTCCCAAGAAGTCACCCATCCTAGTACTGCTCTCGCAGAAGCACGCTTAACTGCGAAATTTTGATAGGTTCATGGCCATCACGGTTTTAAAACGCGTTGTACATAAATGGTGCATTATACATATAAGCACATCATCATTCTCAGGCGATGTGGGAAGTCCCAATCATCCCCTCTTGGGACCCAGCGTCCCTGCTGGCGACCCTCAAGTGCTTGTGCACGCTCCCACCATCTCAAGCTGGGCAATAGCTCTGATACCATTTGTAACGACTCACCCCCAATGACACAATATTGTCCGTTTTTTGCTCCCCCGAACCAGACTTCCCAAGAGGTCACCCATCCTGGTACTGCTCTCGCAGAAGCACGCTTAACTGCGGAATTCTGATAAGTTAATGGCCATCATAATTTTAAAACGCGTTGTATTATAAAGAGTGCATTTATACATATAAACACATCATCATTTCCAGACGATGTAGGACGTCACATCCATCCCCACCCCCCGCCCCATGCTTAGCCCTATCAACATGGGACTGTCAAAAGACTAGACCTAGAATCTTTGGGGTCATATTATACATATCCAGATAGCCCTAGGATCTTACGAGTCATATTATATATATCCAATTGGGTTGCCCATTTCTATAAAATTTGACCTTCTCAAGTCTCTGGGCCTTCCTAGATCTCCTGCCAAATGATAATAAAAGCAAAAAAGGTAAGAAAATGACAAGCATTCATTGTTTACTGCAATCACAAGTCGATTACACTTACCTTCTTGAGGTTACAAATACCTTGGACGAACAAGTATAGGTTTCTTGCTCCTTTTTTTCTCTTATGTATTAGGAGGCTATGAGAATAACTTCTATAAGAATTTGGCACAAGCCAAAGTCTTTGTACCTTTAATAGTATTTTTAGTAATCTCATCAAAATAGCTTTTTAGTTATTTTAGTAAAGCAATTTGGTGAAAACACCCCAAAACTACTCTCAGCGGCCTTATTAGTTTAACCAATAAAATTTGGTGAGTAAACAGTACTCACTAAATCATTAAAAAAAAACTATAAAAATTGTTATTTTTCTTCTTCTTCTTCTTTTTTTTTTTTTTACACAAATCGGTCTTCGCACAAACCCGTTAGAAAAAGACAAATTTTTAAAAATATGACCGTTAGGAAAAGACAAAAATATTCATAAATATGACCTTAAGAAAAGACATTTTTAAAAATATGACCATTAGAATAAGACAAATATTCTAAAATATGGCTATTAGGAAAAGACAAACATTCAAAAAATATTAAATAGAGAAAGAATAACGAAATCTGAAGAAAAAAAATATTATTTAAATGGAATAGTGATAATGAATAGTTAAAATAGTGAGGCCGATGAGATGCTTTAAAAAAGCGGCTCACCAGAATAGAGAAACGTAATTTTTAACTATTTTGACTAATAAAATTTAATGAAGCTACTATAAATGTTCTAATAAGTTAACGACACATCAATATAGAACACCATACATGATAACACAAAAGCACCAAAATTTTTCACATTATTATCAACCCATGACAAAATCCTAATCCCACCGCCACCTTCAGATTGCTCATGACTTTTGCTTTGGCGATGAATCTGTTCTCTGACTAGGAGAAGATGAAAGGGCTTGCTGATGACAAACTAAGTTCCCATGGTGGGTTCTCCCAATTGCTCGAATCTAGTCTCTTTATTACAACAAGCCTTCTACCTTTGTATAGCGCTCCTTTGTAAATTGTCCGAACGAGCCCTTTCCTATCTCTTTTATGATGCCATTTTCTTGATCATTATATGAAAAGAATCTCAATGACGGGTATACATATGGATATTTGCCGGATTATTTGTAATACCCGCATTCGCATTTGTAAAATGCGGGTATTACCTTTTAGATATTTGCATCCGTTTTACTATCCGCATCTATGTGTTTATTGCGGTTATTATTTACTATCCGTAAATAGGTAAGAAAAAAAAAAAGAAAAAAAAAAAAAAAAAGGGATGATAGATACGACCTCAAAATATTCATGGTAATCAATGCTCATAGTAAATACCTTTATATTTTTTTATCCATGATTCAATGAGTATAATAATCAAGCAACATATATATATATAAAGAAAAAAAAAAAAAGATAAATTATAAATTCAAAATAAATAAAAAAATAAAAAAATACAAATTCATAACATAAAAAAAAATTACACATTCACAAGTGAAATATATAAAAATATATTAAAAAAAATAGATATAAAAGATATGCCAAAATTGATATTGAGACATGATTCCTGCATAACAGTTGTGCAACTATTGTGCAAGATTCAAGAGACATGGGCGGGTCCCACCACATGGGTCTCATGTGGGACTCACTTCATGTTTCTTGTCTCTTGCACAACAGTTGTGCAAGAGACATTTTTGACGGATATTACATATTTTAAAATCGTTATCTTCATCCGTATTTATAGACAGTGATTTTTATTAATTGCGGCATGCATGTACACCCTACTCAATGTGACCTCCTCATTCAAGCCCAGGTTTTCATTTTCTAAGAGCATTTTCAGCAGTTTCCCAACTATTTTCCTTAAATATAGGAAACAAAACTACATTTTACTTTCCTATCAAAAAACACCACACAACAGCTTCCCTTCATTTTTTCCTATATCATTAAAGTATTATTTTTTTACTTTTACTTTAATTAAAAGTAGGAAAAATAAGATAAAGTAGGAGAAAGATAACATATTTTTTTACCTTTACTTTAATTAAAAGTAAGAAATAGAAATAAAGTAGGAAAAAGATAATATATTTTGTGAATAAACAATTGAATGGGAAGTAAATAGTATTTTTCAATGCATTGAGAAGTACTATTCACTTTCCAGGGACCAAAAATTTTAGGGAAGCTACTGTGGAGGGATTTTTGTAACTTTCTTAAAATTTTCTCTAAAACTTAAGAAACATACTCCTTTAAAAAAGTTGTTGTGGTTGCCCTAAAATAACCGATCATCTTTGAGAGATGATACATGCACTATAAGTGCACAATTTCAAAGCACATTGAGATGAGACCCAGACATATAAGTTCTCTAATTGTGCCTTAGAGTTTTGCATTTATAGTTCATTTATAATTTGAGCATTACCCATAGGTCCCATACCCTTTACGCCTTAAGAGCATCCCCATTGAATCATCTGAACTTGAATCTATTTTACATAACCAAAATCTACTTTTTGCTAGTTTAGATAATGACCTCTAAAACTATCCTCCATCCGATTATCTACATTTCTATCTATTTTATTAAAATAATCATTTTTAATATTTTTTTTTATTATTTTTGTTAAAACTTCATGCCCACTCCTATCTACAAACCCGAAATCACCTCTCACAGCCATTTCATCAAACAAACAACCTGCACTCAAGTTTTCAACCACTTTCAACCCAGTCGACCTTCACCAACTCAAGCTTCAAAATCCGAAAACATCAAATACAGAGAAAATGCAGAATTATCACATAGACACCATAATTCACCACATCATATCTCCCCAATACTTTTCTTCTTCTTCTGCTTTTTTAAGCACTATTTATAATGGCTTCGAGTTCCACGATCCTGATGCCCTTCACCTCAACAATAATTCACCACACCATAATCAACCCACCGGATCAAAATCAATATCAACCCACCGGCAATCAAAATCAAAATCAAACCCACTGGAAATCAAAATCAAAATCAACCCACCGGAAATCAAAATCAAAATCAAACCCATCGGAAATCAAAATCAAAATCAAGATCAACCCACGGTGAATCTTCTCTGTCGACAGCCCATGGTTTCCACCGAAATACCAGAAATTTCCCATGGTTTCCATCGACCCGCCGTTGGGGCTTCGTCGGTTCCTCTAGCCAGCACCGTTGAGATCTCCAACCCCCGAGCCAGTAACGACGAACGACGAGCTCGCTAGATCGCTCCAGCTCCGGCCGACTCTGAAGCTCCAGACGGACAAGGACGTGTACCAGCTCGGTGATCCGGCAGTCGTCACTGTTGAGATCTCCAACTCCCAAGCCAGCGACGACGAGCTCGCCTATACTTCCTGGAGAGACTACCGGCAAGAGGAAGAAAGTGACTGGAAAGAGGAAGAAAGTGAGAGAAATAATCATATAAAATTGATAGATGTGTAAACAGTGCAACGCCACATGTGGCGTTGCATTGTTCACAAATGTTCAGCAAATCTATCCTGGCGTGATGGAGACGCCGATGGAGGGATGCTTTTGTGGTTTGATTATGTATTATAGATTTACAGTGGGTTTTACATAACCCACTGTGAGTGCTCTAAAACTCGACTTTTGAAAACGAAAAGGACAGAGATTGAAAGGGCAGAGCATGACAGAGCAGTAAAGCATAAAAAGACACAATAAGAATTTGCGATATAGCTGTTTTGCGTACGACCTCGAGTGGAATCTTTTGACTTTTGTCTTGAATGGGGATTAGGTTTCTTCTTCTTTTTTTTTGGGTCTTGTCTTGTCTTGTCTTGTCTTGAGTGAGAATTATATTAAGAATTTTGTAAGTAATTATGAAATGAAATATTTATTTGAAATAGTAATAAAAAGTTATTGATGTGATATAAAATTTGTTAATATTTTATAAAAAAGTAAAAAAGTTCTGTTTTGTAGTTGATTTTTTTTATTTGAATAGTAATAACAAATTATTGATGTGATGTAAAAAGTGTAAAAAAGTAATAATATTTTTTATTTGATTTTTTTGAGAGAAGTGAAAAGAGAATTGGAAATTTAACAATCGGTTGCCAAACAGCTTCATTAAAAGGGGGTATTATGACAAGGAAGATAGAAATTTCTTACAAATTAATTTATTAAAAAATTTCGTATAATCCATATATAAGAGAGATATATGTCTTTTAAACATGTGAGAAACACATATTTTTTTATTAAAACTATTAAAAAAGCATGCGATAAGTATTTAATATTAAAAAAACATGTGTTTCTCACATACTAAGGAATACATGTCAATTTTATATATGGAATGTATAAAATTTCCTACACAATTTATAGGAAATTTCTGTTCTTTTGTCCATGGGTTGAAGATAATGGAAAAAAATTTGGTATTTTCAAGTTTATTATATTTTTGATATTTTACACTGATGTGTCATTTTTATTGGAGTGTACAAAATGCATAATTTATGCCTAGTTCCTATAGAAATTAATTTTAAGAAATGATTTATTTAAATTATTTCTTTCTCATATCCCTCTCTCATCCCCTATTTTTTAAAAATTACCATTAAATTCATGAAATTTATGAGAATCTCTTACGTGGCCCTACAGATCTAATAGTAATTTTTTTTTTTTTTTTAAAAAAAAAAAGATGAAAAATTTGACAAAAAGAAGATATAATCATGTGTAAAATATCTTTTGTCCGAATTGCTCAATTTGGGATGGTCAACAATGACTCAACATAGCACTTCAATTTTGTCAAGTTGTATGTGAGATGTTGGTTTCCGAACCGCTTGAGTTTATTTTGATTTTAGTATTTTCTTTAATTAATGTTAAAGTTTTTTTTTTAGTGTTTTTTTTGTGGTTCTTCTATAATGTTATGACATTTTTTTTTTTTTTAATAAAAATAGAAAAGAGAAATCAAACTGTATTTTTTTTATTATTATTATAAACAAAGTACTACGTTAACATAAAAACACTCTAAAAACACACTAAAAAAAGTTCTAATATTTCTCTTTTACTTAAATCCCGTCACCTTTTATTGTATAAACATAGCTCTTTTATATATATATATATATATAAACCCTAGTTTATTCTCATAGGAAAAATTGCCTCTCTCACTCAGACGTTGGCTCTTGTCCACATAATTAATTATGATATTATTAATGGCCTTTGAAGTAAAGACTGATGTAAGGTAAATCACATTTTTTAAAGTTAATCAACTAACAAATTAAGCCGACTGAAAATCCCTGGCTCACAAAGACAACGATGACAATGAAACAAACACGCTTGTCTTATTCTGTTTTGGCCGACTCTATCAAACAAACACAAACACAAACATCGATCGGTTTCTACCTTGGTTGACTGGACGAGCTCGCAAAACCATCCATATCAATGAATAATAAAATATTAAAAATAGAGTCAACACCCAATAATAATATTCATCCAAAGAAAAGAAAAGAAAAGAAAAGGCCAAAAAAAAAAAACACGCCCAATAATAGTCTGACAACAAAAGTCAAGCAAAATCTCACCATTTCTACCATGTACGACACGTAGCAAACTTTCCTGTAGATTTGGCATTTATTGCGCCATGATTCCGGTCACATTGTTCTACCCTGAAATTGCGGTTAGCTCTAGAAAACAAATTAAGCCTATTTTTAGCCACGTGGCGTCACTGAAGGCAGTTTGATGGTGTATAGAACAGTGAATGCGTCACTGGCAGGTCAGCTTAGATCTCTTCCTAAGCTTTTTTTATGTAGCGTCTCGGACTTGGACACGTACCCACTTTGCGAGCTGATCTCTGTGGCCTTTTTGGCAAATTTTTTCTCAAAAAATGTTAACTTTACAATACCAACACAACAACTTTTCACATGAGGGTAGGCCCTACATACTGGGGCCCACTCTCATGTGAGAAGTTGTGTGGTTGTTGTGATGGTGGTGTGTAAGAATCAAATCTCATCATTTCCCTCCCCTTCAATTTCTTCGAAAAAGTTGATTTCAAAAAATTTATATCATTATTATATTACTTCAATCACTTTTTATAAATCAAAATTCTCTATAATTTAAAAAAAAAAATATATTCTCAAATTACAAAATTTAAGTTATTTCTAAGCACCAAAATACTTGAAAAACATCACATATTAAAAAGATAACACGTTACAATTGATAATTAAGTATATTTTCATCATATTTTTACTTTTTATGTTGTTAAACAACTTTGAGCAAAAAATTGTATTATTTTAATTTTTTAAACAATAAGCATTTCTATAAAAGTGAAAAAAAAAATTGGGAGAAAAATTATTTTAGGCAATTTTGATAACATCCTACTTTTTTAATATATGAAAATTATTTCTGGCTGTATGACCTTTTTAAAAATGACATAAATTTTGTAATTTAAAAATTTACGATTTTATAGAATTGTACGAATCCTAATCCACTTTTTATTATTATTCAAATTAAAAAAAACTCACAATTAAACAAAACTTTTTATTTTACCGTTAAAAAAAAAAAAAAACAAAAACTCTTCAAAAATATTTACCAAACAAACCCCTCCGTGTTCCTTGTTGATTCCAGCTGTTTACACTTTAGAGTTATGACATCTACAAACGCAATCTTGTGGGAATCCAACGAAACTTGTACAAGAAGACAAATGTTTTAAGGTTGTAAAAATCATCATAGATTCATAGCCAATTCCAGAAATAGACATACATGAAAAAAAAAAAAAAAAAATTGTTAAATTGGTAATTTTTTTAAATTGAGTATTTTTTTTAAACAATCTCCTAGATCTTCTAGTGGCCAAATTTGTCCAGTTTTCCTTTTTCACATAAACTTAATTTCCTTGCGCGTTGGTTTATAGATTATGAATGTGTGATTGTGATTGTGTTTTGGGAGATACTTTTTATTTTTAATTTGGAAAAAGTGTTTTGAGCTAATTCATGGGTGAAAAGCAGTTTATAATTTATTTATTTTTATGTTTTATATTTTAAATTGTTTAAAAAAAAAAAACAGAAAATAAAGATACAAACAAACATGAACACTATTCTCATTCTTATTTATTAGAAATAAAATGATTCATGAAATGACTTCAATTAACCTCTAATCCAATTGGGCTTAAACTTATTTATAATTTATTATTAACTCTTAGTTAATAGAATATACTGCATGAATTTGAATCTTTTTAAAAGTAAATAAATATTAGAGCAATGCTATTCTCCATATTATCACTTTAATTTTATATTAGCTGACGTTGTGTGTTTTAAATAATTTTTCTTTTATTTTCTTTAAGTGAAAAAAAGTTACTTCAAATATGCACATCAACCGGTCTTAAATGGATGTAAGGCTGCGTTTGGTATTACGATTTTGTAGTGAAAAAATATAATTTTAAACAAAATTGCAAAACATGAATGTTTGGAATTGCATTTTCAAATAGTAGAGAAATGAGTGCCTTTTTAAATATGCATTGTCAAACGCTTAACTGTATTTTAAAAAATCACATTTTCAAAGTATTATTTTTAAATCACGCTTTTTGAAATCGCAAAATTAAACGGATCCTAAATATTAATATAATAAAATCTCAATAATTTAATCTCAAAAAATCAACTCGATAAAGTTTCATTAAAAAAAAAATGTTATCCCAACCACATTGTATTTGTTATAGTTACCTTACGTATCAGCCTAATTCAAAAGAAATAATAATAATAATAATTCAGTGGCAGCATGGTCATTATGAAAACCCAACCCATGCACAGTGCGCCACCTAAAAGCTTTGCTTTTCTCTTTTTCCGTCTTTCGTGTAGTCTCCGGCACCACGTATGTTGGTCTGTGTTGCAGAAAGACAGCCGGAGTCTCTCGCAGTTTCACGGTCTTTTAGAATATTGAAAATCTGACACTTTTTAAATTGCTCTCACTGTACACGCGTCAACCAAGTTTCCTGAACATTCACCTTTCACACTAAAAATACTCATTATGATATGATATTATATTGAGTACCAAATATTTTTTATTTTATTCGCAGAAACAAATCAATTAATTATGGAATTCTCTCTGAAGAAATCGTTTAAATCACATGGCTCTTACAAGCACCTGAGGAAGATCTCCGCTGGTGGAGACACTGACCGTAGCAACGAACACCTCCCCATTCTCTTCGACCACGAATCCCATCACTCAATGAGGGCCTCTGATCGCTCCGACCGTGGCGAAGTCATTGTCAAGATCGACGGCGGAGATTCCTCCGATAAAAAAGACGCGGCGGACCCCATCAACATGAACAACAACAGTAACAAGATTTGGAGAGAGTCCAGCTACGACTTCTGGAAAAACGACGACGACGACAACAAGAACAACAATGTGAAAAATGGGGGCTTTGATTTCGTGCCACGCGGGAAGGAGGTGGAGGATCCGCCGTCAAAGCTGATTGGTCAGTTTCTGCATAAACAGAGAGCCTCCGGTGAGATATCCTTGGACATGGATCTCGAGATGGACGAGCTCCGGAATCTCCCTCCTGTGGCCGAGTCTCCTGTGAAGGCCACGACCCAGATGTCCAAGGAGCTCAAGGTCTCGTTCCAGCCCTCCAATGCCGGGTTCGAGTCGGCGACCGACGCGGTACGACGTCGTTATAAGGAACCGTCTGTGGACGAAGAAGAGGGACACCGTAATCATCAACAACAACAACAACGACATTCGCCGCCGCAACAATCTCAGCAATGCGGTAGAGTAAGTGGGTCTGGCGCTTTGGACGGGGAGGTGGTGAGGTGCACATCGAACGGGTCGTTTCAAAGGAAATCGAGCTTGTTGAGAGCGAAGACCAGGTCGAGGCTGATGGACCCACCGGGAGAGCCGGATAGGCGGTCGGGCCGGGTGCCCAAGTCGGGTCAGCTCCGGTCCGGGATGCTGGCCAAGGCCTTGGACGATGACGACGACGACCCATTCTGGGAGGATGACTTGCCGGACGAGTACAAGAAAACCAGTCTCAGCGCTGTGACTGTGTTGGAATTCGTGAGTTTGGTTTTGATCATCGCCGCTTTTGTTTGTGCTCTCTCGATTCCTTACTTGAGGAACAAGAATGTGTGGAAGCTCAAGCTGTGGAAATGGGAGGTCCTGGTCTTGGTTTTGATCTGTGGGAGGTTGGTGTCCGGGTGGGGGATTAGGATCATTGTGTTCTTTATAGAGAGGAACT
Source organism: Alnus glutinosa (assembly GCF_958979055.1). Classification (NCBI taxonomy): domain Eukaryota; kingdom Viridiplantae; phylum Streptophyta; class Magnoliopsida; order Fagales; family Betulaceae; genus Alnus; species Alnus glutinosa. The sequence continues at coordinate 4,949,457 of NC_084896.1, read as the reverse complement.
TCCTTTTACGCAAAAGGGTGCTCTATTTCGTTTATGGGGTTCGAAAGGCGGTGCGTAATTGCCTGTGGCTGGGGCTTGTTTTGATAGCTTGGCACTTTTTGTTTGATAAGAAGGTTGAGAGGGAGACCAAGAGTGATAAGCTTAAGTATGTGACTAAGACTCTGGTTTGTTTATTGGTGGGTACCTTGGTTTGGTTGGTGAAGACCCTTATGGTGAAGGTGTTGGCTTCGTCTTTTCATGTCAGTACGTTTTTTGATCGGATCCAGGAGTCTCTGTTTAACCAGTATGTTATCGAGACGCTTTCTGGGCAGCCATTGATTGAGATGCGGAATGCAGAGGAGGAGGAGATTAAGCTTGCCGATGAGGTGAGGAAGCTACAGAATGCTGGTGCTAATATCCCCCCTGATCTCAAGGCCACTGCTTTCCCTTCAATGATAAGTGGAAGGGTTATAGGGAGTGGAAGGGTTATAGGGAGTGGAGGGTTGCAAAGTAGGAGTCCCCGAGTGAAGAGTGGAAAGCTTTCTCGGGCATCGTCGAAGAAGGGGGATGATCAGGGGATCACCATTGATCATCTGCATAGGTTGAATCCAAAGAATGTGTCGGCGTGGAATATGAAGAGGTTGATGAATATTGTTCGGTATGGGACTCTTTCCACGCTGGATGAGCAGATATTGGGTGCCACTAATGAGGATGAGTCTAGTACACAGATTAGGAATGAATGCGAGGCCAAAACTGCTGCAAAGAAGATATTTCTGAATGTCGCTCGGCAAGGGTCCAAGTAATTAGTCCTCGCTTCTTTGACATCTTTCTTGTTATTGTGCTTGTGTCTGTGTGCCCTTAATTAGTTTGATTGGAACTACTTCTTGCAATGTTGCATCATTTTTGTTTCATTTCATCATTTTTGTACTCACTTTGTTATGCCTGTTAGTTATTTGAACTATTTCCTCAAAAGAACATCATGCGTCTATATATATACCTTAATAGTAGCACACTGTCAAGAAATAAACGGATTAAACAAGTTCTAAATCAACTCAGCAGAAGGGGTTCAGAGCTATTCTTTTGGAAAGTTCGGGGGGGAGGGGAGATGAATTACGAGAGCCGGTTCAGAGCTATATATACTTGACTTTTGACACTGTTCTTTTAACCTTAACTCTTATTTTTCATATTGCTTTTAGTATGTCCTGGTTGTTGGTCTGTGATTTCTCTGTCCTATGGAGTACCATTAAGTTGATTGACCGATCACCTATCTGATGCATATATGATTTGGTTGTAATTATCCTTGTTCACTTTGTCATCAATCTCCGTTTACTGTTTCTTTCTTAGGTACATCTACCTGGAGGACTTGATGCGTTTCTTGCAAGAAGATGAGGCTTTGAAAACCTTGAGTCTCTTTGAAGGAGCCTCTGAGACCAAGAGAATCAGCAAATCATCCTTGAAGAACTGGGTGGTAAGCATTGGGCAACAAATGGTTTTATGTTTTCACTTTTCCCCTTCTCTGGCAGTAGTAGAAGTGAATCTCCCAGTTGATAAGTTAGAAGAGGCATGATTTACAATGCCTAAGCTTTACCTAGACAGGTTCTCTGCATGCATGTATGTAGAAATATCTTACTGATTATATTTTGAGTAAGGCTCAAGTATCAGTTTTAGATAGGGATATACTAAATCTTTAGAAGCCTGGTCAATCTATAATTGATTACAGCATCAATGTTGCAGACATTGATTATGATTTTGTTATGAACATGGCATCGAGGACTGCAAAAGACTTAACTCTTCAAATAATGTCTATGTTCAATTTTGTGTGGATGCACTTTTATAAATTTTCATGATCCGACAGAGATGTGATTGTGTTTTACCTGGTGCTTAAAATGATAATGTAATGCATTTGATTGTTCCAGGTCAACGCCTTTAGAGAGCGGAGAGCACTTGCTTTGACGTTGAATGATACAAAAACGGCCGTGAACAAACTTCATCGAGTTGTGAACATTATAGTTTCCATTGTTATATTAGTTATTTCGCTCCTGATTCTGGAAATTGCCACCACCAAATTTCTGCTCTTTGTAAGCTCTCAGCTTGTGCTTGCCGCATTTATCTTTGGAAACACCTGCAAGACGGTATTTGAAGCAATCATCTTCTTATTTGTAATGCACCCATTTGATGTGGGAGATAGGTGTGAAATTGAAGGAGTTCAGGTAATTTTCTAGCTCTTAGTTGTTAATTTTTGGCCTTTTTATATCTCAGGCCTAATCTGTCATTAAATAAATTTCAGATGGTTGTAGAAGAAATGAACATCTTGACTACCATATTTCTGAGATATGATAACACAAAGATTATTTACCCAAACACTCTTCTTGCTACGAAGTGTGTCAATAACTTCTATCGAAGTCCTGACATGGGAGATGGTGTTGAGTTCTGCGTACATATATCTACTCCGGCGGATAAGATTGCAACCATGAAACAGAGAATTGTAAGGTATGTTTAGGAAGATTACTTCTAGCTCACTTGACATTGGCTATATATGTAGAGGAAACTTCACTTAAACCCCTTAAACTTCCATGACTTTTGCAATTAGTCCCTTAAATTTTAAAAACTCTCAATTTAGTGTATCCATCTTTCAATTTTTTTTCAATTTCATCTATTTGTTAGGATTTTCACGGAGGATTGTCAAAATTTTCAAAATACCTTTCTTTTTTGTAGGAAAAAAAAAAGACAAGGATGTAGACGTTAGTCAAGATTTAACGAAATTTGCAAAAATACTCACACTTGAATCTTTGATATATATATATATATATAATTAAGATTGATAGGATTTAACGGAGAATCGTAATAGAGGGATAAAATTAAATAAAAATTGAAAGATTGATACATTAAATTGAAAGTTTTTGAAATTTATAGCGTAATTACAAAAGCGAAGATAATTTAGGGGGGGTTAAGTGAAGTTTCTCGCGCGCGTGTGTATATATATATATATATCTAATTGGATGATTATTTTCTACTTTTTGTTGCTGCCTTTGCAGTTATATTGAGAGCAAGAAGGAGCATTGGTATCCTGCACCAATGACTATATTTAAAGACGTGGAAGAATTAAACAGGGTGAGGATAGCCGTATGGCTAACACACACAATGAACCACCAGGACATGGGAGAGAGGTGGGCAAGGAGATCTCTTTTGGTTGAAGAGATGGTTAAGATTTTCCGTGAGCTTGACATTGAGTACCGCCTGCTGCCCCTTGACATCAATGTCCGCGCCATGCCTTCTGTGAATACTACCCGGTTTCCCTCTACTTGGACAGAAACTACAGGTTGAGTGAGAAAGCAAGAGAATGTTTTCTCACTAATCGAATTAATATCCATGAGCTGCATATGATCCCTTGGTAATGCACTCTGGGCGGCCACTGTTTTCATAGAGTAGAATATCCTCTAGAGAATGGAGAGGCGTTTTTGTGTATAATACTTTTTAGTTGGTTAATCTTGTTCCAAGTTATTCTTGAGTCTCTTATCACAAACCATATCCAATTAATGGCAACTATAGCAATTTCCTTTTACAGATTTCTGTGCTTTTAACATAATTTGATTTGCTCTCTCTCTGAAAATAATTTCCTCCTATCCGACGATTCCAAAGAGAAATACTGTTCTTCACACCCATTTCACATCGGTTTACGTGATGTATATTAAGTAACTGACATAAAAAATTATTTAAAATACGTTACGTCAGACGATGTAAAATGGGTGTAAAGAGTAGCATTACTCTATTCGTAATGTCTTTTCCATGAACTTAAATGTGCCCCTGAGAATGTATACATGAGCAAGGTCCTTTGAGGGGACAAGGATCCTTTCCAGTTCAGTTGAACCGGAGAAGAGCTAGTCAATATAAAGGAAATAGCATATTTGTCTTTTTATATTTTTTTTGAACAAATTTATCCTTTCACTTAAATTAACTGGCTCCTCTCCGGTTCAAAGAGGATCCAAATGCCGTTTGAGAAGCTCTCCACCTTTCTTAAGGGGATCGGTGTTTGTTGGTTTTTTTGATATCGCATAAGCATTGGATGTAGACTTGAAGAGGGCAGAAGAGGTTTTATGCAAAAGATATCATATGACAGCTTTTGGCTGATTATCCAAGTGTATCCAAGTGATTAAGGCTTCTGTGAAGCATCAAATGTTTCTAACCTAAAACGTTTTTAGTTAAAAATGTTTTCCAGGAAAGCTAATTTTCGCTATCTGGTTCTCATTAAAAATGTGAAATCATTTTTTTAAGGACGGTTAATTATTTTAGCTAAAATAGGCTGTCTCTAGCTTATTAGTGTGGTCTGACAACAACATGAAGTATGTATTATACTGTTATGGGTTCAGATTTATTTTTATTTTTTGTCTTTTTAGTCAAGTTTTTAATGTAATGAGTTCAAATCCAATCATTTACCACAAAATATGGCTTATCATTAATGCCCATGAATTGTGATTAAACATGAATTTATCATAATTTAATATAAATGTTCATCAAACAGTGGTCGTAGGATTAATATCCATCATGGGTCGGGGCATTACTGATTGTATTTCCTCTCAACTTTCACCTTTCAGGTTTCCTTTCACAGCTGAAAGGTGCTAGTTATCTATGTAGATTCGGTTGTTCTATTAATTTGCTTGTATATGGTTCTGTTATTATTTTTATTTTATTTTTTTGCTGTTGTTTTCTGTAATTTGTTTATGTTGTACTTACCAAACAAAAATTAATAATGAAAAAGGAATAAGAACATGCGTGCTTATGTTATAACTTTTAAGTAATAAAAAGTATCAAAATAAGCACATATTTCATTGATAGATGTTTTGTAGTTTAGGGGATTTATTTGTGTTTGATTAATGCTACGTAACTACACCATCATCCACTCTTATCATACTAAGATTATGAGATGATGGGCTAGTGTTTATCTTCAATTGAATCAATCCTTGTTAAAAAAAAAATATTATCTAAGGGTTAATGGGTGTTGCCATAACAGCTTAGTAAAAATGCTATTTAGCATTCTCAACTGATGCGACATATTTAATCCACCTTTGAATTTCTTTTTTATTTTTAATTAAGATTAATCTAATGGTGGATTAACCATGACACATCAGATGATAATGCTAGAAGAATGTTGAGAGAATGCTAAATAACATATTTCTTATCTTTAGTTTGAGTAATGCAGCATGTCATCTCTATGTCCCCTAAAATTGATGTAACTTTTTAAAATTGTCATTGAATTTGTAATATATTATTATCGAATTTTGATCTGATTGTGATTTTAAAAGATACATCAGTTCTAAGGGGACACAAGGGAGATATATGTGGCATTTAGAATTGAGACATGCTATTTAGTACATTTAATTATTCTTTCATCTTCCTAATTTGAAAAATAAATATTAAATTTATAGGACCCACACATGACCTACGTATGGTTCATATAAATTTGATGGGTGATTTTCAAATAGGATGATAGGCCAAGATAAGAGAATACCAAAAAAAAAAAAAAAAAAAAAATAAAGACAAAAAAAAAAGGCATTTCTCTTTAGGATTACTCCTTTAATTTATGGTTTAGTTTTGGTTTTCCAACTAGTGGGGTATGGGCTCGATGCTCTCAGCTGGGCCCAAGGCTCAGTTGCCTGGCAAGCACTAGCCCCTGTTGTACTTGTTTCACGCACGTTCGAAAGAAATTGGGAGGGAAGAGAGAGAGAGAGAGAGAGAGAGGGGCATGAGTGGGCATGGCGAACCTGTCGAGCCTGGTGCACGAGCTACGAGAGCGCATAGCTGCGACCTCGTCGACTCCTCTACACATCGGAGACGACGTCGCTTTGGAGACCAGATTCCGCGCCGTCCTCCCCAATCTCCTCCACGCCTACGTTGTCCCCTCGCCCTCCGGTACCCTCTCTCTCCCGACTTTTCTTCTCTCTCTGTTTGGTTCCCGCGAAAATGAATAAAAGAAAGGAAAACGAATGTCATTTCCATGAACTCGAAAAAAGTATCTGCTTCACTATTTGAGCTAATTAGTTGAAACTGAGCAAATGCTCAAAAAAGAAAAAGAAAAAAAGGAACAAGGATTTTAGTTAAATTTTATTTTTTATTTGCGGCGGATGAGAGAGAAGTTATAGCTGTATTGAAGCTCATCGCTCACACTGCAAGGAATTTTAGTTGAAACTGAGCAGATGTTGAAAAAAAAAAACAAAGATAAAAAAACAAAGTTTTGTGTACAAAGTTTCAAATCAAGGTTGAAAATTTTAATTTGATTTTTCAATTATTATTTTTTTTTTAAAATTTGCGGCGAATGAGAGTGAAGTTATAGCTGTGATGAAGCTAATCTCTTGCACTACAAGGAGTTTTAGTTGAAACTGGCAAACGTACAAAAAAATAAAAATGAAAACAAAGTTCAGTTTTGTGTAAAAGATTTAAATTAAAGGTTGAAGTTTTCAATAGAATTTTTGAACTTATTATTTTGCAGTGAATGAGAGAGAAGTTGTAGCTACATTGAAGCTGAGAGAGAGAGAGAAGGGGGGGGGGGGGGTTGTGTAAAAGATTCAAATTCAAGGTTGAAGATTTTTTTTTTTATAAGTAATTTCAATTCAATTCATTAAAAGCACAGAGAGACGCAACCCTAATACACGAGAAGTATATAAGAGAGAGAGAGGGTTTTGTGTAAAAGATTCAAATTCAAGGTTGAAGATTTTTTTTTTTTTTTGATAAGTAATTTCAATTCAATTCATTAAAAGTGCAGAAAGGTGCAAGTATATAAGAGTGTCTCTAAAATGATGGAACAGAGAATACATTTAAAAAGTCTACATAAGTAAAAACATTTAAGCAATATAAGTAAAAACATTTAAGCAATGATGGGACGCTGTCCAAATATATAATGTATTGAGCAAACGCTTCCGTATCTCCACCATTAATTTTAATTTAATTGCAGCGAATGAGAGAGAAGTTATAGCTGTATTGAAGCTAATCTCCCACACTGCAAGGAATTTTCCTGGAGTCTTTTACCATGGGAAGGCTAGCGCAGTTTTACCTGTGGTTGGTCGAGTACTGCCTTTCTTTGCGGAACCTGCATTTCGGTTAGTAAATTTCGTGAAGTTTCGGCTGTTTGGTGTGTAATTTTTATAATGTTGCTTTGCGTATTGCTCATTCTGTTTGGAATTCTTGATTTCAGCTTTCGACATGGAGTAATTTTCGAGACGATTGGATCCCTTTTATCCTTGCTTCGTAGTGGAGCACGGGATGCTTACCGACAATTTTTCGTTGATTCCATGTTAGTTGTTGAAGGTAATAAAAAGTTCATTTTGAATTCTTTTTTTTAATCTTTATAAAGATGCTAGTAGGACTGCTCCTTCCACATGTTTTATGGGTCTTAATTGATTTTGTGGTATGTGCCTCCCATAGTGATCTAATCATATGATAGTCTGGATTGAACTTTTGCTAGGTATAAAAATAGCCAAAAGTATACAACAAAGCTAATTTATTTGCCTTTTGCGTCCTACAGATCTTTTGTATGTGGCTTCGCTCTCTGCTGACAGTTTGAACATCACAGAATCGACTTGTTTGAATTTGAAGTGTTTCTGTGAGTCCTTTATGGGAATTTTTAGTGATCCTGATCATCTCGGAGATCTTCCGGAAAGTAATAAACCAACTGATGGCATTGGAATTATGATTAACCTTACGGGAAAAAGGAGGTGGCGACCTTTTGTGACCTGGATCATTAAGCTCCTCAGTAGATGCTTAACTGAAGGAACTTTGTATGTTGAAGGACTAATCCATGCGTCATTTGTTTCTGCTGCATGTTCTCTTGTATGTTATGGTGATGCGGATTTGCAAATGGTGGGTGGCAAGAGCTATGAATTCTTGTTGTTAGTATATCGTTCAACTTGTGAGCTTGTGATGCAATTGTTGGTCTAATATTGTCTCATTTCATTTATATATGTGATTCATGGTATCCTTATAATACAGTTGCCTGACAATTGAAATTCTGTGGAAGGCATGTTTTGACTTTGCGCGCATCATTGGATCGGTGATAAATTATGATATTCTTTCTCATCAAAACTTAATCCAGTCAGTATCCACCATATTAAATGAGGACAAAGAGGGGCTTCCTGTATTCAGGTATTTGTTCAGATGTTTGAAACTTGTTGATCTTTGTTGGTAGAACTCTTATTATTAAGCTTTAATGTTGCATGTGAAAACACTAAAAATGGATGAACCTCTAAGTCAATATTTTGCTTATATAACATTTATAATACTGTATATAGGAGTTAATATTCTATATGATTGTCTGAATTGCTTTGCCAGGGTTGATATATTTTACTTTCGTAGGAGGTCAAATTTATTCAAATTGTTACTATCTCAATGGTTGGACTCTAAAGAATACATAACTAGAACTGGTATATGTAATTGTCTGGTAGGCCATTCAGCTACCAGTTTTTTTTTTTTTTTTGATAAGTAATTGCAACTTATAAGAACTTGAAGACTAAGAGTATATTTGTGCTACCTTACCAAATGTTGGTATAGGCTCCTTGTATATATAGAGAACTAGCAGGTAGTTACATATGTTTAGGAGAGTACAATCATAATAGGAATAGAAGACTACAATCTGATTAATCAATGTGATTTAATCAGTTACAAACAGATTTGAATTTAAACTATTTAAACTAGTGATCTTATCATAAGCTCCTATCTTTTAGGTCTTATCTTCATCTTGAGAACTTATAGGAGTAGAAGATTTAGCCGTAGATGATATGTCTTTAACACGCCCCTGCAATTTCAACGGTATAGGGAGAACGTTGAGATTGGTTCTAAGAAAAGCAAATCGTGCGGATGAGAGTGGCTTGGTGAATATATCCGCTAGTTGATCCTTGCTACATATGAACTGAATACGAAGTGTCTTCTTAGAAACCATGTCACGAACAAAATGGAAGTCAATCTCGACATGCTTGGTTCGTGCATGGAAGACGGGATTTGAGGATAAGTATGTAGCTCCTATGTTATCGCACCACAGTGTTGGAGGAAGAGAGAATCGGAGGCCAATTTCAGAACATAGGGACAATATCCAGGATATTTCTGCTGCAGTATTTGCTAGTGCCTTGTATTCTGCCTCTGTGCTTGAGCGGGCGACGGTTTGTTGCTTCCTACAGCTCCAGGAAATTAAGTTGTTTCCAAGGAAAATACAGTAGCCACCTGTGGAGCGACGATCATCACGATCTCCTGCCCAGTCAGCATCGGAGTAAGCTTGGATGGAGGTCAGAGGCGCACCGTTGAAGTGAAGACCGAATTGAACTGTCTCTTTAAGATATCGGAGAAGTCTTTTTACAGCCTGCCAATGAAGAACAGTAGGTTTGTGCATGAATTGAGCCAGTTTGTTAACACAAAAGGATATGTCCGGTCTTGTGATGCAAAGGTACTGCAATGCTCCAACTGTGCTGCGATATAGTGTGGGGTCAGGGAATAAATCACCTTCAAAAGCCGAGAGATGTGTTGAAGAAGCCATTGGACTGTTGATGGGCTTGGCCTCAAGCATCTTTGTTCTGCGTAGTATATCCACAATATAACGAGGCTGAGAGAGCAGAAAACCAGTGCGGCAGGGAAGAACTTCAATACCAAGGAAAAAATGAAGAAGACCAAGGTCTTTGACAGCAAAGTCTAGCTGTAATGTATTGAGTAAGTCACGAACAGCTGATGGCTTGGAAGAGGTGATCAGTATATCATCCACATAAATTAACACTAGTGTAGTGTAGGCAGCCGACTTGTATATGAAGAGAGAAGTATCGGATTTGGAGCCATGAAAACCGAGCTGTTGTAATTTTCCACTTAATCTGGAGAACCATGCCCTTGGAGCTTGTTTGAGGCCATATAGGGCCTTTTGAAGTTTGCATACATGTGTGGGAAATTGAGGATGAGAAAACCCCGGAGGTTGAGTCATGTAGACCACTTCTGAAATTGTTCCATGGAGAAAAGCATTCTGGATATCGATTTGATGAATAGGCCAACCATTTGAGAGGGCAAGGGAGAGAACAATGCGTACCGTAGTGGGTTTGATGACTGGACTATAGGTCTCACCGTAATCAATTCCAGGTTGTTGGTGAAAACCCTTGGCTACTAACCGTGCTTTGTATCGTTCAATCGAACCATCAGATTTTCTTTTGATCCGAAATACCCATTTGCACCCAATAATATTGGTAGCTGATTCTGGTGGAACAAGAGTCCAAGTCTGGTTATGAAGAAGAGCATCAAATTCTGTATTCATGGCTGTTCGCCAGTGTTTGTCTTTCACAGCAGTGGAGTGACAAGTAGGCTCCAATTCCAGAGGTGAAGACTCAGCAAGAAGTGCTCTGGGAAGGGGGTACCGAATCCGACCATCAGTAAACTCTCTTGGTTTGGAAATGTTATTCTTTGCACGAGTAACCATTGGATGTAAGGAAACAAGGGGATCTGAAAGATGAGGGGAGGAAGCCGAAGATGCAGCTGAAATAGGTGTCTCAACAGGGCTTGAAGAAGCTGATGATAGGTTCTGCACTGGTGAGGATGGCAGAAACTGAGATGGAGAAGGAGAAGAGGATTCTGTGAGTGATTGGGAATGAGGAGCAGCTAATGGACTGAGAAGAATAGGTAGGGAGATTTGCTGTCCTATATTTGAAGTGTTTGATTCCGGCGGGAATAAGGAAGATGAGTATGGAAATTCAGATTCAGTGAATAGGACATCGCGGGAAATGTAGAGCCGATTTGTTGGCAAATGGAGGCATTTGTAGCCTTTGTGAAGAGGGCTATAACCTAGGAATAAACAGGGAACAGAACGGGGTTGAAACTTGTTGGAGTTATAAGGGCGTAAGTTGGGCCAACAAAGGCATCCAAAAGTACGTAGGAATGTGTAATCCGGGGAGCATTTGAAAAGTGTTTCAAATGGGGAAAGGTTTTGCAGAACTGAAGTTGGCATTCGATTGATTAGATAGCATGCAGTGGAAAATGCATCATCCCAAAATTTGAAGGGTAGATGAGCATAAGAGAGTAGGGCTAGACCGGTTTCGACAATATGTCGATGTTTCCGTTCAATAGCACCATTTTGTTGGTGGGTGTGAGGGCAAGAAACCCGATGTTGAATACCAAGTTTTTGGAGGAGAGTGTGAACAGGGCGATATTCACCACCCCAATCGGATTGAATGGCTTTAATTTTGCTATTGAAGAACCGTTCAACATAAGATTTAAAAGTAGTGAAAATAGAAATAACATCACTCTTTACTGAAATTGGATAAAGCCATGTGTATTTGCTATAATCATCAAGAAAGGAAACATAATATTTTGCACCAGTTCTAGAGCTAACTGGGGCTGGTCCCCATACATCAGTGTAGATTAAAGCAAGAGGACAAGTGGCTGAGCTGGAAGTTGAAGCAAAAGGAAGTTGCTTGCTCTTGGCACCAAGACATGCAGGGCAGACAGGAGACTCTGTTGAAGAAGCAACTGGAAGTTTAAAGCTGGAAAGGACACGACGAACAATCCTCAAGGTGGGGTGACCCAGCCGTGAGTGCCATTGAAAAGCTGAAACGCGATCACCCACCATGGCATAACGGGGATGCTTATTTGCGGAAGGGAAAAATTGATAGAGGCCATGCCTATTCAGCCCGTGGAGGAGGAGTTTCCCCGAGCGGCGGTCCTTTAAGAGAAAATAGGAGGGATGAAATTCAAAGAATGTATTAGTATCTGAAGTGAATTTGTGAACTGATATGAGATTCTTGGATATTTGAGGGACATGCAAAATGTTAAGAAGATCAAAATTGTTACAGGGAGTAGAGATACGAGTTGTACCGATATGTTGGATTGAGAGCCCCTTACCGTTACCAACACGGATTTGATCTGAGCCTAAGTAGTCCTCTGCCTTGATGTTGAGATTGGCTAGATCAGGAGTGAGATGGTGGGTTGCTCCAGAGTCAGGGTACCAGTTCAGATCGGGACTGCTGGATGGAGCAGAGAGATAAGCTTGGGCCTGAGAAGGCTGATCACGGCAGTAGGATTCATTAAACCTGTTGTAGCAGTCTAGAGCAATATGACCATGACGATTGCAGACCTGGCACAGAGGTCGGTTAGACTGAGAGCTGCTGGAGGAGAAACCACGGCCAGATGAACCTCTGCCTCTGCCACGAAACGGTCTGGAATCAGATGGTCCTCGGCCTCTGCCTCTGCCCCTGCCACGGTGGTTTCCAGAGGAGTGTGAGTGGAGGTTGCCTCGGGTGACAAAGTTAGCACCAGCAACAGAGAGATCAAGAGAGGCTTGATGTTGTTCTAAGCGCATCTCATGAGAGAGGAGATGGCCATAGATCTCATCCACAGAAAGAGGTTCGGCTCTGGTTGTAACAGAGGTAACGAATGGATCAAAATCCGAACCTAAGCCAGCTAGGAGGAAGGATACCTTCTCAAAGCTATTGAGAGGCTGACCAACGACAGCAAGAGAATCGCACAACGTCTGAAACGTGTGGTAGTAGTCAGCAATGGACGAAGATCCTTTCTTGAGAGTTGCCAGCTGATAGTGTACTTGCATGGTGCGGGCTTTCGTCTGAGACGTGAATAGAGTTTCCAAGGTGAGCCAGGCATCACGGGAAGTGGCACACTGGGTAACATGAGTCAGCATTTTTTCGGAAAGAGCTGAGTTGATAGCACCAAGCAGCAGCTGATCTTGCATGCTCCAGTGAAGAAAGGCTGGGTTGGGAGACGTCGTTGTGACACCATCTTTTGTGGAAGTCACAGTAGGAGGCGGACATGGCGTGGATCCATCAACATAGCCAAAAATATTTCCGCCTTTAAGATGCGGAACAATCTGTGGCAGCCAGACTGGGTAGTTGACGTCGGTAAGTTTGGTTGGGTTAAAGTTGGGGAAAGTGACCAACGGAGGAGTTTGGGTTGAGGTAGTCATGATCGAAGGGTGAAAAGGGAGAGAGAAAAATAATGTGAAGGACGTGAGTCACTGTAGTGGCTCTGATACCATATAAGAACTTGAAGACTAAGAGTATATTTGTGCTACCTTACCAAATGTTGGTATAGGCTCCTTGTATATATAGAGAACTAGCAGGTAGTTACATATGTTTAGGAGAGTACAATCATAATAGGAATAGAAGACTACAATCTGATTAATCAATGTGATTTAATCAGTTACAAACAGATTTGAATTTAAACTATTTAAACTAGTGATCTTATCATAAGCTCCTATCTTTTAGGTCTTATCTTCATCTTGAGAACTTATAGGAGTAGAAGATTTAGCCGTAGATGATATGTCTTTAACACAACTCAATTCATTGAAAACACAGAGGGGCGCAACCCTTATACACAGGAAGTATACAAGAGAGCCCCTAAAAGGGACGAGAAGAGAATAAATTTAAAAATTCTACATAAGAAAAACCATTCAAGCAATGATGGGATGCTATCCAAATATATAACATATTAAGCAAACGCTTTCGTAGTTCCACCATTGATGTCTCTACATCTTCAAAGAGCCGTGCATTCCGCTCCCGCCAAGTACACCACAATAAACACAATGGAGCTAACCGCCAAGCTTCTTTAGCATGACCATACCCAACCGACGCGCCCCAACCACTATATTTTTGTAATGTTGAAATTCTGCTGCATTGGATTGTTTTTCTTGTTCTCCTTGAAACATCTTATTTATCTGTTAAATATGGTGCTAGAAATCAGCTGTTTTTGACTATTATCACCTCTTTCTAGTCTTGAGAAATATTACTTTCCATGTGATCTTTTTGGAAGAGGAGGAAAAGAGTTATTCCAACTGTATTATTTTTTTTAGTTTCCCTTAGTATCCTAATGTAAGGCTTACATTGCAGAAATGTGGCTTATGATTCGTCCTTGGGTGGTTGCCTTCATGCACTACACTCTAGGTGCGCTGATGACATTGTCAAGCTAACAGCTGCAGATTTAGTCAATGTTTTTCTTCAGTCAATGTGGAGAACCAAAAGCCAGGATCTTAAGGTTAACTTTTAAAAATGTCCTTACTAGTCAAGCTTAGTTATTCTGTGAGGCATTTTTCTTATTTTTGGGCAGCTGATAAATCTGTGGGATTGAATTATTTCAGGAGACTTAATAATAATTTCTAATTCTAGACCTATGTTTTTTTATCCAGGTTGCATTGTGTAATGCGTACATAAGGATTGCTAAAATTTGCCCCCCTCATGTCTGGAGGCCAGAATCTCTTATTCGCACACTTTGTTTTCCAGAACCGTGCTTTCTACTGATAGATTGTTTTCGAGTAGCTTTGTCAATTCTTGGTCCTGATAGTGTTGGAGGGAGAGCAACAAATTGTAGTGCTCTAGATTTTTTAACTTCCAGTGATAAATCAATTGAAAACTTGAGGGTTGGAGAAAAGAGGCCTATTCCAGATGTGGAAACTTTTAAGGTCAAACGTCAGAAGTTAGATGATGAAATTATGGCATCCGATGCTAATGTTCAGGTGCAGAGCAAGCACACTTGCATAGTTACTTGTGAAAGGGAAGACAAATATGCAAATGATATGCATAAATCACTTATTTCGTTTGTTAAGTATCTAAACTCTCCTGATGTCGGAACTGATACTTTAAGTCCACATGTTGCGTTGACGGCTCTTAGCATGCTTTGCATTGGCTTCTCTAGATTCCCGGATGCCAATCTATCAATCTTTATTTTTCAACAGATGTATGCATGGATTCCCAGGATATGCGAGCTGGTAGGTAGGCTTAAATGAGCAAACTCTTCTCAAAAACTCACTACAGTTTGCCCTATTATTAACTCAGATTTACATCAAATAGGCAAAGCAAGAGAATTCAATGACGCTTGATGTTTCCATTTACCTGGAGGGAATTCACAGCATATTGCTTTTGCAAAGTAAGGCAATGAACTTAACCTTCATCAAGGCTGCACCAACCTTGTTTGTAATGTATATGTTATGTTAGTTCTGGTTCTTAAAGATTCTTAATTTTGATGACAGTTTCTAAATATCTCTTAGATGAAGGAAGTGAACTCCTTTTAATTTTACTATCTGCTGCTTTCTAGTACATGCCGTTGACAAAGGCTTTACTGAGCTCATAATTTTCACATGCTCAAAAAGTTGATCATAAAAATGTTGAAATCATGAAATTCATTTCATTGAACAATGTTGATGTGCTTTGACAATAGATCTTATATAAAAACTTGAGGGTAAGATAAGTGTAAAATCTGATAGTTCTCTTCTATAGGTTTTGGAGAGAGAAGACTATTTACTGCTGTGAAAATTTCAGATCTTCTCTTCCATTTACTGCTCATCCACTGGAAATTTGCTACATGTTTCTACTTTGCTGCTAGTCTGTCATCTGTGACTTAATGCCAATTATATATTCTCTACTAGGTATCCCGCTTATGGAGAACAAGCTTTTCAAAAATACAGAAAATAGTGCAGAACTTTTATCTATGGTACTAAAGCTTCCCTGGTCTCATTCTCTTGTGATTACTGAACCTCAAAATACATGGAAAACAAAATGTATCTCACTTCAAGTTGCATCCAAGCTTGGTTCTAGCTTAAAAACTGAAATTGGTCTTGAAGTCTTGGATTTGAGTCTTTGTGACGAAGTTGAGGAAGTTAGACTTGAAGCTGTTGTTTCTATGCCAGTGATTGTGTTCTGGTCTGGTCTTGGTGTACTGACACATATATTCAGAAGGGTGGAGTAAGTGAACTTTTGAAGTTATTTATTTTACCTGTTTTTGTTATTACATGGTTTTCATATATGATCAGTATATGTTTGATTAGTTTTGTCATTTCTTGACTGTGATTGATAAGGCTTGGGATAGATTAAGGAGATCACACAATGTGAAGTTTTTGCCTGAAGGCTTCATTGACGGAATTGTATTCATTCATGACATGTTTCTTCTCTCTTGAAAGTATTTCCTTTTTGTCCTTTTTGTCCATAAAATTGCACAATATAAATACTATACTGTTGACTGACTGGGAAAGTAGAACCAAGAAGGAATGCTTAAATTTCAACAAGCTTGATTTAGTCAAACTAAGAGAAGCTTTTTAAGGCTAAACATAATTAACTTAGAAATAAGAATCATGCTACAAGTTAGGGTTCTTGTTTAGGTCTATGGTCTCAAGAATACGCATATAAGCACAAGAGTTAGACCCTTAGGTTGTTGGGTTTTATACTGCTGATGGATGCATTAACATGGAAACAATGACATACTCATGTGAAAGGAATGAAATATGTTAAATCACAATTTATCACAAAAGGTTTAACTAATAGGAAATGATGAATTTAATCATTTAAGTAATATTCTAGCACTTTCCTTTATGTGTGGGCTCAAATTCCCCCTCAACAAGTGAGGCCTAACATGGAGAATATTTAATTGAAATGAGAGGTGAATTACGGAGACAGGGTTTGAGCTAAGGACCTTTGCTCTGATGTCACTTAAATCACCACTTGTCTTGAAAGCTTAAGAATAATTCGATATCACGTAGAAAATTACATGTGAGCAGGAGTTTGAGCCAACATGTGATGGAGAGTGTTAAAGTATAAATTAAATGAATAAATTCAATTTTTCCTATCAGTTTAAGCTTTTGGAATAAATGATAATTTAACATGTTATCAGACTAGAAGTCACGAGTTTGAACTTGACTTTGCAATTCACCCTCATGTCACTAAATCTTCCACGTGTTGGGTTTCACTTGTTGAGAAGGAGTTTGAGTCCACATGTGTGGGATGTGTTAAAGTAAAAATAAAATGATTAAATTCATCATTTCCTATCAGGTTAAGCTTTTGGGATAATTGGCGATTTAACAAAATATATCTATTTGGATAGATGTACATATATAGCATGTGCAGGTTGATCTTCTTTGATAATTTGTCAATGTACTTAAATTTACATGTAAATAAGTTTTGAATGACTTCTAGTATGCCTTTTTCTCGATCTTTTGCGGTCTGTATTGATACATTAAGAATTTATGGTCATAATCAGTCTACCCAAAGAGTTTGCATTAAATCTCCTTGTCTGTTATAGATGAAGTGACTATCATATAGTGAACAAGATGTAGGTCTCATAAGTGATGGTTCTTGTGATGACTAGGATTGGAATGAGCTGAATCCAATTAATTATGCAGCTGTTCAAGCTTGGCTTATTTGAAATACTCCATTTAAGTGGCATGCGCTTTTCTGTTTGTGTACATCCTAGCTCACACATTATTCAGGCCTGGCCAGGTTCACTTGTCAAGTGCACAATGTAGTTGCCATGTCTTGTTTGGTTGTGAATTGGTTTTATGATAGTCAATAAGAAGTAGCGTGGTGCAAGTTAGGGACTTGATATTGTAGATTGTGATGCTTATGGGCCTAGATAAAGGAACTAGATATAGTTTTGGTTGCATACAAGTCACATTTGTATCTCATGCTCTAATTTTTTCTGTTTAGACAGAGATTTAGTATTGGCATCTTGAAAATCCTTTGCATAAGTATTAAATCGTTTTTTCTGAATTCATTTGTAGGCAAGGATCACCTTCCATATAAAAGTTTTGGATGTTTTATATATCAGCATAACCATATAATAAATTCCATATGCTTTACTCAGCCTTGAATTAGTTGTGTAGGGTGTAGACATAAAATATATCAAATGTTCAATATAACGTTGGCTTTGGGAGCAACATCTTTGTTATGTTGCTGTGATATGGATTAATTTTTGTTTTATTTTTATATATACATACAAATATTTATATTATAAATGGATATAGACATATGTGTATCCAGTTACATAAATATATATACATACACTATATGCTTTTTTATGAGTCAGAGGAGTGTGTGAGTGGTCAGCTGACATCTTGTGGTTTGTGTTTGCTCTGTACTTGTACTTTCACATTCTAGAGTCCTGTTGGTGTTTGAAGTGCCAAAGTGAGATTCACTAAAGCCATTGTTCCTTGATTCTTTTTTTTTTTTTTTTGGTTCTCCTTGTGCTTAAAAATATTAATTCATGGACTTCTAACTAAATTTTTTTCTTGTTTTTGTTTACCTTTTTCTTCTTCAATTTGCAGGTCCTTGGGGAGAGAGAAGCATGTGAGTGTTAAGAAAATTATTCCCCTTTCTCTTGGATTTTTGTCATGCCTTTATGGATCTTGTACTGTAGATGGTCTAGATAAAAGTGTGTGCAAATTATTTTTGAATATAAACAATGAGAAACATAGTCAGACTGTAGATTATTTACTGCAAGGATTCTGGTGTTCAAAGTGTGACAGAAGTGTTGTGCACAATGCTGAATTATATTCAAGAATTATATATCCACCTGATATGCAAAGGATGGAGATTAGTTTGGATGGTGATTTCATCCATCTGCAGTCACTTTTTTTTGAACTTCTTTATGATGAGTCATCAGAAGAGGTTCAAGTTGCCTGTGTGGAAATTATTCGACGGATCCTTGTACATGGGACTGCAGATGTTCTGCTTAAAACAAGATCTGAATGGACTAAATGCATTGATTTTCTGCTCCTTAACAGAAGGAAGGCTGTAAGGGAAGCATTTTGCACTCAGATTAGTTCCTTTCTTGAGGATCCTATTTTGAGTTGTCTATTTTCTGATGAGGGCAGATCGAATAAAAGTAAAGAACAAAATTTCCTGGATATAATTAAACATGCCTTAGCAGCAGCTGAAGATCCCCAAATCTTTGAAACTCTTTTGGAATCTACAGCAGAAATTATGATTGCAGTTGATATTTACAGCCAACTCTTTTTGTTTTCTCTTATCTTGTTGGTCGATCAGCTAGACAATCAACATGTGACGGTGAGAATGAATGCATCGAGGTTAATACACAAATCTTGCTACTTTCATCTTAAAGGAGGATTTGAACTTATCCTACTAAAAGTTGTTCATATTCGAAATGAACTATTTGATTATCTATCTGTGAGGCTCGCCAGCCGTCCAAAAATGGTCAGAGAATTTGCAGAAGCTGTTTTTGGTGTTGAAATTGAAGAACTTGTGAAGAAAATGATTCCTGTTGTTCTTCCGAAGCTTGTAGTGTCTCAGCAGGATAATGATCATGCAGTTGACACCTTATATGAGTTGGCCAAGTGTTTGAATACTGATATGGTGCCTCTGATAGTTAATTGGCTACCAAAAGTGCTTGCCTTCGCTCTCCATCAAGCAGATGGGCAAGAGTTACTCTCAGCTTTGCAATTTTACCGTACACATACTGGCTCAGACAAGCAAGAAATTTTTGCAGCTGCATTACCTGCCCTTTTGGATGAACTTGTTTGCTTTCTGGATGGTGGTGATTCAGATGAGATAAGCAAAAGGTATTAATCTATACACAAGTTCACCAGAACTTAGCAAGTAGTTATGGAATTTACTATAGTTGATCTGGTTATTCTTTTTCCTTTTTTGTTCGATTAAACTTCCTGGCCTTTGTTTCCGCACTGATTTTTCATAGGTGGTATCTATGCATTTGTAGGTGTCTTATAATGTTTCTCCTTTTATTAGTCCATGAAGGAATTCTAAATAACTACCTGTGTATGAAAACTATGAAGCTGTTGCACCATTCATTTATATATTGCCCGTGCATTTACTTAATTTTTTTTAGTCACTAATTTGTGTAGATTCCTGGGACCACTGACTCGTGACTGCAGAGCAAAGTTAAATGCTTTTAGCTAATATATTATACTTCCAATTTTATTAGGTTGCAATATCTGCCAAGCATTGTGATTTTGTATCTGTTTACAGGTTAGCAAGAGTACCTCAGATGATAAAAGAAGTTGCTAGAGTTCTAACTGGTGGTGAAGATCTTCCAGGATTTTTGAGGAACCATTTTGTTGGCCTCCTTAACAGTATCGATAGAAAAATGCTCCATGCTGATGATTTATCGCTGAAGGAACAAGCATTAAAACGTATTGAGATGCTGATTAAAATGATGGGTTCTCACCTTAGTACTTATGTACCAAAACTAATGGTTCTTCTCATGCATGCTATCGATAAAGAATCGCTCCTGAGTGAGGGTCTCTCGGTCTTGCATTTCTTCATTGAGCAGCTAGCAAAAGTATCGCCATCTAGCACAAAACATTTAATTTCTCAAGTTTTTGCTGCTCTTATTCCTTTCTTGGAGAGAGAGAAAGAAAAACCTTCAGTGAATTTGGATAAAGTGGTGAAAATTTTGGAAGAACTTGTTTTAAAGAACAAGGTTATCCTAAAAGAGCATATTGGCGAGTTCCCTCCATTACCCAGTATTCCAGCTCTAACAGAAGTTAACAAAGCCATACAAGAAGCACGGGGGTCAATGACCTTGAAGGATCAACTGCGAGATGTTGTTGATGGTTTGAATCATGAGAATTTGAATGTGAGGTATATGGTAGTGTGCGAGTTCAGCAAGTTGCTAAACCTAAGAAGAGAGGAGGTTACAGCTCTGATCACTGCCGAAGCTGGTTCAGACATAGATGTTTTGAGCTCTTTGATCACATCCTTATTAAGGGGCTGTGCAGAAGAATCAAGGACTGCAGTAGGACAGCGGCTGAAGTTGGTCTGTGCTGATTGCCTTGGAGCACTGGGTGCAGTTGACCCTGCCAAAGTTAAGGGTTTTTCATGCCAACGCTTTAAGATTGAATGTTCGGATGACGACCTTATCTTTGAATTGATCCACAAGCATCTGGCCAGGGCTTTTAGAGCTGCACCAGACACCATTATTCAAGACTCGGCTGCATTGGCGATACAAGAGCTGCTAAAAATTGCAGGTTGTGAGGCATCACTGGATGTGAATGCTTCTGCTTCTATTTCACAGACACTGAAGGAAAAGGAATCTCTAAAGGTCGTTGCATCTAGGATTAAGAGCAAAGATGGTAGTGGTGAGATGAATGGGAGGGGTCAAAAACTGTGGGACCGGTTCTCTAACTATGTTAAAGAGATAATTGCCCCTTGCTTAACCTCTAGATTTCAGCTTCCAAATGTGGCTGATTCTGCATTCACAGGCCCAATTTACCGGCCATCTATGTCATTCAGGAGATGGATTTTCTTTTGGATAAAGAAACTCACTGTGCATGCAACTGGATCTCGTGCTACTATTTTTAATGCTTGTCGAGGTATAGTTCGTCATGATATGCAAACAGCTATATATCTGCTTCCTTATTTAGTCCTAGATGCTGTCTGTCATGGTACTGAGGAGGCACGCTGTGGCATAACAGAAGAAATACTATCTGTTCTTGATGCTGCTGCATCAGAAAACAGTGGGGCAACAGTTCATGAAGTCAGTGGTGGGCAAACTGAAGTTTGCATTCAGGCTGTGTTCACTCTTCTTGATAATCTTGGGCAATGGGTGGATGACGTTGAACAAGAACTAGCTCTTTCCCACTCTTTCCAATCATCAGCTTCTAAGCAACAAGCACCCAAGTCAAAGGATCGACGCTCAACTTCTTTGACAGATCAAGACCAACTCCTTGTACGGTGTAAATATGTTTCAGAGCTTCTGACTGCAATTCCAAAGGTGACACTTGCCAGGGCCTCTTTTAGGTGTCAGGCTTATGCAAGGTCTTTAATGTACTTTGAGTCTCATGTGCGGGAAAAGTCGGGTTCTTTCAACCCTGCTGCTGAGAGGAGTGGAGTTTTTGAGGATGAAGATATTTCCTATCTAATGGAAATATACAGCTGTCTGGATGAGCCTGATGGTCTTTCCGGATTGGCATGTTTACGCAAGTCTTTAAGGTTACAAGACCAGCTCTTAATAAACAAAAAAACAGGAAACTGGGCTGAAGTTTTGACTTCTTGTGAACAAGCTCTGCAAATGGAGCCCACTTCAGTTCAGAGACATTCTGATGTACTTAACTGTTTATTAAACATGTGCCACCTTCAGGCCATGGTAACTCATGTGGATGGTTTAATTTCTAGGATTCCCAAATACAAGAAAACATGGTGCATGCAAGGTGTGCAAGCTGCATGGAGGCTTGGCAGGTGGGATTTGATGGATGAGTATCTTAGTAAAGCTGATGAAGAAGGTTTGCTTTGTAGCAGCTCTGAGAGTAATGCTTCCTTTGACATGGATGTTGCAAAGATTCTCCAGGCAATGATGAAGAAGGATCAGTTCTCAGTTGCTGAGAAAATTGCATTGTCCAAGCAAGCTCTGATTGCTCCTCTGGCTGCTGCTGGGATGGATTCCTATACACGGGCTTACCCATTCATTGTGAAACTTCACTTGCTAAGAGAGCTGGAAGACTTCCAGAGTCTTCTTGTTGATGACTCTTTCTTGGAGAAATTATTTCGTTTGGGTGATCTGGGATTCTCAAAAGTGATGGAGAACTGGGAGAATCGTCTCAGATTTACGCAGCCGTCACTTTGGGCAAGGGATCCACTTCTAGCTTTCCGAAGATTGGTTTTTGGTGCCAGTGGTCTTGGTGCTCAAGTTGGGAACTGCTGGCTTCAATATGCAAAGCTCTGTCGCTTAGCTGGTCACTATGAAACAGCAAACCGAGCAATTCTTGAAGCTCAGGCTTCAGGTGCACCTAACGTCCACAAGGAGAAGGCTAAGCTTCTGTGGAGTACTAGGCGATCTGATGGTGCCATTGCGGAGCTTCAACAAGCTCTCCTGAACATGCCTGTCGAGGTTGTCGGCTCCGCTGCAATATCATCGATCACTAGCCTTTCACTGGTTCCACTGAACCCACCGCCTTTGGTTTGTGATACTCAGGCGCTGAATGAGAATCGAGATATTGCGAAGACCCTTCTCCTCTATTCTAGGTGGATCCATTACACTGGGCAGAAGCAGAAAGAGGATGTGATAAGTCTTTATTCCAGGGTGAGGGAATTACAGCCTAAGTGGGAGAAAGGATACTTCTATATGGCCAAGTATTGTGACGAGCTGCTTGCTGATGCCAGGAAACGTCAGGAAGAGAATTTTGATTTAGGTCCCAGGATAGTGCCACCTACTTCTGCTGTTGTTGGTTCTTCCAATGTAAACACGGAGAAGCACTGGTGGTCTTATGTGCCTGATGTACTGTTATTTTATGCAAAGGGGCTACATAGGGGCCACAAAAATCTCTTTCAAGCACTTCCAAGGTTGTTAACCCTGTGGTTTGACTTTGGGAGCATTTATCAAAGAAGTGGTTCGTCTTCCAATAAAGATTTGAAAAGTGTCCACGGGAAGGTGACTTTAATACTTCCAAAATTAACTTTATTCTTATAACCACATTGAGACTCTGACTCCTCCATTTTACTGTCTGTTCTTTCCTTTTTTATTTTGGCAGGTAATGAGTATTATGCGCGGCTGTCTCAAGGATTTGCCAGCATATCAGTGGTTAACAGTATTGCCTCAGTTAGTTTCCAGAATTTGCCACCAAAATGAAGAAATTGTTCGATTGGTCAAACACGTAATCACTTCAGTGCTTCGGCAATACCCACAGCAAGCCCTATGGATTATGGCGGCTGTTTCAAAATCAACTGTTCCATCAAGGCGGGAGGCAGCTGCTGAAATCATACAAGCTGCACGAAAAGGGTTCAGCCAAGGAAATAGTGGCAACAATTTGTTTGTTCAGTTTGCTAGCCTGATTGATCATCTAATCAAGTTGTGCTTCCATGGTGGTCAGCCAAAATCGAAGACAATTAATATCTCAACTGAATTTAGTGCCTTGAAGAGGATGATGCCACTGGGAATTATTATGCCAATTCAACAATCTCTTACTGTTACTCTACCGACATATGATGTGAATCTCTCAGACTCGCTTACCTCTAATATCTTTTCTGCCACAGATCTTCCTACAATATCAGGAATAGCTGATGAAGCTGAGATTCTCTCATCTCTTCAGCGACCTAAGAAAGTAAGTTATTCTATACATAGTGGTTTTTGCAAATGCATGTCTCTGTATTCATTTTTTCTCTAGTTATTGATTTTATGGTTTGCTTGGTTCACGTTCTCAGTACACCTTAACTTTGGTATCTAGAGGCCTACTCTATCTCTCTCCCTCCCTCCCTCCTCTGCCTTGAAATATTTA
This sequence comes from Alnus glutinosa, assembly GCF_958979055.1. Lineage (NCBI taxonomy): Eukaryota > Viridiplantae > Streptophyta > Magnoliopsida > Fagales > Betulaceae > Alnus > Alnus glutinosa. Next base: position 4,925,510 of record NC_084896.1, on the reverse strand, counting down.
TTTTTAGGTTCATCTGCCAGTGGGGATACAGATCCCATGAGTCCTAACTTGCATGAAAAAGTAGAATCACCAACTGATAGAACATAGAAATTATGGAAGCTGAAACCTTACTCTTTACCGAGCATTCATTGATCATATATAGAAGTTCATTACAGAGTTTAAGATAAATACTAACTCTAGTCTAGCAACCGGTTTCTACCCCTAAATACATTCAAACTATAACACTTGAAATCTTATCTAGCTATGATATTAATACATTAGGACTCTACAATAGGACTCGGCTTTTGGATAGCAGTAGAAGACTTCTTAGTAGAGTCCCGGTTGGATAGTTCCACAGATTGAACCGCACAAGACTCCTGCTGGGACTTTGAGTCTTGTGCGAGAGTTCTAATACCCTCCTGCAAGGTCAACGGGGGAGATCGTATGTTGAGCTTGAAACAAAGTTGTTGGAACTTGACTGAAACAAGTGGTTTCGTAAGGACATCTGCATGCTGATCTGAGCAAGGAACAAACCTAACCACCAAGGACTTATCGGCAACGCGATCTCGAACAAAGTGGAAGTCAATTTCCACACGCTTGGTACATGCATGGAACATCGGGTTGACGTACATGTAGGTGGCACCAATATTGTCATAGCAAAGAGTTGGTGGGTTAGAAATTCGAACTCTAAGTTCTTGAAGTAGTGCCCGGATCCATAACAATTCGGCTGTGGCGTTTGCAATAGCCTTATATTCGGCTTCAGTAGCCATCAAGAGACAATGGGCTGTTTGCGTGAGCTCCAAGACACCAAATTTGAACCTAGAAACACACAATTGGCACCGGTAGAGTGACGATCGTCTGGACATCCAGCCCAATCAGCATCCGAGTATGCTTGGAGTTCATTGGAAGAGGTTTGATGAAGAAGAAGACCATGAGACATTGTATGCTGCAAGTATTTGAGGATTCGTTTAACTGCCTGCCAATGTGGTTTAAGAGGTCGATGCATAAATTGGCACACAGCAAAGCTCAAGTCAGGTCTTGTGAGAGAAAGATATTGTAGGGAGCCCACTGTACTGCGGTAGAGAGATGGATCATCTATTGGATCTCCTAAAAATGCAGATAGAACTGAAGAGGAAGCCATTGGAGAAGTGACAGGCTATGCTTCGTGCATGTTTGTCTTCTTCAAGAGGTCCATGATGTAGCGCCGTTGAGAGAGAAGAAGACCTGAATTTAGTTTGAGCACTTCAACACCAAGAAAATAATGTAAATCTCCCAAATCTTTGACAGCAAAGTCAGCATTAAGAAGCTGGAGCAGATTAGTGATGGCTGCTGGATCCGAGGCTGTGATGATGATGTCATCAACGTAAATAAGCATAAAAATGGTGATTGATTGTGTTCTATAAAGAAAAAGTGAAGAGTCGGCCTTGGACCCTATAAAACCAAGTTGGATTAGCTTGTTACTTAACCTGGAAAACCAGGCTCTAGGGGCCTGTTTGAGACCATATATAGCCTTGTGGAGCTTGCACACATGATGAGGAAAGTTAGGATTGACAAATCCCAGTGGCTGGACCATATGAACATCCTCGGATAAAAGATCATGAAGAAAAGCATTCTGAACATCAATCTGTTTCATTGACCAGCCAGTAGAATATGCAAGGGAAAGAACTGTTTGGATTGTTGTAGGCTTAACAATCGGACTAAAAGTTTCTCCATAGTCCACACCGGCTTGTTGATGAAATCCTTTAGCTACCAGCCGTGCTTTATGTCTCTCAATGAATCCATCGGCTCTCCTTTTCAGTTTGAACACCCATTTGCATCCCACTGGATTTTGTGAGGCCTGGAGAGGAACAAGTGACCATGTCTGATTATGTAGAAGAGCATTAAACTCAAGTTGCATTGCATTTTGCCATTCTGGAATACTCACAGCATTTGAGAAACAGGTTGGTTCCTGGGTGGCTGATGCATGCTGTGTTAATAAACCCCGAGGAGCAGGGTATCGGACAGTACAATCTGTGAGTTGTCGTTGCTGTATGATGATGTTCATAGACCTGGTATGCTGTGAGTTGTCGTTGCTGTATGATGTTGTTCATAGACCTGGTATGCATGGGGTGTATCTGGGCAAGAAAAGTTTCCTCATAGGGACCGGAACAAGAGCCTTGTGGTGCTGTAGAATCGGAAGGAGAGGAACTGGACAAGGTAGGAGAATTGAGAGGGACAGGTGAAGGTGGTGTTGCAGGAGTTTGTGGGGAAGGTGAAGTGGGTGAAGGTAACAGAATAAGAGGAAGGCTAGTGGTTTGAACAGGAGTAGAAATAGGAGGTACAGAAACATGAGGAGCATAAAGAAATCAGGATTCATGGAATATGACATCCCGAGAAATGTACATTCGGCCAGATTCGATGTGGAGACATTTGTAGCCTTTGTGGTGTTGACTGTACCCAAGAAAAACACATTCTTTTGAGTGTTGGGAGAATTTATGAGTGTTGTAAGGCCGGGGATTTGGAAAACATGCACATCCGAATACCTTGAGAAACTTGTAATCAGGAACTTGGTGAAATAATTTTTCAAAGGGTGATTGATTATTGAGCAATGGAGTTGGCATTCTATTTATAAGATAACAAGGGGTAAGGCAGGCATCTTCCCAAAATTTGCGAGAAAGATGACTCTCGGTCAGAAGGGCTAGAGTTGTGTCAATTAAGTGCCTATGCTTGCGTTTGGCACAACCTTGTTGTTGGTGTGTATGAGGACAAGAAAGACGATGTATGATGCCGTGGGACTGAATAAGAGTGAAGATTGCAGTATTCACCCCCCTAGTCAGATTGCACACTGATTATTTTTGTGTTTACGAGCCGTTCAACCATAACTTGGAATTTAAGAAAAGTAGACATGAAATCTGATTTGGCTTGTATAGGAAAAACCCAAGTAAAACGACTAAAGGCATCAATGCATTGACACATAAAATCGACTTACGTTTATTGATAAGGTTGGAGAAGGTCCCCATACATCAGAGTAAATTAATTGTAAAGGACTACAAATTTGAGAACTAGAAGAACTAAATGGCTGCTGATGACCCTTGGCTTGTGCACATGCAGAGAAAGGGGATGAAGCCTTATTTGAAGAAATTGGAAGGTGGAACTGAGATAGAACACGCTGAACTGTGCGAAAAGCAAGATGGCCTAAGCGCTTGTGCCATGACGCTGCAGAAGTGCGTTCACTGACAAGTGCTTGTTTTATTGACGAAGAACTAGTTAACGGAAGAAGTTGATAGAGGCCATCTTTAATGCGCCCTTGATGGAGGATGGCCCTGGTTTGAATGTCCTTAATCAAAAAATAAGAGTGAAATTCAAAAAATACAGAGTTGTCAAGGGCGAATTTTTGAACAGAAAGAAGATTTTTAGAGATGGATGGAACATGAAAGAGTTGTCTTAGGAAAAATTGACGACGAGAAAAAGTGAATAATGCATAACCAACATGAGATATAGGCAAACCTGTTCCATCCCCTTCTAGGATCTGATCCTGGCCGTGATAGGCCTCATGAGATAGGTTGAGGTTCTGCAGCTCGTTAGTAACATGGTGTGTAGCCCCTGTGTCCGGGTACCAAACATCCTTTGCTGGTAGTGTAGGTGTTGAATAGTAGGCCTGTGGAGGAGTAAGAGGTTGTTGGTCTGGAAGAGACTCTTGGCGGTGGTAGCAGCGAAAGGCAGTATGTCCTGGTTTCCCATAAATTTGGTAGGTAGGACGGGAACTAGTAGCAGCATCAAGAGAGAAATATGAGTCACGGCCACGATTGTTTGGGAAGGAACCACAACCACGATTGAAGGGGCGTCCTCCATGGCCACGGTAACCTCTGCCTCTAGGTGTGAAAGACCGATTTGTAAAATTTGCAGTAGCTGGAGGAAGATCAAGGGCAGATGTTTGCTGTTCCAAGCGCATCTCGTGAGTCAATAGATGACCATAAAGTTCATCTATGGATAAGGGATCAACCCTGGTTGTGACAGAGGTCACAAACGGGTCATATTCGGACCCAAGACCCTTGAGTAGGAAAGTGACGCTCTCAAAGTCATTGAGAGGCTGTCCGGTGGTAGCGAGAGTGTCACTGACAGTCTTGATAGTTTGAAAGTATTCTGTAATGGAGTTGCTACCCTTCTTCACTTTGGCAAGTTGAAAGTAGATCTGCATGACTCTAGCACGAGCTTGAGATGCAAACATGGAGAGCATAGTCGACCAGAGAGCGGCAAAAGAGACACTACCAACTGCATGGACCACGTAGGGTTTTGTCAAAGTGGAGATAAGGATGCTGAGTATCATCTGATTGCGTTGATTTCATGCGAGGAATTCTGGGTTGACAATTGTGGCAGGGGCTCCAGCATCAGTAGATGGATTCGGAATGGTTTGAGGAGGAGGCTGAGATGAGCCGTCGAGAAAACCATAGGCGTCCTGGCCTTTGATGTAGGCGAGGATTTGGGTTTTCCATGCCATGAAGTTTCCTTTGGAGAGTTTGATATGAAGATTTTGATTCATGTTGGGTATGGTAAAAACAACGGGCTGCGGTTGGGGAGGTGGGAGATGAGGTTGAGTGGCTGTAGAAGCCACCGAACCGACAGATGCACTAGATTCAGAATCAGAATGGGCCATAGATCAAGACGTGTGTCTTTGATATGGCTCTGATACCATGATAGAACATAGAAATTATGGAAGCTGAAACCTTACTCTTTACCGAGCATTCATTGATCATATATAGAAGTTCATTACAGAGTTTAAGATAAATACTAACTCTAGTCTAGCAACCAGCTTCTACCTCTAAATACGTTCAAACTATAACACTTGAAATCTTATCTAGCTATGATACTATTGCATTAGGACTCTACAATAGGACTCGGCTTTTGGATAGCAGTAGAAGACTTCTTAGTAGAGTCCCGGTTGGATAGTTCCATATATTGAACCGCACAAGACTCTTGCTGGGACTTTGGGTCTTGTGCGAGAGTTCTAATACCAACCCTCACAGGATATCTATGTTAGATATAGATTGGTGGTTGCTATCTCCATCTCATATTGTTTGTCTTCTTTTCCATTTTGGAGATATTCCACAATATTATCCACTTTGAAAAGCCAATAGACACAATTTTAATAATTTATCCTTTATTTGAAAACTCAATAAACTGAGGATAATTTTGAAAACTGGAAATTTTATTTTTATTTTGAAGACAGCATTTAAGATGTCCATGTAAAAAGTTGAATTTTGAAGGTAAAACAATATGGGACGGATGGAGTATTTTGTGTTACTTGACATGACTTTCAGGGAATAGGCATTATGTTGATTTAGGTGAAGCGTTTCTTGGATGATACAATTGGATCACTGCTCTTATCATGTCCTGTTAACTGACACAATTGTCCCCTTGTCTTTTGATTATCTTTTAACAATAGGTTGTATTTCAGATTGTTCTGTTGGGCAGTGATGGCATTGAACGTCCTTTCCTCTGTAAACCCAAGGATGACCTCAGGAAAGATGCACGTATGATGGAGTTCACCGCAATGATAAATCGTTTGTTATCGAAATACCCTGAAAGCCGTCGAAGGAAGCTCTACATTCGCACCTTTGCAGTGATTCCTCTAACAGAGGACTGTGGTATGGTAGAGTGGGTGCCCCACACTCGTGGATTGCGGCATATACTTCAAGACATTTACGTAACTTGTGGAAAATTTGATAGGCAGAAAACGAATCCTCAAATTAAACGGATTTATGATCAATGCCAAGGTAAAATACAGGATGATGAGTTGCTGAAGAACAAGATTCTTCCAATGTTCCCACCAGTTTTTCATAAATGGTTTTTGACCACTTTCTCTGAGCCGGCTGCTTGGTTTAGGGCTCGGGTTGCTTATGCACATACTACTGCAGTGTGGTCCATGGTTGGGCATATTGTGGGGCTGGGTGACCGACATGGTGAAAACATTCTTTTTGATTCTACCACAGGTGATTGTGTTCATGTTGATTTCAGTTGCTTATTTGACAAAGGCTTGCAGTTAGAGAAGCCTGAGCTGGTGCCTTTCAGGCTAACCCAGGTAAGCTAAGTGCACAAATACATGTCTTTTAGACTCTGATCATATTTTCTATTTGGGAAGTCCTGAATTGTTTTCAACATTTTGTTGAGCGTCTGTAACCAGATATAATATAAATTTAATGAGAATTATTTAATGAATATATCTGTTCTGCAATCTTGTTACACCCATTGTACTTGGGTTCACTCCATTTTTTTTGATTTTCTAATGAAGTATTACCTTATATAAAATTTTTGTGTGGAATTAGTAATTATTTGAAATAAATTATAGTGGCAAGGTATTCATATTTAACTTATTGAAAGATTTTATCTATATTGACCTGTTTGTGTCTTCCTGCACTCGTATAGTTCCAATAATATGCCATGTTTCTGAATAGTTCATGGTCTATATATTTGAATGGTTACCTAATTATTATTTCTTATGACACGATCCCAAAACCTGGGTTTTTTTTGTTTTTTTACTGATGGACAGTGTTGTATAACCTACAGAACATGATTGATGGTTTGGGCATCACTGGGTATGAAGGAATTTTCTTGAGGGTCTGTGAGATCACGCTATCAGTACTGAGAACACACAGGGAGACTTTGAAGAGTGTTCTTGAAACTTTCATTCATGATCCGCTTGTAGAATGGACAAAGTCTCACAAGTCCAGTGGCATAGAGGTTCAGAATCCACATGCCCAGGTTTGGATCTTCATTGATGTCCTTTATCATTGCCTATTTGTTGTAACAAGTTTAGCTATGCTGTTCTTTCTTAAAAATTAAGCAATTACAATGATATTGGTTCATCGTTGCATAATTGGCTGATTCCACATATTCTGAGGCTCAAACAAATCAATTCTTTTGCAACTTGACTAAAATTGAAAAGTGCTTTTCATATCAAATCATTTGTAGTAAGCAAAGAATTACCAATACTCCGCCTCTGTTACATTGACTGAAAAAGTTGATGCATCTTCTGTATGTAAATCAACCTGATGGAAAAACAACTTATATTTAATGAGTTGAAAGTTGAAAGGGGGTATTTTGTGGCGATCGAAAGTTGTGGCTAAAAAAGTTGCATAACAAATTTAAACTTATTAATCAATTTTTACAGCCATTAAATTTTAAACTTGCTAAATAATGGAGATAGGAAGATGTAGTAGTAAACCTTCCACTACAATAACATGTGGGTTGATGGTTAAAGCATCCTCAACCTTAAAACAGTAGAATATATTCTTCTATGTATTTTCTATGCTCAACATCTATTCAAAGAAAAAGAGTTTTCAAGTGACTTGAATCACTGTGTTGGCTTGCCTAAACAAATATTGAAGCCAATGATCCTGATAGCTTGGTTTTGGTTTTAACAGATCAGTTTGTGGGTAAAATATATGGTTGAAAACTAACAACTAAGCATGCTCTGTTCGAATTTTTCAGCGAGCCATCAGCAATATTGAGGCAAGGTTGCAAGGGGTTGTTGTTGGTGTTGGGGCAGCACCATCTTTGCCTCTAGCTGTAGAAGGTCAGGCTCGTCGATTAATTGCAGAAGCAGTATCTCACAAAAATCTTGGCAAGATGTATATATGGTGGATGCCATGGTTTTAGGAGTTAAATGAATAGAGAGATTTTTCCTCTATTGAGTCCAGGTCAGATATGCTGCATCATTTTCTTCCTCTGCATATATAATTTCGAGGCCTTTGTTTCCACAACAGAATCTTTGATTGTGACCTTGAAATGTGGAAAACAGTTGATAGATGCGATTGGCTAACTTAATAGGAGAACTAATTATGATCTTTTACCTATATCAACAGTCTTTTGCAACATTCAAGTGCTGTGTTTGCTTTCTTCCTCAGATCTCTCGAAGACATATAAGGTTAGGGGTATGTTTGTTAATTGTTTTTGATTTGAAAAAGTTTTTGATGTGATAGAGAGTTGAGAAGTGTTCTCAGTGGCATCCACATTTGAAAAAATGTTGTATGTGGTGTCTACAAAATAAAACTGTCTGGTAAACTTTTTTAAAGTGCTAGTGTTTTCAAATAAACAGACATTGAGCATGCTTATTTTGAGAAAAAACATGCTTATTTTTCAGGTGTGGAGGTTGATTTCTTCCTTTAAAAAATTAAAAAATAGAGAGGTGGTCTCACAGCCACCCAACAAAGGAGAAGGGGTGGTTGCACAGCCATGCATGTTCTGGTGGGGTGGCTGCATAGCCACGTATGTTCTGGTGGGGTGGCCATGTGACCACCTATGACCTGTTGGGGTGGCGGCAACCACCCCCTATTTGGTTGGTGGCCACCCTCTCTCAATTGGGGGTGGCCATGCGGCCACCTCTATTTTTTATTTTATTTTTTTAAAATGAACAAATTGGCTTTCTACATCTGAAAAAAATAAACACTTTGTTTTCTCAAAATATTCTTGTAAGCCTTGAACTTTTCTAAAAGGTGTATTGCATTTTGTTATTTGAAAAAGTGTTGTGATTTAATAAGACTGGATTATTACTTAAAAAAAAAAAAAAAAAAAGTGTTTTGAAAAAAAAGGTGTTGTGTTTTATTTTTTGGAAGTGTTTTGTGTTTTGAAACTTGTTTCTTTTGGTAACTGTTTTCTGAAAAGTGTGTTTGTGCTTGAGAAGAGAAAACACCTTTTGGAATGGTTAACAAACATAGCCATATTTGGCTTGTGTAGTGTAAATGAGTTTTGATTGGCCTCATGATTGATATTGAATGTTTTGTTTCAAGTGCAGGGTTAACATGATATACAGGTGAAACTAAATAGCAACTCAATTTTGTGTTGAAAGAAGCCTTTTAATTCACAGACAACGTGTCTTTGGCAGATTTCTACAAGATGGCGTTTTACTATGGGGGAATATCCTTATCATGGATCATGCTATAAGTTGTTGAGGGTTTGAACAAGCTGAAGGTGACAGTATTCAAAGAGTGGACCACCTACATGGGACTGTGGATAGGTTTTTGGTTAAGGAGATAGTCAAAGGGAGAAGTGGTGTACACTGTATGCTGCCCTTTGCAGCCGTAACTGAACATGTGCAGTATGTTCAGTTACAATAGCATTGCCACCTAGATACTTTCAAAGGACCCTCTGTACATGAGATTTTCCTTTTGTATATTCATTTGGGTAGGCATAGGTCTTTTGTGTGTTATATTATGTAAAATGGTATTTTGTAATTAAATTTTTTTTATTCCGTTGTATATACATAATATTTCTGTGCCTGTAGTACTGTCAGCTACGTTGATGTCACTTTCTTGGATGAAGCTGGAGACATTTGCTATCTTCATGTTGTAAGTTGCAAATGGTAGTATTTCTGCCTTCGTGTACCATGGTAACATAACATTTCTGTTCCAATAATACTGTCGGCTACTTTGATGCCACTTTCTTTGGTTGAAGCTGGAAACATTTGCTATCTTCGTGTTGAAGTTGCAAATGATAGTATTTTCCATAAAGCTGCAGGTGGGTATCTGTGTGCTTGAGATTTACTTTACATGGAGAGGATAGAGCTTCATTACCTTCAGAAGAATGAAAGCCAGGCTTCACGAAAAACAAAAAGGAAGAAAGGATAGCATTCACGGCAAGCTGTAAAGGATGATCTTTTGCCTATATAGTGAGGTACAATGTCATTGCTAAGATGTTTTAGCTTATGATTCCAACTATTCCGGCTTAGCTTACGGTAATCATATTGTTTAGGATCGTGAGAATATGCAGCCATGCTTGTCAAGATGATATATTGTCAAAGTAAACAGAAGGTTGAGAGATGAATTTCTCAAATTTTCTCAGGTAAGAAAGTTGAGTAGCTTGACACCACATGGCCGCAATAAAATAAATAAATAAATCCCAGCCAAATGTGGGTGAAATGTTTAAGAGCACTTTGCCCTAAAGCTAGTAATTCCCAACCCAATCTTCCATTCTAGTTACGCATCCTAGACTTATGATGTGGTCAGCAGATTACCCTTGGAAGCAATCAATGCTTAATTCCATTTCTCTATTTCAAGGTCATTTATATGTTCATCTTTGATCCTCTTATGAGCACTTACGAGCTCCTCCTCCCAAGGTCAATTGCACAGCCAATTTCCTTGCTCTCAAATCTGAATAGTTTCGACTCTTTCACTCATGAGGCACTCCGTGATCTGTAGTTATTATCACAGGAACCGTTCTCCTATCAATCAACATAACCAGTCTCTCACAACTTTCCCCTTGCAAACAAAACAACCAATGTTCTTCCTATCATTCCTCATTGGACTCTTCATGCGAACCAACATGTTTCTAACCAAACCTTTCACCGGCGATTTACCTCTGACACTGCTATGCTTTCCCGACCCACAGACCACGGTAACCTGCTCCGGAATCACATGCTTCCCATCCATCAAACGGAGGCGCAACTCCTCCACCCACTGCAACATTATCAAGTAGGCCGAACCCAAATGCATTCCATGCAAATCCAACTTGGCCTCCAAAGAATCCCACTCCATTACCTCCTCCAAAACCGAACACGATCCAACCAATTCTTCCACCACCAAAGCCTCGTCACCATTCAAAACCCCACTAAGCTCCTCAATGGAAAGCGGTAGACCATTGATGACTTCTAGCATTGCCATGATTCTTGGGCATGAATTCAAGACCGAGTTGTACGTCCTGACCGAGAAGGGAATGCCCGAAGCTTTCATTTTCCGAAGCCTCGAAGCCATTTCTGCCAGCTTGTCATGAGCTCCATACGCCGAAAGAACCATGTTCGAACAGACCGTGTCTATACCCAAACCTTCGTTCTCCATTTGGTGCACGATTCTCTGCATATCTTCAAACGATCCCAATCTCCCGTACGCATACAAAACAGACCTGAACTCAAACCGCGACGCTTTCAGCCCTCTCACGTGCATTTCTTCAAACACATTTTCGGCCTCGCGAGGCCGACCCATTTCGCATAACCCCCCGACAATTGATTCGTAACATCGACGTTTGACGTAAACAGAGGCAGAGTTACGAAGAAGCTGATTCAGATGAGTGTAAGAAACCTCAAATCCTCGCTTTGAACTTCGCTTGGAATGAGACTCCACCAAGTCGCAGTAGAAAAGAGCGAGCTCTCGCTCTCGCAGCTCTAACTTCGAAACGGCTTCAGAAATCAGCCTTTCCCATTCGTTGTAATGTCCTTGTTTATCAAGCAAGGCCACGAGGTCCGCTACCAGCTTTGGGTTCCAACTGAACCAAGAGGCTTCGGAGATCCTCGTGTACAACTGCGACAAAAATAAACGACACTACAGAGATTGGAGTTCGAACACGACAAAAAGAGAGCAGAATACGAATGAGAAGGAGTAGTAGTACTTACGGGGAGGGCGAGAGAGGAGAGGTGGGGGTGGGAGGTGCGGGGGGAGAGTAAATGGGAGAGGGTGTGGAGAGCTACAGATTTCGGTGAACTTGACACAAATTTGCGTATTAACTTGTCTGTGGTTGAGGCGGCGGTGGTGGCTGTCAGGGTGGAGAGGAAGCGGTGGGCTTGTTTGGTTAGTACGCATTTGGGCAACAATGGAGTTAGTTTTTGTGTTGGTGCTTGGCGAGGGTTGCATGGTAATGGTGACGGGAGAGGCAGTTTAAGACCGCCTCCTAATACTACCATCATTCTTCGGCTCAGCAGGTGAGTGGTGTGAGTGAGGTCCCTATTCTCTTTAGGTGCTATCATATTAAATTGAGAGAGAGAGAGAGAGAGAGAGAGAGAGAGAGAGCCCTGTGGTCTTTTCGTGGGCTGGGATGTAAGATCACACAATATGAACATCACTCACCATTAAGAGAAATACTTTACATCTAAACACTATTTTTTAGAATTTAGTTATAATATAATGTGTCACAATCCTATAAAATTGTGACACATTTTGTAAAATGACAGATGTTATAGGATTGTGACACATTATGTTAAAACCAAATTTTTAAAAAAAGTGTTTGGATATTTAATATTTCTCATTTTATATTAGTTAACCTGATGTGTTTTAAAGTTTTTTTTTTTTTTGTAAAAAAAAATACAAAGTAACTGACATAAAAAACTCTTTAAAGCACATCTCCATAAACCGATGTTAAATGAGTGTGAAGAGTAATAACATTACTCTTATGCCCACTATACAACGTAGAAGCAACAATTATTGCCTGATCCTAGATGGCGATGGAGACTACGATTCGACTTGGAGTCTTATTGTTGTCCAATGAGATTTTGGTTCAACTCTAGATTTTTTTTATTATTATTTTTTTTTATTTTCGTGGTGAGACAGATTAGAGTTGGTATCAAGTTGATACCAAATTGATGTAGGCTATAGATATCAACAAAGAACAAAAAGCACGCAGTAAAAGATATGGTTGGGACTTGGGAGGGTTGAGTCTCACAACCCTAACTCCTGTTTCAAGAGTTTTACCACGAAAAAATCTCAAGTTGAAAAAGAGTCTTACTCAACAGTGAGACTCCAAGTTGAATTAGAGTCTCACTTGCCAACTATCTAAGCATACACAATCCTATCTAATCCTACTACTCTTAGGATTCCAACATTCTTTCACCAATATCACATACCCTCTAACTTTTAAAAAAGAACGGAAGGAAAGGAGGGGAAAAAAAAAAATGCTTAAATACCATAGAAGGGAGAATCATTTTTAATTCCTAATTTATTTTTTAAAAAATTGCGAATATTTTTGAAAAATTGGGAATATAGAGAAAATTTATTTTTTGAAATTATGTTTTGATGGTTTAAAAAGCCTGAAACAAAATTAAAAAAAGTTTGATAAAATCTAAGTAAAATTTTAATTCTAAAAAACAGTATTTGAAAAATATTTAAAAAAACAAATTTCACCCAAACATGCCATAAGGAGTTGAACAATTGAAAATGTCTATCAAACTGAAATGTCAATGTTCCCTAGATGCTAGGCATGTTTTTAGAGAGTGAAGGAAACCTTAAAATGGCTCTATCCTATCCCAATTACCATGGAATCTTGCCGAACTGACTTCTAACTACAATAATCTAAAAAATCTCTAAATTTCTCAAATATGGATTAGGCTTAGATGTTACAGAAAAAAAAAAAAAAAAAAAAAAACTAAAATATCTATGTTGGGTTTAAATTTAATTTCAAGTGTTTCTTGAAAAAGAAATAAAAAGTAAAATTAAATCTAAATCCTTAACAAATTACAGTATAATTAATGTTTACAGCAGCTAAACCAAATCCTTCAAATATTAGCCTTGTTTGTGGAGAACCTATGTCCCATTGGCAATTTGCAATTGGCTATTATAATATGCTTTTGTCCATTTGCAAATAAACTACTTTTAAAGGGCCGGCATCTTTTGAAATTGACACCTCTCTTATTGCACTCATTCCATTGGGTTGCCCCTAAATGAAACAAATAGAACAAGTTATTCTTACTTCTCTCGAACTTGCATACAAGTTGTAATGCCTTTAGAAATTTTTAAAACTTGTAAAACATCTTCAAATTATCTAATCCTTTCACTTTTCGTCGTTAGATTTTTTTGTTAACTTGAACGACAAAGGTTTTAGGTGACCTATATGTGACGTAAAATATCTATTATACCCTTATGCCTTTTCTGGTTGTGGGTCTATTCTTATCGTTATTTATGCTTTTTTATTTTTTATTTTGATGTAGGGATATTATTGTCATTTTGGGTCGTGTATCGCACGTTACCCTTGTTTTGGATTTAACAAAAAACCCCTTATAGAGGGGGCTAAGTGAAAGAATTAAGTAGTTTGTTGGGACATTGAAATTTAGGTATAAATTTGAGAGGGTAATTAAGTGGAGTTCTCCCAAACATGTATGTGTTGCTCATTCTCTTCTTTTTTTTTTTCTTTTTGTTTGCCGTCCTTGACGAAATTGTCTATTTTGTCTATATATATATATGAGTAATGATTGAAAAGTTGAATCTTTAGGTAGTATTTAATCATTACTCTATATATATATATAACGAGATATGGCATGCGTTTGAGTTGATTAAATGCAACAATGTGAAATCCATCTATATGTATGCAACTATTATATTATGGATATATTGTCAACTAAAATTTATTTTAAACTAAATAGTTAAGGTATTATATATTAATATTAAGACAGTAAATATTGAATTGATTAAAATAGTTAATGCTAGTATGGCAATTGAATTCAATGTCTCAATCATTTAAAACACTTTTTCTTTCCTTTCTTTTCATGCCGTTTCTATGGGGATCGGGATGAAATAAAGAGGATCTATTTCATGGTCTAGATTAAATTTTATACATTTAATGATGTATATATTGCCACATAATTTAAAATTTAAAATGATGTAGGACCAAGTACACCGTACAGTTAAATACAACAAACCAAAATATTAACTGTAAAATAAATAATTTCCATTTGATTTGAAATTGATAGAATCCAATTCCCTTTCTAAGAAGGTATATTGCTCTTCCTATGTGATAAATATAATTTGCCTTGGTCTAATCTAGATTGGGGAGAGACCATTCAATCTATAATATATCCATTCATTTTTGAAAGGAACTCCTCACTCGGTTAAATCAATATTTATCCTATCCTCGTATCATGTTAAATAATTATTTATTTCAATTTTTTTTTAAATAATATTAAAATATTAATTTATATAATTAAGTCTACATTTTTTCTATCATTGTGATTTAACCGACCCACCCAATAAATAGTGAGAATAAATATTGATTTTATCAAAATAGTTGATGTTGATATGGTAACATTTCAACATCTCAATCATAATAAGACTATATATACGAGAAAAATACTCAAAAAGACATATCCTTTAATTCTAAACGTCATACTCATGTCCCTCTAAAAATGAGGTTGCTTTTAAAATTACCATGTGATCAAAATTCAATTTTGATCAATCACAAGCTCAATAGTAATTTTAAAAGCCACCTCATTTTTAGAGGGACACAAGAGGAACATGAGTATGACATGTAGCATTACTCATCCTAAAAATAAAATAAAAAGAAAAAGTTTGATGAGATGTGGAATGACAAAAAAGGACGTGGGCATCCCCAATGGGCAATAGGCGACTCGGCTAAAAGCCGCGCGAGTGAGAGAAGGGTGGTTGTGTACTTTTCCTAATGAGTAATGCTACACATCATCCCCTTGTCATCTTTTTGTTCTCCCAAAATTGATGTGGCTCTTAAAATCACCATTTGATCAAAATCTAAAAGTGATATATCAAAAATTTAATGATGATTTTAAGACCCACATCAATTTTGAGAGGACAAAAGGAGGACAAGGTGATGATGTGTAGCATTACTCTTTCCTAATACCTCCACCGATTCGTCTAGATGACTCCGTAGAGGAACCAACTCTCTCAGGCTCACAGTTTCTTCGAATCAGCTTCCAAGTCCCACCCACTCTCCTATAAATTCGTCGTTCACGTACATAATCGGAGCGATTTTTAATATTAATAGTTATAATAATAATAGAGGTTTAAGTTTTAAGAGGAGGATGAGTAAGAGAGCGAGAACCAGCGTCGACAATGCAGTGGTCGAGGTTTGGAAGCGGGAGGTCGGCCAGCTCTCCACCAGAAACTTTGCGAACAGACTAGGCGCCTCTGAGGTCTTTATCCTGGACAACCTTAATCCCAAGTTTTGTCTTATTCTTCTTTTGATTGTTCTCTGTGCTTTCTTGAAAGATGGGTGCTGTATAGGATTGGTGGGAAGGAATTAGAGTAGAATTATCTAATTCCTGTTTTGGGTTCCGTATAAGTTGGTTGATTTTCCTGTTCTCCGTCTGGGTTATGCTTATTCCTCACCGTGGAATTAGTATATCTTGATTCCTAATTCGATTTTCATCTTATATGTTTGGTTAAACCTGGTGTTTTATTTGTTACTGTTGATCTGATTTATGTGCATAAGATTGAATTTTTTTTATTTTTTTTATTATCTTGTTGGCTTCTGACTTTCGTTCAAAAACTTTTCTTTTTTATTTCCCTGATGTTTACGTAAGAACCAAACAGAGGTTTAGTGACAATGGCTTAGAAGCTCAATTGACTGCATTCTTTTTATTTGGAACCATAAGAGTCTTGAACTAAGTTGCATTGGCAAGTCTCAAATTTGATCCTAGGACATAATGTAAATAGGCATGCAAATTTTCTCACTGATGATTATGCACTCTGTAGTGTGTATGTGCGTGCGTATGTACACACACACACACACACACACACATATATATATGTATATATATATATATTTATATACATGCTTATTTAAGTGGAAGTTGCATCTTGTATTATATTTCATCCTACAAGGAGGCGATGATAGATTGATCATTACTACCCTGATCTCCTTATGCTGTCTTTTAACATTGGGATAGGTAACGGGGGAGGGCGTGGGGAGGGGTTTACTGGTAAGGGATATGGTGCAAAAGTTTTTATTTATTTATTTATATTTTATATTGTGGAGCACTTGTTGGGAATTTATCAATGGCAATGAGATGACCACCTCTTTTCTCTTCTAAAGGGATCTAGAGAAAGAGTGACATTTAAAATCAGCTTTGGATGATACATTTTGACGGAATTATTTGTGTGTAAGCCTCTCACTTGAGATATTAGTTTGCTCTGACAGTTCTCAAATATTTACAGAAATACCAGCTTTTATTGGGATTTTGATCTTGTCGTCGTCCCTTCCTCCACATGTCTCTCTTCTGATATTTTGTTGCCAAATTGATATTGTACAAAGGTATAATTAAATGAATTTATATGTTCCAGGATCTTGTGCTCCGACTTGATATCTTCAGGAAGCTGGAAAAGCACAGAGGTTGTGTGAACACCATAAGCTTCAATACAGATGGTGACATTCTGGTTTCGGGCTCTGATGACAAGCGGGTCATACTCTGGGATTGGGAAACTGGGCATAGTAAGCTTTCATTTCAGTCAGGTCATAATAACAATGTTTTTCAAGCAAAGATCATGCCTTGCACAGATGGTCGAAGCATTGTCACCTGCGCCGCGGATGGGCAGGTATGTCATTTGTTCCAAGGCAATTACTGTATGAAAATGAAATATCATTGTTTCATTAAAACATGTACCAGCTTTATCTTAGAATGTAAGAATGTTATTGGCCACAACCAATGGGCTCTGACTCAAATTACACTTCCTGTCTTGGTCCCCTCATAAGAAATGGGATGAAGAGTGAGATCTTGGATTCAAGATTCACTGGATGCTTGTTACTTCACCAATCAATTTATATATTTGTCTATGCCTATGTATATGTACACAGATGCACACATAGACCCAAAATTATTTTTTTCATGTGATCTTGAACCATTCCATAACTTACATGGAGGTTTTCTCTTAATATTCTTGTCATATGAATGAATAGGGAACTGGTCACCTATTCTCCAAGTTAATGGATTATGTGATCTCGGCATTACAATTTCAATGATTTGATGACCGTTGCTTGTTTATCTCCTTTTGCACCTTCTTCTGGAATTATGTTTGTTTTGTAACCACAGCACTTTATCTTAATTCTTAGAGAAATTTGGTCAATTTTAGGTGAGACTTGCTCAGATTCTGGAACGTGGGCACGTGGAAACTACATTGCTTGCCAGACATCAGGGATGGGCTCATAAGTTGGCTATTGAGCCTGGGAGCCCATATATATTCTTTACTTGCGGTGAAGATGGATTAGTGCAGCATGTGAGTTATGATTCCCCCTTGCTACTTTGATTGCTGATTGTGTGGTCATTTATTTGGAGAATTTAAGTACCCTGGGACAATCCTAAACAACTGTTCATAGCGAAACAGGGTGAGGTATAATTATTTGATGAGCTTCATTTGGAGGCTTACAATTGAGAATGAATTCTCTACTCCGTTGATCATTTCCTTGGCTTTAATTGCTTTTGCCAACTATCCTGAACTTTTCAATGTTACATTACTAGTTGATCCCAGTTATAAAAGTCCATTGGCACTCTTCTTGCATCGTACTAGTGATGGATCTTTCATTTTTCCTCACATATTTTGATTTTTTTGGTAGTGTTTAGTATTTCTGGGTTTATATGGTCATGTGATGCTGTCATTATTGTTACAGTTTGATCTGAGAACTCGGACTGCCACTGAACTTTTCTCATGCCAACCAATTGATGAAAGAAGGAGAAACATGTCAGTTATCCCTCTAAATGCAATTGCAATTGATCCAAGGAACCCAAATCACTTTGCAGTTGCAGGGTCTGATGAGTATACTCGACTTTTTGATATCCGCAAATATAAGTGGGATGGATCATCTGATTTTGGTCAACCCACAAACTACTTTTGCCCTCCACACTTGATTGGTAATCATCATGTTGGAATAACAGGCTTGGCCTTCTCAGAACAGAGCGAACTTCTTGTTTCATACAATGATGAGTTCATCTATCTTTTTACAAAGGATATGGGATTGGGAGCTAATCCACTTCCACTCTCTCCAATGTCTATGAGCAGTGATGCAAGTGAAGCAGGAAGTGATCATAAATTGACAGAATATCCATCTGATGATAAAGTTACTCCCCAAGTTTACAGGGGGCACAGGAATTGTGAGACGGTGAAAGGTGTGAACTTCTTTGGGCCTAAGAGTGAGTATGTAGTGAGTGGATCAGACTGTGGCCGGATATTCATATGGAAGAAAAAAGGTGGGGAGCTCATTCGTGTCATGGAAGCAGATAAGAGTATTGTAAACTGTATTGAGTGTCATCCCCATACCATGGTGCTTGCAAGCAGTGGAATTGACTATGACATCAAGATATGGACTCCAAAGGCGCTTGAGAGAGTTACTCTGCCTACAAACATTGAACAGGTATGACTTGTAATCTTGTGCTGATTATTCAGATTCGAAAGCTTGATATGTTCTCATTGTATTTGGCTTTGATGGTTTGGCCAGAAACTTTGAACAAGTAGTGGAAACTTAAACTTAAGGTTTTGAACGTATATTGCTTCGTTTCTTCGTGACATTAGAAAGACTTACAAATATCTTTACCAAAAATCAGCTTGGTTGGATAGACCTAGGTATTCATTTTGTCATTTTCTGATTGGTGGCTTCATAATCCACTTTTGATTCTTTTTCCTTGCTGCGAGGGCAGTTCTTTTGTTTTTTTGTTTGTGTGTTTGGTGAGGGGGTGTTTAGGTAAAGTAGGTTGCTGGCTACTGACATGGTCTTTCACATTTTCGTGTTTGCTAGACAGAGTAAAACCACATGTTAGTTGTTTATGTAGATTTCCTACTCTTCGGTCCTTTTCTTACTCCCTGAACTCCCAAGGCTTGGATAAAACTCAGGTGGTCCTGGAACTTTTCAGGATGTGTAGAAGCTGATATTAGACCAGTATTGCCATTTTTTATATTGATAAACAATTGGATGTAGACGTGGATAGGGCTATACTACCCATGCTACAAATCAAATGGGCAGCAGAGGAACTAATTTCTCTGCCGTTACTTGTTTTGAAAAGGTTCTGATACCTGATCGAATTCTTCATTGGTTTACCCTTGGTGACGTTCATGACGACAATGACGACGATGATGAAGACGTTGATTTTTTCTCTGATGATGATGTTTCTGATGATGATGATGATTATAGTAGCAATGATGACGAAAATGACAATGACGATGGTGTTGGTGATACCGATGACTGTGGTGTTGATGATAATAGTGATGGTGATGGCAATTGCGTTGACGATGCTGATGATAACAATGGCAATAACGATAATTTTCCTGGTGGCTGTGATGAATGATGATGATGATTTTAACTTACCCTTTTTGTGTCCAGCAGAAACCCAAGGCTAGGTACTGGATGGATAGTATGTTTTCTCCTCAGGACTTGATGTTGCTTCTACGTCAACTCCATAGGCAAAGGACTAGCAGTACAAGCCCCGAGCGCAATGGTGAAAACTCAACTGATGGTCGGGAACTTTTAGAGCTATTTTTGACATTCAATGCCAACAGTGACTCTTCTTCAGATGATGCAGGAGATACCACCAGTCAAGAGGACTTGTTTAGTTGAGATGCTGGAGCGATAGTTTGGCTATGAGAAATGGTATTTTGTATATTCCCATGGTTGTTCTCTATTTAACTCCTGTACCACTTCTTAATGCTTTTAGTTTTTATTACTTTTTGTCAATATATTACAGGTTTGTATTTGTTTATCTTCGATATTGTTAAGGTCTTATACATTTACCTTCTTTTAATTTTGTTTTTTCTTCTTTGGGCTAGATAGTAAATTCCCTTTCAATTTTATTATTATTATTATTATTATTATTTGAAAGCAATGCTCATTGGCACTTCTGTAGTTCTGTTGTGGGTGGTATTGTACAAGTGTGGTAGCCGATGGCTCTCTTTCTTCATTTCATAGTCATATTTAACAACTGTTTGCTGGTGAATTTTGCTGAAATTGGAATCCTGCCATGGCATTCCAGAGCTTTCAAAAATTTTTAGTTTTCAATTTTATTCTAGAAATAAATGTCTGGCTTAATGATTAATGACTTATAATTTGACATGTGGTGGAATAAAGACTCCATTAAGGACTTGTTTAAGGAATGCTATCCTCTTGTATTAGTCCCTTAATGGCTATTAATGCATAAATCCTTATTATGATTGCTTTGATTTCCCTGTTTCATGAAAAAACAAAAAACCTCCACCATGATTCTACAGTGCCACAATTTGGTACCCTGTCGCTACTGAATACTTGTAATTCTCCATCAAATTACGATGAGTGAGCAACTATGGTTGTGAGAAAAGGGGTGGGGTTATTGGTAGGATAACTGGAAAATGAGAAAGTCTAAGGAGAAAGTAGCAGTTAGAAAAAAGAAGGGAAAAATGTAAAATCAGTTTACGGGGTTTTACTGACTTGTAATAAGCTCCATGTGGCATAAGTTATAATAATGTTGTGAGAGCTTATGGTATGCAAAGATAACAAATTTGTACCTACTATTAAATTTTGTCAAAAAACTTGATGGATTCCGATAGAGTAATGCTAGAAGTGTTCTTTATGTCCCTAAAAAATTATGTAACTTTTAAAATTACAATTTGATTTGTGATAGATTATTATTTGATTATGATCAAATGGTAATTTTAAAAGCCACATAATTTTTAAAGAAACATAACGGAAACTTTTAGAATTACTCATTCTGATAGTTTGTCACGTCATAACATGTGTCCTATCATATATCATATATATATATATATATGTATAAAAGCCGAGTTCCAAATTAGAGTTGGCCTAGAATTAGAACACGTGGCATGAATTCATATTTTTTAAACATTAAATCGGTCATTTAAGTAAAAAATTGATAATTTAAGTAAAATAAACGGTGCATTTAACATGACTAATTAACTCTCTTCTATTGAATAAAAAATGAATAGAAACGTCAAATTTTTTTTTTGTCATTAAATTCTTACTAATTTCTACTTCTTTCTCTTCCTTAAAGTAAAACTGAAAAAAAAAAAAAAATAGTTATTTTCTATTATATTAGTGGTTATCATTTTACATTTTTTTTTTTTTTTTACTTTATTTTCTATGATTTTGTTCTTTCTTTACATTTTTTTGTCCCTATTTCCTAATTTATTTCTTTACTTGAAGTTTATTTCTTTCAGATTTGTTAGCATATGCTGTTAGGATAATTCATAGATCAGACTCATGTTATTCTGAGGTGTTCTACTTATTGATATGTTGTACTTTGCTACTTTCGGTTTCACTTACTTGACTTTGGTAATTCATAGATAAATGAATAGAAATGAATAAAAATGTCAAACTTTGTTGCTATTAAATTCTCACTAATTTCCACCTCTCTTCCTTTAAGTAAAATCTTTTACTCAAACACCGCTTCTCCTCCCAATAAATGTCCGTTACGAACTAAACCTCAAACAATCAAACATCAGTTTTTTTTTTTTTTTTTTGGGAAATGTCAAAAGTCACTCCAATATCTCTTGTTTTCTCAAATAAATATATGGGGAAGTAATGATTTGTGGCTATGCAAAACTGCAATGTTGGTTACATTACAGGAGAATGGTGCTCAAAGCAAAGAGAACAAAGTTTTTGCCATTGTTGGAACCTTTTTGTTTGCAATACTGCTATAGCCTTTGTTTTTTTAGTTTGCCTTTCAAGTTTGTCGTGACTGTGTTTAATAGAATTGTAAATAATATGTTTGTTTGTATTTATTTTATGTGCTTCTATTTTTCGGATTTGATTTTCTATCCTTATTTTTGCATTGATAATTTATATATTATTTATTATTTTTATTGAAAAAGTAGTTTCTTTTACGCTATATATAAGAAGGATGGTCAAAATAAAAAAAATCTATTGGACTGGAGTTTCTTCTTATACCTATACATTTCATTAGAATTGGAAAAAGTATATTAAAAAAATAGTTATTTTCTATTGAGTAATGATTCACTACCACCTTTTAATACAACTTTTCACCACCTTGCTTATGTGGCAAGGTGGTCCCCTACTATTTTTTAGGTTTTAAAAATAAAATAAGGTGGGGGACCACCTTGCCACATAAGCAAGGTGGTAAAAAGTTGTATTAAAAGGTGGTAGTGAATCATTACTCTTTTCTATTATATAATTAGTGGGTTATCATTTTACAATTTTTTTTTTTTGGTACTTTATTTTCTATGATTTTGTTATTTCTTTAAACTTTTTTGTCCCTATTTCCTAATTTATATTTTTTTTGTTCGTATTTCCCCCCCTCCCCCCCCCCCCCCCTTTTTTTTTTTTTTTCCTTTTCTAAATTAAACCATGGAGAGAGAGAGTTTACATTAATTGTTGTTTTTGGTATGAGGTATGATGATTTTTTAGTTTACATTGTTCATTATATATATATATATAATGCACATTGTTAACGTGCTTAATTGATAAACAATATTGATTTTGAAGGTTTCATATAAACTGGAAAAGTATACGGAAAGTGAAACTCTTTTATATTCTATTAGTATTTTTTATTTTTCATGTTTTGTCTATATTTTCTATGCTTCTCTTATTTCGTTTCCTTCTCTTCCTTTTTTTTTTTTT